>NC_139222.1:116076046-116798779 GCF_055691185.1 Crinia signifera
CTGTCATAGGGACACCAACTGCAGATAAACAAACACAGCAATAAACTGCGGAATAGACACTTTTATAGCACACACTATATATAGGTATATTCTCACACAAGGTGAAAAAATGTTCAGCACACCAATTTATGAAAGAATGAAAAAAGCTTTTATAAGCAAAAGACTCGAATAATAGCACATGGCAACATACTGAGCTAAAACATTTTCCAAAAAGTGGGAAGGTTACTTATCATGGTCCAAGTGCATCAATGAAACTGCATATTCTATTCTATAGGACACCCATCACCACTTCCAAGCAGGATACCCGACAGCCTGTTTCGGTGGTGCTACCACCTTCTTCAAGGGTATCACACTATATATATATATATTCTCTGTAAAGCGCTGCGGAATATGTGCGCTATATAAGAAACTGTAAATAAATAAATAAATATATACACTATAGCTGGTCAGTTATTAAGCTTAGTTACTCGGTTTATGAACAGATGGAATTACAAGTTTTCTATATTTTACTCCCAATTTCTAATTGCAGAAAACATCTACCACTGCAGAAGACCAGCACTGAAATGGCTGAATACAAATAAAATGTATATCTCAAATGCAGTATACGGTTTGCAATATATTCAGATGCTGTTGAAAATGTTAAACTTATTTACTACTACTACTATTTTATATATATCAGCTGCTAAGATGTGACCAACCTAGAATTAAAGCAAGAGTGGGATTTGCTTATAACTGTAGCAATTAATGTTATTAATAGAGTGTAATTTACTTTTATGCCTGAATACTTTTGGCGAAAGTAATGAAGGGTAAGGTGAGGAGCCTTGCAAGGGAGAAAGAAATGATGCATTGCCTATGGAAACATAAATTGGAGTTGTGTATAGTTAGATACCAACAGTTTTTGTTGCCATGCATCATTTTATGAAACATTATTTACTGCACTATAGATCTCCTTTTGTAGAATACTGCATAATAATGCATTAGTAACCATCACCATATTACATACCTATGCTGTTTGTTTTTAAATAGAATAAAAACAATTTAAGTTTAAAAAGTTTCTGTAACAAAAAAGCACTTATAATGTTATGTCTAAATAGACAATTCATTATGAGCACCAGATCATTATAAGTAAAAAGGGTTGAAATAGGTCAATAGAAGGTTAAAAGCAGAAGTTCAGCAAAGAAGGGAGCACAATCACATACTGTATACATACCCTGTGCAAATGATGATGGAGCTTATATTAACTTTCCAGGCTGCACCAAAATATCCCTGCACACTCCCCTATCCTCCTCCTCCCCCCTGTGCCTGCTTTTTGTTTTCAGACACACAAAGACGAGATGGCTCCATGCATTCCTCCTCCTCCCTGTCACTGCTGCTGCACTGCTCTGCCCTGACTCCGGAGGCTGCGGCTGATAACCCCAAGGCCACTGGCAGCACAGGGACATTCCCTAATTAGTGACTAGTGGTGCATTCAGCTCTGGGAAAACAATGCTTTGCAGGCAGCTGCTGAGACATGGGAGCAGCCATGATGTGTGTGCCTGGCTTGGGGCCAATGCGTGTGTGTGTGTGTGTGCGTGTGTTACTCTGCTGCAATGTCAGTGCTGCCCCCTAGTGTCCGGAGATGTGAATATTTTCCCTGTCTCATTTCCTTATAAAGACGTACAGTACTGTATGTGTATCATAGTATGCTGCCAGGGCGGTTACTTTATAGTGGATAGACAATGTCTAAAATAAATCAACAGTCAGTAGGTCAGCTACTGGTCGACAGTGATTAGGCCGACATCTGAAAATGGTTGACAGTCTATAGGTCAACATTGCCAGAAGGTCGACACAAGCTTAAGGCATACATGCCTTAAGGGCCCCATACATCAGCAATTAATTGTGACAATTTTCAGATATGGAGATGATTGCCACAATTAATTTTAGATGTGTGGGCTCCCCCTTTTGGCAATCCCAATCAAAATCGCCAATCGATTGCTTAATCAGGTTTTTAAACATGTTTAATAATCTGGTATTATCTGCAGATCTTTTTTATATGTGTGGGCATTCGCAATTCGTCGTCTTCATCTATTTACATTATGAACAGCTGAAATGACAATCGATTGGGGCAATTTCCAGATATGAAGATGCAATCTTTAGATGGAAAAATCTGCCGATCACTGAAATAAATCTGTAATGTGTGGGCAAAGTCAGATAGATTGTAGAATCCATTGTGATTGCTGATGTATGGGGCCCATTACGCCTACTTTTGAAAACTAGTTTCAGGGAGATTAGGGGGGGTGGGGGGGGGCGTATCTGGTAGCGCTGTCTTTACCTGCTGCTCTAGACGGAATTTTGGGAGACCTAAAAAAAAAGCAAAATTGGACAAGAAGAGGGTTTGAGCAGTGCTGGGTTTCACTGAAAGAATCACACTGTAAAATTTAACAATTTATTGTGTACACATATACCTGTATGATATAAAACAATGTAAAATAAGGAAATAAAAAATGAAAAATAAAAAATAATGGAAATGATTAAAAAGGGTCAAGGTTGCAACCAATTATTCCTGCATGTTAGAGGGAAATGGAGAATTTCTCCGCAATACAGTATATCTGGTCTCCGAGAAGGCATTTGGGATCTCCAATGGTTTAGTGGTGGAGATAGTTCATCACATAGATGTAGCATATGGACGATTATCGCAGTGGATAAGGAGGTATAGACGGTAAAAGAGTTACCCAGCTTGGTGAATTGGTTACCCCGACGAGTCAAAGGGCGTGTCTAGTTCCATATATGGAGAGAGTATGAAAAGAGATTGTGAACGTGGCACCTAGAAGTGTGGGTGTGTAATTTAAAATGATTTATATCCAAATGTAGATGAGCCCCAAAGCAGTTGGTACAAGTTATTATACATGGTAAAGTGATGCTGATGATTTAATGTAAATGTATCTGTCTCTCATTCCTTTTTTCCCCCAAAAAAATTTCACAGTGTAATATGGGATAGGTGACATGAGGGAGATTGGTAGACTAATGAGGGAGAGAGGGAGATTGCTGCTATGTCAGGGATTCTACTGCAGAATGCAAGAGGGTAGGCAACTATGGCTTAAGGTCAATATGGCCATGGTCAACACTCAGAAGGTTGACATGAGTTCTCATGATTTTAGTTGCCTATGTCGACATATGTCAACATGGACACCGTATAAGTGTACCGTTGTACTCGCCATGCTTTGGGCACTATTATATTCTCACTCTATGCCCACTTGTATAATAAAGTATGAACCAAGTCAGTCGACACCAAAAAAAACAAACTGAAAAACTTATGTCCACCATTCCAGGTGTCGACCTAGTCACTGTTGACCATTAGTGGTCGACCTAGACATTGTCGATTCAGGGACCGCATACACCAAGGCATGGTATTGCAGGGTCCTTGTGAAATGTAGCTGTATATAAGGCAGTCTGCAAAACTGTCAGGATTTTCCATAAATCATAATAATTGCAATTCAGGATGTGCCAGCGCTAAAGTACAATTGTGCAAGGGGGCAGCTGAACCGGAGTAGTCCAGTACTCCTGGGTAGATACAAAGAAGGTTGGATGGTTCTGCGCTCTCCCTCTTGGTGTGTGTGCGAGGTAAAAAATGGCTATTAAACAGTATGGTTGGTAAAAAGAAAGAAATGTTTTATTACTAAAATAAATGAAGTATGCACGTGGATATGGGGGGGGGGGGGGGTATTGGTGTGTGTGGAGACACACCGGTGGGGGTGTAAGGAGTTGTATAATCACTCCAAAAGTCAGTGAAAGAGCTCTCACTTGGTAATGTCTGCTGCTCGCTGATAATATGACAGGGGTGGATGGGGGACTGGCTGCCTGTAAAAAAGCAGGAAACCACAATATGCCTTAGGATGATGAGCGTACAAAGTCTCATTAAATGCAAGTCTCTGTGAAAAAATATAGTCTGGAAAAATAATTGTGATGCTGCTGGGGTCAAGGTGAGTACGTGATGTCACCGGGGGCTGGCGTCCCTAACCCGTCCGGTGGTGCACAGCGTACTTACCCGATACCCTGTACCGTGGTGGATCAGTCCCTCGCCGTTCCGTTGATGTTCACTTCACCGGCGCCCGCGCTGCTAGCGGGTGCGTCGGCCGTAATTCCACACTGCTCACCTCGCGTCGCCGTCACTTCCGGGTTTGGCTGGGGAGCGTCAGCCCGGAGTGACAGGGGGGTGGGAGCTGTGTGCGCTCGACTCCCTGGCTGGGTTGGGGAGGAGACTTCTGTGTAGACGATCGGTGGATGTGTGGAAGGTGTCCAACGCGTTTCAGCCGCCTATCGGCCTTTTTCAAGGATGTCATGTAGCAATTAGTGTCCGGTTTATAAGGGGAAGTATGACCCTCCCCTAAATGTTCTCATTGGATGAATGTCTTGTCACTCATGTTGTCATAGTTATCCATGGGTGCTATCATTAAATGCATGCTGCAGGTAGAGTAGAAGGAACCCAAAGGAGAGTTGCCTTCATGTATGTGCATATAGGTTACAACAATTGTCCAATAAAGTTAGTATGGGGAAGGTATGCAACAGGATACAATAAACGTAGGGTCTGTTTACAGCAGGTTGCCATTATGGAAGTCTATGTTTAAACCATCGGGGTCTTGCTAAATATTATTCTGTATACATCAATTACATTGTATTATGCAGCTCTTTACAGAGAATGTCTAATTGCTCACGGTTTGTGGTCATTAGGTCGACAGGCAGAAGGTTGACACATAAGGGGACTAGTTACACTGACACGGTGTCCAGGTCGACCATGTTGACATAGACACAAAAAAAGTAAAATTATTGACATTGTCCCAAGTCAACCATTTCCATGTTGACCTTTTGCTTGTGTCTAGCTTTTGACCACGCCAACCTGTGTGGACCTCCTGCCTGCAGACCAATAGTTGTTGACCTTTTGACTGTTGACCTAGACACTGTGATCCTACTTATCCACTGATTGCTCATTGCAGTCACTGCCCCAGTGGCGCGTACAGTGTATATTCTCCATCACATTCACACAAATACACTAGGGTCCATTTTGTGCTATGTAACCTATCAGTAAATTATTATACTTTAGAAAGACCCCTGAGCACTAACATGGAGACTTGAACATCACATAGCAGTACCCTAGTTAGAACTTAAGCCATGGCCCAGGGATAAAATCTCAGTTTGGGGGATATATGTAAAGAGCAAGACACTGTATTAATGTATTTGTGATAAATTAGATAATCCTACAATGGGGATGTATTTGTCATCCAGATAATCAGGATGCCAGCAGTCAGAATACCGCCATCGGAATCCTGGCACTGCTCAAAGGGCCTAATTCACTACTGGTCGCATACAATATCAGTAGCGCAGTTTAGCGATTATTCCAACTATGTGCAGAAAGTATCCTGCGATTTCACCTCTAAAAATGCAAACATCTCTGCCTGACACACAGAGGTGTTCACGGGAAGGGATGGAGGAGGAAGCAGCTGGCACTTGGGAGTGTAACAGCCATTTCCTGGGAGTGGCAAGCATAGGTGTGCGTAGCACATTTCATTAGGGGGTGCACCGTCCCATTGGGTGTGCCTAACATGCCCATTGGGTGTCTAACACCGCCAATAAGGCGTGTCTACCATCTATTGGCACTCACTACAATATAAAAGTCTCTCAGTCGCACCGTAATCTCCTAATCTTCTAATTACTCTGTGTAACAGTGCATGCAATTAAAGTCAAAAACATATATGGATGATGCAAGTATTTAGAGCTATGACAATGGTCTAGTACAATTACCAATGCAAAACACACATAATTGATTGATGGGCTCTTCTTTTAATGGAATACAGTTCTAGGGTTAGGCACTAGTGGGGAGGGTTAGGCTGTGGGAGGGTAAGGTTACGATATGTACAATATGCAAATTCGCAGCCTTGCGAATCAAACAGAATAACCCCCCATGTTTTAAGCACAAATAAAATATATTTGTGTGTATTTCATGTGTTTGTACCACATAAATGCAAGATACCTCAAGGTACAGCATTGAAATATAAAAATATTCGGAAATGCGGAATAATCCGTTATCCAAAAGACTTCTGGTCCCGAGCATTTTGAATAAGGTATACTCAACCTGTATATGTATACATCTGTAGTGCAGTATTATATTTACAAATGTGGCAAGTAACTTGAAAAATATATTTATTTTTAAATTATATATTATTATGATTATTATTATTATTATTATTATTAATAATAATAAAAAAATTATTTGCCCAAGAAAAAAATATGATTAAAAAAAATGTCATAAGAAATTATTGATAGATAAATTGCATTATACCGCCGATTATCGTAGTACAATCCTTAATAAATTCAGTTATACAGCACGGCCAATTTAATAAAGTAAATTCCTGCAGTACATACTGTACATCCCAAACAAAGTGACATGAGCTAGGAGCTAACCGTTTTGCTGGAAGGCTTTGATTAAACTGGAAGCTGACCTCAATATGGCGAGAGAGATTTGTCTCCAACAGCCTGGGGACTAGAGATGACATTTGAAATAACCTACTGCTGTGTGTTATCAAAGCAAGAATAGTCAATAACAAATTAACAGACTTAAGAAATTCCTCAAGTAACAACATTTAGCTGTGAAGCTGAGTCTTAAAGCAGAAGGCAGCCAGATAACGATGTGTGGACCTCTCTGGCTTTGAAAGGGTGAAGAGACGCAGAGGGCCTGAAGCCATGGACTTCCTCCATCCTGCGATGGGTCAACATGGGAGCTGTAACACAAGGTGACAGAGCCTGAGAGAGCAGAGAAGTGGAGCGGTGTGGAAGGGTTTGGGTAATGTGCACTCAGAATGGATTATCTGAAGATCACTGACAGACCACATCAGCAGTGACATTTGCTAGAGGAAACCACAATTTTAGACCTTGACAAAAGAAAGACTCCTCATGCATTTAAATAGTTTCACCTACAGTATACTCTTCCTACATACACTAGAGGCAGCCATGTAATGAGCTAATCTAATTATCATAAACATGCAACTGATCCATGTATTAGGAACAAGTGACATCACTGAGGTAATAAGAAACAAGGGACTCAGAATTAGGGGCAAATCCATAATAAGATTCTATATCTGTATGTGGACAAGCCATATTCATAAGTAGCTCATGTGCTGTACCAGGGTTGGGAGCGGATCGGTTCCTGGTTTTATAACTGCAGAAAATGATTTTCCTAGGTAGATTACCTACACAGGGCGGTATTCAATACGGGATTCCGACTTTCGGAACCCTGGGCTGTTTTCACCAGCTTGAAAGGTATTCGACAGGCGGAATTCAGTGTTCTGCCTGTCGAATGCCGTAGACGGCGTGTTGGCGAAAACGGCCGTGGATTGTCGAAAAACGCCTGTGAATTCGACAATCCACATCTGTTTTCGAGAAAACAAATCAGACTGGTTTAAAAGTCAGATCTGTTTTGTCGAATTCCTCCTTCAATGCTGTCAGAAATGGCAGCATTGAATAGGCGGTGGGTGCCATTTCCCCTGTTGGAAATATCTCCCGGGATGAATACCCCCCATAGTGCCTTAGTGACACCTTCCTACTGAACTGATAGATTAAATAATGGTTCAGTTCAAAACATGTTGCTACTATCATGTATTGGCGACGGATACACGTAAATGTATAGTTATTTCTAATTTCAGCATTAAGGGGGTTATTCGGATTCACTCGGAAAGTCACAATTACTCTCTAATGGACAAAACCATATGCACTGCAAGTGGGCTGATGTAGCATGTGCAGAGAGTTACATTTGGGTGTTTTATTGTTTCTGTGCAGGGTAAATATTGGCTGCTTTATCTTTACACTGCAACTGCACATGTTACATCAGTCCCACCTGCAGTGCATATGGTTTTGTCCATTAGAGAGTGATTGTGCCTTTCCGAGTGAATCAGAATAACCCCTTAAGTCTACAATTTGAGAAATGAACTTCAAATTTAAAGGTCCCCGTCCTCCACTCCAACCCAAGTTAACAATATGCCACACAGCAGTGGGTGGCAGCAGTGAGCCCCTTATTCCACAAATGCCTTGTGCAATGCACCAATGGTAGTTCTGCCTCTGAGATATTTAAATTATTATATGTAGATCTGTTTATCAAATATCTATCATCTATATATATGTCTAGTGTCCGTGGGTCTCGGAAATACTGCCATCTACTGGCAGAGAGTGAAACTACATTCTTTCACACAAATGCACACAGAAGGTAGCAATCAAGCTTTCAAAGCTTTTGCTTTGAGTGGCTTACTAGTGGATAATATGAATACACCCACATCAAAGCTCATGGTTCTATTCTACTGATTTGTGCAGAAAAATAAAACAAAAGTTAAAACAATCAGTAGTTTGTGACAGTGCTTCAATTGCTTTCTGGATTGCATATATTCAGTGACAATGACAAAAACCTGTGACAATTCCAGCTTTTGTACACAAAAATCAACACAAGCTTGTTAACAATACCTTAAAATTGTTGGTTTCCTCAATTTTACTACATTTTCAGTGCATAGTCTGTGATATTCGGGAACACAGTGCACACTGACAGGCGTGTGGGTATATTGTAGTTGGATAATCATAAAATGTGTCATGCTTTGCCTCATTACAATTCACGCTTTTCCAGAAAGCAGTTGTACGTTAAGAAAAGCCATTAATAAAAACAATTAGCCAAATGTGACAGTATGGTTTGCAATTTCCTTGTGATCAGGATCTAAGGAAACCTTCTGGAGAGGTTACTGAAGTAATGGGACAACCCTTCACAGCTTAAAAAAAGAAACCCATCAGAGCACGAAAATAGTAATAATGAGCAAGAGATTTACACATCAGCAGAGACCTCATTTTAAAGTGGACACATCACCTACAAAAAGGAAGGCAGCCATTTTATGAGCTGAATCAATAGTCTAGGTGTCACTGGTTCCCAATAAATTCATAAGCTACCTCTACTAAATAGATTCAATGGATGCAGTTTAACCATTCGGAGCAATTGAAGAGTTATTCACACTACTGGCAAGGAAAGGGTTGTAGGCAAGCAGGCACAGTATAGGTCATATTCGCTGTGCAGACCTATGAGAACATTTCAGATGTTGTTGATTGATAGGTTAATTTGTTAAAGTCTCATAGTCATAACAATCACATTAAATTGTCAAAGAGCAGCAGCATAGATTCGGAGTAAAAGGGGTCATTGTGATTGTGCACATGTCAAAATATGGACTAAACCTATATTTTCCATGCTTAAATTTACATATTAATGTCTTATATCACAATGTATAATGCATTATGCTACAATTCAACCCGAGGCTGAATGTTCAGTGTGCTGTGGTGTTTTTCTTTGTTGTCTTTTTTTATTGTTATTATTTGGACAAGTTTTCAATGTTTAGATTTATTCTTCATTGCACTCCTTAGGTGCCCATACACTAGTGTGATTTGAGCCGATTTCTCCCGATCCCAATTGATCGGGCTAAGAAATGCGCTCAAATCGGATGTGTTTGGCATCCCCTTTGGGTCAGATGTGCAGTCCCATGCGCATCGTACCTGAGCCTCCGACTCAGCCCCCTTCCAGGTGGCGGGGTATGGGGTCGCATACAATAGATTGCATGTGCAAGGAAGGTCCCGGGCAGCTCAGGGGGAGCCAGATAACCATGTACTGCATAACCCTTGTCTGTCAATCTGTGCAGAAGGTTGGCATCTCACAGTCGGCATTGTGAACATATGCAGAATAAACAATGGCACCAGTGCACCAAAATGGGAATACATCAAAGCCACAAATATTTCCTTCAGGAATTGTCCTCAGTTCCTATAGTTCATTTGATAGGGTTGTATCTCTTCCACGTATTGACACCTGGGTTCACCCTGGTCCAAAAATGGACCTTTCCTAGGCCTGGATTGATCCTGTGTCAGTAGGATGTAATTCTAGTCAGGCGCTTTTGTTCACCACGTCTCCTTACTTATGTAGGCCCAATAGCATGTTTCTCCAAAAAATAAAATGAAAAGGAACTCATGGTGCATACCAGTTTAAAATGTTCTAGTATGCAAATAACCCAAATACAATATAACCACGAACCGGAAGGGGCCCTCTCCTAGGCCTGACTTGTTCGTATCCTTTAAACAAGAAACAGGCAGATCTCCTTCCTCATTCCTTGGTTAGAGGAGAGGAGAAGAAAGGGTGGGTGCAAAAATTTCATAGTGTAAAATCTTAAACACTTTATTTAAAACAACATAACATAATAAAACAGAAAAAAATTCTTAGTACCTTCTGTTGCCTTATATTATAAGGCATTAGTGATCGTATATAGGTGGTGGAGGTTCATACCCAGGTAACACCAAATATTGGTCAGCACACACATCGAATATACTGGTTCCTTCCCACACGGTTGTAAAAACAGACTCCTGTACCAACAAGGTATTTTGGCTACCTCAGAGACTTCCTCAGGGTGTACCCTGTAAGTATTTGTGGTTTTGGTGTATTCCCATTTAGGCGTGCTAGTGCCATTGTTTATTTATTCTGCATTCTTTTATTGTGGTAGTGGGTGATTATCACAGGCATTTAGCTGCACCTATTTTTTAAAGTGCAAGAGCCCAACAATTTTTATTTCAACATTGTGAACATGTCAACTTAATAAATGTTGACATTGTAAATGTCAACACTATATACAGAAGCCACATCCGCATGTACATACGCAAAAAAATAGATGCAGTATTATTTTTTGTATGTTTATGCACAGTCCAGAGGGTTTACTGTACATAACAATTGCCAATTTAACAAACGTAAACACAACATATTTAGATTTCCAAGCCTACAGTGGAAGCAGCCATTTTTTAGGCTTTAATACCAATCCTCAAACCTGTTTTAGCTATATCACACTCAGTAGAGCATACTCATCACCAGGTGCAGATTGGGAACTAAGGGGGTTATTCTGGTTCTCTCCTTCTGGCAAATTCCTTCTCAAATGGACATAACCATGTGCACTGCAGGTGGGGCAGATGTAACTTGTGCAGAGAGAGTTAGATTTGGGTGGGGTTTTACTTTAAAGTGAGATCTATATTGCAGTGTAAAAATAAAGCAGCCAGTATTTACCCTGCACAGAAACAAAATAACTCACCCAAATCGAATTCTCTCTGCACATGTTACATCTGCCCCACCTGCACATGGTTTTGTCCATTTAAGAAGGAATTTGCCAGAAGGAGTGAACCAGAATAATCCCTTAAAAGTGGCCCTGGAAAAATTTCTAGAAGTGGCCTCACATGGGAAGCACCATATCACACGTAAGCGGAACCAACACAAAATAGACGGGATTAATACCTCATTACACCTATGTGGAAGCCATTGGTTTCTATATGCTTGGCAGTCTAGTGGTCCCCAGACCTTTAAGCCGCTTTGACAAACCCCCAACCTCTACATTTAAAATAATATCTCAATCCCCCACAGAGACTGAACACCCCAAAACCGCCATTAAACAAACAACTTGTAACCATATTCTCCTGAATATCACAAATATCCCCTCCCCCAGTGGAGCCTATAAACACTCCAGAAATAGTTACACCCCAGATAGCACCCACTCATGTCCATTTAACAGGTGTCACAATGGATATAGATGGGTGCCCAACATAGATAAGTATTTGCAGTGTTGGGTTCTCTGCTCTGTGAACTGGCAAAGGTTGGTTGTATAGGAGACACAAGGGGGATTGGACCACAGGTGCGTCAGCCTACTGGGAATCTGCATTGTAAGGTCTATGGCCAATCCGATCCTGTTCATCAATAACTATAAGTGCTGCCCGTTCACTCTGAACTATGCAATTAACTACGCCACCACATTTACTGCATCATATTGCATACCCGCCATTATTAAACCATGCAGGGGGTACGGTATTTTTGGATTGTGGGAGGAATCCTGAGTACCCGGAGTAAACCCACGCCAGCACGGGGAGAATATACAAACTCCGCACAGTGGGAATTGAACCCATCACCTCAGTGCTGTGAGGCGGTAATGCTAACCATGGCACCACTACTCTAAGGTATGATGTCTTGAATCATGGAACTGTGAATGAATCACGCAATTCATAGAGAATTGAGCCAGGATGTCCCCACCATTTCACTAATAAATGGGTGTGATACGGGAGAGGAACCTGCTCACTCACAAGTCTGTGATAAATTTGGTAGTCTCTTAGACAGGGCCATCTGAATGGGTATGGGTCCTAGGGCTGACAGAAGTGCATCTTTCATGTTTAGGGAAGAGAGCTAGCGGCACAAGGAATCTGCCAGGTTCTGCTTTGTGTGCACGGCAGATTGAGCTGGCCAGGCAATAGATGTGGGTAAATATGGGACCAGCTCAGCCAAGGGCACAATGGTATCAGCCCAATGGCAAACTGCTCCAGCGTCCCAGTGGGCCAATCCACCCCAGGTTGGTGTCAGCACTCTGATCGGTGGATAGTTCCTGCTATCCACCAATCAGCATGCTGACAGCCATTCACTGCCCGGCTGCAGTCTGGGAGGCAGCCAGACCTCACCACATCCAGCCCCTGCTCAAAGCTCCTAGAATTGTGAGGCCCAGTGTGCCTATACATTAAGATGGCCCTGCTCCTAGACATTTTGGAAATGTAGGCAAGAATGGGTTTAGAACACTCACTTGCCTACATTTGAACAGACTTATTAAAAGTAGAATATATAAACATAGACCAAGGGAGTTTTTTTTATAAAAGCACCCCCCCCCCCCCCCGCCCAATCTGTGATAAAGTAGATCATTTAAAATTCTGCATATCACTGCAATTTCCATGATAACATTGCAACACGCGTTCCCGTCAACCACTACAAGTAATGGAAACAGGCCCCAGCGTTTTAGGAGAGGTGCTCTGTCTGAAACAGCATAGGGTTGCTGAGAGCTCATCTGGTGTACATCTGATGTTCCCAATGTTTCTGCTCATGAATGGTGGATGTGAGACACCGGCAGTGTCTGTGTCTGTGCACAATAGGGTGGCTCAGTCACTTTCTCAAGTAGGCTGTGATTGTAACTTATGCTGCGCATTCAACTGAGGGTCCACTATCCCCTAAGTATTAACTTACAGCTTTGCCAGGCACTGGCCAGGCGCATTTGTGCATGTGCGAGTCAGCTCGCGGGTTTTCATACAGCAGAATGGAGAGCTAGATCCGGAAATGATGATAATCTTCAATAATTATTGGCAAACACCTGTACAGTGATAGTACATTTAAATAACAAAGAAGTTAGCTTATTTTATTCACACACCAATAAACACTTGCCTGGTATTCCCGTAGTTTCTGGGAACAGCTTTGCAATATACTGTAATAAATGATTCTTCACAATCAAAAACTGATTTACATGGCCGTGCAGGGAGAGTGCTTTTGAATGACTGCTTACGGTATAAGCTGAGTGCCAGCTCTGCTGGTCGGCTATTATATGGGCTTCCACTAAGTAGAGTGTGGGCTGTGCAACCTCTAATTATGTACAATTTATTTAAATGGTGTATCACACTAATGTATGAATGTCTGGTAAATACAAAGGGAGAAGTCATTGTGTGTTCACGTGTATGCAAACATGAGTATATGTTTATAAATATGTAGCACATGGTTATATACATATTAAAGTGTGTTATGGTTATGCTGCATGTACTGTATTTGGAGAATACAACATATCAGCTCACAGAGAATAATGGAATTTATGGGAGTTAACTGAATTTTCTACATTAATCCACCATAAAATCTGTATGGCACATTATAGCTGATGTGACTACTCTTTATACATTAATGGTATTAATCTATAGTAACTTCAAGTAAAGCATATAAGGACTTTCCTGTATTTACTCCAAAATACAGTACATGCATGTATGTACTGTATGTATGTATGTATGTATGTATGTATGTATGTATGTATGTATGTGTGTATGTATTAGTTATCATTTATATATTTATTACATTGTATAAAAATCCTAAACCTGCAATAAACAAATATGAATTATTTAACTGAGGAGCAATTTATGAATTATAGTGGATCTTCCATTAACACTTTAATTACTGGGACATTATTCGGCATCTGGCACAATGCACATTACCAAACATGTTCATATACATTTTTTTTTTAATAAATGGTTTAGGGAAACACAGGCAACTCTTTATGCTGTGAGCATAATTTTGTTGTACTGACATTTCTGCTCCATTAGAACGACTCTTCTTATTCTTTGTTTGACAAAGCACCTATTGCAAAATATCATATTTATTTTATCTACAGATCATCAGCTTTTACCATAAATTTGTGTGCAGTACAAAAACATGCCATCCAATTAGGAAAGTGCAGCTAAACACAGACACACTGTGATGGCAGACTTGCAGGTAACCCCCCACATGTGATCTGTGTGATCCTGCATGTCCCAGGTATAGGAGCTATGCCTCCAAACATACATAAATATGTAGCCACAATGTTACAGTTAAATTCACTAAACCATCAAACTCTTATGAGGCAACTCAAGCATTAGTCCATATGGTCATGAATGCAAACTAAAAATAAAATAAATGATGTCATTTATGAGCCAATCTGAGTTACTGTGGTACAGAAGCCTGCATAAAAAAAACAATGAAAAATACATATATGATGGTTAAATATACGAACAGACAGAATTTGACACCTAAAACATAAAATTAATTAATGAAAATACATTAACTTTTTTTTACAAAACCACAAATTGTCTAGTGTTGCCTATGATAACTGATGGTGTCCGGGTTGTAAGGTACTGTAACCGACGGTGTCAGGGTTGTGAGTTACTGTAGGTGTCAGGGCTGTAAGGTACTGTAACTGAGGGTGTCAGTCAGGTTTGTAACGTAATGTAACTTAGGGTGTCAGGTTTGTAAGGTACTGCAACTGAGGCTGTCAGTGTTGTAAGGTACTGTAACTGAGGGTGTCAGTGTTGTAAGGTACTGTAACTGAGGGTGTCAGTGTTGTAAGGTACTGTAACTGAGGGTGTCAGGAATGAAAGGTACTGTAATAGAGGGTGTCAATGTTGTAAGGTACTGTAACTGAGGGTGCCGGTGTTGTAAGGTACTGTAACTGAGGGGACAGGGAGGAAAGGTACTGCTTATGAGTATTGCTGTAGGTACTGTAACTGAGGGTGTCAGTGTTGTAAGGTACTGTAACTGAGGGGGTCAGGGATGAATGGTACTGTAACTGAGGGTGTCATTGTTGTAAGGTACTGTAACTGAGGGTGCCGGTGTTGTAAGATACTGTAACTGAGGGGTCAGGGATGAAAGGTACTGCATATGAGTATTGCTGTAGGTACTGTAACTGAGGGTGTCAGGGCTATAAGGTGAGGGTATCAGGTTGTAAGGTACTATAACTGATGATGCCAATTTGTAAGTTAATGTAAAGCAGCAATTTGGAGATTATATGGTCCAAATAGGCTCCATTACAATAACATATCTAATTACCTTTACAGATATTTCAAATAGTATCAATAATTGAATTATATTGTAAGTAATTAATTTAACCATACTATAAAAACCCATCAAGTCCTCAGACTAGAAAGGGAAGAAATTGGGATGCTCTTCTCTCTCTGCCCTTGAGAAGCTACTATGTCCTTTAAAAAAAATTCAATAAGATTGCATGCTCCCTATAGCTACAAATCAAGTAATGAAAATATCTTCATCTCAAAGCTGACTAGTACCGGTAATTCATGTAAATAGATATATCTTTATATATACATTATGAAAGGAACATTCATGACCTCATAATACCCCAACAAGCAGAGAAATGGCAAAACCTTTTCCCAAGCTGTGTCAGACAGTCCTAAGTACCCCTTATTTTTGTTTTATTTGGGCACACGTCTTACTTCAGGAAGATAAAAAGGACAAATTCTAGTATGTGTTTGCACAATATAAATATATACAGTCACAGTATTCCGTCCAATACTAACAGCCTACACTTCTTGCCTTTATTGGTGCAGAATACTTCATACATGTACCTTTCACCTCATGAATATTCTGTCATGTGATAAGTAAGGTACCCACAGACTACAACACCATAAGTCACCTTGGAACATCTGGCTCATACGTGAGCCCTGGTGATGCAGACAAGGATAACTCCATTAGCCACCACCCATACAATAATAAATGGACATAAAGAGAATATCTCTCTTAATAAATTGGGAACACATTGATCATCTTGTTGACGGACTCCTTGGGGTGTATTTGCCTCACCCCACTATTACAGCTGCCTCAACAACCTTTAGCCTTCACACAGACCTTTCAAACCACCTGTCTTTATTCAGACATTTTGAAAAAACATACCTCTATTTCTGCTCTCATTGCAAATCCCCATCCATTATCGGAAGATGCACCAAGGTCACACGCCTGATATTCCACCAACCCTCTATACACACATAGGAAGACTCTTTGTTGAGCTAGTGGCAACCATCAACATTATGGACACATAATAAATTCCACAAAATATAAAAAAGCCAGATCCTCCAAGCGTTTAGGTATAGCAATATTTACAGCTCCTTATTCATTTTGTCATCTCTTTCTCCAACCTTCCAAATATCCACACTGGCAGTAAGCGCCCTGATATCACCTTGGTAGCACAGACAATGGCTATCACCCATTTATACACCAACAGTGAGAATACATTGCAAACACCAAAGTTGCGTCCACTTACCCAAAAGCATTCTTGATTACGTCTTGTTGTTTTGTCTTCCCCCGAAATCGCTATCAGATCTTGCAGAGCGGCTGTATTCGCACGCAGATCCTTCTGACTGCCTCAGATAGAGAGGCGACTGGCCTCCAATTCGTTCACCTTCCCAAATGATACACTTATACCTCAATTAAAAGCTTAATGCTCTACTGATCTCTGCCCGGAGGAGGTAAACAAGCGGCACTCTCTCCAAAGCCACTGGCCCTCGCTTTAACCCAATCACCAAGCACAGATGCAGAAATTACCCAGTGTAGCCTCTCCCAGCTGAGAGCTCTGCAAACCAAAAGATACTGTATTAACATACAAATCGGATGGGAGGTCTAAGGGGGGTGGTGGTGTAGAGGGAGAGAGAGAATACAGAGTGTACTTCTCATCTCCTCTTGCAGTGAGGGCATGCCAGCTCTAACTCATACATTTCCCTGGCACACTTTAGAATCTGGGTTACCACTATGCATCGCTCTGTGGCCATGCAGGAGTCTGGGAAGAGGAGACGCAAAAGGTGAGATACTGTAACCTCAGTTCCACACTGTAAGCTCTTCAGATCAGGGGCTGTTAGATAGATCTTTGTCTCATTGTGTCTGACTTATGTGATTTCATTTATTTTGTGTTGAATTCGTGCCTTCCTTCCTAAATGTGCTACACAAAGCACACACACACATCTATCAAATGTTGTGCAAACATACAGTTAAATGGAAGGAGAGTGTTTCAGGCATATAGCTGTTTGAAGTCTGATAAGATCCAATTATCCCAGTCGGTCTAGCTTTTCGTTATCAATTGGAAAAGCGCAGGATTTATCTGATTATCATAATACGGAGTACAGATTGGTTTTGACATATTTTACATATTCTAGCCTCTGCCACTTCTGCTGGATGATCAGTCCTGATATCTACTACTCATTCTATCCTATGGAATCAAACAAACCCGCTGATATTGAGGGTGCCATTTGAGATTACAATGTAAAATCATGTTAAGCGATTCCTCTGTATACAAATGATGTATATATTTTAAACGTAAAATATACAAATATATGTCACACAGTCCTGGCAGCAAAAGCAGACACGGCTCTTGCATTAAAACAATGTATAGCAGAACACTTTGGGACAGAAGGAAGTAGACTGACTGCACAGTCGCAGATACAAAGGGATACAGACATTAGAGTACTAACAAATACAAGCGCACATGGATAGTAAGAAAGAGTTTGTTAATAAGAAATGTTCTTTTAAAATAAAAAATAGCACTGATAAGAGACAAAAGTTGCATTCACCTCTCCGGGATTATTCTGCGCCTACATAATGGGCTGGGTTCCAAAATGTCCTTGTAGTAATATTTATAAGACAATACACATTTGCAAGAAATGTACGCTTTGTCACTTACATAAAATAATGTTTTCCAATAGGGATTCAAAACCATAAAAAAGTACAATTATTTTCAATATAATAGCAATAAAGTAGCCACATATACATTGTTCCTTTTCTTATAAAAGAAAAAAAAATGTACATCTGTCGAAATCATTCTTTCAATAAATAATTGTAATAGCCTTCATCACCCCTACTGAGAGGCAATTCAGCCTACCCCCTATTCTCTCTGTACACTTGTACTTTCGATCTCTACCTCCTAATCTCACATCACCTCTGTCTGTTAAATGGAATTTTTAAAATAAAAATACAGCCATTAATAAAATGTGTCAGGGATAAACAGAAGCTGAAGGAAAACTGGGAGAAGAGTGATAACAATTACATTGTCATTTGGCGGGGATAATGTGTTTTTTCTAGAGTGTAGAAAATCAATAATGTGCAGCTGTACCAAAGAGCTTGCAATCCATTGTATGTAATAAATCATTAAATGCTGCATTTAATATCTACAGGGCTCATGTTAGATCAAATATGCCTTCCATACCATAGTCACAGATTTTAGGGGTTTTAGATACTGTATTTACTTTTGTATTGTGATCCATTGCAAAGATTTATTTCCATACTCACACAGCATTTACACAATAGAAAAATAATAATTGATTTACCTTGTCCATGATGGAACATTCAGTTACTTCACACATATAACCCAGGTTGCAACCACGTAGTGTTCTACGGAGAATTCTGACATCACTTGCAAAACTCATCTAAGAAAAGAAGCACCCAGGTGCCAAGTACACCCATAGGAAACCCTTTAGACTGACTCCATTCCATGCATGTTACCCTCATTTTAATAACAATGGTCCTTTTCACATGCCCCTGTCCCAGTAGACTTCTGTGGGGTCACCTTGCAAAACATCATGATCATCCCATTATATGCCTGACTTGTTTTCACAGGATCCTATTCACTAAGGAACAATGGACATTACAGATCATTAAATACTATTAAAGTGAATTAATAGACTCAAATGGATTTCACAGCATGATGAGTAAACCCGTAAGATTGAAGGGTATGTCAAAGCTAGAACCAGAGCCTGCCGAATGTATTTGCACATTTTTACAGAAATAATATAGCTATTTTTTTATTCACTTTTTAACATGAATAATATGTTAACACTTTCCATGTTCATTTTCCTTAAAAAAACAGAATTTATTATGTATCCCAAATTGCACATGTGCCTACAGCCACCACCTGGACACTACGATTTTACTAAATTGAACATAGAAATTTTGAGAAAAATGGGCACTAAAATGGATTACAGGCTAGAAAACAAAACTCATAGGGAAAAACATAAAACACAGTTTATCTATTGGATACTGAAACCCGGAGACAGACAAGATTAATGAAACAAAATAAAATCAATAAAAAAATGAAACAAATTAAAAAATAAAACACTAAATATAAATGCACACTATGTAAAAATACAACAGTAAGCAACAAAAATATAGAGTGAAAATAAAAATCCAGGAAAACCAACATAATAGTTGTCATATATTATATTAATAATAATAATAACAACAACAACCATCACAATAATAATGAAGTCACTTATTCTGGGACTAATTAAGAGTAAAACACAGAGGGGGAAATGTAATAGGATGAGAAATTCAGAAGGTGAGAGATTTGGTAAGAAATCTCCAGTTTTTTTTTTTTTGTTCAAAGCAGCAATCATTTACACTGCAAAACCAGTTTGATTTTGAAGTGTAAATGATTGCCGCTTTAAAAAAAAACCCTAGAGATTTTTTACCAAATCTCTCACTATCAGAATCTCGATCCTATTAAATTTCACCACAAGTCGGCCATAATTGGTCCATGATTGCATACATTAAATGTTATCCCACCATGTCTGTAATGTTTTGGGGGTGTGTTGCTTGGCTATAATGTCAATTTCCGGTCCCACATTCAGAAATCTGACAGGGGTAAAATGCTAGAAGATAAAGGTAATGTACTAGTGTGATATATGATATTTAAAAAATATATATATATTTACATGTTTCTTGTATTATTTCAAATGTATTTATTTAACGTTTGCATGGTTGTTGCACTGTAGAATTCTGAATAATCAAGTTGTATTACATTGAGATACTCTCCCCCTATATCTACTGTTGAAGGTGAGGTGGACTACAGTACTTCACATCCAAACATTGGTCTGGCTGCCACATGGGTGCTGCCACATTGGCTTATTGAGTATCAACACTTGTACACAAAAGGCAAACATAATATGATGCACTCATATAATTATTTCTTAGTATACATATTAATCTTTTATACATTTATATAAAATGGATATGCCATCTCCATTTATTTAAAGTAAAAGCAAAACGTAACAAAAAAACTAAAATAATAATTAGGCCCTATAGTGAAATTGTGAAGAAAAAAATAAAGGGTTTAAAAATAACACAAGTTACCTTGGTATAAATGACAATATATTTAAAGCATTCTTGGTAACTTCCACTCAATATTGTCAAAACCCATAACAGGACATATGATGACATACTGTATAGCCTACTACAGGTCTTTGTATAAAATGGATTAGTACTATATCCCGGCGGTCGGAATCCCGGCATTCAAAATCCCGACGCTGGAATCCCGACTGCCGAAATCCCGACAAGGGGGGGACGTGGATCGCCACCCCCTTGAGGGCTTGCTGTGCTCGCCACGCAGTGAGCCCGGTGCCACGCTACGCTCGGGATACTAATTTATTCTCCCTCTATGGGTGGTGACCCCCCAAATCCTGGCGCTGCTGGCGGTAGTAAGATGAGCTGCATTCCCCCCTCCCTCCCCCAGCACTGCTGACAGCTATGAGTTGACCTGGAGTCCGTCCACCGCAGCGCTGCTGAGGGCCATAAACTGAACTGGAGTCCAACCACCCCCAGTGCTGCTTACAGCAGTAAGCTGACCTTGGGTCAGCCCACCCCAGCGCTGCTGAAGGTAGTAAGCTGACCTGAAATCCGCCCACCTCCGGCGCTGCTGACGGCCACAAACTGACCTGAAGACAGTCCACCCCAGTGCTGCTGATGGCCATAAACTGAACTGAAGTCCACCCACCCCCTGCACTGCTGGCGGCGGTAAGCTGGCTTGGTGTCACCCCACCCCCAGCACTGCTGGCGGTAGTAAACTGAACTGGAAACTTCTATGGAAGCAAAATGCGGTTTAAAGGATAATGTAGCATTTCAACAAATGGATCAGCCTGCCTGGATATACTGGGATCTACGCCTTTAAGAACAAGCAGTAATAGATGAAGTGATATCCAGATCTTGGGCGCTCCCCTTCTAGACAAAAAAAAACATCTGGTTGCTGCAGAAACTACAACTAACTGAGCTGACAGATCACCTGAAAATGCAATTTTTTGTCCAAAACTGGAGTCCGCCCACCTGCGCTGCCAGACTGGAGATGCCTGCGTCCCACTGCCACATCCCCTCCCTGCAGCAGTATGTGTATTAGATGGTAGTATAAATACCAACAAGCTTGTATATTCCAATGCAAGGATGTACACCATAATTATACTAGCATTTAGCACAAAGCCACAGACTTAGATGAACCCGACTTCTAAGTTTTATACTAAGAAATAATTACTTGAGAGCCTCAACAAAAATTCCTTTTGGTCTTTTTATGTATAATAGGATGATGCCCTCCTTCCACATGCACATGTAATGGGCAGGGCCGCTGAGAGGTACGGCGGGCCCTGGTCAAATTGCGGGGACGTGGCCTAATCACGGAAGGTGTGGTCACCTCCCGTGATTAGGCCACGCCCCCAAGATGTTTAGGAGGGATGAAATAAACACTCTAAAGTCGAGGGGGGAGTGTTATTGTCACCCCTCAGCAGCAGCACACACCTACCTACAGCATGTGCTGTGCTGACAGCAGGCTTAGTAAGAGCTCTCACGCTATCAGTGAGACACTCATGCTGAGCCTGCTGTCAGCACAGCACATGCTGGAGAGGTGTGTGCTGCCGCCGCTGCTGCCCGGGAGGAACGGAGGGGGAAGGGGGGGGGGGGGGTTGGACCAGGGGCCCCACCAGGCCCCTCCGGCAAGCCCGGGCCCAGGTAATTAGCACCTGCTCCCCCTCCCTCTTGGCAGCCATGTTGATAGGTGGTGTGTGCCCAAAGGATAGGAAAAAGTACTTGTATCAGCCCAGCAAACTAGACAAAGCCCCTAGACAAGGAGTGTCAAAATCGATCCTCAAGATCTACCAACGGTCCACGTTTTTCAATTCACCGAGCAGGTGCACAGCTGTAGTCATTACGAACTGTCAGATTTTCAAACCTGCTGCATTCATTCCTATATAGATCCACACGTTGCCTGAAAAACATGAACTGTTGGTAGATCTTGAGGACAGGATTGGCCACCCCTGGACCAACCAGTTTATATGTATGTAAGGTAACATTAATTGCTGCATATTCTCTCTTTCTCTCTCTCTCTCTCTCCCTCTCTCTCAATGTCTGGATCTCATATAACCACATGTGCATCCATGTTGTACAGAGAACCTTTTGCTCATACAGTATCTGGGATATGATTGTAGGGCATGTGGAAACCATAAGCATTATTCGTTTTCTACAGCAATACCGGAAAAGACATACAGGCAAAATTACTATTTAGCACTGGGAAATTCGCAGGCTTGCATGAGATGGGATTTTACCCTGGTTGGGCGGAAAATACCTGATCGCAGGGCTATGCATTTTAGCAGAGCAGCGATCAGGTCTGAATACCCCCCAGCAGCCTGCTACAGAGAAGAGGGGATAGTGGACATGTTTAGTTTTGGATAAACACTTATTTCATGCATTCTACTGAGGCAAGCTTAGAATTTCTAGAGGGGGTTTACAAATGCTTGATGTTAGAGTGGCTGTGGCCAGCACATGATGGGTGCATAATTAGCACTTATGCTATAGTCTGCCTCATACAAAGCACAGTTTATGTAATACACCAGACATACAGGGCCAGCGATTACAGCAAGCAGTTAGAGGCAGCAATAAGGTCAGGCTGCCTGGCTGAATGTTATTGGTTTTCTAGATGTGGGCACCATTCTGTAATCCAATTTTCCTATCTGCCAATCGCTGGAGCAATACCAGAAGTTTGAGTTGTAGCAGAGACATCTAGGCATCTTTTGGAGCTCCTGTTCCATTGAGACCTATATACACTAGATAAGAATTTAAAATAATTATTTAAAAAAACAAAAACCTCTATTGTGAACATTCAATATCATATACAGTGCTCGCTCCCTCACCGTTTACAAAAAAAAGTCATGATGACAGAAACAAAAACATATTTACCTGGCCATCGGCACAGCAGGGCTCTTATTCAAATGAGCATGCTGTGCCGCCCCACAAGTCTAGTGGGACCTAGTACACATTTTCCTATCTCATGGAAAGAGGCCTATCTCTTCTTGCCGGAAGCTACTTCCTGTTCTGTTTGGTGTGGCCCTCTGATTGAGAGCAGATCCACACATAGGAAGTAATTCTGGTTCATACTCTGCATTGCGAATTTGCAAAGGGGAGCGATAGTGAAGGCCTGAGCATGCACGGTAGTCGCCGACCCTCAAATGGTTTCTGGCCCGCACCCAAGGCTGAGAATGAATGTTTAGCAAAACATCCATTCACTGTGGGCTGGGACATTCGCCATGCGAGGGGGGGGGGGGGGCAGATGTTTGTTTGGTCGGCATTTGGTTAAATCACAAAGCTGCGAAATTCACAGCTTTGCAAATCAACCAGAATAACCTCCATAGAGCATACTTGGTAGAGCTGCAGCAGCTTAGCATATGTGATCCTCAGGGCCGTCTTAGTGTATGGGCTTGAAGGGCAGTTGCCCAAGGGCCCCAAAACGCTAGGGGACCAAAGCCTACTACTCCCGTTGGCAACACCTGCCCCTGCCAATCGCACCCTGTGTACCACTACACCGGGTTGGGGCACCCACCACCCTGACAGTGGTCGGTGCCACAGATGACCGCCCCGCAGTCTGCGGGAAGCCTGCAGAGCAGTACTGGGAGGGGATGGCAACTGCACCAATCACCTGCAGCAGGAGTTGGGATCCCTTATCCACCTCTCTGTGTAGAGAGCAGGCTACATTGCAGCAATGTGATCTCCGGTTCCCGCTCTTCTCCTGAGTCCTGGTTCCAATGACGCTACTGAGTGACAGTCTGACAGGCAGGTGGCAGCCCCTAACTTAAGTAAGTGCCTATCAATTGAATTATATAGTAAACAGTCCAAAAGTAATGGCACTCAAGAGGCATATGCAGTAGATACAAATAAGATTGTAGTATCCTACTATTACCTGTATGATAATACTATCTTATCCTGCTGCTTATGCCTTTGGAGTGCCATTACATTTGGAATGTTTATATGGTTTCTGATTGGGCACCTGAGATAGTTGTATCTTTATTATATTGATTGCCGGCTGAATTGGAGGACTATATACAGTGACGGACTGGGCCGCCAAATCGGCCCTGGCATTTGTGCATCCACCACACATGTGCACGCTGCCTCTTCCGGCTTGCAGGATAAAAGGGGAATAGCAGCGTGTGATGCCTCCCTCTCTCCTGGACCTCAGCTGCGCACAGAGAGAGCCGCCGGACCCGACACAAGTCCAGCGGCTTTCTCTGTGCGCTGGTCGGAAGGCTGAACCTCCACCTTACACAAAGAAATCAGACCACCTGGCCATCTGTCCCTCTGGCATTTGCCAGAAGTGCCAGGTGGCCAGTCTGGCCCTGACAATATATATATATTCAATACCAGGAGATCTCCAGATGGAAGCACAGCAGCGGCAACACGGTTTATCCATGGTGCCGCTGCTGTGCTTCCATCTGGAGATCTCCTAGTATTGTGTATTAATCCTTGCAGTCGTGCACACAGTCTGCTGAATACCTATTGGATTACCGGACCTATCTGGGACTATATATATATATATATATATATATATATATATATATATATATATATATATATATATATATATAATGTACACACACATTGCATTATGTGTTGCATTACTATGTATTGTTTACCGTAACTATGCCCATGCTCCCTGGTCATTATATTTGATTGTTGTTGTTTACACATACCATTTTGTATGCGTTTTTAGTATTGTGCATTGACACTCTCGCACTTATGCCCGCACACCACCAGATATGTGTATCAACATATACCTATGTCGGATTTCTATATGGGATGCGGTCAATTTGCCGGCGTTCAGAATCCCGACACTGGAATCCCGACTGCCGAAATCCCGAAACTTTCTCCCTCCGTGGGTGTCCACGACACCCATAGAGGGAGAATGAAATAGCGTGCCGAGCGTAGCGAGGCACCGGGCCCGCTGCGTGGCGAGCGCAGCGAGCCCGCAAGGGGGGGCGATCCACGTCCCCCCCATGTCGGGATTTCGGCGGTCGGGATTCCAGTGTCGGGATTCCGACCGCCGGGATCCCGACCGCCGGGATTACGTATTGGATCCTTCTATATAGTGCGTTTGGCATATATTTTCTTTGTTTGGCGTTGATGCGATGTGCCATTATGTACATACTTCATTTCCCTTTTGCTGTTATGTTATTTGCATTTTTCGCCGTTTTAAAAAAATGTTCATGTCTGTTTATGTACACAGGTTGCCGGGCAACCTGGCCTGCCGGAGGACGTTGCAGATGTTGTAACGTAATCAGTGAGCATTGCAGAACGCATGTTGCCTGGAGGTGACGTAGATGATCCCGGAAACCGGCGGCAGGGGTCCCGGAACTCGGTGGGGATATAAGGTTAGTTTCATTTGTATTCTTATTAATCTTGATAAAGGTGAAATAAACTGAAACGTTGATTTGCATACCTTGCTGTGCATCATTGTCCACTTGAAGTCCTGTGGAGTGCCGCTCCCCCCTGGCTGGATTATTTGTATTTGTGCCCCTGTGCACATGAGAAGGCACCTGGGCAACTACTGTTTGAATTATTTGGAGTGCTGGGTCATATCGTCCATATATATATATATCTGTGCTTACTCTCAACTGACGACGGAGCCTGCGAGCTCCGAAACGTTTTGTTACCTGCACATGGAATAAATATTCCTATTGGATTTCACCACTTCCTACAGTCTCTGAGTGCCGCTTACTCCCGCTATATATATATATATATATATATATATATGCATACCCTCCAACATGACCCATTCCATTAGGTACAAAATGCTCTGTTCCTGGACTTCCCTGCCAGTGGCAGTTACAGATGTGAGCCTGCAGCACAGTCCAATATTCAAAAAGGGGAGCCACACCAGCTGCCATCCCAAACAACACTGAGAGTTGATGTGACCCCCCCTCTTTGAATATTGGACTGTGCTGTAGGCTCACATCTGTAACTGTCACTGGCAGGGAAGTCCAGGAACAGAGCATTTTGTACCTAATGGGATGGGTCATGTTGGAGGGTATGTATATATATATATATATATATATATATATATATATATATATATATTATATATATATATATATATATATATATATATATATATAGACAGCAGGGTCCCCGGCGTTTAATAGACAGCAGGGTCCCCGACGTTTAACAGGGACGCACACGGCACTGCAGCATATCAAGCAGATAAACGTTGGGGACCCTGCTGTCTATTTATCTTCACAAAGGCACGCAGCTACACTGAACCGCTGGGAGATAGTGCCGGTCCATTGGAATATATATATATATATATATATAATATATATATATAGACAGCAGGGTCCCCAATGGACCGGCACTATCTCACATATATATATATATATATATATATATATATATTACATAAATTTTCTTTGATGGTGGCACTCTGGACTTTGTAAATGAATACAATTCAGACCACTCGGGTTATCTGCAACGTTTCAACGCTTTATTGCTTTTTTATCAAGCCATAGGTCATCTACACACAGACCAGGTATAAATACCTCAATCATAACCCATATCCGATATCTGCTTCACCTGGAGACAATCCCTCCTATTCCAGGGTCGAACATTGTGAATTAAGTATTAAATTACAGCATGTCCATAATTAATACAAATTACATACACTTTAAAAAAAATTCATAGAAAAAGCAAAACCAACATACAACATAAATATTTGCAACAAGCAAGATTAACGATTGTGTACCACGGATTATAGAACTACGTACACACTATACAATCAATACAATCTCATTCTATTCTTGGAACTGACTTGCAATAAATACTGCACCAAATTAATGTCTATTTGTTACTAATATAAGCATCAAGTGATCACAATACTTTTAAAGGAAACATTATAATCCTACCATTTCGTTTAACCCTTTTGGTGTCAACGTATCAAATTTTATTATCCATTTGGATTCTGATTGCAAAAGTTTCCTAGATCTGTCTCCCCCTCAAATTGGAGGGGGGACATGATCTATTATCTTGTCCCACAAGACAGCTAGGTTGTGTTTAGCAATCGCAAAGTGTCTGGCTATCGGTTGTTCACTGGTGCCAGACACTAACGTTGCCTTTATTGCTGACCGATGCTGTCCCATTCTTTCATTAAAAGTGCAATCGGTCTTGCCGACATACACAAGGGAACACGAGCATGTGATTGTATACACAACAAAGCGCAGGCTACACGTTACATGAAGTCTAATGTTAAACTTTTGACCAGACCGAGGGTGGCAAAATAAATTGCCAGTTTGCAAATATCGACATGTCACACAGGCCCTTATTCTGGTTGGTGCGGATATGTCCGCGTGCGTTCGTTCCGCCGATGTTTTGTGTTTGCGCATGTGCAGAGGCATATCTGCGCATGTGCTAAAGGGACATTCATCCAAATTCCGCATGAATTGTTTACACTACGAACAGGGGGAGGAGAGGGGCGTGAAGGGCTGTTTGGCCTTATTAACATATGCATACGCCCCGCGTTTCATGGGCGTTCCCATGAAAACGCTGGGCGTACGTATGGTAATGCGGCCGTGACGCACATGTAGGGGGCGGACATATGACATTGCCGGATGTCAGCTGCCTGCCCAGATCCCTGCTTTTGCACGGAGAAATGCCCGAGTGGTCTGAGCTCGCGGGAGCTGCCTGACCACTGGGTCCTGCATTCGATGGTCTGCGACCATCGAATGATGGGGGAGGTTCCCAGAGATGGAGGAGGTGTATACATGAGAAATCCACTCGTGCTCGCACGGTCCTGGCCGCATATTCGGCTCCGGCCGCACAGACCAGAATAAGGCCACCTATTTCCCAAAAACATTCTATTTTGTTTCTTATTCATCTCAGTTATATCAGTCTTAACCAGCAGGTCTTTTAGATTCCTGCTTCTACGGTAACAGGTCATTAACGATGTCCCTTTAAGGGGGCCCAACTCTGTGTCAGTCGATATCATATGGGTGGTGTTTGAGGTATTTATACCTGGTCTGTGTGTATTTGACCTGAAGCTTGATAAAAATGCAATAAAGCGTTGAAACGTTGCAGATAACCCGAGTGATCTGAATTTTATTCATTTACAAAGTCCGGAGTGCCACCATCAAAGAGACTATACATTTGCTTCAGCGTGACTGCTGGAGCATACGGGAGGCACCTGGCTACATATATGTAGGTAGGGGCCCGGAACATCAGGACTGTTGTCTAGCTTACTCTGGCTGCCTGTCGCAGAGCAGCTTGCAAGGCCAAAGAGACCACGCAACGTGTGTGTGCGTGTGTGGGTGACCAAGAGTGTTCTGCACTCAGATCACAGATGCATGGAAAAGGCCTCTAGTTGCTACAGACACCTCCTGCGGCTGTGCAATCTCAACCACACCGGAATTGGACCGCAAGCTTTCAAACATAAATGACTCAAAATAGCAAAGCAGAAAACAAGTAAGCAATAATTATCATACTTTGTAACATCAAACACGGAGCTCTTTGGATCATATTGGCATTGTATCCAGATAGCTGAGTAGGAATTGCCACTTATAACCATATGCAGTAACACTTGTACTGCTGTAAAGTGCCCACTTCCCATCAAACCAACAGTCGTAGAAATCAACCGTTTATTGCAGTAGCACATTGATTATCACGTATTTGTTAATTTACAGAATGTCTTAATTTCCTGAACTGACCTTTTTTTTTTACAGAAATTATGGTAATTGTAGTTCCACAGAGCTCACAGCTATCAGATAGAAGACATCACAACATTCTAAAGTAGCTTGTTCTCAGTCCAATGACAGTGGCATCCTCTCTTCAAGGGCTCCCAACCTTTTTGTTCTAACAAGACTGTCCCAGCGGCATAGGTGAATCTAGAACTATGGCAATGGGTGGTCCCAGATCCAAATACTTTTATACAAAATACCTTTGCGCAATGAAAGTGGGGCGTGGCCTCACAGAAAGGAGGCGTGCCATCACAAATAGGGGAGTAGTAATACACATTAGACCACACACCGTAATGCCCATTACACATTTTAGCAAACTCCGTAATACCCATTACACATAAGCCACATGCCATAATGCCAATTACACATAAGGCCACACACCATAATGCCCATTACACATTGTGCCACACATCATGATGCCCATTACATACTCTATAGAAGGAGGTTGGGTGATCCGCACCATAAGTCAAATATTCATATTTTTATTTTATGTATTATTTTCTTTCTGGGTAGAGAGATACTCGCCTACCAAGAATTTTTTCAAAATATATAGTTCCTGGTTTGCAAGGGTGCCGCCCCCTGATTTGTCAATTAAGCAGTGTAAACAAGAGAGGAAGAAAAGAAATCAGTTTGGAGTGGGGCGCACTCCTTACCCAGAATGTCTCTTATTGGACTTTTTCATAAAAACGTACCTAATATTAGGTGTATACTTTATTGGTGTGTATTTAACACGTTAGCCTATCCGGCCATCACTTTTATTTATATTACGGGTTTTCAACTGTATTAGTTGTATTGTACAGTTGAAAACCCGTAATATAAATAAAAGTGATGGCCGGATAGGCTAACGTGTTAAAAATACACACCAATAAAGTATACACCTAATATTAGGTACGTTTTTATGAAAAAGTCCAATAAGAGACATTCTGGGTAAGGAGTGCGCCCCACTCCAAACTGATTTCTTTTCTTCCTCTCTTGTTTACACTGCCATTACATACTCTATAACAAACCGTAATGGCCATTTACGCTTACCTACATGCTCATTGCTAGAGGGTTCTTGCTTGATGCCAGGGGCTTCAAGCTCGATGCCAAGGGCTTCATGCTCGATGCCAAGGGGGCTCCATGCTTGTTGTCAAGGGGGAATTAAATTGCTTTTTGCAAGAGGGGAGTGAAATTGCTTGTTGCCAAGGGGGGGGGGGATTGCATGTTGCCAAGGGGGAGGGAATTGCTCATTGCCAAGGGGGAGTGACACCGGGCGCACACAATTTAAGAAAATGACAGCTGGGCAGAAAGTGTGTGCAGACCTGCCAGTGGGAGTAACATATCGTTGGATAGGATGCTGGCAGTTAAAATGCCAAGGCTAGAATCCAGACTCATGGCCAGCAGATCGGTGCTTGAATACCAACATTGCTGGAGATGCAGTCTCTGCTGGCATCCAAAAATATGCTGAGGCGGGTTTAGGGTTATGCCACAAGGGGAGAGGGGGTTAGCTTTAGGCTCTAGGGGGTGCTGTCTTGGTTAGGGTGCAATAAGGAGGATTAGGCACTGAAAAAGGGGGGTTGAGGATAGGCTACAAAAGGTATCACTACAGTTAGTGTCACCCAGGGACAGATGCATTAAGCTTCAAAAGTGATAAAATGGAGAGTGATAAACAGCCAGCCAATCAGCTCCTGCCTGCCATGTCACAGACTGTGTTTGAAAAATGTCAGGCAGGAGTTGATGGGCTGGCTGTTTATCACTCTCCATTTTATCAATTTTGAAGCTTGATACATCTGACCCCCAGTGCGGTAACTCACAGTCTCACCACTCCCCACTACGGACCCCCTCCATTACCACACCACATGGAATCCTTAGTGATGTTTTTGTAGTCATTTTTTTTAATTATAACTCCTTTCATATATATATCAATGAATGTAAATAGCAATAGTAGTGATATAAATAGATATAAAAAAAACCCAACATTATGGCTTTATTCTCAGCCTGGCATTATCTGTCCTATAAGGCCGATAATTGCGCAGTGTGTATGCAGAAACAGGGCCTGATGGTTGGTCTACAACCTGTTTTCCAGCCTGAGAGCTCAATTATCTGACAGTATGTTTTCGGAGACACTAATGGTGTGTACACATGGTACTTTTTGCCTTCCGATGTTGACGATATAGTCAACATCGGATCGGAATCGGATACAGATCGCAAGGGTTTTAACCCTTCAGATCCCGATCCGATTCCGATGCGCGTTCACGTATCGCAAGGCAGAAAGTCTTGTCTGCCATGACTATATAGTGCAGATGTGCACTATATAGTCAGACTTGTATGCAAATCGGATGTGCCTTTAGATACTATCCACGATCCGATCTGATCGAATCGTGGATAGTATCTTAAGGCACATCTGACCGTGTGTACACACCATAAGGGATAAGCTACTATAAACATAGGTTGAACTAGATGGACGCAAGTCTTTATTCTGCCTCACCTACTATGTAACTATGTAACTACAGTATATTTGAGAAGTGATTTGGAATCAAAAGGTTTGCTTGGAATGATACACTGTATGCAAGGCATGTCCAAACTATGGCCCTCCAGCTGTTGTGAAACTACAAGTCCCATCATGCCTCACCACAGTATTGATATTAGGGAACTATGGCAAGGCATGCTGGGATGTTTCAAAACAGCTGGAGGGCCACAGTTTGGACATGCCTGGTGTATCTGGAAAAAGCTGTTTTCAGTCAGTCTAGTTAGGATTGTTGGGTAAAATCCTATAGTGGTTAGCCAGCAAAACTGTTCTAGAATATCTGTGAGACTTCCCAAATCAGATGATGTGATTCCTGGTGATTTGTGTTATCAATACTCCGGCCCCCTGTTTGAAGTTGCAAAGCGCAGTATGATAGAGTGAGAGACAGAGGCGCCATGATACCACACCTCCTATGGAAGCGCAGTGTTTCCACATTCTAAATAGCCTCCCATGAAAATTAAAATAAAATTTTCAGTTTTAAACGAAAATATTGTTTAAAAGCTAATGATACTTTTATTGTTTATTATCATGACTAAATTCCACACAGTGCGTAACAAATATTTTTGGCACAATAAATGATCTGTTATCATCATTATGAATAAGCAGCACATATAAACAATGTTTCATGAATAAGTCATAACAATAAAAAAAATGATAAATGTGTGTTTATTCATGTTAGAAGCCTGGCAAATTGGGGAGATTGTGCAGCGACTACCAAGGCTGGATCTGACCACAGCAAGGTGGATGAAGCTGCAGATGGATGAACATGGTTATCTTTGAAAGGCATCCATGTGCTAAGAACTATGATGTTGATGGAGCTGTCCTACGTGATTGTCCACAGGGGAGCTATCTGCACTCATATGCCCAAGAGAGATCTATTGACTGCTCCCTGTGCTTTCTCAGATTTCATTTTCAATTAGCCACAAGGCAATCTCACTGTGAAACAATGCTAATGTTGTTTAAGCCTACTCGGCTAAAATCGATGCAGCTGTCAGTGATGCTACGGCTGAGGAGCGAGGCAAGACCCTCAAAAAGAAATATGTGTTTCTCTGCCATTTATGGAACCCCTATACAACTCTGTAATGACATTTTAAAATCAAAAACAAAAAAAAACCCAAACAATTACTTTAATCTCCCTATTTGGAGCCAAACTTGACTTTTTAGGGGTATTTGCCATTACTGTATATTTTATTGTTATTATTATTATTATTATTATTATTATTATTGTTGTTGTTATTATTATTAATACTGTCTATAAAGTTGTTTTATGTTTATTAATACTTATAATGCTATATCCGTTTTGCTGAATGTCTGTAACATGGGACTATTACTGGTGCCTGTCCTTGTGTTTCCCTCCTATATCCCTATATATTGCTTGCAGCAGGGCCCTCCTACCTCTAAGTCTGTCTGTCTGTTACCCAGTTTGTTTTATCACTGTCTACTATTGTAAAGCGCAATGGAATCTGCTGCGCTATATAAGAAACTGTAAATAAATAAATAAACATGTACATTGTAAAATAAAATGCTATTATTTATTTATATAAGTTTCGATTCAAGGATGTACGCTAATGCAATTACAAGTTCCTAGGCTAGGCTAATTAGCAAGTGAATCTGACACCCAGAACTGAAAATAGACGCATCCATTTGCAAGCTGGCGGGGACCGCGCGGAGACTGCTTAGCGAGCAGATCTGAATCAGGCCCCTTATCCGAGAATGTGTAATCATTCATATCATGCCTGCCAAGGTAGAGCTATCTACTGATAAATTATCTGGATCACAGCTATGGGTATGCATGATCCAGTGGAACTGGGTTTCCAGTCACACTTTAAAAACATAACAAAGATAGATTAGAAAAATGACTGAAAACCAAATAGGAATGAAAAAAAGTATACTTCAAATATAACAAAGCAGGACATTAATACATACTTTTGATTTCACCTCTGTGAGATTACAGAATGGAAGTTTAAGTAGCAAGTGTGGTGGATGTGGTGATTCATATTTGTGATATTTGGGTGAAAATGTCCACATTTCAAAGACTTCTGTAATCATGCACATGACATAATTTACTAACATACTACCCTCCCAGAATGGCCGGGAGGATCCCGAAAATAGGGCCCCCCTCCCAGCCCCCGGGGAAGGTGGGCAAGTCTCTTGCATCCCCTGGCAGCCTTCCCCATTGAAACGAAAAAAGGATTTCACAGGTCAGCATTGAGGGGGCAGGGCCTAAATGACACGGACAGTGTAATTTTGTACACTTTTTAGTCCCGCCCCCAATCAGCGGACCCGTGAATTGCAGGGTTTGAGTGTTATAAGGGCGGGGCTTGGAGACACGAGTAGTGTCTAGTCCAAGGATCCTCAAACTATTTTGCTCTGGGACCCCAATAGATAATAAAAATAATGATAGGACCCCAGCAAGTTACTGCATAAGGTCATCACATCACATGTGTAGTCAGCAGACAGCACATACATGGCAGCTTTTTGGAGGCACAAAATCATGTGTTGAGTCTAAAATAACAGACAATTCAACAGATATTTCAGACTCCTTGAATCACTGACTGAGATTAGAAAAGTCATCAGCCTGAGATGGTCGGGACCCACAGTTTGAGAACCACTGGTCTAGTCTGTTCTCCCGGAAAGGAATTCTCTCTGGCCATTCTCTCTGTTTGAGTGCACACTGAAGGCTTGCTCATTATGGCCCTCATTTTTATGTGTATGGAGTAGCGGCTCATGCAGTAAAGTACCGCTGTCCAGTACTTTACGCATATGTTGAACCCATACTGCGCATGTGCAGTGATGGTTGGATCAGTGTCAGCTTCCATTTCTCCCATTGCTGGTGTGTTGATGCTGTTTCAGGGAAGGGAAGAGGTAGAGGACGGAGATTTCCTTGCCTCTTGGTAGTTATTGTGCAGTCATGCAGTGGCCAATGGTGCTTGGGAAGATCCGATACTGTGTGCTTGGACGCAATTAAGATCAGTAATGTGGCAGGAGGGGTGGAACTACTGCCAATGTCCTCCCATCACTGATGATAAAAGCAGTGCAGGGGCATTAGAAAAAAAAGTTTTATTGTTTTTCTGGTTGTTTTAAATTAAAATATTACTTATTTCATTTTTATCAGACATCCAGTTCCATTGCACATGCAATACCAGCATACACATGCTAAGTGGCTCCCGGCAATGCCCTGGTGGTAATAGAACAATAGTACTGTAAAGCTGTTTATGCACTGACAAGACAATGTGTAAATGATGCCGCGATCATTCTGATGGATAAAGGATATAGGGCCTGATTCACATTGGCTCTGATGGTGGGGGGCATTTTTGCACAAGTGCAGACCCCCTGTGCGAAGTCAAGTATCACACTTGCCGAGGCGTTCGCATGTGTAGGGGAGTGAGGGGAGCGGCCAGAGGGCAGCCACTGTGTTATGGGTGTCCCACACGTGTGGCATTCCCTGCTCTGGGCAGGCCGCTAACGCCCGCCCTGTCTCTGGTGATCAGCAGCTGTAATAAAAATCAGTTGAGACTCACTTTTATTACCAAAGGCAGGAAAAATCATTCGATGGCGAGTGACCATCGAATGATTTCTCCTGCTAGCGGCCACATTTGAAAGTGAATCTCTTCGCATGCTAGCATGGGGATATATCAGGGTTGCCGACCCTCCCGGAATTTGCGGGAGTCTCCTGAAAATCGGGTCCTTCCTCCCGGCCCCCGGAAGGGTGGGCAACCCTCCCGGAATCAGGGGGACCCCCACTGAGCATTTATATGCCGCAATCCGCGGGTCTCAGGGGAGGGGGCGGAGCTAAAACGGCTCAATCGTGTCGTTTTAGCCCCGCCCCCTCCATGGAGATCAGTTATTTTGCCTATTTGTCGTGATGGGGTGGGGCTTAATGACGTCACAGTTAAGCCCCGCCCCCAAAACTCGTAGTGCAAGATTCCTCTCCGGGCTTCTCCCGGAGAGGATTTTTTAAAAGTCGGCAACCCTGGGATATATGCAGTGTGGACGGGTGTGGGGTGGCCATTTGGCGGAGCAGCATTAAGGTGCTTGCTAGCAAGCCAGTGTGAATCAGGCCCATAGTGCGCACACACTGTGAACAAATGACCGAAGGATATATTGTGCTTCGTTTGGTAGTTTGATCATTAACGATATATATTTAAACTGTTGACGATCTGCAGCTGTCGTGACGCTTCCTCCTGACTCACTTTTACACTGTGTTTCATACAGGCTTTACAGTTTTAACTGTAAATGAAGGCTAGTGTGTTAAATCTTAGACAATTGTCCGTTCCATGATAAAATGACTACCCACATCATGACACAGTTGATATCACGGATCAGCTTTTCAGAAGACATGCTTATATTGCTTTTGATTTACTGTCTCCACACATAAGATAGCTTCCCAAACCAACAGCAAATCAAGATGACAGGTCTCTCCAGATGAACAGAAATGCCCACCCCATTCAGATACTACACAGCCTGCACATTTATCTTTACCTGTATTAACATCTTTACCAATATCTATTGTCTGTCTATCATACTCTGACGTCTATAAGACAAAATAAGTCATCATGTATTGGGAGTACAGTCCGGACTAAGGGGATGAAGCTAGTCCAGCAGATAACTGCAAAACAAATGGAAATGGTTAACCCTCTGTGGGAGATGTTCAAAATATCTGCTAAAAACGCCAGCATCGCTCACGTATAAATTCAAATGAAAAATGCTGTGTAAAAGAAGATATTTCCTTTATAAGGAAAACATTACAGGTGAATACAAATGTTTGCTTGCCAATTTTCACACCTACTGTATTTTGACAAATTCACTTGGCTCTCAAAGGGTTATCTATACTTTATAGCAATTTGATTACATTAGTGTTTTTGGTACTTGTGTATTATCTGGGCTCCCATCGCATCAAATCGCATCGCATCGCATACCACTAATTAAGGTATGCGATGGGACCCGATTTCCGGGCGCACAGACCCGCACAGTGTGCGATAAAATATCGCATTGCATACCATTACAAATGGCATGTGATGCGATATTAAATTGTACAGGCACCCTGATGGGTGATTACTATGTAAAATGCACCCCCATTGTTAACGCCACCCCCACTATCAACGCCCACCCGAAGCGTGGCGTGCACAGCGAGTCTGCGGGGGGCGGCGGTACGCGTCCTCCGACCTTTTCATACCCCCACTATCCACGTCGGTGTGCAGTTGACTTTAGATAGTGTGGCGAGCGCAGCGAGCCACCGAGCCCGAACCATGGCGACCGCAGCGAGCCCCCGAGGGGACCCGGATTACTTCACATGTAATCCGGGTCCCCTCGCCATGCTTCGGGCTCAGTGACTCGCCGACGTGGATAGTGGGGTATGAAAAGGTTGGAGGACGCGTACCGCCGTCCCCCGCGGGCTCGCTGTGCTCACCACGCTTCGGGTGGGCGTTGATAGTGGGGGTGGCGTTAACAATGGAGGTGCATTTTACATAGTAATCACCCATCAGGGTGCCTGTACAATTAAAAATCGGGTCCAATTTGGTCGCATCGCATGCAATTGGATCACATGTGATGCGTTGCGATCAAAACTATGTTGTACGATGGAAATCTTGGGCGCCCAGATAATACACAAGTACCGTTTTTCCCCCCTAAAAGGACATGTTCTAGAAAAATCCTGTGCATTCCATAATTATGTATGTACAGTAGTATAGCTCTGACATCTCAGGCACACTTATTAGAGGAGATTTAATATCCAGTGGTTTCGCTGCTGCACACGAGCAGCCAGACTCAAATTGCAGCCTATTGGCTGAGCAGTGTATGAGGCTGGTGGGTTGTATATCTATGTGTGTAGTCGAGTTCACAGAACATTAACTCATTTGGCATCGGGGGATCTTTGTGAGTGATCCATTTCATCCAGTGTGCATTTTTAGTAAAAACAAAACTTTGGGCACCCTATTATTTTGTACAGTATAATGGCACTGCTAAATGGTTAATGGGGGCAACATTCAAAGGGCACACTTGTTGCAGTACAAGTGTCAGTATTTAATTGCATCCATGGGTATGCTGCAGCTCATAGTTCTGAAAGTACCAGCATGCAAGAGAAATCATGGGACTTCATGCCGGCAGATGTATCACCCTTGCCTCACATACTTGCCTACTTTTGAAAACTAGTTTCAGGGAGATTATATTTGGTAATAGAATTTTGCAAAGCGCTCCATTAAGGGGATGTGTCATGCTCCTCCCATAGGGCGTGTCTAGTTCCATATATGGTGAGATTGTGAAAAAGATTGTGAACATGGCACCTAGAAGCGTGGGTGTGTACTGCTACATCTGAGAGGAATCTTTTATAATTACATATCCAAATGTAGATGAGCCCCAAAGCAGTTAGTAAGAGCTACTATAAATGCTGGGAAATGGTGCTGATGGTTCAATGTAAATGTATCTGTCTCTCATTCCTTTTTTCCCAAAAAATGTAACAGTGTTATGTGGGCTAGGTGAAATGAGGGAGATTGCTAGACTAATGAAGGGGAGAGGGAGATTGCTGTTATTTCAGGGAGTCTCCTGCAGAATGCAGGAGGGTAGGCAGCTATGCCCTAATACCCATGGGTTATTTTTAATGAAAGAGACCCAGCACTACTCAGCATTACACCAGTTATCATCACGGATTCAGTACTGAATCCCGGCGGTCGGGATCCCGGCGTTCAGAATCCCGACGCCAGAATCCCGACAGCCGAAATGCCGACAAGGGGGGGGGACGCGGATCACCGGGCCCGGTGCCTCGCTACGCTCGGCACACTTATTTATTCTCCCTCCAGGGGTGTCGTGGACACCCACGGAGGTAGAATGTGTCGGGATTTCGGCGGTCGGGATTCCGGCGTCGGGATTCTGAACGCCGGGATCCCGACCGCCGGGATTTTAACTGCATCCCATCATCACATGTGGGGACCAAAGGGCAGGGCGCAATGTAGTGTAGCACATTCTTATAGGCAATATAGTTCAAACTGCATATTATTTCAGTAATGCCAGGGGTTTTAGTCTTTTAGCATTTTTTTAATTGTTATGCTCAGATATGGTGTTTAGCCTTTAGTATATCTCACATTTACAAACTGCACATCAAAGCACCTAAAATAATTGTGATTTTGCAAAACCAGCCTTTAGTAATTCTGTACCCATGACCACATAATTGTGTGACACGGCATACAGAATACAATATCACAGTCTGCGCGACTATGTGTCCTGTGGTGATGAAAGACGTCTCCGTTGATTTACAGAAAATTGTTTTCTTATATACTGTAGGTTGCCTCCTGAAAATGTTCACCAATATAACGCACTAACATTAGTGTCACTGAGAGGTAAATGAAAGGAGGTCATCTTCACCATGATTTCAAGTTCACCAAACTATTACTGTATGTCCCATGGCTTGCTCACTTTGTTATATTTCTCCTTTGCCAAATACAAATCTAACATGATCAATTTAATTATTTTATGTAATAATAAATTAGCTCAATTGCATATTCTATAGATAAAACTCTCACTATTGTACATGGAGAACCATAGTAAGAAAAGTGCACTGGGATCTATTACTATTATTATTAAATGTAATCCTGGCAACCAGACCCAGAATAGAGTTTTTAACCCTTTGAGTGCCAACATCTGTGAGAGATGTTCAAAATATCCGCTAAAAATGCCAGCTTCGCTCAAATTTGTTATATAAATGCAAAGAAATACGGTTTTGTATTTCCTATAAACATTACAGGTCATTATAATAAATAAAAATGTTTGCTTGGCAATTTTCACACCTATTTTGAAAAATTCACTCGGCACTCAAAGGGTTAAAGCACCCAATGTTCCGTCACTGCACTTGTCGAGAAAGGCACAGGTTTACATGTGGCAGTTAGAAAATCATTGATTTTATTAGGTCAAACTACAGTAAGCTGATTAAATATCCGATTAGATATATATATAGCAGTTGTGGACAATGACAAGAGAAGGGTTGGAAGAGAGGAAAAAATAAACTGCGACCTGAAATCAGTAACTGTTATTTAATAAAAGAGAAGCCACTAGCAGCTAATTTGAGACCAGGACAAGCAGCTTGATTGAGAATCAGATGCATTAATTTCAAGTCACAGAGTAGTGAGGCATATTCACATTAATTACGTATTAAGATGGTGGCAGAAAAGCTGAGAACATTACAACAATCTGGAATGAATGCACAGAGAGGTATTATACAATGCTTGGAATAAACATAGAGCAGAATCAATGTTATGTGCAGATAAGCTTTGTTGCTTATACTATCTTGTAGACTGGATACATATGTATGACTGGCAGTCAGGATGCCGGCAGTCAAAATACAGACGCCAGCATATTGAAGGAGAGAATCACAATAGGGGGTAGCAGTGGTGTAACTATAGCGCCGCAGACCCCGCGGTAGCGGTGAGGCACTGAGATAATCCGGGCGCGGGGCTATTGTTACGCCGTTGCCAGGATCTGTCGCCTCTCTGGCCTTGACCACAGATTTACTTTTCTGCGGTCCCAGCTCTCCTCCTGGCTCCTGCTATTGAAAATGGACCTTCAATGGACCTTCAAAAAATGTCTGCCCCCATACAGCAGACAATTTTTGAGGATGCTAGAGGAGGCGGCGGCCTCCCAGTAGTGCCTAAAGCTAATGTCCCCTAACGTGTCCGGTACACTCATCAATTGGGATGCTGGCTGTTGGTATTCTGGCGTCGGCATAGTTCCAGTGCCATTGTTTTGACAACAGTCGGGATGCTGGCGTTGTTATATTAAACACCGGCATCCTGACATCCTGTTGTGAACAGGCCTGTATTTTTAACAAGGCCTAAGCTGAAACTAGAGATAAGCGCAACCGGATTTTGGGAATCCGGACACCCCTGAACACCCCCCTATCTGAATGTGTTCACGAGCCTGTTCGGGGTTTCCCGATCAGACTCGAAGTGCACCTTTCCGGCGCCCGCGAGTTCTCGCTGTCGGATCTCGCGAGATCCGAACAACGTCACTATATGTATATAAGGACAGCCAGGCAGGCACCATGTTCACTCCAGTCTAGGAGATTGAACAGTGTGCACGTCTGGCTGTCTTCCCTGGTGCCCACCCACGTGCTCACTCTCCCAGCCCACTGTGCAACCTGCATGGTGTAGTAGTTTTAACTACTACACTGCTGATACTAATAGTGGTGTAGTACTTTTAATTACTAGACTGCTGTCTGCTGATAGTGACAAGTTCAACCTGCGTAGTGTAGTAGTTCTACACTGCTGATAGTGACCACCTGCTGAGTCGGACTGTGTTAGTGTAGTGTAGTGTAGTGTAGTGTGGTGGTACACTGACAGAGTCTGTGCTGTGCTGTGTATTATATATTTATCCCTGTAGTCTGTGCCTGTGCCTCCTATAGATTGATTTACCTGTCCTCCAGTCCCACTCCCAGTTTATACCACCGCATTCCTTAATAATACAATCCTTTTCAATTTTTTCTGTGTCTGCTTCTGTGTGACTAAGCTGGAACAGGGTACTACAAGTCTCACCTCACCTGTACAGGCCACACGTCAGTGCAAACAGCAAAATATCATTTTTATTTTAGAATAAAGGGGATAATAAATATACTGACTTATTAATAATCCTTTAAAAAATTTCTATGTCTGCTGCTGTGTGACTGTTAGCTGGGAGAGGGTACTACAGGTCTCTCCTCACCTGCGTGCACACCGGTGCTGCAAAAAAATCGGTGCTGCAAAATAATCAATCTCCTTTTTTTGGACAATAAGGGTTACTGACTTAAGTAAGTCTCGCCTAACTTGATGGAAAACACAAAGTTGCTGAATTTCTTTTGGAAGCTCTGAGCAGATCTCAGTGCTGCCCAAATCATCCGCTGCTCCTTGACTATATGTATTTAAATACCTATCACCCAATGATGCAAAATCAGCTAACATGTGCATGTCCTATTTCTGCAACATAAGGGTGGGTGGGCGGGCCCAAGGACAATTCCATCTTGCATCACTATTCATTAATCCCACTGCTGAGAGTCAATAATATGTAAGATAAGTGGAATCGTCTTGAATTGCATACAACTGTTTGCACTCCACTTCTTGCTTTGGCAATGTATTGCGAGACGGTTGGTAATAATCACAGAGCTCAGCAATCCCACTGATGACAGTCAAATCCAGCTTCCTCGGTGCATTCATTGGCTTGTCTTTTCCACCCGGTAAGAAACCCTTGGCCATTCACAATGTATTCGTGTATTGCTTCCTCTCACCTAACTTGCTGGAAAACAGAAAGCTGCTAATGTGTAGACTTTGCTTGTAAGTCAGCTTGTAAGTCTCGCCTAACTTGCTGGAGAACACAAAGTTTCTGAATTTCATTTGGAAGCTTGAAACAGATCTCAGTGCGGCCCAAATCATCCACTGCTCCTTGGCTATACGTATTTAAATACCCATCAACCAATAATGTAAAATCAGCCAACATGGTATCCAACAGAGATAGGCGCAGAGCCAAGTGGTGTAAGACTTCCAGAGCCAATTCTTTCAGCAAATTTTTAGACATTGGACGATCAAGCCATATATCGGGGGTTATCCTTTATTAAAGTTTGCTTGTAAGTCAGGAATGAAACTTGTGAAGACAGCATGTTGTGATGTCTAGTCAAACATTCCTTAAGTGAACACGTACGATTAGGAGGGAAGCCCCCGGTTTCCATGAAGAACAGGTATACATCTCCTACCTGTGTATCAAAGACATTGCAGAACCACCCCATATTGGTGCACTCTAGGTCCCCTAACTGAAGTTATTCTATTAAGATGTATTTATTTGTTCATTTTCTCATTATTAATATTTTTTTTATGATTTTTTCTGCTGTGCACAAATTCATTTTTAAAATTTTAAAAACATTTTTTTTAAACGTGAGCCTTTAAAAAGACCTATAATCTAGATATTGCTGCGGTAGAAAGAATTTTTGCAAGGTCCCTGCGATTTTATAAGGTTGATTAGACTTTCTTTTATTTCATGACTGCACGGTATAGCTATCATTATACACACTGAACAGTATATAATCGTTGCCTTAAAAACCTTTGATTTAGCGCTTTGAACGCTTTACAATACAATCATGTCTAACTCATGTATCTATAGGGATGTTTAAAGGCTACATAGTTTCAATTGTGGAACACTGAGGCGAAGTGATAAAATTTTGTTAGAAAATCTGCTGAAAGTGACACAATGTTGCAGTATGAATGAGTACTATAACCTGATTGGTGATGCTGTTCCATATGATCTTTTCATATCTGCAGGGCATTGTTATTATCATACACACTGAATAGCATATAATATTACCAGGGCACTGTTAATATTAACAGCCACAAGGAGAGGACCGAGATAAATGTGGATAACATTTGCACATCTGTATATATGTATATAGAATTGGTGTAAATACTTTGTTTGTTGGTATATTAAGAATTTGTTTTTGACCAATGATTAGACACTTATCACTACTTAATTGAGTGAAATACCCACAACATCTATGGTGTATTGTTGATAGGGTTACATGATGGTCAATTTTCTCTATCTATCGATATAACATCGATAATTATCAAACAGACAAATATACACTAATCAGATATACCAGTATCTGACTAATCAACCTTATAAAATCGCAGGGACCTTGCAAAAATTCTTTCTACACAGCAATATGTAGATTATAGGTCTTTTTAACCCCTTCCTGACAGAGCCAGTTTTTGCGTTCCTGACAGAGCCCTTTTTTTCAAATCTGACATGTCTCACTTAAGTGGGGATAACTTTTTTTTGCTTTTACTTATCCCAGTGATTTTGAGATTGTTTTTTCGTGACACATTGTACTTCAAATTAGTGGTAAATTTAGGTCGATACAGTCTGTGTTTTTTTGTGAAAAATACCAAAATGTCGTGAAAAAATGGAAAATTTTGCAATTTGCAAAATGTTAAATTTTCTGCTTGTGAGACAAATAATCATACCACTCAAAATAGTTAATAACTAACATAGACCATATGTCTACTTCATGTTTCCATCATTATTTCAACTTCCTTTTAATTTTTTTGGACACTAGGAGGCTTACAATATGAATAGCAAATTCTCAAATTTTCAAGAAAATTTCAAACACTGATTTTTTTAGGGACCAGTTCAGTTCTGATGTGACTTTGAGGGACTTGTATGTGAGACACCCCCATAAATGATACCATTTCAAAAACTGCACCCCTCACAGTATTCAAAACAGCATTTTGGAAGTTTGTTAACCCTTTAGGTGTTTCACAGGAATTAAAACAAAGTGTAGGTGGAATTTCAAAATTTCATTTTTTTTGCAGATTTGCAATTTTAATACATTTTTCTAAGGAACACAGTACATTTTACTAGAGAAATGTGACTAAAAATTGATTCCCCCAATTCTTTTGTTTTCATAAATATCCTATATGTGGCCCTAGTGTGCACGTTGACCAAACCACAGGCTTCATAATAGAAGGAGCACCTACTTGATTTTGGAGCCTCCTTTTTATGAGATTATTTTTTAGGCACCATGTAGGTTTCTAGGCACCATAAGATGCTAAAAGTTAGGAACCCCCCCACAAGTGACCCCATTTTGCAAACTACACCCCTCAGGGAATTCATCTAGGGGTATAGTGTACATTTCAAACCCCCAGGGGTTTCACCAATTGTGGTACAACTGGGCAGTGAAAATGAAAAATTATTTTTTTTACACAAAAATGCAGTTCTGGCTCCAAATTTGTCATTTTCAGAAGGTATGAAGGAGACAAAGCACCCCAAAATCTGTGCCCCAATTTCTCCCGAGTACGGCAATGCCTCACATGTGACCAAAAAATACCAGTTGGGTGCATGGCAGGACTCAGAAGGGAAGGAGTGATTTTTGGATTTTGCAGCACAGATTTTGGTGGAATGAATGGTGGGTGCTATGTTGCACCAATACAGTGGAACCCCCCCACAAGTCACCCCATTTTGCAAAGTACACCCCTCAGGGAATTCATCTAGAGGTATAGTGTACATTTCAAACCCCCAGGGGTTTCACCAATTTTGATACAAGTGGGCAGTGAAAATGAAAAATTACATTTTTTTACACAAAAATGCAGTTCTGGCTCAAAATTTTTCATTTTCAGAAGGTATGAAGGAGAAAAAGCACCCCAAAATATGTGCCCCAATTTCTCCCGAGTACGGCAATGCCTCACATGTGACCAAAAAATACCAGTTGGGTGCATGGCAGGACTCAGAAGGGAAGGAGTGATTTTTGGATTTTGCAGCTCAGATTCTGGTGGAATTTTGGTGGGTGCTATGTCGCATTAGCAAGACCCCCCAAGCACCAATACAGTGGAACCCCCCCACAAGTGACCCCATTTTGCAAACTACACCCCTCAGGGAATTCATCTAGGGGTATAGTGTACATTTCAAACCCCCAGGGGTTTCACCAATTTTGATACAAGTGGGCAGTGAAAATGAAAAATTACATTTTTTACACAAAAATGCAGTTCTGGCTCAAAATTTTTCATTTTCAGAAGGTATGAAGGAGAAAAAGCACCCCAAAATATGTGCCCCAATTTCTCCCGAGTACGGCAATGCCTCACATGTGACCAAAAAATACCAGTTGGGTGCATGGCAGGACTCAGAAGGGAAGGAGTGATTTTTGGATTTTGCAGCTCAGATTCTGGTGGAATTTTGGTGGGTGCTATGTCGCATTAGCAAGACCCCCCAAGCACCAATACAGTGGAACCCCCCCACAAGTGACCCCATTTTGCAAACTACACCCCTCAGGGAATTCATCTAGGGGTATAGTGTACATTTCAAACCCCCAGGGGTTTCACCAATTTTGATACAAGTGGGCAGTGAAAATGAAAAATTACATTTTTTTACACAAAAATGCAGTTCTGGCTCAAAATTTTTCATTTTCAGAAGGTATGAAGGAGAAAAAGCACCCCAAAATCTGTGCCCCAATTTCTCCCGAGTACGGCAATGCCTCACATGTGACCAAAAAATACCATTTGGGTGCATGGCAGGACTCAGAAGGGAAGGAGTGATTTTTGGATTTTGCAGCTCAGATTCTGGTGGAATTTTGGTGGGTGCTATGTCGCATTAGCAAGACCCCCCAAGCACCAATACAGTGGAACCCCCCCACAAGTGACCCCATTTTGCAAACTACACCCCTCAGGGAATTCATCTAGGGGTATAGTGTACATTTCAAACCCCCAGGGGTTTCACCAATTTTGATACAAGTGGGCAGTGAAAATGAAAAATTACATTTTTTACACAAAAATGCAGTTCTGGCTCAAAATTTTTCATTTTCAGAAGGTATGAAGGAGAAAAAGCACCCCAAAATCTGTGCCCCAATTTCTCCCGAGTACGGCAATGCCTCACATGTGACCAAAAAATACCAGTTGGGTGCATGGCAGGACTCAGAAGGGAAGGAGTGATTTTTGGATTTTGCAGCACAGATTTTGGTGGAATGAATGGTGGGTGCTATGTTGCACCAATACAGTGGAACCCCCCCACAAGTCACCCCATTTTGCAAAGTACACCCCTCAGGGAATTCATCTAGGGGTATAGTGTACATTTCAAACCCCCAGGGGTTTCACCAATTTTGATACAAGTGGGCAGTGAAAATGAAAAATTACATTTTTTTACACAAAAATGCAGTTCTGGCTCAAAATTTTTCATTTTCAGAAGGAATGAAGGAGACAAAGCACCCCAAAATCTGTGCCCCAATTTCTCCCGAGTACGGCAATGCCTCATGTGTGACCAAAAAGTGGCAGGACTCAGAAGGGAAGGAGTGATATTTGGATTTTGCAGCACAAATTCTGGTGGAATGATGGTGGGTGCTATGTCGCATTAGCAAGACCCCCAAAGCACCAATACAGTGGAACCCCCCCACAAGTGACCCCATTTTGCAAACTACACCCCTCAGGGAATTCATCTAGGGGTATAGTGTACATTTCAAACCCCCAGGGGTTTCACCAATTTTGATACAAGTGGGCAGTGAAAATGAAAAATTAAATTTTTTTACACAAAAATGCAGTTCTGGCTCAAAATTTTTCATTTTCAGAAGGTATGAAGGAGAAAAAGCACCCCAAAATCTGTGCCCCAATTTCTCCCGAGTACGGCAATGCCTCACATGTGACCAAAAAATACCAGTTGGGTGCATGGCAGGACTCAGAAGGGAAGGAGTGATTTTTGGATTTTGCGGCTCAGATTCTGGTGGAATGAATGGTGGGTGCTATGTGGCATTAGCAAGACCCCCGAAGCACGGTGAAATTATGAACCTAATAATCCATAGATGTGTGGTATATTTTAAAACACTCCTTTATACATAGGCCGGGTTTGTCGGGGCAAGTGTCACACTGGAAAATAGTTTGCTTTCTTATTCCCTTTTTATAGCAAACTTTGCACCTTTTTTGTGTCCTGCCCTTTTTTCCAGTGGAGGGGATTTCATCAGGAAAATGCTGCCCTGGTACAATACGGGGGCCAGTACTAGAAGTACTGGGGCCCTCTGCCTGCTGGTTCCCAAATATTAGGCCCTTTATGACTTCCTCTTGAAAGTGCATAAATGTCCCCCTCTGGCCGGTAGAACGGAATAGCACGTAAGCGTTATACAGTGCCATCTGGATGATATACACGGCCAGCTTCTTGTACCAGATTTTTGTTTTCCGCAGGGCACTGTACGGCTTCAGTACCTGATCTGAAAGATCAACTCCGCCCATGTACCTATTGTAATCCAGGATACAATTAGGTTTTGAGGTGTGGGTACTGGTACCTCGTACAGGGACGGAGGTGGTACTGTCTCCGTGAATTGTTGTCAGTATAAGGACATCCCTCTTGTCCTTATATTTGACCAACAACATATTTTCGGTGCATATTCCCCTGCTTTCACCCCTTCTCATTACTTGGGCAATGTGCGTTTTTGGGAGGCCTCTTTGGTTCTTGCGCACAGTACCGCAAGCTGCTGTACCTCTTGAACCAAGGGCCTTAAACAGGGGGATGCTGGTGTAAAAGTTATCCACATAGAGGTGATAACCTTTATCCAGGAAGGGGTGCACTAAATCCCAGACAATTTTTCCACTAACACCTACGAGGGAGGGGGGGCGTTCTGGCGGTTCAATTCTTGAATCCTTCCCTTCATATACCCTAAACCTGTGAGTGTACCCTGAGGTGCTTTCACACAGCTTATACATTTTTATGCCATACCTTGCCCTCTTACTGGGAAGGTACTGGCGGAATTTAACCCTTCCTTTAAAATGTATAAGGGACTCGTCTATGCAAATGAATTTATCTGGGATGTACATGTCTTCAAATTTGGCACTGAAATGATCAATGACCGGCCTGACTTTGAATAGCCGGTCAAAGGTGGGATCATCTCTGGGTGGGCACTGTGCATTATCGTTGTAATGCAAAAATTTAAGGATCGTCTCAAATCGAGCCCGGGGCATGGCCATACGGTAAAATGGGGTGCTGTACAGAACATCTGTACTCCAATATTGCCTAATTTCTGGCTTTTTTACTATGCCCATATGAAACACCAGACCCCAAAACGTCATCATCTCTACTGCATCTACAGGGGTCCACCTAGCAAATGATGACGTGGGGTTTTGAGCAATAAACTGCTGGGCATATAAATTTATAAAATCATCAGAGAAAAATAATTTGAAAAAGTCAATTTCTCTGAGACCTGTGGAATCAAATTGGATTCCTGGCATGGCCAAAAACTCAGGAACCTGGGGCTCAAAATTGTCTGGTGGTGGGGTCCATACGAGATCAATTATTGGGGGGGGGGTCTCAGCTGCTCTACGGGGGCGTCTTTGAGGGGGTCCCTCATCACCAGAGGAGGAAGAGGAGCTTAAGGCGAATCCTTCAAATTCCCCGCTTGCATCACTGGCTGTGTCAGAGTCAGAAGCAAGCATGGCATATGCCTCCTCCGCTGAATACATTCTTCTGGATGACTGGGATGACATTTGGGATGACATTTGGGATGCCATTTTTTTTTTTGTGTTACTGGTAGTGAAATGTTTCAACACGTGTATAGTGTAGGGGGGTGTACAAACTTTATTTCAACCCGGGGGGTATGTAGTGTGTAGTGTGTATGTAGTGCAGAAAAAAAAAATACTTTATACAAAAAAAAAAAAATTGAAGGGGTTAAAAAAAAAGAAAAAATTGAAGGGGTTAAAAAAAAAAATTGAAGGGGTTAAAAAAAAAAAAATTGAAGGGGTTAAAAAAAAAAAAAAAAGGTCCTGCGCCAAAAATTGAGCACAGATGTTGGTCAGTAACGTCCGTCACTGAACAGCGCTCAAAGGCAACAGGAATTTGATCAAAAAAAAAAAAAAATAGATCAACCCTGTGCCGAAAAAGATGATCAGTGATGTACGTCACTGATCAGCGCACAGCGGCCACAGGACACCCACAAAATCACAGTGTGTGTAAAAAAAAATTAAAAAAAGACCCCACAGCACACACAAAAAAAAAAAAGGTGATCAGTGATGCGACACTGATTACCAGTGAGGGGCAGCAGGTGCACAACCTTTGGTGCAACTGACAGTGCAACTGGCAGGTATATATATAAAAAAAAAAAAACCTCTGCACCCCCAAAAAGTTGCTGATCAGTTAATTTATACTGATCAGCACAAAAGGGGGGGCAGCAGTCAGTTATATAAAAAATATATAGCACAATCTGTCACTATCTCTATCTCTCTCTCTCTATCTCTCTCTATCTCTCTATCTATAACTATCACACTGCAGCAGCACAAAATATAGCACTCTCTGTCACTAGGCCTCTCTATCTCTCTCTATCTCTCTCTCTATCTCTCTCTATCTCTCTCTATCTCTCTCTATCTCTCTCTATCTCTCTCTATCTCTCTCTATCTCTCTCTCTCTATGTCTCTATCTATAACTATATCACACTGCAGCAGCACAAAATATAGCACTCTCTGACGCTATCTCTCTCTATCTCTCTCTATCTAACTAACGCTATTACACTGCAGCAGCACAAGTTCACAACACAGGAAGTCACAAGTAACAGGATCCAGGAAGCATCCAGCACACTACAAGCAGTGATGAAGCAGGCAAGATCAGGTAAGTATTTGGCAAGGTTCAGGTCAGTATACTGCGGCAGCTAGGCACGGTGACCGCACTGCACGCAATTCCAGACCGGAATGGCGTCTGCAGTGCAGTCACCGTTAGTTTAAACCCCCCTCCATGGCTGTGATTGGTCCGTCGGTCCGACGGACCAATCACGGCCTTTGGGGGCGGGCGGGGTGAGGTGGGGTGACACCAGTGTCACCCTTACACCCCGCGGTGATTGGTGCTGTACTTTACAGCACCAATCACCTCCGATCGCGTGTCACCGGCGAACGTTATTCGCCGGTGACACAGAAAACGCTGTAATTGGCTGTTCACACTGAACAGCCAATCACAGCGATCGCCGACGGGGGGGCGGCATCGCAGCCCCCCCTGGGCATGCACGGACATGTCTGCTGTCAGGGACAGCAGACATGTTGAAACTGTCACCGCGTCTATAGACGCGGTGACAGTTACAAGCCATGACGTACATTTACGCCATGTGTCGGGAAGTACTTCCCGACCATGACGTAAATGTACGTCAATTGTCGGGAAGGGGTTAAAGGCTCACGTTTAAAAAAAAAAAAAATTAATTTGTGCACAGCAGAAAAAATCATAAAAAAAAATTATTAATAATGAGAAAATGAACAAATAAATACATCTTAATAGAATAACTTCAGTTAGGGGACCTAGAGTGCCCCCACCCGAGTTTTTCTTCTTTTTTTTCTTTGAATATGACATTTTATAACTCGGGGGTGCACCACTGAGCATCACACACAAAACCCATGACCTCATAGGGCCAAAGTTGCCAGGTGATGTCAAATATACAACCATTCTAATAATTATAATCAGTTATGTCCCCTAACATATCCAATTAATATAAAAACCGTCTCTGAGTATATAGTGCAGTTCCCCAAAAACACCCTTTGTTTAAAAGGGATGAGACTTCCCCCAGCCAGCGACAGTCATGGACCACATTTAGAATGTTTTTGTTTTCAAGCACCATTTGTAGCCCGTTTCTGAAAACTCCAGGCCCCAAGAGAAGGACATCAAAAAGATAAACACATGTTTTAGCAGCCACCTGCAGCCAGCACAACTTTCCATGGCGACACAAGTTCAGTCCCACTGCACCTAAGCTCAGGACTTTCTGGCTCTGTAGATGTTGATTTGCAGGACCAAGCATAGGCTGAAACTGGTCTATCAAAACATAGTCTGCATCTTCATCCTCAACTGCCCGTTTAATGGCCTGTAGGACACTGTCATGCATCCCATGCGGTGCAGGTAGATCAGGCTCTCTCACTTTTCTGGCAGTTTTCCCAGCATCTTCAACGCTCTCTTGTGATAAGGTTTTATCTCTTTCATTAGCTGTATTTTCTGGCTCTTGACTTGAAGGACCAGACGATTCTTCTTGGTTCCACTTTCAGAATGGTATGCCCAAAGAGGATTTTTGTTCCAGGCACTTCTTTCCCAGTTGCTAAATCCTTAACTTTTCTTAAAGTGATTGTACTTATCGCATCAATACTCATTGGCATGCCCTGAAAGCATCCATTGGTGGTTGTAAATTTGATATTCTTCCCAAGGACCTTCGTTAGGAAGCTGGTATCAGTTACTACGTCCATGTTAAACGTGTATTACAGGCACAGGACCGAGCACAGCACACACCGCTGGCAGCAACTGCAAACAACCGCACCCCCCTAAAGACATTTTATCACAAATCCCCAAGGAGAGTCAAAGGGTGTTGGTGGTTGCGATGCCAAACCTTCCCATCACTGTGGTGGAGGATTACTTTGGTGACAGCCTCAAAGTAGACATGTCAGACAGTCCTTACCTGTACTGGCAGGATAAAAAAGGCGGTTTGGAAGCCCCTGTACAAAGTCATACTGGCTCTATTTTACCTGAGTTGTCCCCCCTCCAGTGTGTACTCTGAACGTTTTTAGTGCAGCGGGGAACCTTGTCAGTGAGCAGTGTAGAAGGTTGCTTCCACAAAACGTGGAGAAGATGATGTTCATGAAAATGAACTGTCTGCTGCTGCAGTGCCACTCCTAGATAAGCAACATGTTTGTGCTGCCCAATTGTGTGGCTTAGCATAGTTATCCAGCTACCTCGGTGCAACCTTTTGACCTAAAAACAATATTGTAAGGTGTTCAGAATAGACTGGAAAGGAGTGGAAATTAATGATATTGAGGTTAATAATAGCATAGGAGCAAAAAAAAAAAAATCTGCATTTTTTTTTTATCGAAACCCAAAACAGGAAACACAAAACACGAAAATAGTGGTCTTTTGGTACAGATCCAGATACAAAACACTGCCCGAGATCCAGATCCAAAACTGTTTCAGAAAAGTGCCCGATGCACATCCCTTGCTGAAACTATTTATATTTGCCTAATATTCAGTGTTTTCTGAAGATCCGAAACAATGAAGTGTGACTACATGTCCATGCAGGTATGGGTCATTAGGTCAAATGAAGATTGACATACATCGGGTCAACCACTGAAGATCGACAGGCCTTAGGTCAACACAGACAAAGGTCGACATGCCTAAGATCCTCAGGGGTTTTATACTAATAATATAATAATATAAACTAATATATTCTCCCTCCAGGCACTAGTGGATGGTAGGGCATGAAACACCGCCTGTCTGTACATGTCAGCTCAAAAAATCCATAAAAACCCCATGTCGTCATTTTTGACTATCAACCTTCCCAATGTTGACCTAATGGTTGTGTCGCCCTTCTGACCCTGTTGACCTTAGGCATGTCGACCCAAGGCCTGTTGACCTTCAGTGGTGGACCCAATGTATGTCGAGCTTAATAGTGTCGACCTAACGACCGTAAACCGTCCATGCCACACTCATACATGTGAATGCCCCACTGGCCCCTTCAGACACATGTACAGTACAAATAAATTGCAGCTGTGTCACATGAGACTCTGAATCAGGCCTAGGGAGGGACATAAACGAGTTACATTATGCATGTGATACATCTGTCACTTATTTTATTTATGCCTAATGCATGAATAAAGGCAAGGACAGCTATTTCGATACGAGATGACTTTGATGCATTCAGACACATCGCAACCCCAGTGGATATCGGGCCACTTTTGTGCATATAAATGCCTGAATCAGGTCCCAAAGGAATGGATCTGTGGACAGAGCCAGCCCTAGGCATAGGCATACTAGGCAGTTGCCTAGGGTGTCGGCCTATGCCTAGGGGCGGCAGCCTCCCAGCCAAATGTCAGCACCACTGGCTCTGAGCTGCGCAACCGGCGCCACAACCGCCAACTCACCTGCCCGCTGTAGCCTGCTGTAGCGTGCTGCACCAGAGCGGGCACTCTGTGATCAGTGCTGCGGCTGCCTGAGGGGCTGCGGTGCTGTACAAAAGAAATAAGCACAGCTGCCCATAAGAAAAATGGTCGCTTGTGAAAAGGAGGGCTGCTGCGCACAGGGCCGGTGCAAGGTTTCTCAGCACCCTAGGCATCTCTTCTGCAAATACTCCCCCCCCCCCCCCCCCACTACCTATCCCCTCAGTTGAAAAATGCAGTGGCAGAGCCATAGAAGATCTACTGTCACCTCTTTCATCATCCCATTAGGCAAATCCAGGGCTTGTACTAAGGGGTTCGGCACCCCTCTGCAAAACCCCCTCACCATAACCCGCCTCACAGTACCCCCGCCTCACAGGACCCCCTCACCCTTACCCTCTCCTCGCAGGACCCCTTCACCCTTACCCTCTTCACAGGACCCGTCACCCTTACCCTCCTCACAGGACCCCCGGCCCTCACCCTTACCATCCTCACAGTGTGCAAACACTTGTCATTTTTCTACAGCAGCAGCATTGAAATCCCTATTGCTTTATTATTACACACCTACTAAAAGCGATATCTGACCTGCTGGTTTGCAGCATTTGCAGTGGAGTCCTGTTGGCTGTGTGCTGGGGCTGGCCTGGCGCCTGTGGTCCCTCCCTGCTGCTCCGATGTTTGTGTGCAGTACAGGCAGCTCTGCAAGTGCGGGCGGGTCGGCGGCGGTGTCCCGGAGGCGGAGGGAACACGCTGCTCGGTGCCAGTGCCGGACGATGCGGCGCGGGCCACCGCGTCAGCATCGCTCCACCTGAGGGAAGGGGGCGGGGGTGGCGAGTGATGCGGCAAGGGCAGTCAGTGTCACTGCGGGGGGGGATTGGGGGAATTCGAGAGTTGCCGCTTACCAACATCCCATCCGGGGGGGGGGGGCACCTGATCCTAACTTCCGCCCCCCAGTGGCCGGCGCCCTAGGCAAATGCCTAAAGCTGCCTAGTGGTGGCGCCGGCCCTGGCTGCGCATGCCCAGCAGCAGCCCCTTCTCCCTTGCAGAATCAGTTTGCCTCCAATCACTACAGTCATGTGGCTCACCACCACACACTCCTCCTCCCAGTACCACTGGAACAGAAAACTTCATGGGTGGACTGTGGCACAGTACAGATCAATATTTATAGTGAGTAAACGCAGCATCCATATTGTATATTTTAACTATTTAAAACAAACATTTGCATGCTCTTTAGTGCTCTTTTAGTGCACCCTAGTGGCTAAACATTATGGTTCTGATTCTGATTCGCACAGGGAAGCAATGTTTAGTGACATTGTTTAATCTTTTATATGCATGTTCAGCCGCTGTTTGCGAGTGGGTATGGAAAATTAATTATTTGCCGGCCGGTAGGCACCTAGCAGTGCGGACAGGGGGCATCTGCTGCCATTTGGGGGAGCTGATGGAATTTGATTTCCTGGCCTCGTAGCTGGATCTGTGGTGGCCAGCTTGCACAACCACGTGGGTCTGGGTCAACCAGTTGCCTTGGTATCGCAAATGACACAATGCTGCCTCCTAGGACGCAGCTTGGATCATAATGCAAGTCGTCTAATTATACCAGATGCCTCCAGCTGCATTAACATATTGGTGCCGGATAAGTAACAGCGTTAGCACCTTAACCACACTTGAATCAGGCCCCTGGAGAATGCCACAATACATTATTAACATCAGACATAGAAGTTTGACCGCATTTTTAGTGTTGATAAGTCCTGCCGTCAATGAGAACACTTTAACCTGTACCACTTTCCAATACAGGCTGAGTTTCTCATATCCAAAATTCTGAAATACTGTACAGAATATTATTAGATACAGAATACAGTGAAACAGAGTTTTGCTTTTTGATGTTTTGACGGTTCAATGTATACAAGCTTTGTCAAAACACAACATTTTTAAAAATACTGTAAAAAATATATTTTCAGGGGTATGTATAAAGAGTATATTAAACATACATTAAATTAGTGTATGTACACCAACTTTTTCATGCACAACATGTTATTGTATAAAATGACCTTAAGATATCTCACTGTTGTGTTTGCTAGATTAGGTTGATATTCATACTTGGCCCCAATAATTTGGGATATGGGAGACTATACCTGTTCACGGATGAGTATGTCAGTATGTCATAAATTCAGTGTCTATCTTTCTCTTTAACAGTTTCTATTAATTAGCTGCCCCTGTAAATGTCTGCCACTGTAGATGGTGCTGTTTATTTGATCAGTGCAGGGAATTATCACCTTCATTTTTAGATGGACTTAAAGCACACTTGCCAACTCTGCCTGATTGTTGCTATTTCAGAGAGTCTTCCTGACAATCTCCCTGACTCCATGAAGAGTCTAGAAATCTCCCTGATTGCACCTACTTATTCTAAAAAAGAAGAGGAAATCAGTGATATATATTTGGAGTTTTTGCACAGCACTATTTGCACTTTCTAAAGACACGTCCAATGAACGGCTTAGAACAAGATATAGGTAAAATATAAGACAAAAGCACAAAGAATAAATGGAATGGCTTAGATTAGTGCAGAGGATAAGGATTCAGAAGCTGCCCGACATGTTTCGTCACAAAAGGACCTCATGTTCCAATGATATCATTGGTTGTAAGCCATACAAGGGGGCCCTTGGTTCCCCCTGTCACTTGCTTCTCTGTGGAATGATATCTATTCTTGGGAGACAGAGGGGCTGGGAGCATGCCAGCACCTCACAGAAATATGGGCATGCCCCTTTATTGACAAAAACAGGTCATGCTCATGGCATACCCTCCAACTGTACCGATTTAGCCGGTACAGTACCGTTTTTAAATGGTCTGTACCGGCTAAATCATAGTGTACCGAATGTACCGGTTTTTGGGATCCCGCGCTGGTGTCAGTGCGTCGGGTGGGCACTGGCGCTGTATCGCCATTGCAGGTCGGGTGGGCACTGGCACAACAAGCTGGGCCACAGAACGGTAACTCCTGCTGCTCCAGTGTTGCCGCCTTCTCCTCCTCCCCCCGCACGCCCGGGACCGGTGCGAGCTTCAGCCGCTGTGCGTGTGCTACGTCGCTTGCTCTGAATGACACCCAGGCCAGTGCAGGAAGGGAAGCGCCGCTCAGTCAGTATAATAGTGTGTACCGGTTAGTTTCTCGTCGTGGAAATGATCCTTCACTGCAGCCAGCCACTCTTCTCCCTGTGCTGCCCGTGCGCACGGCAGCACAGGGAGAAGAGTGGCTGGCTGCAGTGAAGAAGACTGACTGAGCGGCGCTTCCCTTCCTGCACTGGCAGAGCAAGCGACGTAGCACACGCGCGGGGGCTGAAGCTCGCACCGGTCCCGGGCGTGCGGGGGGAGGAGGAGAAGGCAGATGAACTGCACTGCTGGCCACTTGGAGCTGGGGATCCACTATAGTGATGCTGTTATGGAACAGCAGATGGGGAACAGAATATCACATCCGATGCTGGCTGAAAGGGGAGGTCCACAAGCAACAGGACTAGTGACACCATCAGCAGAGGTAACCTGGGTAGTGGGTACATATACATGGGGTTGGGGTGTAGTAGTTGGTGCACACAGTACACATTCAGAAAGGGGACGTGGCTGCACCCTTTTTTTTTTTTTTTTTACCATGACCACGTCCCCTTGTTAATGGCCACGCCCTCTTTCTGAATGTGTACCGATTTCCTATCTTCAAATGTTGGAGGGTATGTCATGGTATTACCACAAGGCCCAGGCCCCCTTTTTGGGAGCATATGGTGGATAGTCCCGCTTATTCTGTTTCAAATGTTGAGAGATATGTATGCAGGTGCCCATACACTAGGGCGACTTCTTCAAGTGGAGAGGTCACATGCGATTTACTGTGAACTGCCCAGCAGCATCGCAGGTGCCATGACTGCATGGGATACACCTCATGCAGTCTTTTGCAAACGATGTATTGTATGCGATCCCACCCAAGCCTACCGGAGGCTTGGCGATATGACATATCTATAGTGCAACACTTCTGATCTTCAGCCTCTGATCCGATGTTTATGGGACCGCACATTGGAAAGGACCTGATGTCAAACACATGCGATATTGCAACTTTTCATCCGAACACTATACCCGATCTGTTGGAATCGTTTGAAAAAAGGGCAAAATTGCCCTACTGTATAGGCACCGTAAGGTACAATGATTCCTATGGCTACATGCTTTATCATATAAGGTTCCTCTCTTGACCACTTATATGAAACCTCTTATAAAACACACAACATGAGTAAGCCCTCAAAAGTATCAGTGTCTTTTCATTAACAAGCAGATCTTACTAACTGCTTTGGGGCTCATCTACATTTGGATGTAAGTCATTTTTGTTACACGCCTCTCAGATGTAGCAGTACATGTCCATGCTTCCAGGCGTCACCTTCACAATCTCCCTGAAATGCTATATCAAAAGTATGAGCTTTACTTGGCTGTTTAATTTAATGTCATGAGGAGAGAATATGCTTTGCTAAAGAATAATAAACATGGAGCTAATGTTTAACTTTGTGCAACATATCTTACATCAGTATGGATGAAATGTCACTGTGTCACTTCTCCACAGACATGGTACACTGAGGTAGATAATGATCCATCTCATGGCATGAGCCATGAGCTTGCTGCAGCAGCCCTGCTGGAGAGGAGCAGAGCATTCTGGGAAGAGCACAGACCTAACCAGATGTCACACATATTTTAGTCTAATGACCTATGACTTTGTTCTGTAGGTTTGACCGTGTTGTCTGTGGACCAAATTCCAAACAAACAAGATTTAGTAAGGAACCACTGATAATGACAATGCCAGAGTGTATGATGGTGTTATTTTACCACCCAGTTCATGCTGTTTCTAGACTTTCTTTCCTACACTGTTCTTTCCTAGTCCTGTCTTTCTATACATTTCCTTGGGTGAAAAATCTATCTATAACCCTGTCTTTGAGCATCAGTCTCATAAAGTCGCTGGACCATGCTAGACAAATGAAGCCTATGAGATTTATCTCGAAGGCCAGCTGTACCCTGTGGTTGGAACTGCCAGGATTTGGCCTTAGGAAATTGAAGTCATAATAGCCATGGGTTTAACCCATTACCTTAAAAAAGCAACCCCATCAAACCTTCACCGCCTTAAAACAAAATGAAAAAATAATAATAATAATAATAATAATAATAATAATAATAATAATATGAAGAATGTAATCGTCTGCCTTAAACATACATATTAGCTCTTTCATACTTCTAGAGACATATTTTGGAGTTCCTCAAGAAAAGCTTTGCTTCTTTAAGCTTCATCTATTGTTGCAACATATACTGTTATTGGTATCTGTACTACTATTGCCTAAGGCCTAAATGGAAGATTATGGAGGTTATTCTGATCGGAGCGGCCAAACGTGCGTACGTTCGCCATTACCGCACGCTAGCCGTACGCGGCCGTTAGGGTTAAGTCCACCCACAAATCAGCCGCTTACGTACGGCCAGAAATACCGTAGAAAGGGAGTGGCGTACAAATGAGCGTACGGCAACGTACGCGGACGGCCCAGCCCTTACACTCCGACAACTGGCGTACAACTGAGCGTACGGCGCCGTTTACGGACGTCTTTCCTCCGTCTTCCCAACGACTTCTTGCGGAGATCTGAGCGTACACCAGCTTGCACGGACGGGTCCCTATTGTTTTCAATGGAAAACTCAGCTTTTGTCACCGCTCGTGAGAGTGAGCGTACGTCCGTGCACGCTGGCATACCCTTCACATATATGGACCTGCAAATCTTGCATCTCAACTACTAATCTGACAATTGATTAATTAATCTATTTGTTATTCAATTATTGTTTTCTATTAACTCAATTGTCTACCTTAATAAAGACCTAATAAAACTACATTTGAACCCACATTACATGTATATTTGTTATGTTCTAATGTGGCATTTTAATCACTATCTATGTGTCCCCATATTGCTGTTACTTTTAAATCAAGTTATGTTGGTGTTTCTGTATATGTACTAAATTATGTCCGTAATTACTTTGTCCAAAATGTGTAACATGTATACCTACCCTGATGTTATGTGTGATGTGCGTATAAAAAGATTCTTACCTTAAATTAAACAAACCTTTAAATGTGGAGAAGTATAGAAACATAAGCTTCCAATGTGTTTGCGTGCTGTATGTGTGGCTTGCAGGTAGTGAAATCATGGTTTGGACTTAATAGACTGCAGCATTGCTTATTACATTCAGGTGTATGTGTTTGAGTAGTAATCAGCGTTAATTAGCAAATTCAGGCGCACGCTGGCATGCGGTATCTGTAGGGGTGGTTTGAGCTGGCGGTTGGCGGCCGCCTGTTTGGTGTCCGAAATGAACGGTGCCTTAGTCGATCGTGCGGTAGTAGCACCGCTCATTTTTGGTGCACACCCCCGTGTACGCCCATATTTACGCCCATTTTCCCTCATTATTTCGGCCGCTCCCATCAACACGCCCCTATGCCGCCCCATTACCCGTACACTCGCGTACAGGTTTTTTCGCACGTTGAGAGCCCGGCCGTAAGCGTTGTGGAGTGTTCGCGCCGGCGCATTAGCGTATCTGCACATGCGCAGTTCATGAAAAACCCCGGGACGTACGCGTACGGCCCGGCCGCTCAAACCAGAATAAGGCCCTATGAAACATGTATATTGCGAGTTGCTTTTTTATCACACGCAGGGCTGGTGCACGGTATTTTGGCACCCTAGGCATAATTTCAGCATACTGCACCCACGAACAACCACACACCAATACCGACTTTCCTGAACCTCAGGTGAAAGTGTGAAGGTGGCATCTTAAAAGTTCAACAACTTCCGTTTGCATTAAGTTAAACAAGGAGATCTCTCTCTTTTGTGTAGTCAGACTCAGGGGTTCTCCTCAAATTCTGGAGCTGCCTAACGCTTTCTAGTGGTAGAGCCAGCCCTGATTCTATGTATTCTTAATTATACCAGATAAAGTGGAATGAATATGGTGTCCCTTAAGGCCCCCATACACTAGAGCTTCCCCGGCTGCTCCCCGGGGGAGCTTGATTAGATTGGCACTTGATGTGCCATTTTTTGCATGTGATAAATCGTCTCGATTTATCACATGTAAAAAACCCGGGGAGCAGGGGGGGGGGGGCTACAGAGGTGGGAGCTGGTGGGAGCAGGGGGGCGGGGGACAGCGTCGGTGCGAGGCGGTAGAGGCAGCAGGGGGGGCTGGGGACGCTGCGGGGGACACGTCTGTGTCCCCCGCTGCTGGGGACGCTGCGGGGGACAGCGTCTGTGCAAGGCGGTAGAGGGAGCAGGGGGGGCTGGGGACGCTGCGGGGGACACAGGCGGCATAGAGCCGGGCAGGGGGAGCCGGCCGGGAGCTGTCAGTAATGAATAAAAAAAAAAAGCCCATACAATGAATGGGCAGCCTGTGATTGGCTGCTGAGCGCACTCTCAGCCAATTGCTGACTGGCTGAGAGAGCGCTCAGCCAATCACAGGCCACCCATTCATTGTATGGGCTTTTTTTTTTTATTCATTACTGACAGCTCCCGGCCGGCTCCCCCTGCCCGGCTCTATGCCGCCTGTGTCCCCCGCAGCGTCCCCAGCCCCCCCTGCTCCCTCCACCGCCGCGCCGCCCCACTAGGTCCCAAGTCGGGTGGTCGGACGTGCAGCAGGTCCGACCACCCGACGCAGATCCGATGCGCACGGGACCGCGCATCGGATCTGAGGGGACATCAAAACTAGCCGATTTTGGTCCGATTTCGGCCAGATCCGACTGATCTGGCTGAAATCTGACCAAAATCGGCTAGTGTATGGGGGCCTTTAGAGAAAAATTGCAAAATACCACAATAAAAAAAATAGAAAGAAATATCTAGCATACAGATCTGCAACCAAATTACCATTTGAATGACCAAAGCTGGCACAAAGGAGGTTCGTGGCTGGGTGGATGGCAGGTGAATTCTGCAAGACTGATCAGATGATTCTATACATACACTAAAAGCTATGATATCAAGGTTGCATTTATAATTAAATACATTTCAAATCCAAAGGATTGGTCATGCAGTGGTTAGCATTACTGCTTCACAGCACCAAGGCTTTGGGTTCAACTCCTACCATGGCCCTAATTGCTTGCATTCGTTTTTCCAGGGTACCTTTTCCTTAAATATATATTAAAATGATATTCCAAATATAACAGTACAGATGTAGCCATCATTGCCACAATGTATATGCACTTACAATTGCATCCCTGCATGCTGCAATGTTCGCAGGGCTACAATTAGTTGCACCCAGTGGCCACCCATAGAAATGAATGGTGTGCATACACTTGCATCTCTTCCACAGACACATCCGGGAATGAATGAGTGTGGCTACATCTGTAGGTTAATTGCACCAGACAAAAAAATATTCCCTTGGGCACTGTATATACAGTGGGGGTTATTCAGATTCAATTGGTCCCCAGCGCGTTCGCACAGGGAACTGATTGTTTGCGACTGCTTATGCGCATAGATTTTATGCACATGTGCAACCACTGAGTGAGAGTGTCCACAGTGCTCGCACACATAAATCTGGGTGTGGGGTGGTGGGCCGGCCAATTTGCATATGGGAAAGCCCAGTGTTTCATGGGCGTTCCCATGAGAAAGCTGGGCGTTTCCATGCAAGTTACCCGGTGCCGCGAATGCAGGGGGCGGGCAGCTGATGTCAGCTGCCCACCCTGTCCACGCACAGGGTGCCTGCAGGTCTGAGACACCATAGAGGTTCTCAGATATGCGACCGCTGAAGAAATCATTTTATGGTCGCCGATGTCCAATCAAGTGATTACTCTCCGGCACCCAAGGATGCGAATGGATGATTATGCAAATCACCCATTTGGTTGCCTGCGGGGGTTCGGGGGGGCGGGGGCTGGGGGTTAGTTGGGTGTGGGCGGCTGTGTGGGCGGAGTAATTTGCAGCCTTGCGAGTCAACCAGAATAAGGGTCAGTATGTGTATATGTGCCAGGGACCATAGAAAATGAGCTCCATTGGAGCAGAGACTGATGAATGACTATTCTGAAAAGCTCTGCAGAATATATAAATAACTGGTACAAAAAAACATCATAAATAAATTCTCAGACATAAGTGTTAATTGCCTATTGAGTTGAGAAATAGAAGACCAAAAGGAATTACATGGTTAATATAGTTCTAGAAACTGCTGATTATGAATGTGCCTTTCACAGTGTACCAGGTCATAGGTTTGCTACCAGCTGACTTGTTATATATGGGTTGGGATCATTTGGTCTACAGCATGATGGTCGACAGTCATTAGGTCGACACCATTAGGTCGGCATGGGTGTAGGTCAACATGGGGAAAGGTCGACATGTTCTAGGTCAAAAGGTCATTAGTTCGACAGGTCATTAGTTCAACAATGTCTAGGTCGACAGTGAAACGGTCGACATAGAGTTTTTCACAGTTTTTTTACCTGAATGTCAACACAGTCGACATGGACACAGTTTAAAGTGCACTGCATCCCCTTGCATCGCTCACAATGCGTCGGGCACACTATTTTATTCTCCCACCATGCCCTAGTGGATGGTAGGGCATGAAATACCGCCTGTCGGCACATGTCGGCTCAAAAAAACAGTGAAAAATCCCATGTCGACATTTTGACTGTCGACATAATGAACTGTTGAACTAAGGACCTGTCGACCTAGAACCATGTCGACCTTTTCCTATGTCGACATAGACCTATGCCGACCTAGACCCATGTCTACTGTGAAAAACTCTATGTCGACCGTTTCACTGTCGACCTAGACATTGTTGAACTAATGACCTGTCGAACTAATGACCTTTTGACCTAGAACATGTCGACCTTTCCCCATGTTGACCTACACCCATGTCGACCTTTCCCATGTCGACCTAATGGTGTCGCCCTAATGACTGTCTACCATCATGCTGTAGACCAAATGACCGCATCCCGTTATATATAGATGTGATTTAATATATAATTAAGAGTTCTATTTATCAATACACAGCTTTTTCGGTACTATGGGCATGATTCTGACCTATTCGCAGGACTTGGAATTTGCAGCCCCGACGATTTTCAAAATAACCATGCATGCTGGCGGATCATAGTGCGCATGCGCGAGCATTCCAGGCACACATAGCCAGTGATGGATTGTCATCGTTGGCTGATTGCAACTTGATTGACAGGTGGACAGTGTTTGTGGGTTGTGCGCTGGTGTATTCTGGGTGTGGATCCACACTGGCTGGGTGGCGTTTACCGAAGATTCGCAGCCCAATGATCAGGTTCGAATCAGGCCCTATGTGTCTTGGAAATTCACAGTTTTTCACTCTATAATTTAATTGATATTTATCAATATTTCTTGTGCTGGAGAGGCGTTGCATTACACCACTGCGGGGACATGTTTTACCTTGTTCAGTATCATCCTTTATATTGATAACATTTTCTTTTGTGTCACGGCAGCAATATTGCATCTGTAGGGCTGAGGGGAGTGGGAAGAAGGGAAGAGACCAGCAACCCCGGGAGAGGGATGATGGAGATTATCTTTCCTACTGATTCATCATTTTATAGTAGGAATGACTGTATAACGCCATCCTGGGATCCCTATGTGTATGTCAACATGCAAAGAAAAGCTGAACTTTCCATAAATGGATTGCAAACATCACAGACCATACATAGCAGATTATCAAGAAATGGGGTGAAATTTAATAGGATGAGATTCAGAAAGGGAGAGATTTGATAAGAAATCTCAGTTTATTTAAAAATCAGCAATCATTTACACCGACAAATCAAACTGTTTTTGCAGTGTAAATGATTGCCGCTTTAAAACAAACTGGAGATGTCTTACCAAATCTTTCACTTTCTGAATCTCTTATCCTATTACATTTCCCCCATTGTTTCTCTGGATAAATGCAGGGTTATTACAAAATAAATAGATTTAACCCCTTCCCGACATTTGACGTACATGTACGTCATGGTCGGGAAGTACTTCCCGACATTTGACGTACATGTACGTCATGACTTCTAACTGTCACTGCGTCTAGAGACGCAGTGACAGTTAGGTGATGTCTGCTGTCCCTGACAGCAGACATCCCCCCTCGCCGCCCAGGGGGGGCAGGGGTGCCCCCCCCGGTCGGCGATCGCTGTGATTGGCTGTTCAAATCTGAACAGCCATTCACAGCGTTTCCTGTGTTACCGGCGGCTAAGCCGCTCGGTAACACAGGGATCGGTGGTGATCGGTGCTGTCAGGTACAGCACCGATCACCACCGATGTGCAGCCCACCCCTCGCACCCGCCGGGCACTCACCCGGCAGCAGCAGCGGCTCCAACGGCTCCCCCGGAGCGTCTGGAGCGCACGCAGCGCTGCCCTCCTCCCCCCTCCCCCCCGCAGCAGCAGCAGCAGCATCAAGCTGCTGAAAATGGTGTATAATAAAATATATGCACTGAAAATATATGTATATATATATATATATATACACATACACACACACATATATATATATATATATATGTGTGTGTGTATATATATGTATATATATAAATATATATATATATATATACATATATACACACACATATATATATATATATATATATATATATATATATATATATGTGTGTGTGTGTGTGTGTGTGTGTGTGTGTGTGTATATACCCCACCGATCGCCAGCCCCCCCCCCCCCTCCCACCCGGCAGCCCCCCTCCCTCCCACCCACCCGGCTGCCGCAGCGCCAGCACCCCTCCCACCCCCCCGCCAGCCGCAGCGCCAGCCCCCCTCCCAAAGCTGGTGACTAAAATGGGGTCACTTGTGGGGGGGTTCCACTGTATTGGTGCTTCGGGGGTCTTGCTAATGCGACATAGCACCCACCATTCATTCCGCCACCAAAAATCACTCCTTCCCTTCTGAGTCCTGCCATGCACCCAACTGGTATTTTTTGGTCACACGTGAGGCATTGCCGTACTCGGGAGAAATTGGGGCACAGATTTTGGGGTGCTTTGTCTCCTTCATTCCTTGTGAAAATAAAAAATTTTGAGCCAGAACTGCATTTTTGTGTAAAAAATTACATTTTTTTACACAAAAATGCAGATCTGGCTCAAAATTTTTCATTTTCACAAGGAATGAAGGAGACAAAGCACCCCAAAATCTGTGCCCCAATTTCTCCCGAGTACGGCAATGCCTCATGTGTGACCAAAAAATACCAGTTGGGTGCATGGCAGGACTCAGAAGGGAAGGAGTGATTTTTGGATTTTGCAGCACAGATTCTGGTTGAATGACCCCCGAAACACCCATACAGTGGAACCCCCCCACAAGTGACCCCATTTTGCAAACTACACCCTTCAGGGAATTCATCAAGGGGTATAGTGTACATTTCAAACCCCCCGGGGTTTCACCAATTTTGATACAACTGAGCTGTGAAAATGAAAAATTAATTTTTTTTATTTTCACTGCCCAGTTGTACCACAATTGGTGAAACCCCTGGGGGTTTGAAATGTACACTATACCCCTAGATGAATTCCCTGAAGGGTGTAGTTTGCAAAATGGGGTCACTTGTGGGGGGGTTCCTAACTTTTAGCATCTTATGGTGCCTAGAAACCTACATGGTGCCTAAAAAATAATCTCATAAAAAGGAGGCTCCAAAATCAAGTAGGTGCTCCTTCTATTATGAAGCCTGTGGTTTGGTCACCGTGCACACTAGGGCCACATATAGGATATTTATGAAAACAAAAGAATTGGGGGAATCAATTTTTAGTCACATTTCTCTAGTAAAATCTACTGTATTCGTTAGAAAAATGTATTAAAATTGAAACTCTGCAAAAAAAATGAAATTTTGAAATTTCACCTACACTTTGTTTTAATTCCTGTGAAACACCTAAAGGGTTAACAAACTTCCAAAATGCTGTTTTGAATACTGTGAGGGGTGCAGTTTTTGAAATGGCATCATTTATGGGGGTGTCTCACATACAAGTCCCTCAAAGTCACATCAGAACTGAACTGGTCCCTAAAAAAATCAGTGTTTGAAATTTTCTTGAAAATTTGAGAATTTGCTATTCATATTTTACGCCTCCTAGTGTCCAAAAAAATGAAAAGGAAGTTGAAATAATGATGGCAACATAAAGTAGACATATGGTCTATGTTAGTTATTAACTATTTTGAGTGGTATGATTATTTGTCTCACAAGCAGAAAATTTAACATTTTGCAAATCGCTAAATTTTCCATTTTTTCACGACATTTTGGTATTTTTCACAAAAAAACACAGACTGTATCGACCCAAATTTACCACTAATTTGAAGTACAATGTGTCACGAAAAAACAATCTCAAAATCACTGGGATAAGTAAAAGCAAAAAAAAGTTATCCCCACTTAAGTGAGACATGTCAGATTTGAAAAAAATGGCTCTGTCAGGAACGCAAAAACTAGCTCTGTCAGGAAGGGGTTAACAATGTATCAAATAACACCTATTTAATATAAAGATACCCACCATACACATTTTCATAGAAAACCTGTGAAAGATTTTACTATGGTACTGTAGGTCAAGGTAACCGAAGTAACTTGATGTATGTCTTGTGACCAGTTAGGAAAGATGGCCACTTATGTTAAGAAGGTGATTTTGGTGGCCAAAATTTAGTACAATGGGTTACGTTACTGCTGTGCATATCATTACTGACCAGACAACCATCTACAATTGGCAGAAGAAATTTGAAACAACTAGATGTTTGTATAAAACTCAAATCCCTGGATGAGAGTATGTATCTAATAAGAAAAGGGGGAAATGTTTGTGCCATTTATCAACACAACCCAGAGAAATCCACAACAAGTGTGAGTCTGGAGTTAGAAATTCCACAACCGATAGAAAAATTTTGGGGAAGCAGCTGCAAATGACTAACTACCAACTACAGTTATTGAAAAGTCTAAGTGACTAGGACATCACCTGATGTGATAACTGTACAGGAATGCATAAACTCTACAAAGAAGAGGGTTTTATTGAGTGTCAACGTGATCTTTGCAAGAAAGGTAAATCCAGAAAGTTAACAAAAAACATTTGCATATGAACTGACATCTAAAATCAACAGTAGAATTCCCAGAAGGTTAATGTCATCTGTTCTAATAGCCTTGATTCAGATTATACTTTATTGCACATCTGCAGGTAAAGGTGCATACACATTGTACAATTTTTTGGACCAATTTCATTGAAAGACATTTCCCTTGAACCCAGTGTCCTGGACAAAAGATATTGACGACAGGTGAAAGACGAAAGATCTACTTACAGTTTATAGGCTCTTTTTTAAAGATACCCAAATTGAGCTGCATGCACAGTTGACGAACAACCTTGATGAACAACTGGCGGGTATGCGCATCATCATTCGTTGTTCGTTGCAAAGGCACTGAAAGATATTTTGACCAATTTCGTTCAGAATGGGCGAAACGAACGAAATTGGTCCAAAAAGTTGGTAAAAAAAATTGGACAGTGTGTATGCACCTTAAGTGGCTGTATTATACCATATAAATGAGATGCAAATGCAGCAGAAGCTGTCTCTAAATATTACTACAGCTATTGCTGATATTCTAATTTGTGTTTGGCTAGAAGTCAGCAAACATGTTGATAACTGCTGTATGTCTCAAAGGGATGCAGTCATTTGGTCTACAGCATGATGGTAGACAGTCATTAGGTCGACACTATTAGGTCAACATGGGAAAAGGTCGACATAGGAAAGGGTTGATATGGTTCTAGGTCAAAAGGTCATTAGTTTGACAGGTCGTTAGTTCAACAGGTAATTAGTACGACAGTGTCTAGCTCGACAGTCAAAAGGTGTACTTGCGGTTTTTCACTGTTTTTTGAGCCGACAGGCCCTACCATCCACTAGGGCAGGGGTCGGGAACCAATGGCTCGCGAGCCAGGTGTGGCTCTTTTGATGATTGCATATGGCTCGCAGACTGCCTGATTTTTTATCCCCTTTCTATGAGGATACGCGGCTGACATCGGGGGAATGGATTGAGCCGTCAGCGCGGCGGCGGGGGGGGGGGGGGATGTGGGTGGAAGAGCTGATACGCCGCAGTGTGTACTGTAGGCTCTTCCAGCTACATCCCACACCCGCCGTGCTGACAGGCTGCCCGCCGCGCTGATAGGCTCCCCACCTCTGCTGACACGTGGGGAATCACTGCGCGCCACACGGGTGCTGGAGGCTTTTGGACACTGACGGTGAGTGTAACTTACAGCAGTAAGTTTGTGCTGGGGCATTCTGTGCACTTCTATTATACTGCTGGGGGCATTATGTGTGGTATACTGCTGGGGGCATTATGTGTGGTATACTGCTGGGGGCATTATGTGTGGTATACTGCTGGGGGCATCGTGTGGTATACTGCTGGGGGCATTATGTGTGGTATATTGCTGGGGGCATTCTGTGCACTTCTATTATACTGCTGGGGGCATTATGTGTGTGTTATACTGCTGGGGGCATTATCTGTGGTATACTGCTGGGGGCATTATGTGTGGTATACTGCTGGGGGCATTATGTGGGGTATACTGCTGGGGGCATTATGTGTGGTATATTGCTGGGGGCATTCTGTGCACTTCTATTATACTGCTGGGGGCATTATGTGTGTGTTATACTGCTGGGGGCATTATCTGTGGTATACTGCTGGGGGCATTATGTGTGTGTTATACTGCTGGGGGCATTATGTGTGGTATACTGCTGGGGGCATTATGTGTGGTATACTGCTGGGGGCATTCTGTGCACTTCTATTATACTGCTGGGGGCATTATGTGTGTGTTATACTGCTGGGGGCATTATGTGTGGTATACTGCTGGGGGCATTATGTGTGGTATACTGCTGGGGGCATTATGTGGGGTATACTGCTGGGGGCATTATGTGTGTTATACTGCTCGCATTAATGGTGAGTATTATAACAACATTATTTAAAAGAATAAATTCAGAGGCGTTTTATACTGACATTTACTTGAATTCACTTTTAAAATATATTATATGGCTCTCACTGAAATAAATTTCCAAATATTTTGCTTTCATGGCTCTCTTAGTCAAAAAGGTTCCTGACCCCTGCACTAGGGCGTGGTGGGAGAATAAAATAGTGCCCGACACATTGCAAGCACAGTGGTGCACTTTAAACTGTGTTGACTGTGTTGACAGTCACGTAAAAAATCAGTGAAAAACCCCATGTCGACCATTTAACTGTTGACCTAGACATTGTCGAACTAATGACCAGTCGAACTAACGACCTGTCGAACTAATGACCTTTTGACCTAGAACCATGTCGACCTTTTCCCATGTCAACCTAGACCTAATGGTGTCGACCATCATCCTGTAGACCAAATGATCCCAACCTGTCTCAAAGAACACCCATAGAACATCCTTAGGTGTATGTAATATACCTCCATGGTTTCGCTACAAAACTGTGTATAGTATATTGTCATTATCATAAATAGTTTATTTTAGAAATTGTTAAAAATGTCTATTTCTTTTGTAATAACCCTGTACATAGACACAAAAATAAGCCCCAGAATAGGGGCTACAGATCGTCAAAGGAATAAAGCCAGTCCCTGCTGGGGATTAAACTTGCGAAGCATGGGAAGGGATAGCTTCCCAATACCTGGAGGAATAGCTTTGCTCAGATCCATATTAGAGTCTACAGATCATTTAAAGCTTGAGAGGACCCATGGGAAAACTAATCCAAGTCATACAGAGAAGCACACTCACCTGTTTTCAAGTAACCCTTAGTTTACCATGAACTCATTTTATATGTGAAGGCTTTGTTATGTTGTTCCTTAGTTGTTTTGGACAATGTTAAACCCTCAGCTTTGGGCTCCTCTGTGTGCAATTGTAACATACTTAATAATTAGTTGTACTGTTTCTTTTCTAGTTTTGAACCCTGCCATGCCCTGCTGTCTTAAGGGACCCCCCCCCCCCCTACCACATACCTCTTCTCCTATCACTCATTGCAAAAACAAAAGAAGAGAGAGAATGTCATACACACTACTGCATATCTTATCAAACCTGAATATGGATATTTGTATTGCTTCTGTATGGGGAGGAATAAAGGTGCCCATACACGTACCAATTACCCAGTACTTTTTGTGCTAAAATAGCATCGCATCCCATGCACAACATATGCACAACGATGCTATTTTAGCACAAAAAGTACCGGGTAATTGGTACATGTATGGGCACCTTTCGTGCGATAATTGACAACAGTATATACAATAATAAAAGGTAATTTATTTAGAGGTAATAAAAGGACAGGGTTGTTATAGTGAAACATAAGAGAGGTGAAGAAGACAAACAAATAGTGCAGGACACACATCACAGACACAGGGTCAGGATAGAGATGACAGGGAGAGGTTTAGGACAGAGGTGACAAGACCAGGACAGATAGAACCAGTACTAGACAGAACAGAGGGGACAGGAGAAAAGGGTGGCAAGGTCATGACAGTGGGAACAGGGAAAGAATAGTAAGGGCAGGACACAGGTGACAGGATCAGGGAAGAGGGGACATGGCAGGAAAGAGGTAACAGGGAGAGTACAGGGCCAGGATAGAAGTGACATAGGTAGTGTACCAGGACTAGACCGGAGGTTTTAGGACAAGTAAATAGATGGAGCATGAGCAGGACAGTCAGAATAGAAGGGGTGGGACATGGATGACAGGGCAAGGACCGAGAGGATAAGGACAGGAAAGAGGGGACAGGATAGAGGAGTGATAGCACCAGAATAGAGGGAACAGGGATACAACAATGGGAACATTTACATGACAATGGGGACAGAATAAATGTGAAAGGACTATGACAGGAGGGGACAGGGCAGGAAATATGCAACAGGATAAAGAGGGCAGGGCAGATGTGACAATGTTAAGGCAGAGGTGACAGGGAGAGGGTTAGGACAGAGGGGAGAGGACCAGGACAGAGTGGAATAATCCCAATTTCCCACCAGGATTGGTTTACAGGCTCTTTTGAGTTTTGGACTTAGTTCAAAATAAACATCTGATATCGCTCACCTCCATAATTTGACAGATTTCCACAGACTCCCAACAATGATTCATCCTCTATCTCTCCTGTTTTTTTATCAATACTTACAAAATTAGACATTTTTTTATACCTCCATCAACTCTTTTCAATCAACACCCGCATGTGCACAGTGTCTATTCCCAGAGGCAGAGGGGCTGGGCACATAGCCAGTTGCTCACAGATCCGCTGGCCATACCCTTACAGCGACAAAAATGGGGGTATGGCTATTAAATTTTAGATGGGGACAGGGCTACAAGTTGGCAGGTATGCTGATGTCAACATATTTTGCAGCTATGTCATCAGGAAAGGCTGTGTGTATGAACAACTCATTAATCACCAGTTCACTGGCTGCAGGGACTAATGTCACAGATACACGGTCTGCAGATAGATGTTCTAGGTGTGTAGACTACCCTCCCTTAGCTACAATGTTTGGGTTTCTCCAAAGAGATGATTAGAATTTGGGATGGATTAAAAAAAAAAAAATCAATATATTTGTTTCTGGAACATACCATGCCGTAGTGCAATCGGTGCAAATAAATATATTTAATTTGTGCATAGGGGTAAATACTGGACAATTTTTTCATGTATAGGTTACATCTTTGGTTACAGAAAAAAAAACACTAAAAAGCCTTGTGCTTCATATAAGCTAGATAATTATTAAATAAAAAGTTTGTGTATGCTGGCAACGCAGGCAAAATATAATTCAGAGAAAGTAATATTCTTTCAAGCCTTGGCACTTTTTCATAATGAATGCTGTCATGGCAAATGTACTGCGATCAATGATGGAGCGGTCTATGGTTAATTTCTTACCAAATCTCAAATTCTATCCCCAGCTGTTGTAATCTACTGTTGTATTAAGTTATCGGTATCATTTCTTTAAAGCACTACAATGGACTAAGACTAATAGGATTGAGGAAACAGATTTTATGGGGATAGTTATTAAAATTTGCAACCAAGAAATGTCAGTAAACTTTAACCTTTTGAGTGCCAACATAGTTAGATAGTTACATAGTAGAAAAGGCTGAATAAAGACTTGAGTCCATCTAGTTCAACCTAGGTTGAACTGTGAGAGATGTGCAAAATATCCACTAAAAATGCCAGCGTCGCTCACATTTGTTATATAAATTCAAATAAAAAAAAAACGTGCTAAAAAAGATTGTATTTCCTATATAAGGTAAACATTACAGGTCATTAGGATGAACAAAAATTCACTTGGTACTCAAAGGGTTAATCCGTTGTCACAGCTTTTCACATAATGGAAAATACAGTATCACAGCAATTTAAGTTTGACAAGATTGCTAAAGCTATCAATTTACTTCCTGGTTCAGATACAGAATCTTCACTGCGAAAGCAGTCACACAAAAGTATCCTACTTTTCCTGATACAACAGTATTGATGCTGTGCAGGCTTCTGGAAATCAGTAAAAAGCTAGTGTCACCTGCTAAGCTATCACCTGCGTTAAAGCTTTGGTGAATAAGATTGAGCCTAAAAGTTATGAAAATTTTGGTAAAACAACAGTAACAGTAAGAATGAAAAAGCTAAATATACAGTATAGGTCCTAAAACTGTAGAAGTTGCCCTTTGGTATTGCTATTTTCTACGAGCTGTAATGCCCTACTTTGTCTGGCTTCTGCTTATTTAGATGTTTCCCTCTAACATTCCGTGCCCCCCATCTCTGGTCACCATCCCCCGTTAATCGGTCTTCCTCACTTCAACACTTTATCTCCACCTCTTTTTTGTGTCCCCAGCTGTCTTTCTCCACAATTGCTACCTTAGTCTTTCTTTTAACATCAATGGCATTGGTGAGAGGGCTCAGAGAGGTCATCCCAACTTTCATTATATTTTAATGTGAGGACAACTTATTTATGAGCATTCAATATTATTATACAGATAAATTAGTGCTTCATGTGTATTGTTAAATATCAAATATTTGGCAATGGTGAGCCTTACTAATATCAATTGTTTCTAATGAAAAAAGGCAATCTAATGAATACTCAATACTTCTACAAAATGGCTGCCCCATGTGTATGGCACAGCTGTGGCATGCATCATCGACGACAGAGAGGTTGAGGTGTTAACAAGGAAGCAAAGATGACCTGTGGCTGGGACCGGGATTGGCGGCAGCGGTGGGGACCACGAGCACAGCAGCGGTGGCAATGATGCGGGTCCCCCTCCTCCACAGAGGTAAGAGCTGCCGCTGATCACTGTGCTTTGTGGCTCATTTCATTCATGGTACCCCTGCATGACACCATGACATGGTACTCTTACCATCTTACTCTCTTTCCCAATTTCACAATAACATTGCTTAAAAAAAATAACAGGAGTAGTACTGTGCAGTTGCATTTTTATATACCGAAGAATCAAAGAATCACATTTTCATTGTATAATCAGCTCCCTTATTAGCCAAGATGATTCTGGAATTATATATTTTTCCTTCCTCTACCTGGGATTTTCCCCCTAAATTCCCTCCAATTAGTCTTGTTTACAAGCTTTGAACTCTGACTACCCCTATTACACCTCTAAAAAGGTTTGATTATTGTTGAAACCCAAAGCTTATTACATCAAATGTGTTCATCCCTAATTAAAAGAATACCTCACAATCTTAACTTGATTTAAAGGTGCCAATACACAATTTAAATTGGCCTAACATCTCAATTGTCAAATTGCCAGATGTCGTCAAATTTGTCCACATACATACTAGTGTGTGGCCAAATATTATGATCCAATTGTATAAGGATGATGACCATTTACTGTACACAGTCAAATATGGATTCTACCATGTTTACCGTCTACCTTGACCAACATCATGGGAAATTAAGTGTAAGACATTACTTTAGTGCCCCCTCCCCCCACCTTTTACCACATAGACATTTCTGTCAATGGAATTTATTTAAAATATGCTAGCATATATGATATCAATTTGGTAATCAGTGATCTTATATTTTTAAACACATTTTAAAAATAGCAATGGCAATGAAATACAACATTGTTACATTGTGTAATGTATCCCCTTTGCCTACATACTGTGAAGGTGTCTGCTTGGGGTCAAAACCATACTACTGACAATGCAGCCAATCAATTCGCTATGAACATGTGTGTTGCATCACTGGAGCATGGAACAATGTATTTGAGAACAACGTACAGATCATCCCAAAAAATGGTACTTGCCAGGGACAGGTACAATTTTGCAGCAGTCACAAAGGACAGTGGGAATGTGTCAAATCTCACCAGATTCAAAACAATGGATGACATGAAAGTAGTTGTATAACAAAATCCAGTAGTGTAAGGACCACTAATTTTTTATCCAGCTAATAACAAATAAGCAATGTCAACAAATCTATAGTAGAAAAGCGTTTTTGTACTACCCACAGGCAGTGCAGTCTGGGACAAATTAGCATAATTACATTTGCATAATACCTCATCCAGAGAAATGAACTGCTCTTTCATGCTTGGCTGCACCAACAGAGTTGGGTAACTAGGCTGTGAGTTCCCATATGGCAGATTACAGAGACAGAGAAGGTTTTCTCCCAGGTGCCACACACAATACAACATGCATCACTATATGCTTCAGAAAAGGCTGACTTCATCTCAGATCTATACGTCAATGTATTTTTTACTGAAATATGCTCATGTCATAGGGTTAATTAAGGCCGGACCAGGAAAATCCAAGCTCAGCATATTTTGCACGTTCTACATCTGGGATTTTAATATGGCCTGAAGAAATATATTCATTTTATTTTTCAAATTCACTCAAGTCTTGTAAAATAAGCAGCTTATGGCAAATAAAAAAAACATATAATAAAAGAATTCTTATCACATATGTTTTAGCAGAATGATGTGTTGTTTTCATGGTAGCAGGGTTAGGTAGCATAAATATACCAGGCTGTGTGGGGCACTCTATCTCACTAGAGGGGGCACAACTATTGCCATCAACTGTGTGGCCAGATTAATAGAAGAGCATGCCTAGAAAACCGGTGGCACCCCCTAACGGCCAGGCAGAGATTAAAAGTTTTGGCTAGAGCAACTAAAAGCCTTATTATCAAAGAGTGAAAAGCCTATAGGGATAAGCAGTTTCCACTCTGTCTTTAACATGAAAGGTTGTCATCTATTTAAGTTTATTCGCAATACCCATCTGTTCCGTTATCGAATTAATGCTATAACAGATTATATATATATTTTTTAAAAGCTTTAATCATCAAACAAACACCCCCCCCCCCAAAAAAAAAAAAAATGGACAAAACACAAATCAGGTCTTACAGATCCATTGTGTGAGCTGGCTGGGCAGACCCAGGGTATTACCCAAGATGGCTGCCTCTCCTAATACCTTGTGAAGGTAGAAAGCACAACCTGTAGAAGTTATTACCCAAAATACCGACACCAATCCTGCATTGTGCCTACTCTGCTCTCTGAGGGGGTTATTCTAACCTGATGGCTTAGCTGTGAAATCACAGGCTGGGCGATAATCGAATGACTGCAGGGGTGCGGCTCATAGTGCTCATGTGGGAGGCCAGTGATAAAAGCCAGTCTTTTTTTAATCGATGGCCATACGTAAGTTGATTGACAGGAAACCGGACGTTTTCTGGGAGTGTCAGGTAAACCGCAGGCATGCCCAAGCGTTTTCAGGGAGGTCAGCTCCAATTCCAATCAGCCGAGTAGGTTCTGGGTTACACACAAAGTGCACGTAGTGGGAAAATCATTAGAGAGTGAGTGAGTTGTGAATAGATTTGCAGCTAATCGCTAATTTGCGATATTTTACCAAGACTTTGCCAGCCTTGCACTGGGCAGGATTTCACACTGGCAGGGTGGCGGTTATCTGATTGCATTAGCAGAGAAGTGATCAGGTCTGAATAACCCCCTTTCCTCTAAAAATCAGCCTATGCAAGGATACTAGTAATGGAAGGGACAGAGATATATAATTTACAGTAAGTAAACAAAGCGTATAAGGAGAGAAGGGTAGGTCACATACACTCTGGAAATGTTTGCTGACCACAGCAATGTTTTGTTTTTCTATGAATGTTCCAACATCTGATCATTTTCAGAATGATCGCTTATGCATACAATTTCAGTGACACTGCAGTGATATTTTTCATTTGCCAGTTCAGCACTTGTCATTAAATCATTCATCTTGAAAAAGATGACAACCATAGCGATTTTACATAAATTGAATCTCAATTAACTATTTAAGTAGTTAAATCCAATACACGGTCATTTCACATTCTTGCATAGCCACAGAACAGTTGAAGCCCTACTGTACAGACTGTATTGGGGCTCATATGTTACATTTTTGGCACATACATTTCTGTTCTTTGATTATACAGTACACAAATAGCTGATCATTTAGTAAAGTCTAACTAACAATAGTAGGAAAATACATCAACTGGCAAAAAATATGGAAAAATTTAAGTTTAAAAGTGGGTGTTAACCTCAATGGCTAAATAGAGGGAGTGTCATTCAAGCTAAATGGAAGTGGGTCAGAACAAGATGGGTTTGGAAAGTATTGCGCTCCTTCACCTTCAGTGACATTAATATGCAATGGAGACCAGCAAATAAGGGGGGGGGGGCAGTATAAGATTAGAGGATGAATTTGGTTACCATACGGAAGTTGAAGTGGGTTTTGTGTAAAACTTTCAATATGGATGGGGAACAATTTGTTTCCAGTGTTGGGCTAAATTTTCTCAAGCCGCAAAGAGAATATGGCCTAAAACATACTTATGGTATTGTTCATAATATGAAGGGCCAGGAGAGAGGGTCAAATTCAATACTTTATTCATTAAAGCAAAAACATCTTTCCAGTAACAATGTATCAGAAGACAAGACCAAAATATGTGATATATGTGGCCAATGTTACCACACTGTGTCCAGCAAAGTTTGGAGCAAGAAGGCCAGAAGCTATGAACAAGGTGAAATATAATATAATATATTATAATATATTATAAATATAATCTGTGAACAAGGAGAAAGGCAGTAAGAAATGTCACAAGATCCCCATTTATTTAAGTTTAAGTTGGGGATCAACTTCAGTCACAATAGAAATCTTAGATAAATGACATGTAGGAGAGGGTATAATGGACGATAGGGCATCCCAGATTTTAAGGGATGCTTGGGTAGATGGGAGTAGATTAGCGGTACTTGGTCTGAGGAATCTCAGAATTTTCAGCGGATCCGAGATTGGAACTGAAGAACTAAAAGAAATGAATGTCCACCCAACCCATCAACATTTCAAAATTTGAGTAGTATTTAAGGGAGGCTAGGGCATGTGGTTCTTGATATAAGGTTAAATCTGGAAGGTTAAACCCTCCTCCGGCTTTTGGTAGCCGCATTTTACAGCAAGCTGTATTGATGGGGGGGGGGGGGGGGGGGGGTTTCCAGGGTTTGAAGACCAAACATATTTAGTTAAAATAGAGGTGCAAGCATGTAGAGCTTTCTTTGGAAAGATATATTATGGGATTGTACGGAATAAGTACATAAATTTAGTTAATAGGGACATTTTAAATGCAGCTAATGAGGCGAAGCGGGAAGTGTTATAGCAGCGCGTTTAGCGCCGCTATAATAAATCTACCCCAAAGTGTCTAGTTTTTATCACCGGCCAATCAGCTCCTAACTATGAAGTTACAGGCTTGGTTTGAAAAATGACAGGTAGGAGCTGATTGGCCGGTGATAAAAACCAGACACTTTTTCACTTCACCGAGCTTAATAAATCTACCCCTGTGTTAGAATAATGGCAGTTATGAGCGGATTGGCTGGTTTTTAAAGACCTATCACGTCGGCTCTACAGCACAGCCGATCTCAACATATCTGGATTTGTACACAGCAACCTTCTGACCGCCAAAACACTGGCTGCAGGGATAGACATCTCAGCTGGATGGGCCAATTGAAATGCCCATTCAGTTGTTTAATATCAAGTGGCCACCAGTTGGCAAATCTGTCAGCATAGTATGTACCTACAATTAAGCTGGGTACACAATTCCCAATATATATCACTTTAAGCGAATAGCCGATACATCGTGAGCAAGTCTACAGGTGTGTACCTCCGATATGTCTGAACACACAACAGGGGTCTGCCAACATGTTAGTAAGGTGTGTACTTAGTTACCTCATTCATCTGGAAACATTAAATGCAGGTGTTACAGTAGTTCAAGTTACAATTTTGCTATCTGTATAATGTTAAGCACATTTCAGTGTTCCTGCTAGGTATAACAGCGCCTCTCCTTCAAAATGCAACATGATCATCATTAACATGAACACCACATTGTAATCATCAAAATGAGCTCTCTTTATATAAATACTAAAACATAGGAGTAATACAGTAGTAATAGTATTCATACAAAACAGTATAAAATAACCAGTTAAATTGAATACATATAATACAAGTGCCTTTAAAAATTCTGCACACAAGAAAGTATAGGAATCAATATCAGAAAGCAGAAAGAATCTGTTTCCTTAAAGTGCAATTGTAGGAACCTGCATCACAAGTCTACATAATAACATATTGTGGGGGGCAATGGTGACCCAGCCCACAGAGATGAAGGCGATGATCACCTTCTACAAGTATGAAACAGCAGAGATGGACACAGAAATAGGTCTAACAACTCCATTCTTTATTTGGGATAGAGTCACTAGGTCTACAAGCATTAGGTCGACACCACTAGGTTGACATGCACAAAGGTGGACATGCATGAAGGTCGACATGAGTTAGGTCGATAGGGTCATTAGGTTGTCATGAGCTGTAAGTCGACATGGGGAATGTAAACAGTCAAAAGGTCGACATGGGGTTTTTCACTTTTTCTTTAGCTGACATGTGCCGACAGACGGTAATTCATGCCCTACCATCCACTAGGGCATGCTGGGAAAATAAAATAGTGTGCTGAGCGTCCCGAAGCATGGCGAGCGCAGCAAGCCACGCGGGGACTCGCAGTGCTACGTTTCAGTGTCCATGTCGATTGTGTCGACATTCGGATTAAAAACACGGAAAACCCCATGTTGACCTTTTGACTGTCGACCTTCCCCATGTCGCCCTAATGCTTGAGTCGACCTAATGACCCTGTTGACCTTCAGTCATGTTGACTTTCCTGCATGTCGACCTAGTGGTGTTGACCTAATGCTTGCCGACCTAGTTGGTGTCTATCCAATGATCCATACCCCCTTTATGAGTAGGAGAACATGAAGTTATTGTCTGTTTCCCATAAGGGTGATCATTATAAAGGGTACAAAATCACTTGTTACAGTATAATTAGAATCTGATATAACAGATATACAGTAGCCTTACCCTGAGAAGTTGCACTCTTGCCCTTATTGACCTGTTTTAGTCGCTTTTGATGGGACTTGCCGTTGTAATGTATTTGAGCTTGCACTGCAGAGTTGAGCTGGATGTTACAGACCTCGCACAGAGTTGGCAGTGTCTTTTCCTGCTTGGACTGCAGTTTTATTCTTGGGCTGTACTCATTCTCACACATAGCAAGCAGGGAGTCTGTGGAGTAAGCAGGACTCAACGGACGCTTCATGACTGCACACAAGAACAGAAGACAATGTTCATTTATTTATTCCATTCTGCAAAGCAATATAACACATACATTTCTTGACCAAGGGCTATAAAATGAGTTGTTAAATTAATTATATGCATACAAACTATCTGTGTGGCGATAACAGTGTTGCTTATTATAGTGAACACAGCAGGAAAAAGGAAAACAATTATAAACTATGGCTGAGGTCTCATTGCAGTCAAAATGAACAGAAAGAACAAGAACAATAACTAAAAAGTAGTGCGTAATAGTTATTAACCCTATGAGTGCCAAGGGAATTTTTCATAATAGGTGTGAAAATTGCCAAGCAAATCTTTTTATTAAACGCTATGAACACCAACATTGCTGTGAGAGATCCGCAAAATAGCTGGTAAGAAAACCAGCGCCGCTCACATCGACTGTTCCTTATTTTGGGTGCAATATACACCTAAACTTCAGTTACCTGACTTGGCTGTATTTATTTCTACAAGAGCGGCTGCAGTGAGCGATGCTGGTGTTTTTAGCAGTTTTTTTGAGGATCGCTCACAGAGGGTTTAGGTTTCCCATGTACACATATTTGCATTAGACTATCCATCACTGTCCTAGGTCTTTCATTATAAAGGCCTGTTTCCACATCAGTTCTCAGACTTCACATTTGTGTGTAATTGGAGCACGGGAGAGATCTTGTTCACTGTAAAAGGCTGCTGTTAAAAATAACACTGTAAAATGAACAAGCAAAAAAAGAAGAAAAAAAAATCGAAAAAAATTATTTAATCAAACAAATAATCTGGCTTCAATAGAGATTGCCATTTTACTAGCTGCACTATTATCCACGAGAATGCAGGTGGGTCTATGGACATCAATGAGCCAGCACAAATACTGTATCTATGGACATCAATGAGCCAGCACATATATCTATGGACATCAATGAGCCATCATAAATATCTATGGACATCAATGAGGCAACGTATGGGTGAGGGTCCATGGATATTGCTGAAACAGCACATGAATCTATGTATATCAATATATGGACATTGTTTAGGCAGCATAGGGATCAATGGACATCAATGAAGTAGTGAAATTGATAAACAACAATATGGCAGCACCTGTAAGCTGCCAGGTATTTGGTCTGTGTTAGTTCATTATTCTTAACTCCTCAAACTCTTAACTCCTGCTTGACCATTTCTGCAGCACCTCTTTTGTCTAGGGCCTGTGGAAGGGGGGGTGAGGCTGGCACTACAACCTGCATGGTGTTCACAGAGAAACTATAACACCTCACTACACATCCCAAACACCCTGGTGAATATTTTCATCACATTACTCTCTCTGACTGGTAAGGATAAACAGGACTTATTTCCCCATTATACAATGTCTGTTTTTACGTCGCTATATATTGTGGTGGAGCCTCAATGATACAATAATGCAACCATGCCCAGGGGCAGGTTGGCCCACCCGGAAACCAGACCATTTCCCAGTGAGCCGGCCCAAAACTCATCAAAAAGGGTCTCACTGGGCTGTGGGCAGTGGCCGCAACACTTTGCACAAATCAAAAATGGCAGCGGGAGGGCTGCTGCGCATGCGCGCACAGAACCTCCCAGGAGGTACAGAAACCCCCGCATTAGCCCTACAGACTCTCGCATTATTAGAATATAATTTTCACTGTATTGCTGGTTTGCATTTCTTAGCACTATTACTAAGATATCAGATTTTTTTTTTTTTTATTGGAAAGCTTATCATTTCCTTCTGTAAAATTGTTGAAATATTACTGTTCTGAGCAATCGTGTTAAGCTTTAAAAAATAGTTTTGGTGTTTGCTTGAGCAATGCAATTTTTACCAATTATGCAATACCTCAAATATGTCACAAGATGGCGTACACATGATAGAACTCAGTCCTTTAACATTGCTACTGCAATTATTGCCTGCTTACAAAAATAGTACAGAGACTATTATGAGGTCAATTTATGAAGGTGAGAAGGGTGGTTCTGTGGCACTTTCAGATGGATTTCCCTATCTTTTTTCAATTTATGATAAAGTTAACACCACAGAAATCTCATATATTTAATTGGATTGAAGATGCAAAGTAAAGCTTTCCATTTTGCCTTTGGATAACCATCTAATAAGCTTTGCTTCATCCATTCTGGGTCAAACTTATGCACGCATTCAGGCCTTTTGTCTGCGCATATGAACATTCTGCAAACAACCCAAGCAGCTTTTGCAAACGTGGGTGACTGTCACTTTAGGGCGTTTGCATGTCCTCCTATGACAACATCAAGACTGCTGATAAACAAGAGAAATCCCTTGCAGTGGAACAATGTTTTCATCAGAGCTCTAAATAGAATTTCAGATTACTAAATTCTAGTGTTTCTAAAATCTATTTAACTGTGATAAGCGGTCACAGAATGTATCCATTTAGCTGCTGTAATTTACTGCAGAAAATGGATTAGCCAGGGCTATCCAATTAGCCCCAATACCTGACATTTATCAGAGATTATGCTTTCAAGTCCCTTAGGCACCCAAAGCATAATCTGCAAAAAGCAGCCCTCAGAGCTGCAGTAATACATGGGACCAGGAGCTTTTCTTGATCCCATGTGTCATTGCCCGAAAATGGGTAATTTTATGACTGAGAAAATGGGCTATAATGGATAGCCCAATAATGACTATTGTGCTAAAATCGCGGTATAGCCTGATTTTTTCTACAGAAAAAGTATTGCATCTAATTGGATACCCCAAGTGAATTCCATGCCAACTGCACATAATTAGATCACCTAAATGTTCTGATAATAGACAACATACTTTTTTTTTTCGGAGGGAGGGTTTATTCATGTAACCCTCCTGGCAATGAGCATGAAACCACCCTGGCAATGTGCATATGTAACCACTGGCAACAAGCATATGTAACCACTGGCTATGAGCATGTAACCCCCATGGCAATGAGCAAATAACCCCCAGTCAAAGAGCAAGTAACCCATGGCAATGAGCAAATAATCCCTGGCAATAAGCAAGAAACCCATTGCAATACAGCAAGAAACAAATGGCAATGAGCAAAAAAAAACCCTGACAACAAACAAACAAACCTCTGGCAATGAGCACATAACCCCTGACAACTAGCAAGTAGGGTGGCCAATCCCGGGATCGGCGGGATCCCGGGATTTGGCCCCCAAAACACCGGGATTTCAATCCCGGGATTGGTTTATCCAATCCCAGGATTTCAGGATTAGACTGCGCATGCGCAGTCTAATGCCGGGCAGCATCTGAGCATCGCTCAGATGCTGCCCGACTTCCCCTGTACCCAGCAGTGCGGCCCTGTGCAGCGTGACGAGGTCATAGGTCACGCTGCACAGGCCGCACAGACAGCTAAGAAGCATCCTGGTTCTGAAGAATGTGCTGGCTCCCGGAGACCCCGCCTACCCACCCGGCTCGCGGAGAACACTCTCCCCCACCCAGCTTGCTCCGATCTGAGACCCCGCCTACCCACCCTGCTCCCGGCGACCCCTCCTGGCTCCATGCCCACCCTCCCGACGACCTCACCCGGCAACATCACCATGCCCATGTAAATAAACATGCGGGGCATTTTTTTTTTTTTTTTAGGGAAGCCAATCCCGGGATCCCGGGAATCCCGGGAATCCCAGGATTGAGCATTTTTCAATCCCGAATCCCGGGATTGAAAAAATTCCCCTGGGATTGGCTTCCCTACTAGCAAGTAACCCTGGTCAATGAACAAGAAACCCCTGGCGTTGAGCATGTATCCCTTGAAATTGAGAAAGAAACCCCTGGCAACAAGCATGTAACCCCTGGATATGAACATGTATGTACAAAAATTAAAATATATGGGAGGGGAGAAAACCTTTTTGGCAGGGGGCACACAATTTCTAATTATGCCACTCTCTGTAACCATGGCTGCAGTTTAGTATAGACTTTAGAATAAGGAGAAAATATCAGAGGGAAGTAACACAGTAATAGGTAGAAAGAGTGGATCATCCATGGTTTACACAATGCTATAGGGAGTTCATTTAATCAACTTGCACTGAATACCAGCCAGTGAAATGACTGACTGAAAAGTCAGTATTACTTAGTTGGTGACAACTTCATCCTTCAGCAAGCTGCACGGTACACAAAGTTCTCTTCTAAATACTTGTTAGTGTCTCTATCACAGCCCAACTTAAATTAGACCTTAGAACTATTTGATAGGCAGATATTTAAAGAATTCTCTTCCAACCATTATCAGACAGAGCAAAGTGCGTTAAAAAAAACCCAAGATTTTATGAAGTTAAATAGTGAAGGATTGCCTTCCAGAACAAATGGCAGCAGGAAGTCTGTTATACACAGCCCAGGAAAAAGTCATGCTGCATATATTACATTATGTAGTAGTGTATTGTGAACCATATTCCTTTACTGCAAAGCACTGTGTAAGAAATAACTTGTAACAAATAGTTTATAAGACATTAGTAAATTCAGGTGATTACTAACGGTGACTAGATAGCAGCACTCACAACCTGTCACTGTGCTTTATTTACATTCTAGTTTTAAACCCATTTATTGCAGGTGCTGCCAGGGTGTGAGGATCTCTTAACTGTGGTGTGTCTCATCCAAGAGGTTCCTGCTGAGGAGAGATGGTTTACTAAAGCAACTACAGAATACAGCACCATTAAACAGCTGATACTGTATATCTCAAATAATTTGCTTAGGTGATCAGAACCAATATATCAGTCAAGACTTCTTTTGTGCCACTGGCAGCACTAACAAATGCCACGTTTTTCTCCAACAGAAAATATCAGTAAAATGGGGTATATACGCAATACTGGGAAGAGGGGGAGATGCTGGTGGTCCAAAGACCAACACCAGCATCCCAATATGGAGGATCAGGGGCTCTGTAACTGCCCTACCCCTCTACCCCTACTTCCATAACCCTATCGATCCCTGCAAGCAGCCTAACTAACCCTACTCGATAATGCCTAACACTAACTCCTGTACCCCAGTGTCTAACCCTAACCCTTTGCAGCGCAGCCTATCCCCCCCTGACCCCCTTATAAGTGCCTAACCATAATAAGCCCACCCCACAGCCTAATACCCCCCCCACACACACACACACACACACAGTCCATCCCTAAGTCCCCCCCTAGTGCCTAAACCCCCCCCCCCCCCCCCCACCCCCTTTGCTTGGGATCATGGCTGTCAGATAGTCAGATTTTCAGCGCTGGTGTTCTGGTGGCACCGGGATTCCCGGTGGTGTTCTGGTGGCCCCCTCATTGGTCGCTGTGCAAAATTCATACTACCAATAGTAATCTCCCTGAAACTAATTTTCAAAAGTAGACAAGTATGTCCTATACCAAATCAACATGTTTGTATTGTATAAGCATTACTCCGTATTACCCAGATTGCTTTGTTTCGAACACTCCAAATTATTTTTTTCTTTAACAATTGTGCATTACATATAGTACCTACAGCGGATTATTTATTCAAACTGAGCAATGTGCACATAATTTTGTGCTGTCACCTATATTAATCTTAGTATATAAATGTAAGGTTCAAGAAATGAAAGCAAAACCTATGTAGTATAATGTGCTACATACGCAGCGGTCAGGAAAAGTAGTTTACAAGGTTTGGTAAGTCTTGCTTTCAGCCTTACATCTGTATTTTTTTTTGCAAGTAATGTTGTTTTTCCTTGGTAATGCAAGTGTGTCAATAGGTAAGAAAGAGAAAATAAACCTTTATTCATACATTGACTGCAAATAAATGAATAGGATTGAAATTATATATACACCCTCTGTATATATATATATATATATATATATATATATTTATTTATTTACAGTTTCTTATATAGTGCAGCAGCAGATTCCGTTGAACTTTACAATTGTAGACAGTGGTAGAACAAACTGGGATACAACAGACAGACTTGGAGGTATGAGGGCCCTGCTGCAAGCTTACAATCTATAGGGCGTGATGTATTAACATACATCACTGCCCTTCGCCGCCCGGTCGCCACGATGCCAGCGCATATGTACTAACATATGCGGCTGGCATTGTGGTGCGGTGACGGAGGCCCCCCGCGATACCTGTACTGTGGTGTTCTGGGGGTCTCCGTCACCTCCCAGACGCCTACTGCTTCCCTCACATCGGGACAGCTCCACGTGGCTGTCCCCGGAGCCCCCTCCTCCCCTCTGCAGCCGGAAGAATGTCCGGCTGCCATGCTAGGGGGAGGAGGGGCTTACCTTTCCGGGGTCCAGGAGGACCTGCAGCAGGAAGGTAAGCTAGGGGGAGGGGAGGGGGAGATGGGGGGTCGGCGAGGCGGCGTGCTTGCGGCGGAGGCGGCGAAAAGAAGCCTATAGGCTTCTATAGGGTATCACCACCTAAAGGTAGCGATACCCTGCCTGGCGGTAACGGTACGGCCGGGTTTTAGTACATATGAAAATGTGGTAAAACAGGTGTTTTACCACATTTTCAGCTTCATACCCATAGGAGGGAAACACAAGGACAGGCACCAGTAATAGCATAGCAGTCCCACCAAGTTACAAGTCTAGAAGAAAAAGCTATATAACACATAAGTACAGGGCATAAAGTGGGCAGAGGTGGGGGAACTCATTTCTCTATGCCACCTAATTACACACCCTCCTCTCCCCCCAATAGGCAGAGATAGGTCTAGTTGTAGAGATTTGGGCATCCCCTTTAAACTAGAATGCTTTTCTGTGAGAATTACTGTGCAGGGTCAATGTTGAACACCCAGTTCCCCCTTAATTTAACCCATGCATAAATGCCTCAGAGGGTTATGCGTGAGGAACTTAAATATGATAGGTACATTCATACAGTATAGCAATAATAGTTTTAAATAATAAGTTAGCATTCACTTAGCAAATTAATAAACACTATTCTTGGTTTTGAAAAAAAGACTCACACAGATCACCTGTGTAAAATGTGGCAGCTGGTGATACACAGTGCTCCTGCTGGGTGACCTGGGAAATGTTACCTGTGTGGGGTCCTTGGGACTGAGTTTGAGAACCACTGTTATAACATATCAATCATATCTTTTTGTATTGCAAATGCATAGTTTTAGTAAAACTATAATTTGGAATATATATATATATATATATATATTCATTTATTAGCAGCATCTGTGCAGTGGAAGTAAACGCTAAGGCTCCTACCTTTACACTCCGGTCCCTTCCCCGTGACTTGCTCCCGAGCTCCCCCTTGCTCTCAGCTACTCTGTGACAGAGGAGAACTGTGATGGAAGAATCTGAGGCATGTAGCACTCAGCACAGCTATCGTAAAAGTCCTGTTAGGTGGAGGAAATAAATCAGCTGTTCTAATGCCTCACCAATATTTTATTATCATGTCTTCTGACGACGTACTGTGTCAGAGGACGGCCGTAGGTGCGACTATTAAGGCAGGCGGGTGATGGGTGCCAACTGGCACTGTTTATAGTGTAGGTGTCTGCCAAGTCATGCCACTGGGTAAGAGACATCAGGCAGCTAAGGGGATTACATTTTTAAAACTACTACAGTGCAAACATAGCAATTAACCCCTTGTATGCTGATGGTATGAGTGCATGGACCAATTAACACACCTAGCCTACAGACTATCTACCAAGGTCAACATAGAAAAGATAGAAAGTAGAAAAGGTCGACAGGTCAAAAGGTCAGCTTGAAAATGGTAAACACAAAACATAATCGACTTTTTTTTGGGGGGTGTAATTTTATATATTTCACTATATCTGAGACAAATTAGGGGATAGGTGTACGCTTGCAGGCTTCACACGCCTCCCTTTGGGCAAGGTGCAAGATTGAGCTTGGCACAAATGACTATTCCCAGTTGTAGGGTGTATGGTAAATGCTGAAAAACTTGAATTTGAAAAAATAAAACCTAAAACTTGTTGGGGGTTATTCAATCTGTGCAGATATTTCCCGACGGGAAATATCGGCACTCACCTTTTCAATGCAGTCCTTAACGACAGCATTGAAGGGTGTCAGATACAACTTTTTAAAAAGTCAGAACTGTTTCGTGGGAAACGGTTGCAGATTGTCAAATTCACACCCGTTTTTTCGACAATCCGCAGCAGTTTTCGCTGCTCCGCAGACTTTCAGACACTGGACAGCCAGAACATTGAGTTCCAAATACTGATGTGCTTTCAGACTGGACAAAAAACGTCCCAGGATTGTGACTGTTGAGATGTTCCGACAGTCGGAATCCCAGATTAAATACCCCTCGTTGTCTTTTTGTGCCTGTTGACATTTTGAACCTGTCGACATTAAGCACTGACTAACTTTTATCCGTCCACCTTTTGCATTTTGAGCATTTAGGGTTGACCTATTGACGGCCTATAATTTTACTGTAGAACTATGAACGATATATACTGAAAAAGATGCCTTAACAAGATTCATTTATATATTAAGGTCCATACACAATAGGCGTTTTTGCCCAGCGTGTATGAATAACGATGATGGGGAAAATTGCTGGGCTTAAAAACACCCAGTGCATACACACACTGAGTGATTTTTCACCCGTTTTAGTGATTTTCCTAAGGGTTGATGGCTTTGCATAGCGGGACGCAGTGTGTATGGGCCTTTATAGTCTTTTCAAGGAAAGTAGAAACCTGCTTTATGCAAACTGAAGGTAAATTGGGCGCACCTTGCTTCAGAGAAGCTTACACATACTAATGCGTATAGTCACCAGTGTGCAGTGTCATGCATCTGGCCATAGGACTGCTACTATGTGTGTACTCGGGTTATTACTAGTCACCATTAGTGCGCTCTTACACGTACCCTGCGCTACATTCAAAAGATACGCTTCCAAGCCGACAAACTATCACTAACCGCTAACTCTTCACAGCCTGCATCTCAATATGCCATCAGTAGCTGTTGTTTATGTGGGAGAGCCCTGCTAAGTATAATTGTGAATGAAATGCATAGAACTGTGTATCCCTTGAACTAATGTGAACCCATTTCCCAGCATACGCTGTGCACATTCCTGTGTAATACTCTCCACAAACAGGTAGACATTTCATTCTGTATCATCCACAATGTGTTTAACTTCATAGGTCAGCAGGTATATGGTCGTTAGGTCGACATGCATTCGGTCTACCACTGAAGGCCGACATTGCTTAGGTCAACCCCTGCAATAGGCCGCCATTAGAGGGGGGGGGCGCCCCCCGCCGCCCATTCAAACCCCCCCAATCCCCCGCAGCCTTACCTTTCACGCTAGTCCCGGCGGCTCCGTTCTTCTGCTGAGGACCACCACAAAATGGCCGCCCCCATACAGCAGATAGTTTCAGAGAACTGTGTGCTATATGGGGGCGGCCATTTTGTGGTGGTCCTCAGCAGAAGAACGGAGGCTCCGGGACCAGCGAAATAGGTAAGCCTGCGGGGGATTGGGGGGAGGTGTAACTATAGCACCGCAGCCCCCAGCACCCCCATATGCACAGCGCCCCCCCGCGGTGGCGGGGGCTGCGGTGCTATAGTTACGCCAGTGGACATGCATAAGGTGGACATGGATGGAAGGTCTGCACAAGCATTAAGGCAACAATGGCTAGGTCAACATTTTTTTGAGCCGACATGTGCCGACAGGTGGTATTTCATGCCCTACCATCCACTATGGGCACAGAGGGAGAATAGAATAGTTTGCCGAGCCTAGCAAGACACCGTGCCTACAGCATGGCGAGCACAGCAAGAAATGTGAGGGGACACAGTGCACAGAAACGGTGTCCCTGTCCTTTCATTGTCGACCTTCCGTTCATGTCGCCCTACTTCAAGTTTGGATCTAAGCCACGCCAACCTTCTGTGATCTACCAAATGCATGTACCTTAGGTTGGTCAACCCGATGACCCATAACCGGTCAGCTAATGTGATTGGGAAAAGAAAGTGTCAAAAACGTGTTCCTATAATAGTGCCACCATTGATATATGCAAGGATAATAAATACCTGCAGAATCCATTATACAAATTAGCACTTACATTACAATTGAGGCCATTTCTTATTGTTGTCAAATGTTAAATATTATCCACTATAGATAATATTAGAACAAAGGGACACTACCTTTTACCCAGCCATTCGGTAATTCCAGGCAGCTTGCAGGGCATATTGGTGGTGGGTAGACATAGCGATCAGATGAATTGTAAAACAATATTAGAATAAGCTCCTGGAAAGTACCCTAAGTACATGGTATATAATTACTGGTATAATAAAGCAGTTATTCTCGATATGTACATTTCCTTCAAAACGCCCAAGATTTATGTAATGACAAATGACTAAAGAAAGTTCCAGCTGTGAGTGAAGTTTAAGCTCTGCCTCCTGAGTGCTTTATGTCCTGCTCCGGGACTATTTACAAGTTGGCCAGAGTATTTATAGCTGTGATCTTATTTATAAAGCATTTATTTCACTGTAAGCTTGCCTAATAAGCTGTAAATAATGAATGAGCTACTACTTGATAAATGAGATTAGACTCTGGGTACGGTGCATACTGTAGATCATAAATAGGTCCCCATGTAATCTATATCTCATTCAAACACATATTAGTACTTTTAGGATTGCAATTAAACAGTGAAGAGCTGAGATGGTGCATTTCCAAAACCATTACACCTTAATTTATGCATTATGATACTGTATGCATTTAGACGTTTAAATTAGAATTGCAGACATATAAATTAAATAGGCCACATATAGTGATTTAAAAACAATATATTCAGCCTCTATACTTTTCTTTATGCTTAAGGACGTACTAAGGGATGTACTAAGACAAAAATGCGGTAAAACCCCCGGTTTACCGCATTTTCAAATGTACTAATCCTCGGCTGCCACGTCACCGCAGAACAGGGTATTGCCACCTTTGGGTGGTGATACCCTGCATAAGCCTATCATAGGCGAATCTAGGGGGTGGTCCGGGGGTGCACCGGGCCACCCATTAGACTGCCCGGCGTCTGTACCTTCAAATATTTAATCACTGACGCGGCCCGTTTTTTACACAAAAACTTGGCCACGGGAGGGCTGCACGCATGCCCGTCCTGAGACTGTCTCTCAAATTGCAGGGCAGTTGGACAGATTACTGCGTTTTTTTTAATGGCCTTAAGAAAAAAGTAATCTGTGTCGTCCCCCCCACTTCCTGGCCCTGTTTTTTTTTTTACTGTATGCTCCCACAGGGTGCATTGGGGTGTGGAAGTGGGGTGGATGGGTTGAGGTAGTGTTGGGAGGGGTTGTGTGACAAAGATGCAGGGAGAAAAAATGTGGGCGTGACTTGCCCTGTTAAACCATGCCCCCAAACAAGGCCACACCCCCTTTTTGCATGCACGGCTAGGCCGCGGGAAATCTATTATGTTTAGTCTGGGACCACCCATTACCATATTTCTACATTTACCTATGAAGCCTATGGGCTTCTATCACCACCTGCTGCCCGCTGTCCGCCGCAGACTCCTACCCCCCTCCCCTGTTCTGTTCCTCTTCCCCCAACACAATGTCACAGCTGGGGATGTCCTTCCGGCTGCAGGGAGGAGGAGGAGACACCCTGGAGGTGAGCAAAGCCCAGGAGGTGACGCAGACCCCTGCACACCACATCACAGATATCGCGGGGCCCCCGTCACCGCACTGCGATGCTAGCCACATATGTTAGTACATATGCTCTAGCATCACGGCGGGGGCGTGGTGAGGGGCGTTGATGTATGTTAATACATCCCGCCCTGGGACTTTATGCTTAAGACCTCACAAGCAGAACCATCTTAAACCTTTTAAACAGTGGTGGCTCCAGAGGAAGGGCTGCAAAATAGAGGAGCAGCATCAACTGCGAGTGAGTCAGTTTGGAATGGCAGTTGGCAGTAGTTGGTGTGGCTTCTCTATTCCTTCTTCCTGAGGGTGCAAGCACTTCCAGCACTGTTATGGGTGCCTGTTGTGATACTAAAGGAGCCCATACACGCTCCAATCCCGGCAGTACGATGTGAGCTTTGAGGTGCTCCCGCGGCACCTCATCGCACAGTACAAAAAGTATCTGCTGTACATACTTTTTGTACTTGCTTTTCATTGCATCGATGTGATGGATGCTACCTTAAGCTTTCAGGACTCATTTGCATAGAACACCTTCTCTTTTCCAGAACTTACTTTAATTGGTACATTGCGGCCACCAAGACTTAAATTCTAAGTGGTGCAACTTTAACATTCTAGGATAGCATATGACACCTCAAGAACTTCCAAGAAAAAAGCATGCCACATCTCCAAGATAGCAAGGACAATCCTCACTAAGGAGTGTCCAGTCTTCAAATAGAGTAAACAAATATTTTCTTAAACATTCCACCCAAACAATGTAAATCTTTGGGTCCTTGTGGAAGGGACAGGGTTAAAATGGCATGAGGAAGGGACAGAGCTAAAATTGGGGCCTAATGACATGCCCATTGGCTCCACCCACGAGGACCCCTGCTGTTTCACCTCTCCAAATTCTACTGGATAGGCATTTAAAAATGTAGGCATGTATGGAGTGTTGCAATATCACTGTTGCAATAAAACAATCCTAATTAAGTATTTTCTAAAAAAAAATATGAGCAGTAACACATCTCATATACATATACAGGTTGACCACCAAATTTCCAGGACTTGATGGTCTGAAACCTCTTCTAATACAGAAACATCAGGTGCAGGGGGATTTAGGCTATGGGAGGGTTTAGAGGCTGCAGGAGGGTTTAAAAGAACAGCGAGAGTAAGAGGGAACCATGCTGCCTGCGGAAGGGGCTGCAACGGAACGGTCAAACAGATGGATCATGGGTGCAAGGTGTGCTGTGGTGGGTGAGACAGGTGTGGATGGGGGGGTGCTGGGGTAGTGCTGGAAACCAGGGGGATTGATTATCGGTGGTCAACCTGTACAAGTAAATGTCTTTCTGCACAATTATCTCCAATAGCTGTTACGAGCTGCAACATCTACCCTACAGGGATATGCCACTGATAGGTGTCTGCAACATCTCCCAGGATGGCCATTGCTAGTTATCTGGATGGCCGCTAAGTATCCTGGGGGCAATCCAGGATCAAGATAGACATCGGCACATCAGCTACACAGAAGTTGTGATTATTGGTTCTATCCCCCTCAGTGCTGCTTATTGTCCACGATTCCTTTTAAAAGGAATTCAGATCAGCATGCCCTGGCAGTTATAATTTGTGCTTTGGTGTAAACTGCTGGTCCATGTTCCATGTGCCCGCATCCTGTGCTCATCCTGTGGATACTCTGGCCATCTGTCAGATTACCGGCCAGTCAGTTACTCTCTGTCTTTGTCTTGCTTGAGTACCCATCCTGTTTCTTGTCTGCACCCATATATTTCTTTGTTCTCAGCCTGCAATTAGTTAATATCTGCCCTTTGGGGTGTGGTATGACTGCCTTACAGTCGGGTTTACGGGGGGGGGGGGGGGGTTAACCCCTACCCAGTATACACTGGGTCTCTGTATACTGCGTCTGCTGAAATCAAGTCTTTCCAGAACACAATTCCAACCTGCTCACATGATAACCCTCAGTCCCCTGGAACCCTGATATATCACCCCTCTTTTAGTGCTCAGACTCTACTGCACTGTGCACTAGAGTGGCACTGCAGTGCCTGGGAGAGAGGAGGGGGCCCAAGCGGAGGGAGCTGTACACGGGTCCTCCTCTCTTAAAGCACCTCTGGTGTGTATGCTAAAATTATAGGAAACACTGGCCACACACTAGACATACCTACTCTGGTAGTGACATACTGTAAGTTAAGGGGTCCCTTATAAATGTTGCTATGGGACACACACAGTTCTACTTAAATCCCTGAGAAGTTCTCATGAAATATATCTACTCAGGAGTGTCCATGAGTCCATTGTTAATACAAATTTAATATATTAGAGTGAGACATATGGGAAGAGTATACAGTATGTTTTATCATAACTTTCCTGTATTAAAAAAAAAAAGATAATAAGGCGTCCTTAAGCTACAGTAACTATTCTCAATTTATCTTTGGAAAAAATGAGGTATAACATATGATGGTTTAAAAAACCTTACACGCTAGTTATATTTTTTAATTGTATCAAATATCAATGCAAATGTGCACTGTGCTGTTCTCTTCAGATACTATTAATTGATTATTACAGCTTAATTTCTTATTGCAGTAATAATAAACTATGGGGGAAATTTACGAAGATGTGTATTCTACTTCACATGTGATGTTGCTTTGGGCAACCAATCAGAATCTACTTATTTATTTAGCACCCTCTAGAACAGGGGTATCAAACACAAGGCCCACGGGCCAAATCCGGCCCACCAGACCTCTTCATGTGGCCCGCGCAGCCGCCGCCAGCCTTCACCTTTTATTCTCGATTTTTTTTTTAAACAAGAAAGCCGCCTCTTCAGCGCATGCGCGGCAGCCTACAAGCCAGAGAACACCTGCCCTCTAGTGCAGTGCCGCCGGTCGGCAACCCCTCCTCCACTCCCACCTGCTGTATAGGAGCCAGAGAGAGGAAAGAGCAGGTCCGTCGTGGTGAATGGTGTTGCTGCTGCTGTGCGCTCCAGGTCACTTACTGCTGAGTGTGCACTGCACAGTGACCGGGAGCACGCTGCCCCCCACTCCTGGATAGATAGTGCGAGGAGCGCTACTCACAGGAGGGAGGGGGAAATGCGCCTGTGTGAGAGCGCAGCTGTGTCCTTGGTGGTGGAGCAGCTCAGACTGGAGTGGACGCATCAGAGCGGGTAAGTGTCAAACTCTCTGCCTATGTGTGTGTGTGTGTGTGCACTGGCACATTGCAGCCCATCATTAATTGCTGTGTCCCATGATAATAAGCAGGACATATGCCCTAAGACTGAGTGCTGCCCCCCTGTGCAGGCAGCGTATGCCCTAATGCACTGCTGTTCACAGCAATAGCAGGAGGGAAATGCTACTGCTGAGTTACAGTGGTATTATTTGGGACATACTTGTATGAAGGACACTATTATGATAATAAAGAGTGGACACATAGTCCTACAGATACAACCGACTCTTTGAGGGTGACCAAACTGCTGATGCGGCCTCCGATGAATTTGAGTTTGACACCCCTGCTCTAGAAGATAGTAGACAGGATCTGATTGGTTGCCCATAGCAACATCACATGTGAAGTAGAATACAGATCTTAGTAAATTTCCCCCTATGAGTAACCAGAATGTATATAAAAAACCCCCACACACAGCAACAGGGGATCTGAAAAAAAAGACTGTTCCTACTAATGTGATCACTTTGGGACCAGTAGCACATGCGATATAGAGTAGAACAAAGGCTGTGATGGATAACACCATGATCATGTCCCAGAACATGGTAAATTTGCCCAAAAAAGCAAACTCCATAAAAAAAATGTTGGGATTGATCCATTAAAAAACTATAGGGACTTCTTTTGCAGACAAGAAATGGGGACCATGCAGATATCTCCAAAATGTTCTGCAGTCCCGTGTGCACTAATTATTAATATTCTTAATGGGTCTTATTAGTTAAGAAATATGGCCCATAATATGAGTAGTCTGTTACCAATGTGGGCACACCTCATTTAGAAGTACTCCATTGCATACAAGCCAGAGGAAACAGCATCCTTGTGGTTCAACATCTGTATTTAAAATTACATGGCAAACTTACATTTAGAGTACAGATCAGGGGCAAACACAGGATTTTCAGAAGGGGGTTTCCAGAGAGGGGCGGAGCAAAGCACGGAGATGGACACTTAGGGCTATTTCGCACGCTCCGGCTCCTGCCGGGCGGCGAAAACCCATACGGCCTGGAAGTCGTGCAGCACACAGTAGTTTATCTTGGAGGGGATGGCCACAGCCCGGCAGCCGTCCCTTCCAGTGGCGGGATCCGGCTGCAACCGTGCGGCCGGGCCGTGGCCGTCCCGTGTGAATGGACACAATGGTGTATATTCACAACTAATGTGTGCGGCATGGCTCCCTGGCCGTGCGGGATTTCACCGTCCGGCAGGAGCCGGAGTGTGTGAAACCGGCCTTAGGTGACCTAGTATATGCCGGGTCAGTTAAAGTATTATAGATAGACCAAATGTATATAAATAATAATAATGTAGTGTAGAGGATGTTTAATACGCAGAGGAGGGGTGTATAGTGGAGTGGGCTTATTATTCATAATTTTCTGTTGAGAGGACAGCTTGCTTGACTGCAATTAAAATCTAGAGAATCCCACCTTCTAAATGGTACTGGGGACTAGGGGATCCGAGTTCAGGAGGCAGAGCAATCCGCCAACGAGAATAGAAAACTACATACCAGGTGTGTGGAGCTGGAGCAGTAACCAGCTGCTGGAAGGCTGATATCTCTGGTTCTGGGACCATTAGAGACAAGCTACTAGTGTCCATCAAAGGGGGAGAGTCCCAGCTTTTAGAAAAAGTCTAAGTCAGATAGAACCTGAAATATCTGACTGGGAAGAGCAATTAACAGGTTGGGTGGGGACCACTCATTTGAAGTCAGATATCTCTAGTTCCCCAGGGCCGATTTCTAAAATTCTTGTACCAATGGAAATAGGGGACCCTCAGCTTTCAGTCTAGGGTACTCAGAAACCCCCATGCATGCACCGCTGCCGGCTGCCCTGCCCGGCGCCTCGGTCCAAACATCACGGACGGGCGTCTAACTCCCTCATCTAAGCTGCTGCTGCTGCTCGTGACGGCTTCCGGGCAGCGCAGCGCAGCACAGCATATTCCGGCAGAACTCCGGGGTCACCTGCCCATGCTACCCTCCTCCCTGGCTACAGCAGCGTCATCAGCCATCCCAAGCGCTGGCTGTAGCCTGGAGGAGGAGAAGGTATTCTGCTGCCGCCCTGGACCCGCTGGATCATTTATCCTTAAGGTGAAGGTGGATTTCTTTTTTTTTTTAATACAGCTAATTGATGATGTTATAAACTTGGGGATTGGTGGGGCCCAGGGGGGTGGTGGGGTCGGGAGAGTGAATCTCTCTGCTGCCACCCTGCTGTGCTCTATATATCTTTATGTGTATATATATTTATTTATTTGCAGCATCTTATATAGCGCAGCAGATTCCGTTACACTGTCTAATATAGCGCAGCAGATTCCGTTATAGTGTCTTATATAGCGCAGCAGTTTCTGTTACAGTGTCTTATATAGCGCAGCAGATTCCGTTACAGTGTCTTATATAGCGCAGCAGATTCCGTTACAGTGTCTTATATAGCGCAGCAGATTCCATTACAGCGTCTTATATAGCGCAGCAGATTCCGTTACAGGTTCTTATATACCGCAGCAGATTCCGTTACAGTGTCTTATATAGCGCAGCAGATTCCGTTACAGCGTCTTATATAGCGCAGCAGATTCCGTTACAGCATCCTATATAGCGCAGCAGATTCCGTTACAGTGTCTTATATAGCGCAGCAGATTCCATTACAGCGTCTTATATAGCGCAGCAGATTCCGTTACAGCGTCTTATATAGCGCAGCAGATTCCGTTACAGCGTCTTATATAGCGCAGCAGATTCCGTTACAGCGTCTTATATAGCGCAGCAGATTCAGTTACAGCGTCTTATATAGCGCGGCAGATTCCGTTACAGTGTCTTATATAGCGCGGCAGATTCCGTTACAGTGTCTTATATAGCGCAGCAGATTCCGTTACAGCGTCTTATATAGCGCAGCAGATTCTATTACAGTGTCTTATATAGCGCAGCAGATTCCGTTACAGTGTCTTATATAGCGCAGCAGATTCCATTACAGCGTCTTATATAGCGCAGCAGATTCTGTTACAGGGTCTTATATAGCGCAGCAGATTCCGTTACAGTGTCTTATATAGTGCAGCAGATTCCGTTACAGCGTCTTATATAGCGCAGCAGATTCTGTTACAGTGTCTTATATAGTGCAGCAGATTCCGTTACAGTGTCTTATATAGGGAAGCAGATTCCGTTACAGTGTCTTATATAGCGCAGCAGATTCCGTTACAGCGTCTTATATAGGGAAGCAGATTCCGTTACAGCGTCTTATATAGGGAAGCAGATTCCGTTACAGTGTCTTATATAGCGCAGTAGATTCCGTTACAATGTCTTATATAGCGCAGCAGATTCCGTTACAGTGTCTTATATAGGGAAGCAGATTCCGTTACAGTGGTTTTTACGTTTTTTCTTTTCAAATGTAACATGCCAACACATGTTAGCCACGCCCCCAATTTATTACCGGGGGGGGGGGGGGGGGGCGCAAAATATGCCCTTGCTCCGGGCACCATGACACCTAGCTAAACCGCTGTGTGTACAGATTAAACATTAAAAAAATCACTATCTTTACCATACAATGACTCTAAAACTTGCACCCTATTTATTAAGATATAAAAAAATTAAGATCTCGAAACATAGTCAAATCTTGTACATCAAAATAATATAGTCTTATGTCTGCACAACCTTACAATACTTGCATATTAATTTTCCTTACCCTCCTATAGGAACTGTAATAAGCCATTAGTTGAATACAAGCACAGTATATTAATATTGAAATGTTCAAACATGCACCTCCTTTTCCTGAAATTGTGATGGGAGGCACATTCCCGTACACAACACACATCGCAATCCCAGAGCAGACTTTGCTGGGAACGCATATGATACATTGTATATAAAAGGACCACATACAATGTATCGTATGCGATCCAGACACCCAGTGAGTTGGCGGGGTATTGCATTCAAGGTACCGCATGCAATACCTCGCCCTAGTGGATGGCGGCATTTACAGTGGAGAAATATAGTGACCAATGACATGAGGATATCAGGGTTAAACAATTTTGTTTTATGGAACTCTTTCTTTGGGATAGGTTAATAAAGTGTGTAATGGATGAGCTATCAAAGGCATCTGCACCCTATGATTGATTCAATTACCAAATGATGTGCCGTGTACCTATCACATGTGGTCAATCAGCTAGTGTCCAACTTATGTGGTTGGCATCTATTTGACCGTCTACTCTTATACTTTACATAGGTAAGAAAATTCCGTTGTATGTATGTATGTATGTATACATACAGTATGCGTGTCAAGCACTATTGATGAGCAGAACTATATATTATAGCCACCGACACATGAGGAAGGCAGTACAGTGGATTAAGTTGATATATTTGTTTGAACAAAAATTAATTAAGGGTACATAATATGCTAATAATAATGACCCAATATGTAATTTCCAGGAAAAAGGGGATGACATATCGTATATATATCTGGCAGCGTGTATGCCCAATTTGTGCACTCTTGCCATCATTAAAGTTGTCTTCTTTGTTGGTCCTGTTGCAAAGTCAACCAGAAGACATCGCTATTGATGCCATATCCATTGTCGTCCCCCTGCATTGGCATGTAGTTGCACTTGCTGTGTGACCTGGAAAACCTGAACTGTTAGGGGCCCCTGAGGACTGAGTTTGGCAACCACTGACATAGACCTGCATCCTGTAAGGTCACACTCATTAATTGGTACTTTATCTCCCCCCAAGCGTTGATACATATGCCCCATTATCAGTAAGGTACCAGACTTCCCATATTACACCAACTCTGTGATCTTTGATTAATGCTATTAAACCACATTATTTCTTTTACAGCATTTTACCTGTCTCTGTAATAATAATGGACACTTGACTTATTCCCTCTTTCCTCTACAGAGCACAATGAGCTAAATTTTAATCTATGCAAATAGCTGAACCAAAGCCCAAAGCTCAAAAACCAATTAAACTAATAAAATGATTGTATTTTTTTTTCCTTTCAAAGCAAGAAATGAATACTTGATTAATACTAACTTGACCGCTGTTCTTTAATAGGAAAATGGCAAGAATTAATTCTACGTCTATAATTTTTCATTCTAGAATTTTTTTATTATGGATTATTCATCAAAATATAGATAATTTTAAAGGTACTATCATACAAACTACTGTATGTATATTTTCCGAAATAAGGAATGGGGATAGTTTGGTTTTAGTCTATTTTGTATACAGTGCATTCAAGTTTGCAATGGGGGCAGCTCATTCAGAAAACCAGTCAAGTAGACATTAACATGATGGGAAAATGTACTAAGATGGGAGTTCTATTGAACCAACCAATCAGATTGTATCTACTATCTTTGGGATGGTGTTGAATAGTTGTCATTGGCCTAATCCCATCTTCAATAGAACTCCCATCTTAAACATTTTTTACTCCAATGTCAGAAACATAAAAACAGTACTTTAATGTCTTTTCACAGAGTGGTGGTGATTCTGGGTTGCACGCGGCTGTGATTACTTGTTTGTCTTACCTTAGTCATTATTATATTGTGTGTCTTACCGTGACAGTATTCTAATATCAGCCACACTGCCGGTATAACAATAATCTCAGGCTTCAGTAACACAGTTTTAATGTGCAAATATCCACACTTCTTTCGCGTCTAAACCTCCTAGCTCCAGGGGGAACGGTGTCCTCTGGCTGGAACCATGCCATGCATATTGACTCAAGATTCTGGATCACAAGTAGCAGAAGCCATTCTTTGAGACAATTAATAGGACTGTCAATCACAATACATTTACGGATATGTTCTGCAAATCAAAACACTGCATACCTCAAAAGTAGAAAATCATAGGGATTTGTTTCCTTTCCAATGTACAGCACACTTCAGAGTGGCTCTCACAGTCTGCATTGGGTAGGGCTGAAGATAAATATGGATCCTTCTGTAGATCCTCTCTACACTATCGGATAAATTAGTGGATGTTATAAATGTGGATGTGATAATACCCACATTCTTATTTACTATATGGTTGATATATATTAAGATGCCTTTGATTCAGTATATAATTAGTGTTTTTTATAAGTTTATTAAACTTGAAAAATATTTGAATAATTTTGAATTGAACAATCTTCCAAGATAATACTACTAATAGCAGCAATCCCTAACCAATGTGTGTTTTTGTATATACTGTATGTGGCTATTTTCTTTTTAGATTTGCACTCACTTTTACTTTATATCAATATTGTTTCAATAGCAGTACTGTAAACTTTAATGTGCAGGGGTATCCACCACACCACTAACCATCTCTTCAGTGAGCCCCATTTATTGTTACGGTCACCAAGACTTCTGTTGGGCCCGCATGCTGATGAGGCATGGCCACTGGAAAGGGCATGACTCTTGCTACATCCATAACTATTGTGTGACAGAATGCACACAGCACAATATCTCTAATTTGAAAGGGGGTTTGCGGGCCTATTCACACCTGTTCATTCAGGTCTGAATATTTCCCCTGTCCCCAATGCGTATGCACATGTTTAGACCCCTGCAGCGAGGACCTTCAGCAAAATGCACCTTTAGAATGCCTGGGCAGATCTGCGTTCACCATGGAATGCTTTTTCCCCTGCTCGCAGCACTGAGTGGACTCACTCGGCGCTGCGAAGGCCATGGGGAGTAGGAGGCCACTGATTAAATGAGCAGCTCTCCAGAAAACGCCATTGGCCCGCTCCCAAATAGCCCGCAGGGTGTCAATCACCCTGGGAGCAGCGAGCGGAGGCTAGCCTTTGGGCAGATGGGTCGCGCATGTGCACTATGTACTGTGCACATGCATGGGCGTGCAGGACTAAATTGGCTCCAAAGTACCAACCAATCAGAGCCTAAATGACATATTAGAGGCTGTGGGCCTGATTCAGAGTTGTTGGCAAATGCAAAATCTTAAATGGGCAAAACCATGTGCACTATAGGTAGGGCAAATGTAACGTGAAAGCTAAAGGTGCCCACACATTACAGCGATTTTTTTGGGACCGATTGGATGATTTTCATATGTAAATCGCTCGCAATCTAGAATGATCAGGATCCGATATGCACTCTCTTGGATCTCTAGCTGCGTCTTCTGATATTACCTGCAGCAGGGTTTAGAAGATGCAGCTAAAGATCTGTGGGTCTCGGGGATTTGGGTGCTTGGGTGTTTTGTTGGTCAGATATTTGGGAGTTGGGGCACTTGGGCACGTTCAGGTTGTGTTCAGGTGCTCAGGAGGTGTTTGGCTGTGTCGGGGCACTCTGGTATTGGGGTGGGTTCAGGCGCTCAGGTAATTTGGGAGTTGGTGCACACTGATGTTCGAGCACTCAGGTATCCATGTACCCTGGACTCTTGGGTATTTGGGCGCTTGTGTGTGTGTGTGCTTATGTATTTGGGAGTTGAGGTGCTTGGAAGCACTCAAGTGTTTGGGCAGTCAGGTTGGGGGGGGGGGGGGGGGTGAGGACTGGAGGAGAGGTAAGCGATGGCCACCACCACTCTTGACTGTACCACACTGACAGGGGAGAGTACATGAACTACAGGAGTTCTGGAGGCTTGGAACCTCTGTACAGTAGAATCATCCCTGCTCATCAGTAGTCTTAGCCAAAACTGAAAGAGACATTCTTTATATAGATTTTCTTTGATGGACTCAGCAATGCCCTCCAGGGGCATGCACCCTTAGGCAGATGCCTAGATCTGCCCAATAGCAGTACTAGCCTCCATTCCAAGGCATTGCTCATGTTAATAACCATCTCATTTTGTGGTAAATTTATTTTACTGTTTAAGATTTTCCCATTTAATTCCCCCTATTTTATATTGTATTGTTTGTTTAGGCAGTTGTAACCATCCATATATAGTACAGTCAACATTTGGGGCAGATGCAATAATCCTTGGAGAGATATAAAATGGAGATCAATAAATTACCACCCAACGGTTTATGACATTATTAAACCATAGCCTAAATTGCATAGGCTGTATTGTGATGATCTATACATGTACAGGCAAGGGAGCACATAGGTAGGGTGGCCAATCCCGGGATCGGAATCGGCGGGATCCAGTGATTTGGCCTCTAAAACGCCTGGATTTCAATCCTGGGATTGACGTTTCCAATCCCGGGATTTCGGGATTAGACTGCGCAGTGCAGCTCTGCGCAGCGTAACAAGGTCCCGCTGCGCAGGCCACACAGTCGCACAGCGTGCTGCCTGCCCTTCCACCCTGACTGCATTACCTGGATTTCGGCTTCCCGACACCCATCTTCACTGCGTGCCCGCCCTCCCACCCACCGGCTCCTGGCTTCGCCCGGCTCCCGGCTACAAAACGCCCACACAGTTTCACCGCCCACCATCCCGGCCGCACCTCACCACACATGTAAGTTAATATGCGGGGCGGCCACGGAGGGTTTTTCTTATTAGGGAAGCTAATCCTGGGATCCCGGGAATCCCGAGATTTCCGGGGAATGTGATGTAGACCATGCACCATTTTAGTTGCCCTTCTTTGTATGTTCTTTAATGTATTTATATAATTCTGGATTGTATCGAGGTGTGGATTGGTATGTCGGCTGTCAATAGGTTGACCAATATTGGTCACTAGTGAAAAGGTAGACACAGGGAAAAAATCCTGTACATATCCTGTTTATTCAACATAAGGGTGGGAGGTTGAACAATTTAATCTTGGGCATTATCTGCTCTTTGGGGCCTAGTTTTTAAAACTGCCATCCTGTCTGTCACTGCAGTGCCAATCCTAGATGTGCTACGTGTTTGTGCCACCCACTTGTGTCGCTTGGTGCAACCTTTTGGCTTAAAAACAATATTGTGAGTTGTGAGGTGTTCAGAAATGAAATGAGAGGAAAGTTATTTTATTGCGGTTAATAATATTATTATTATTAACAGTTTCTTATATAGCGCACACAGATTCTGCAGCGCTTTACAGAGTATTGTTGAACATTCACATCAGTCCCTGCCCCAGTGGAGCTTACAATCTATATTCCCTACCACATGTACACACACACACAGACATTCTAGGTTTAATTTTTTTGGAAGCCAATTGAACTACCTGTATATTTTTGGATTGTTGGAGGAAGCCAGAGTGCCCAGAGTAAACCCATGCAAACACGGGGAGAATATACAAACACCGCACAGTTAGGGCCATGGTGGTAATTGAACCCATGACCTTCGCGCTGTGAGGCAGTAATGCTAACCATTACACCACCTGTGATGCCCCCAATAATAGGGTAGCAACAACAATAAAAACAAAACACATATTCTGACATTTAAGCAGTATTTATGATTTTTTGCCCCCAATCCAGAAACAGAAAAGAAAACCCCAAAAGTGTCTGGTGCACATCCCTAATATTTCAAGATCTAACTTGTACAGCCTCTTCTAATGGATAGTTTGACTGAGCTTCAAAGCAAATGTAAATATAATAAAACAATATTTCAATTATTTGCAAATTATGGTATGTTTAATATACATATATATATAAAATAATGCCTTAAGGTATTAAGCTTACACTGTTTGACAATAGGATTTTATACTGGCTCAGGTTTTACAGATGCCAACAAGTGATTGCCAATATATGTGAAGTAAATACACGCACAAAACACAATGAATACATTTTACAGCATTGACCTTCTCTGGTCCTCACAACGTGCTGACTGTCCTACATGTGATGGCTTATTAAAGATGGGCCATTTTTACAAAATACCACAGGGGCCAGTCGCAGAGTGTGCTAGACAGAAAATGCCTTGCTGAAACGAGATAATCTTGTCTTAAGACACAGACGGCTTATATCATTACGACTCATACGATATTATGGATCCCCCTTGAAACAGAGCTGTGATGCTAAAAGTTATACATGGATTGAGCCTCCTCCTCTGCTCATATCAAGTTTATTTGTGTCCTTCACTTGTCTCTGACTTTTACAGAACTGACTCTTATCATGCTGAAGTGAGGTGATCACAAGCTAACAACGCCCAGACATGTTTGTCAGTGCACCAAGGATAGAAAAGTTGACACAACCTTATAGTAACAAGAATAATCGCACCATGGTATTCATACTTTATCTTGTAATCTTTATCCGACAAAAGTACTCAATGGTGTCTTTTGTATTCCAAAATCCATGTAATTGTATTGCAGATCCACTAATGTTAGGATCATGGTGGCATTCTCATGCTGACATCATGAATGTAAACGTGTCATACCACACCCACATAAGTCCCCCATATAGGGGACTATTCCCAAATATTGCCCCTAAAATAAAGATTTTCGGTACTCTTTACCTAGTACGGCGCCCGTCGCGGGCATCGCGGGTACATTTATGTGTGGCCGCGACGCGACCGACGCGATGCCCGCGATTTCCCATTGAAACCAATGTTAAACATGGAAATCGTGTCGGTCGCGTCGCGGCCGGCCATAAATGTACCCGCGATGCCCGCGACGCGATGCTCCCGATTTCCCATAGGAATCAATGTTAAAAGGCGCGATGGACCCGATTTTACTGTTAAATGGCTCAATCCACCCGATTTGGCCATATGAATCAATGTTAAATGGGCCACAGAGCCCATTAACCCTTAAATGTCCCCCCAAATTTTTAACGCCACCCCACGATCCACGCCAACCCGAAGCGTGGCGAGCGCAGCGAGCCCGCGAGGGGCGGCGGTACGCGTCCTCCGACCTTTTCATGCCCTACTATCCACTACGGCGTGGTGTGAGAATATAATAGTGTGGCGAGCGCAGCGAGCCACCGAGCCCGAAGCGTGGCGAGCGCAGCGAGCCCCGCGAGGGGACGCGGATACCTTCACAGTTATGCGCGTCCCCTCGCGGGCTTCACAGGTGTCCGTGGCGACGCGGACACCTGTGAAGCCCGCGAGGGAACGCGTCTACCTGTGAAGGTATCCGCGTCCCCTCGCGGGGCTCGCTGCGCTCGCCACGCTTCGGGCTCGGTGGCTCGCTGCGCTCGCCACACTATTATATTCTCACACCACGCCCTAGTGGATAGTAGGGCATGAAAAGGTCGGAGGACGCGTACCGCCGCCCCTCGCGGGCTCGCTGCGCTCGCCACGCTTCGGGTTGGCGTGGATCGTGGGGTGGCGTTAAAAATTTGGGGGGACATTTAAGGGTTAATTTGGCCTATTTGGCCCCAAATCGGGTCCATTGAGGCATTTAACAGTAAAATCGCGGTCAATCTGCCGTTTTAACATTGTTCCCTATGGGAAAATCGCGGTGATCGCGGTCATCGCGGGCATCGCGGCCATCCCGATTTACCCGCGATGCCCGCGATGACCGCGATCACCGCGATTTTTACCCCCGACGCCCGCGATTTCAATCGTGGGCGCCGTTCTAGGTAAAGAGTACCAGATTTTCTATCACTGCTTATCAGTGCAACAGAAAATCAGTGTCATACCAAAACCATATACTGGAAAAGTTAAGCGATGATCAAACTCATCAACAATACTGGCAGGCAGGGGTAAGAGGAGACCTACCACTTCACCAGCCAGTCCAGATCCCCTATACGCATTTGTCCAGATCACATCAGACTTCCAAATGCAGAATCTATTAAATAAAAACATAAATAAATGTAAAAAAAATAGTAATATAAATTTGTATAGAAACAGATATATAAAATATAAAATAGAGATATTTAATGTATTTACCATACAACATAATTATTTATTTTAGTAATAAAGCATTATTTCCTTTACTTGCCCTTGCTGAGATGGCACTTGTGACAAGTGGAGAGTGTTGGGGAAGCTATCGCCACAGAAGGCTATTGCTGGCAACACCTAGCAACAGCCGCTAGTGGTAGAGATTGATAAATAGGAAAAAAACATATTTATACCTACAATATATATTGTTACTGGAGATAGGGCTATGGGCCTTATTCTGGTTCGCTCTAAGAGGCAAATTCCTTCTGAAATGGACAAAACCATGTTCACTGCAGGGGGGCAGATGTTACATGTGCAGAGAGAATTAGATTTGGGTGAGTTATTTTGTTTCTGTGCAGGGAAAATACTGACTGCATTATTTCTATACTGCAATATAGATCTCACTTTGAAGTAAAACCCCACCCAAATCTAATTCTCTCTGCACATGTTATATCTGCCCCACCTGCAGTGCCCATGGTTTTGTCCATTGGAGAAGGAATTTGCCTCTAAGAGTGAACCAGAATAAGGCCCTATGTGACGATTAATAAATATGCCCCATGATTCTTCAGTTAGGCATTCCTCCATCAACATCAAATATGTATTACAGATCCACTTTCTGTGATGTCACTGTGAGGTAGATTTATTAAGCTTAGTGAAGTAATAAAGTGGTTGGTACGTTATCACTGGCCAATCAGCTTCTAACTGCCAAGCTACATGTTGGTGTTGAAAACTGCCAGTTGGGAGCTGGCTGGCTGGTGCCAGACACTTTATCACTTCATTGAGTGTAATACATCTGCCACTGAGTGAGCAAGAAACAACAGATTGCCTATCTGACCTAAAACAGATGCAAGTAACAGTGGAATATTGAAATGAGGGATTCCCACTCAAGGATTTTAATTACATTTAATAGTGGGTAGTGAAAAAAAATGGACAACCCCTTTAATATTGCAGCTGTGACGAGTAGTCTTTCAGTTGTGTTGTACAATCTCTTAAATGACTGTACATGTAAACTAGCTGCTACATCAATAATACTTTTAACATCCCACAATGAAACTAGAGACTCTTCCAGCATTAAGAAGCATATTACAAATTGCAGACCTCTGCCAATTAGATGTACTTGCTTGGAAAAAGTTACACTGTACAAGGACAGCAGGCGCAGCCTGATACTTGGTGTCATTTTCCTTGTGGCTTATTATTAAAACAGGCCAATTCCCACCCCATTAGCTCTGATATGAGGAGAAATGTTACACTGAGCATCTCGTTCACACTGCTACCGAGTTTCTGCCACCTGTGAGCTACTCTCATAAAGCAAGCCGAATGGAGAGTGTGACAAGTTGTGTTCACAAGCCAAGAGTTCTTGTCTTGCCAAGTAATGAGCAGCTGCCTCTCTGTGTTTTGTAACTCTATCAGCAGTAATTGCCATGTGCCAGTCTAGCCCAATCTACATAGGGACAAACAATTTTGCCATCTGGATCATTAACTAGTTGAAGAACAATCTTAGCACCATATTGACTTGAAATAAACAGTTGAGGCTATTATTAAACTACTATGAATAGAAATGTGCTAACCACCATTGTTCCTGCTGAACTCTGAAGTATGAAAAACTGGTGGAGAATTTGTTTGGTGTATAACTATAGCTAGTAGTAAAGTTGAACTGTGCAAAGCATCTACCGAGGAACAGACATTACAAGCTATTAAGGAAAATGGGTTTAAAGAACTAAGCTACAGCTGTTAAGAAGGGTTGTTTGAGTATGGCAGCAGCTACATGTAGCAATACATACATTGCATACACTTGAGGGACACTACAAGGTAAATGTATAGAAACACACATGAGGATCCTTGTGCCTCGTCTTGCGCTAAACAACTTTTAATACAATGTTTTTAATCAAAATGCTATGTGACAGGACCGCTTCCCAAGACTGCACTGATTAATTCCATATCTTTCACTTGTACATCTGTCTGCGACTGAGAGGCAAATGTACTAAGCCAGTGGTTCCCAAACTTTCTTGACCAGAGCACCCCAGCATTTGTTCAAGGCACCCCTAGTCAAAATGTTTATCCTGGATACTAAACAAATAAATTGTCCTTAACTGTCACCCTCAGGTTCAAGTCCTGCACCCACCAAGCACAACACAAGTCTCCTCCAGGAGGAGTCGAGCACACACCGCTCCAGCCGCCCTGACACCCCGGGTGAACGCTCGCCAGCAGAACCCGGAAGTGACAGGAGTGACTGTAGTAGCGGTGTGGACCTGCTGCCGGCTGCACCGCGGGAAGTGCGGACCCCGGTGAAGACTGAAGAAGACGCGAGGCAAAGATCTACATCGACGCAGCAGATGCCGGGTATCGGGTAAGTGTCACGGTGGACCACCAGCCCCCGGTACCACTCAACACTTTCCTTGACCACCAGAGACTATTGCACGATCAGAGACAGAGTCCAAGTGCCCTCTCCCACCCCATACCAACCACTGAATCCAACACCACCCATCCCACCCGCCCAACAAGCGGACCCCGTGCATTGCCCAAACACGGAGCCTCTACTTGTCCCCACAAGAACCCAGGTCGTTCACACAAGGGTAGGCTGACACACACCAGTGCCTGCGGAAGACACACCAGTGAGATCTACAGTGCACAGTTGGTCACTGTGACGTCCACCCACAAGTGTGATCACCCCCACCCCTACCCCACCCAGCTTATCCCTTTTGATTATAGACTCAAAATTAATATTGTATCAGTTACAATAAAGAAACTTTCTTTAGTTTCTTCAGTCTCCTAGAACATTTATGATTGGCAAAACCACAAGTCCACACATGATGTACAGACCATAATCACAGAGTGCGCATTTTCTGCCCCAAATATAATACCCTCAGGTTCAGTTATGTGGTGGGGAACATAGCTGTGGTTCTAATTGCCCATACATTTTATAATTGGTAGCCACTGGTTTTTCCTATCACTTTGAGCATACATAATTTATTTTAAACGTGGACCCCAACCCAAGGCACCCCTACATGCATCCCGAGGCACCCCAGGGTACCTAGGCACACCGTTTGGGAACCACTGTACTAAGCCTTGGAAAATAATAAAGTGGAAACAGATAAAAGTCAGGATGTACTAAAGGAAAACTATAGTAAAAACATAATTTTCTGTTTTTTTAAACACAGTTTTATATGCACTAAGCCTGTATGCCAGGGCTTCGGTGCGAAAGGTAATGCCAGCTAAAACTGGCACCACCCTATAGATGCCTATACAGGTTACTCCCGGTATCCCCCACAGCAATCCAGATCCGTCTAAAAATGCGCCAACGGACTCCCAGGTCATAAACCTGGAAGTTCATTGGCGGTCAGTGATCACAATAGACCGCTCTTATCGGGAGAGCTATCCTTTGCGGTACTAATCACAAATGTCTAGTGTGTATCTGATTAGCACCAGTGCAGTCATTGTGATGTGTGGGGGGGGGGGATCTAAAGCTGGCCATACACCTAAAGATTCTGGGCCCAATCTGGCTGATTGGAACAAAAATCTGGTACCCTATGGGAACAAATGACAATTGACCAGTTGGAAAACTGACAAAAATGTTCATTCAGATATTACCAGATTTTAGTTCCAACCGGCCAAATCTTTAGGTGTATGGCCAGCTTTATTAGTCTAATTTCAATACCTGAGCTCATGCTCCCTTTTCATATATAGATTACACAAGAATTATGGGTGACTTTCCTTCTCAATTATCCCTTGCACCCAACAAGGGAACCCCAATAACTTCTACCCTCCTATCTCAGGCCACAGCTGGCCTTATCTCCCCCTGATGATCTTTGTCTGACAGGAAAATTCACACTGAACTATATCACTCCGCCCCTCTATTCACTAATACCCCTTTTAGACCAAAACGCCGGGTTTGGACCCTGGTTGAAGCCGGGTGCGACCCGGCGTTTAGGGGCATTTACACCGGACGGGCTTAAACGCCCGCACCCCCCTCCCGCCCCTTCCCGGCGCTTGAAGATGACAGCGCGATGTCATCTTCAAGCGCCGATCAACGCCGCCGTACCCGGAACGCTGCTGGGGGCAGCCCAGCACTAAGGTAAGCTGCTAGGCTGCCCCCAGTCCCCGCGCGCACCCCCGCCATTGGACAGGAGGTGAATGGATGCCGCACACAGGCATCCGTTCACCTCCCTCCCCCGCTGCTGTCTGCAGAGTATAGCAGACAGCAGTGCCGGCTGTCAGTGTCAGACTGACAATCCGTCCAACCTGCGGACGCTGCGGTCCAGAGGTTGGACGTTCCCCATTTATGTAAATGGGAGCCGGGTCATCCGACCCGGCGTTCCCATTTACACCGCCCTCTACCCAGGTCCTAGCCGTGTTCTACCCAGGTCAGGACCTGGGTAGAAGTCCCGTGTAAAGGGACACGGCGTTAGGGATTTACACCGCCGAAGATCCGGGTCTGACCCGCCGCTGACCCGGATTTTTCAGCGGTGTAAAAGGGGTATTACAGGTCACCATCCAAATCACTACTGTATTAATCCACCTATTGTCACAGCAGGGTGCTACATATATAAAGCAGAATGCACCAATCAGGATGCAACATAGGGAAACCACCCTGTATTCCTAGCAGGAAACCAGAATCTTTCTTAAGGACCATACCTTTTCCAATAAACTTGGTAATGAAGTTGTTCATATACTCATTTGTAATCAGTCTTTTTTTTCTACAATATATTCTGCATAACCATCAATAATCACTGGTGTGACATTGGTTTAAAAAAAAAAAAAAACAATTTTAAAGATCGGCAAGCATCCAGAATAAATTTATAAAGATTTTTAAATATCCTTATTAATCTACAGCTGAATTTATTTGAAGGCTGACAAAGTTTTTTCTTCTTCAAACATTTACTTTTATTTTCAGTAAGAAACAAGAAAATTCTCACAATGTAACAAGGCACATGCATTCCAATAAAAGGAAAGACTAAAAACATAAAGAAATCTGACTAAGATATTAAACAGTTGAAAAAGTATATATCTACTGTACATTCACTGAATGGCAAAAGCCATTACAAAGGAATCACAACTACAACATAGGAGTAGAAATATCACTATTCGCTCGGCTATCCTGAAACATAAAATTTTACGCAATTCCTGAAACATCAAATTTTTGTTCAAGTTTTTGTTAATGTGTGTAAGTCTGACCATTCCAGAACCCTGCGACAGGGACAGACTGATTGGGGCCGACACTGACATTAGAGACCCTTCCTTTAAAACTCCTGGGCATGCTTGCGTTTTTTTCTGACACCCAGAAAAATGGCAGGATACCACCCCCAAACGCTGACTTCCTGTCAGTCAAACTGGAAGTGGATTGTGATCGATTCTTTTGCTATTTTTATCGTTATTTTGGCTCAAGCATGCACGCTATAATCCATACGTATGCGCAGTCATTCCATAATCAAACGTATTGCAGATTTGCACATCAGCAATCAACTTTGAATAACCCCATAGAGCAATAAAATGAAGCATGAAGGCCACATAGGTGTCATTATAGCACAGTGGCGTAACAATAGCCCCGCATACACCGCGGTTGCGGGGAGATGCTGAGTAGGTGTGGGCGCCGGGGGTCTGCGGGGCTATCGATGCTCTGCACTGCCCTGCTGCCTTACCCCGCTGGTGCTGCTTGCCATTGCCGCCGCCGGGTGTGTGGCTGGGATTTGCAGAACTTCTAGTCTGCAGTCCCGGTTCTCCTCCCAGCTGGCTCCTGCAGTGCTAATGAAAAAAAATAACGGTACTTGTGTATTTGCATGGCGCCCAATTTGCATACGTACGCAGGCGTAGTGCAATTGCATTGCATCGCACGGCACTGTTTCGTGCCGTGCGATGCAATCTCACTAGTTAATATGGTACTTGTATATTAGCACAGCGCCCGTTACGCAGTTAGCGTAGCGGTGCTGTCAGAATCAGCGTAGTGTTTGCGCGGGCTGCCTAAATAGCGTAGTCAGTCAGAAGTAGCGTAGTGTTCCCGCTCCCTATCAGATTCAGTCAAAGGTGAAGGAGAAGTGACTGCGTAATGGCTGCAGAACCTGTCACAATGTTCACCTTGCCGCAGAGGAGGAGGCAGTGGTTTTCTTCCAGCAGCACCATTTGCTGCCAGTGACACAAACATGTGTTAATGGACACCCAATGCGCTTAAGTATGAAGGAGTGCAAGTGGCGCTGCCATATTAAAATGTGTCGGAAGAAGGTTAGCCTCCGTGCGGGACATTGGTTCCCGGGTTGCCGGTTACCTTTCCTTATGCTGATACGGTTCATTTATTCATGGGCGGAGGAGCTCACAAGTATCAGTTTCTGTGAGCGACAACTCAAGTTGTCAAATAAAACAACGGTGCTATACAATAACCTGATGCGGGAGGCCTGCACCGTGGTCCTAATGTCACAGCCCCAACACTGTATTGGCGGTCCTGGGAAAATCGTGGAAGTTGACGAGAGCCTCTTTGTACAGAGGAAAAGTCACGTGGGACAGATGCTGCCTCAACAGTGGCTATTTGGAGGCATTTCAAGAGACACCGGTGAGTGCTTTGTTACACCTGTACAAGACATGACGCTAGTACCCTGATGGCCATCATCAATCAATTCATTGAACCGGGGATGACTATCTACTCCAATTGCTGGCGTGCCTATAACACAGAGCAGTTGGAGCAGGCAGGGTACTACCATGTTTGGGTGAACCACAGATATTATTTTGTTGCAGCGAGCCACTGAGCCCGAAGCATGGTGAGCACAGCGAGCCCCGCGAGGTAACGCGGATTACTTTACATGTATTCCATGGCCCTTCGCAGGGCTCGCTGTGCACGCCACGCTTCGGGCTCGGTGGCTCGCTGCGCTCGCCAAACTTTATAAAGTCGACTCCACGCTGACATGGATAGTGGGGGTATGAAAAGGTCGGTAGGACGTGTTCCGCGTCCCCTCGCAGGGCTCGCTGCGCTCACTATGCTTTGGGGTGATGTGGATAGTGGGCGGTGTGCTAAAGCCCATTGCACCACATAGACATGTACACTGGGGGTGTTTTGCTAAATCGCATTGCACGCAAAATCGCGTCAGGGTACAGTGAATAAATTAACTAGTGAGATCACATCGCACAGCACGAAAATGTGCCATGCGATGCAATTTCACTACGCAGAATAGCCCACTAAGCAAATAGCTTAGTGGGCGCCCTGCAAATACACAAGTACCCAAATAACTCACACGAAATGTCCACCCCCTTAACAGCAGACACGTGGGGTGGACATTTTGTGTGAGTTATTTTTTCATTAGCACTGCAGGAGCCAGCCAGGAGGAGAGCCAGGACCACAGACTAGTAGATCTGCGGGTCCTGGCCACCCGACCACACATCAGGTGGCGGCAACAACAAGCAGCGCCAGCGGGGTAAGGCAGGTTTGGGGTGGGGGCTTAATTTTACCGGGGGGGGGGCTGTTGTTATAGTTACCCCACTGGTATAGCACACACTGAGGTCATAATAAAAAAAAATATAGGGTAAGTCAACATAGTAAGCTGTGCCAACAGATCCTCTCTAAGTTTCAACTTTTTTGTAGATAGCTTCATTATGTACTCTTCTTTCAAATCACTGATCCACAGTGGGCGGAATGCAGCAAGCATCACAAAGCAACTTGCAATGCTTGCTGCCAGTCTCTGCATGCATACCATCATCTAGCAATGCTGTATGCATGAAGAATTTGGCAAAGGCAAAGGACAGCACTTGAGATAAGAGCCGTACTTTGCAATGGTAGGACTTCTGGGTTTTGGACCCAGAGCCCTATCTGCTCATGTGTCCAGTGCCGCAGGTGCTGCCTATGGCAGTGGTTCCCAAACTGTGTGCCTAGGCACCCTGGGGTGCCTCAGGACACTTGCAGGGGTGCCTTGGGTTGGTGGACCAGGATCAATTCATATTATGTATGGTCAATGTACCAGGCAAAACCAGTGCTTGTGGCTGCCAATCATAATATAAGTGGACATATAACAGAAACAAATCCTGTCCTTCACCAGATAACTGACATATAAACACAATGCACTTAATTTTTTTTTTTTTCCTGAATTCCTCGATAAGAAGCATTTGGCCTAGGGGTGCCTTGAAAATATTTTGATGCTCTAGGGCGCCATGATTCAAAAACGTTTGGGAACCACTGGCCTATGGGCTTCTATCGCAGGAATCCACGATTGAAGCCCATAGGCTTCTATGGGCAATGCCGATTTGAATATGGCATTGCCCACCGTATTCAAACCCATGTATAAAACAAGCTCTCTGCTTATCACAGCCTGGTCTTGCAGTCCAGGAGGGAGGGAACACCTCCCAATGGGACTGCCTTGTGTGCCTGTGACTGGCAGGCAGGACTTCCAATAGGAAGTCACTGCCAGTCACAATGAAGTCAGTGCAGCCTTGTGGACTTCAGCTGGCTCACTGACACCTGACAGTCCTGCAGCCCATAGATGAAATATGCCACTAGTTATACTTCACATCCTACCTGGATGTCACAATTGCTAGCTAACATAATTTTATATAGAACATTAAGGTTAAAATAAGTATACCTTATATAGCGGCAGACACAGCATATGTGTCCGTTTTCTACAAACAATGACCCTTCTAGTCGCAAAGACTGTTAAGGATGTGAGCAGGTCACATGGTCATCATTATGTTGTTCACCTGGTCAGCATATTGAGGTTAAAAAATCCCATCACGCCTGCATTTTAGCATCTATTTATGATAGCATACTTACTGAGTTGAAAAATTACATTTTGCTATCTATAAATTTATAAAAATAAGCCTAAACAGATGAAAGCCTGGACACAGGCGATGCCAGACTTGACATGCCCGGAGCTAACCAAAGCATTGTGGTGCTCCAGGAAATTATTACCCGCTATACAATACCAAGAAATGTTTCTCAACATTTTCCATAAAGCATATTTTTCCCCCCGCAGACAATTCCTCGCTGGAATGGCCCCCACGGCAACGTGCCCGAGGTGCCAGGCCAGCGAGGCAAACCTATACCATTATTTCTGGGATTGCCCCATAATTAAACTGTTTTGGCTTCAGGTCAGGAAGTTCGCACAGGACCATCTGGTGAACTATGTTCCTTTCACTGATCAATGGGCTATCTTTGGTATACTGCCTGGGGACCAAAGAATAACCAGGGGGTGTGGGCGGCTTTTGGTGATTGTTAGTGCGGTCGCACGCAAGGCCATCCTGCAGACATGGATCGACGCTGTTCCCCCTTCTATGCAGTTATTTAAGACAAAACTGTTCCATGTATTCAACATGGAGTGGATTGAGGGTCTCTTAGATAAAGAACGCCTCACTAAGAAAATATTTGATACATGGGAAAGCTATATAGCTGTGCTCTCACCTGAAATCAGAACAAAACTCCATAACTCATTTAAGGATACCCAGTGGTATCTGATGAGACTTATTTCAGGGGACCCCCCTATAACCATAGACGCCTAAGAGTGAGGTGTTTTTGCCAACTTGATTGACAGCCCTGGGACACCAAGGGCTCATAGATAGGTTATATATATTTGAGGTGAACAAATTACTTAAACACATATTGTGCCTTGCCGAGACCTTTAATTGTGGCGGACAGTGCCTGATAAAAGAGATAATACTGTTCAAAGACTTCTTTTTCGTATGTCCATGTTACCTGTATTGAAATTGCTATTTATACATTCATTCTGTAACATTGTGATTTTCGGTGTTTCAATAAAAAAAAAAAAAAAAAATAAGCCTAAACAATCAGTAGACATACCAGACTAACATATACTATATCAAGTCATATGATAGGCCTATGGGTTTCACACCCTACCGGCATTTCATTATTCTATCCTCCTATACAGATGGAGCGCCCCTGGTACTTGCCCGGGGATCGCCAGCATGCTTATGCTGGCGATCGCCGGCGCAGAGGTGCTCCATCTGTCTAATGTCTGACATTATTTTCATACTACATTTAGGTTAATATTAAAATATATAACATTGTAACATACAGTTGATATGTGATATATTCAACAAAGCAGTGACCTTTCTACCAAAGCCGAGTGACATCACAAAGGATGTAATTCACATGATCAGAATACAGAGGTGAAAAATCATACCCTGCCTGCATTATACCTTGTATTTATAATCTAATCTATTAATTTATTTAGGTTAAATTAATCTTACACTACATCAGGGGTGACCAAACCTGTTCTCAAGTACTACCAACAGTTCATGTGTTTCAGGCAACCTATGGGGCTATAGTAGGAATGAATGCAGCATGTTTGAAACTGTGACCGTTAGCAATGACTACAGCTGTGCACTATATAGGTGATTAGGAAAACATGGAACCTTGGTAGATCTCGACGACTGGTTTGGCCACCCCTGCACGACATGATCAGCAGAGATACAGATGTGCTTGTTAGCATACACCAAGCCTCAAAACACCATACAACCAACTACGAACAGAGCACACGCTGCTGTAGCAGAGTTAATTGGCTCTGGCCCAGAAAACGCAATTACACCTGTAATAGGGGAGAGGACAGATACTGATTGGCCCGCTCCACCTGCAATCAAGCAAGCAATGGCACATTTGAAGCTGCTGCTAGGCCATGAGATGGGACCCACCAGTGAATGCTTATTCTGCATATGGCAGATGCCTGAATCTCATTAGTCTGATCCTGATCCCCCGGCAGTTGTCACCATAGGTGTGGACAGGAGCTGACGTGGAGATGCCAATTTGGGAAATCCCCCCTTTGCCTAGTCACAGACTACATCCTCTACCCTTTGGTCTGAGACATAGACTGCTCTTTCCTGGATGAGTGGGAGAGAGTAGTCCATAATGTGGCGGGTATGCGTCATAGGGTTGACAGTAATTAGGTCGATAGTCAGTAGGTTGACCACTATTGGTCAACGATCAAAAGATCGACACATGGAAAAGGTTGATAAGCAACAGGTCAACATGGAAAGGGTCGACATGAAAAAGTTGGACATAGTTACATAGTAGTTAAGGCTGAAAAAAGTCCATCTAGTTCAACCTAGGTTTATTAGCTTAACCCTTGTTCTATGTAGTGAATACTGATATTTTATTTTAAAGACAGATTGTTATTCTTATGTGTACCCCTGGATGTTTTTAACCAATAAATGTTTGTCCAACCTTATTGTAAATCAACCTTATTCATAGTTTGGTTGCCCTGACTGTGAATTTTTTTTCCTTCTAAGCAAACTAAATCTTTTTTAATCTAAACTCGTGCCCACGTGTCCTTGAGTCCTTCCATGTAGTAAAGAGGGTGCTTGACAGTTCCATATATTGGCCCCTGATATATTTGTACATGTTGAGCATGTCCCCCTTTAAACCCCTTTTGCACCCCAATTTGTTATCTATTTGGACTCCTAGATCCTTTTCGAGTACTGAATTACCCAATGCCTCCCCGCTTAGGTTATAACTAGCACACTGGTTGTGTCTCCCAGGTGCATGACCTTGCATTTATCTACATTGAACCTCCATTTCCACTTGTTTGCCCATTCATCTAGTTTATTAAGATCATTCTGAAGCATGGAGACATGAGGTTTTTATGTATTTTTCTGTGTCAACATAAGTCGACATGGACACCTTATAAGTGTACTGCATCCACTCGCCATGCTTTGGGCATACTATTATATTTTCCCTCTATGTCCACGTGGACATGATAAGAGGGGATGAAGTTATAGGACTTACCACACAGGATTGAGTTGAAAGTGAAATATATGAAATTGGGTGTGAGGAAAAATCTGCATCCACTGCAGCATATCGCTTTATATACAGATTGAACATCATTCGCACCCAAACGTACAGATGTGGCACATGAAATGGAATAGTGCAATTTTAGCAAAGTAGTTTTGTTGCTTCCACTTTTTTTATTTGAGCAGAAATTATACCCAGTTGTCCAGGACTTGGCTTGCCAAGTGGAGGTGTTTGTTACAACTTAAGGTACTTTACAGTGTATGAGGGCACATATGTATTAACAGATATAGTTTATAAATGACATAGCAAGTCACATGATCAGCCTATTGAGGTTATAAATCTTATCCTACCTGCATTTCACCATTGATATTTATCTTTCTTTATTTATCTATCATTGTATTCATACAATATTTAGGGTACAATAAGTATACTTTACATCAACAGTGACATAATCCAGTTTGATATGCATCTATTATTATGCGTCTATCAAGTTAAAATAAGAATCTCAAGCTGGGTACACTCTACATGATGTGTGTCCCCAAAAAGCTCGTTGGTAACAGGACCAGACAATGGAAGTGCGCATAGTCAGTGACATAACGCGTACATATTATACAATTTAAACATTGTTCGAAACGATCAGAATGGGACAAATTCTTCAAAATATTGTCTAGTGTTTGTCCAGCTTTACATTGAGAGGATGGTCAGATCAGCAGGTGATATCTGACCATTTTCAAAAAGCAGTGACTTTTCTACCAAATTTGAGTGACATCACAAAAGTTGTTTATGATTTAAGCAAGTCACATCTTCATCATATTACTAATGGAAAAATCACATCATATCTGCATTTTACCATTGCTATCTACCAAATTATAATCTTTTCTATCCAGGATGACCTTAACAATGGAGCAGATGGGACTTCAGCTCCAGGCCTGCACATATAAATAGGATCATCATGATGGCAGGCTGATCACCCATCTTGCCAAACAGTCGACCATATATCAGAAAAAAAAACGCATTTCTATTTTCCTGTCAAAACTATGCATTTTTCTGCTTTTAAATATAATCTTTCTGCTGTACTTTTTTTTTTTGCAAAATGAAGCAATAGTACTGTGATCAAAGTGCTAAGTTAATTGTTGTTACCCACGGCACTGCATGTTAACCGTTTGTAGGATTATGACCCTGTCAATAATTCAGAGCTAAGCTTAACTGTGGAGCTTTTATCGACAAGAGTGTGGATGTGTTTAGTCATTTAGAATGTTGGTGATGGGCACTTAAGTGAACAGGTCCGATAGGAAGGAGGCTGTGTACTATCACACTGATTGTATATATCCATACTGCTAATGTATGGTTATGTACTTGAAGTTCCCAGGGGGGAGATTAGTTTAAGACAGCCAGTGATGTGTGTCCTGGAAGTTGATGAGCCCATTATTTGTGGTTAAGCACAGAAGTTCTGTGTATGCTAGCATTCAGAGTAATGGCTCATTATAGGATATTCAAAACAGATATAAAAGAAATTGTAAAAGCATGAGTACCTAGTCCAGTGGTTACAGGGGTGCCCTGGTTTGGTGGTCCATGACCCATTGAAATTGTTTCTATTAAATGTAATAGGCAAAACCAGTGCCGGTGGCTACCCATTATAAAATATGTGTACAAACCCCACATTATTAAACCTTAAGATGATATGTAGGGCCTGTCTCAGACCTGATAGCAAGGCTGCAATTTTTGCAGATTTACAAATACATGCTGCACTGCAGGTGGGGCAGATGTAACTTGTGCAGAGAGAGTAATGCTAGGTACCACTGTCCTATTCTTATGAGCCAATGTGCTAGCCACCAAATAGGAAATAAAATGGAACTATATTAATTAAATTTTATATATATATATATATATATATATATATATATATATATATATATATATATATATATATATGTTAACAATCCACTGCCCTGAAACATTACAGTCCAATTACGCCCTGTCAAAAGTTGTGTGCATACCTGCATAGCTAGAAAGTGAAAACTGAATCAAGCTATAAAAGGTATTTCATACATTAATTTCGGTAACTTTGGTATTGGTACTATGAACCAGATTTAGGGGGATTTAATCCCGGGTCATGACTGTCGGTCTGTCCCGACAGCCATGACGCTGGCCCGTTTTCATTTTGCTCGACCGCAAATCAATTGGTGAAAAGGGGACGTATCCGCGGAAACGGCCGTGGATTGTGGAGATCTGGCTGTGATCGCGGAAATTCATGGCAATCCTCAGCAAAACTTTTAGTTTTTAAAGTTGGGCCCGTTCTGTCGATCTGTCTCTTCAATGCTGTCGGGAAAGACAGCATTGAATAGGCGCCCGCTGCTATTTCCCCCCCATCGGAAATAGCGTCTGGGATTGAATACCCCCCTTAGAGTTTAATGCAATTGCATTTAGTTACAGAATTTGCTTTTCAGAATTAGCTATCAGTGCCCAGAATATGTGTTAGTATTTTGAGCTGCATGCAGCTAACACTGAAGTTTTCAGAGGTGGATTAGGAGTGTTTACATGAACTTTCATTAATTGTGTAGAGTTAACTGTACCATTATGAGCAGCACACTTATCCAGGCCGCTAGAGATGCAACTGAAATGTGTTTTTAACTAAGTTGTGTCTACACTTCCTATGCAAGTGCTAGTTATAATCAATATACTGAGGGTTTTTTAGATGCTCTTAAGACTTTAGATTATGTGCATTCACATGTGCACAGGTGCAAAAGAAAACATATATGCAAGTCTAAAAATCATGTTCTAGGTTTAATTAAATGACACCCATAAATAAGCTACAGTGAATTTTATGGCCTGAGTATACATTAGGTCAAATGGGTGCATTAAAAAGCCTGTAAAAGGATGCAGGGTGTATGGCGAAAGAGTGCATGTAATACAATCTGATTCTTATACTGATACTTTTATGATTAGGTAAAAAAAAAAGAACATTTGTGGGTTGTGGAATATTTTGTGTGGCAAGTCTCTTTAGGAAAGTTTATAAATTGTTGTAAATATACGCAATGATGATCACCATCAAGCCTTTTCCGATTTGCTGCTTGATAATTGACCTATCCAGCTGCTTGTTATTAATTAGTTTAGCAGATATATAAAATTAAGTCAATGCCATCTGTTCTCATTACTTAGTTTGCATTTCCAAGGACTACTGCAGGAATGAGGTTACTTATTTAGGAGTATTTATTAAGTAGGGATGAGCGGGTTCGGTTCTCCAAGATCCAAGCCCCTCAAACTTCACGATACGAGCTGGGATCTGAGTCCAGCTCAGGTTTTCCCACCAGACTTGGATCCCAGATCAAAGCAAAATGTCATCATCCCGTTGTTGGATTCTCACGGGTTTTGGATCCTATATAAGTTCCTGCCGATCGCGCTATCTTCACTCCAGCATTGGAGAGGGTAGTAGAAGGAGCTTTGTTAGTGTGTCTGCAGGTGGTGTGGTGCTGCAAACAGCTGTATATAGGTCCAGTGGTTTTGCTGTATATAGGTCCATTGCTTCTGCTAAATATAGGTCCATTGGTGCAGCTGTATATAGGAAGGTCCATTGGTGCTGCTGTATAAAACTCCAGCAGTGCTGCACTGTGCTGCTGTATTAAGTCTAGCGGTGGTGTCCTGTGCAGTTATATAAGTCTAGCGGTGCTGCCCTATGCTGCTGTATGTATGTATGTCCAGTAGAGGTGTCCTGTGCTGTGCTGCTGTATAAGGGCAGCAGTGCTGCCCTGTGCTTCTGTATAAGTCCAGCATTGATGTCCTGTGTTGTTACGGGTGCAGATGTCCTGTGCTGTTAGGGGTGCTGCTGTCCTGTGCTTTACAGGGGTGTTCAGAGCTGCTGGCCTGGGGTGCTGTCCTGTGCTGTGCAGAGCTGCTGTCTTTGGGTGCTGTTCTGGGGCAGTCCTGTGGTTCTCTCCTGTGCTTTTAGGGGTGTTGCTGACCTGTGCTGTACAGGTTTGTACAGAACTGCTGTCCTGGGGTGCTGTCCTGTGCTGTTAGGGGTGATATATCTAAGTCCAGCGGTGCTGCCGTATAAGTTCAGCATTGTTGAATGTTGATACATAAATGGTGGAGGACACAAAATTTAAATATCAGGAATCACTTCCTAGTGCTAAAAGCTGCAGTCTCTAATCATGACATTGACGATGCAAGTCCATCAACGTCCTTTGCTAAGGCCGATGCCAAATGTCATAGAGGCCATGAAAAATAGAATACAATTATTAATAAATTATTATAATGTCAGTTTACAAAAAAATTGGCAATATGCCATTCACAACATGAAGCGGCAAGGAACGGCCTTGGCCTATTTTCATGACTGGTGATTCAGCTTTTCCTGAAGATGAAAGTCTTCCTCACTCTCAAAAAAAAAAAAAAAAATCACAGATATCACAAATCCCCAAGGAGATTCCAAGTGTGTCCATGGTTGCAATGTCTAGGTCTGACCTTCCGAACACTGTACAAGAACAGGAGGCTCCTTCCACCATTTGCATGCACTCTGCAAGTGCTGAGAGGAGCACCGCCAGTCCAGTTGCTGACAATGAGAATGAGAATGTCACTGTAGAAGTACACAGGATGATGAGGATATTGATGTATCTGGCGCTGAGGAGGAAGTTGATGACGAGGCTTCTGATGGTGATGTGGTTTGTTTGAATCAGGCACCTGTGGAGACAGTTGTTGGCTAAGGGATGAAAAAGCCCATTGTCATGCCTGGGCAAAATAACAAAAAAAAAATCCACCTTTTTGGTCTGGAATTATTTTTAACCAAATCAACTGTTTCTCCATATGTAGTCTTTTTAAATGCATAATGAGTAGGGGAAGGAATGCTAACACCTAGGAACATCCATTATACTGTATGTTACCTGCAGCGCATTCATGATAAGTCATTGTCAAGTTCAGAAACTTTGGCTAAGAGCGTAAGCAGTCCAGTGACACCTACATCCCTTTTTCTGTTGTATCCAAGTGCCTACAATCCACACCACCAACTCCCTCATTGACAATTTCGTCCTCGATCAGGATCGGAAGTAGTCCTGCAGCCTACATCACTGGCATCACTGAATCCTAACTGGGATTCCTCCAGAGGATCCTTGAGTGCTACACCTACTGCTGACGCTACTGCTGTTGCTGATGGGAGTCGATCGTCATCCCAGAGTTACAAGACCACTTGTAATACTTTAACTAAGCAATACTGTCCAACAGTCACATCCGATCCTATACACTCACTGTGCTTTCATTATAATGGGGCTGGAAGTCACAGCTGATGCACATGCATACGGCATGCTGCTAAGCGTACACATCACTGTCCCGCTACAGAACACAGCTATATGCTGTAGCAGGACACATATTTCATTTACCAATCAATCAGCTCCTAAATGTCATTTTTCAAACACTGCCTGTAACCTGAAAGTTGGGGCGGATTGGCTGCTACTTTATCTCTCTCCACTTTATGGACTCCAAGGTTAAGTACAACTGCCTCTAATCAATTAGATCCACTGGGGCAGATGTATTAAGCCTGGAGAAGAGATAAACTGGAGATAAAGTGGAGATAACTTGGAAGAGTTAACGCACCAGCCAATCAGCTGTGTTTGAAATATGACAGTTGGGATCTGATTGGCTGGTGCGTTATCTCCTTCCACTGTATCTCCAGTTTATCTCTTCACCAGGCTTAATACATCTGCCCTATTATCTCCAATCAACAATAAAGAGTAAAGGCCCCCATACACTATCCGATTTTGGGACGATTTCATCCGATTTCGACACTTTGTGCCGATAATCGAGTGAAATCGGCCCAAAATCGCAGGTGTGTGATATCTGATCCGATCCGATGCGCGGTCCCGTGCGCATCGGACCGGATCAGGGAGGTCGGACGGTCAGTACATACGATCACGTCCGACCTCCCTGTATGCATATGCCTGCCCACCTGACAGGCATATGCATGCAGACACCGGGGGAGCAGTGGGGCGGGCAGTGGGTCCCTGAGCGCCGGGGAGTGCTGACCTGGCCGGGCGGTGATGTTCATATATATCAGCAGCGCTGCGGGAGTCGGGAGGGGACGTGGTGCCGGGTGCGGATCAGAGAACGGCCGGTCATTTGACAGGTATTTTAAAAATCTAATAGCCGCCATTGCGCGTCCCGTCCCCGCTGCTGCTATTTGTTATCACATGCCCGGCCTGGTCAGCCAGCTGCACTCGCCGCACCCGGCACCCGGCACCACATCCCCTCCCGACTCCCGCAGTGCTGCTGATATATATGAACATCACCGCCCGGCCAGGTCAGCACTCCCCGGCGCTCAGGGACCTGCTGCCCGCCCCACTGCTCCCCCTGATGAGAGCACCGCCGCCCCCTGCCCCTCACCGCCCGCCCCCTGCACCCCCGACGTGATAAATCGCAAGCGATTTATCACATGTCAAATTTGGCTCATCAAGTGCCAAATTGTGTGTGAGCCTCCCGGGGTCCGACTTGTCTTAAGGAAAAGTCGGCCTAATGTATGGGGGCCTTAAGAGTTTGTATTTTACTAACCTCCTCTGCTTTCAATAACACAAATAAAATCGATTGCGTTTAAATAGATTTAAATAAATATTTAAATTACAATATATGTGTAGAATATCTTAAAACAGTGTTTTAATAAACATTTGCAGAAAAATAAAAATGAAACTTTTTTTTCATTATAGGCGAGTGCGTAATAATATAAAAAATGTAGACAAATATCATCCTGGGCTAGCCCGACAGGCAGCTTATGTAACAAGTTCTCCACTGTATGCGCTACTCTGATCTCCTTCATAAGAACCTTTCCTTTCACACTACCAGGGCCTGAGCCAAGAGCTGTATAAGAGAGCTTGTCTTATACCGGGAGAGAGCTATAAAGATGTATTTATGCAGCAAACTCATTTTAGGGATGGTAAACCCAGCTCCTTATAGGTTTCCTTATAATAAAACCTTTTTATTTCTTCCTTGTCAACGTTCACCTCCCTTCTGTGTGTTTATTTTCCTTCAATTAGGCCATTTTTGTCCCAGGGGAGGTTACTCTTTCCGTCTTGTTTTGAACAGGCCTGATGTCAGGCCTCCCATAATTACTTGTCCTATTAAATTAGGGAAGACTTACAAAAATAACAACCAACTTTTATTTGTACTTCAAACGAATTCACCGCAAATACATGAAATGTATACTTATCACTAAGGTGGTGTTTAGGAAGCATTTACATTGGATTCTTCATATGATAACAACATGAAGGAAACAGTCTGTCTACTTATTGCTTTGTTACCTGCAGATGTCTAAGTATAAATAAAAATGGTATAGGCAAAAATGGTTGCTCCTTTGTAAATCTACACTATAAAATGGAATGCTTACAGTATAATAATTCAAACATTAAATGTTAAAACTGTGAAATAAATAACCCCCTTACTCCCATACTTGGACTGACTCCCGCAGTCACAGAGAAACTAACGCTGCTGTCTTCACTACTCAGTTAGTTCCCCAGGATTAGATACTGTTGATTCGGAATGAGTAGAACACATAGTGTACCAATAAAACTGAGTCAGTGTCATGGCATAAATCCAGTCTGTGTTCTCCAGTGTGTCAATTCCTGATGCTACCGGAGGATTTAGGAGTGAGTTCACAGGACCTACAAGAGTCCCGGAAATGTGAACTCTTGGTAGAAAATAAGAGTTGGCTTTACATGTACTTTAATAATAGCACCCATGCTGTATAAATTACATGTGAAGGTTCTAAATTTATAAGCCCCAAGTACTTGAAATATTACAGGTTCATTATAAAGATCAAGCAATCCACTTTTTGATTAACTAATACCAAAGGCTTCATATTATGAAGCAAAACAATATAAATTAAATAACTGAAATGTTTACACTTTGGGTTTTGATAATCCCACAATATAAATTGTGGAGTAGAGAAGGTGTGAGGGGGCTGCTGCGGGATCTAGGCAGAACTGGACTGTGACGGAACCGAGCCAGCACTAGACTGTGAATGAGCCAGATTGGCACTGTGCTGTGAGTAAACTGGACTGGCAGATGGCTGTAATAACAGTGGACTGGCACTGAGCTGAGACACCTCACTCCATAAACCATGGCATCCCCATGGGTGGCAGTTTAGGATGCTGAAACAGCGGAAAAATGGCAGAGCCCCAGACTCCTTTGACTCTTCGTGAACCACAGGGCCTGCTCCAATAAGCAGAAGATGATCTAGAATAGGCTGATCAGATCAGATGTTAAGGCACTCTGTTCAGTATACTGAGCTATGAGCAGTCACATGATTGATCTTAAGGACAACGATCAGTGGTTGCGGCTAGAACCACTTCTGTTTCTTGACTATTCCTATCATGCACTGGGTCCACGTATACCTGGAGGGGAAAAAAACCTGTGGCGAGCGATGCGAGCCACTGTGCCCAAAGTGCTGCGCGCGAAGCAAGCATGCAAGGGTACAATCCTGCTGAAATAACAGAAAAGCCTCTACACCTACATATATCACAGATAACACAAAAAAATGCTGTGAGGGCATCTAACATCTTCATCCATCCACTAACGTCACATCCTCCTCAAGAAACAGAAGTGGATCTAGACAAAACCATTGCCCAATACCCATATGCACTCTAGTAATTGAAGTTCCCACCATATTTTGTAATGTTCACTGATATTGTTTAATGTCCAGTTATGTACCTTGCCACTACATATTTATTCCATGATTTTACTCTCAGGATATTCAGTAACTATTTCTGCTGAACCTTTAAATAAATAAATGCACTTCATACCCTGCTCTAAATTCATTCCATTTCATTATATATACAAATAATTGGAGTAAATAACACAGAAAGTACAGAGTGATAGAGACTTACATTCTATACCTGCCATGCTGACGCTGCAGCAGTGTGCACACAATAGGTGTTGAGGATCTGGGCGCTCTTCACATCCTGCTCTCCAAACACTACACTGACAAGTGATTGAGAAGCCTTTTAGATTAGTCAAAACCGCAGCAAGAGCAGCCCTCTCTGCATATTTTATGGCTATGTATATGAATAAGTAAAGAATGCAGAGTGTATGAGGGGCTGACACAGAGAGCAAATTATATTTGAAGTTTTATTACTTACTCGTTGGCACCATTTCACCTAAAATGATTTGTAAGTTAGGTAATAGATTCACTTTTGTGGTGTTTAACGCTATGGCTGCCGGCTGTGCATTAATGCTTAGAGCTCCCAAGAAGTTAACAAGCCTTTGCTTAGCAAAAGACATCCTTTTATTTACAGCTTCCTAATAAGCCCTCTCAGAAGATTATATGACTGCTTCATTTAAGGGGTCCATATATATGGCAACTGGCAGTGCAAATCCCAGTTCTGCTGTTGCCTAGGCCGGGTGATCTGCAAAAGCAGACATGGTGGACAATCTTGATTCACTAGGTCTGACCCCAAAATGATCAGAATTGCCATGTTAGGAATTTTCAGCATACTGGATTTTTCTGACCCCCACCCGAGATATTGCTGACCTGCATATCAAAATGATCATCAGCATTGAGGAAGAGTATCTTAGATGTATGGCCCGCATTAGTTATAAGTATTCAATTAATCAATTCATTGTGATTCCTTGAACTGTTCCATTTCTAAATGCTTAATTGGCAAGATGGGTGCAATGATTGTCCTTGTAGTATAGACAGATAGAAGTTGGGGGTGCCAGATGACTCATCAGTAGTCAGGATTCCGAGAGTCGTTTCTCCGACATCGGAATCCCAACTATCAGGAGCCCGACTTACTGTACATGGGCTATTTTCCTTAGTGGGGGTCCACGACACACATAGAGGGAACACATAATAGGTGGCATGGTGAGCCCACAATGGGCTTGAATGCGCTCGCCCCCCTGTCACAGTTCCTGACAGTCGGGATTCCGATGTCAGAGAAATGGCCATTGGAATTCCGACTGTCAGTAACTTATACCATACTCCTCCATGGAAAGTTTCTCATTTTACTGAAATGGTAAAATAACATTATTGTGGATGGTGTATACAGGATTGGAGATTCTATTGCATTTCTGCGTAATTATTGCATATAAATAAACCCATCATTTGTGTTTACATTTCCAATATATGAATAGGAGCTGTCAAGTCAATTAAGATATTCTTTAAAGACAGAGATACCATGTAGCCAAGTAAGAAAACTAATTCTGCAAAATAGATCTAAAAATGTATGCACTTGTTTTAGTTACTTACAGAGCCCAATCACTTATGTAAATGACTTAATGAAGTTTGCTTGAAAGGAAACCATAAGGCTGAATAGTTAATATTTCAAAACAATTATGCAATAAGACAGAGCCAGCACTACAATTCCCATAATGCCACACATTTCATACTAAGCTTTTGCACTTCACATACTCATCAATATCTATCAACATATAAAAAAAATCATAATAATTGTAAAAGAAGAAAAAAAAAGGATAACGAGCCTGATCCTGTTCACTCGCAAAGGTAAATTCTCTCTCTAATGGACAAAACCATGTGCACTGCAGGTGGGGCTGATGTAACATGTGCAGAGAGAGTTAGATTTGGGTGTTATTTGGGTTCTATTCAAGGTAAATACTGGCTGCTTTCTTTTTTACACTGCAATATATATCAACATGAAGTAAAAACCCCACCCAAATCTAATTCTCTCTGCACATGTTACATCACCCCCCCCCCCCCCCCCCCCCCCCGTATGACGTATGCGCTTCAGATGCGTGTCACCCGCCGCTTCCTGGTCCGGATTTCAGACGATTTGTACCACTTAGAATTGAGTTATAAGCGTCGTAATTATCATACACAAAAGGGGGCAATACAAATTCCAGATGGTCTCTAATGAGATCATTGCCATATGTCACCCAGCCTTATAACATCGTTCTTCAGTATTATACTGCCACTTCCGGTTGGGTCTCCTCCCCTTTAGTGGGAGAGTCCACCATGATTAAAGCCATTACTATAAATACCAGTACTAGGCACAACTGCTCTCCAGCCTTGAGAAAGACAGTTCACCTGTCGAAACGCGTTGGTGGAGAGGAGCTGTGCAGTCTATCCACCTGTTACCCTGGAAGCACCTGACTGGCAGTGGATGGCCATACTCTGCCATTTCAGGGGGACCTTTGGAGAAAACTCGATATAAAACACCAAGAAGTACCTGTGGAATCCTAAAAAGATACCCCTATGCGATTGCAGAAGTGATCGTACATGTGAGTATGGTACGCACTCATTCTACGTACTCGACCACATATTATGGTGTTTATTGAAGTTTAAAGAAACCCTGATGTGCTTGTACACCCGTTACTCTATGTGAGTGAGGGTACGATATCCCTTTGAGCTACATCAATATTTTTTTGCCATCTAGGCCATTTCTAATAAGAACTAAAACATACATATATGACCCTAATGTATGTCCACATTTCTTCATTTCTTTCATGAGCTACAATTGACGCAAACAAGAAACCAGCGCCTATTCTACATTGGTTCTTTCTTTCTTCTATCACCCCCCCCCCCCTGAAGTGCACATGGTTTCATCCATTAAAGAGAAAATTAGCCTTTGAGAGTGAACCAGGATCAGGGCCAAAGGTTCCTCTGCATTGGGCAATACTGAAAATAAGCAGGAAATATATAAAAGAAAGCCAACAACAAATCACTGCAGCCTGGTAATGTCCCAGAAAACCAGTGATGGTGGCCAACAGTGGAATACTATGTCACTGCAATAAACAGCTTGTCAAATGTGTGCTCTTGTCAGCTTGCCACTGTTGCTATCAAGACAACACTAAAATCTGTCAGGAGTAACAGTGATATTAGTGTCTCACCAGAAGTTCACCCTGTTTCTGAATTCTGTCACTCAGGAATTTGGCCACTCAATCCCCAAGCTAATTATTTAACTATCTCTCCAGTTCTCTGAAACCAGGACATGCATGGGACAGTATATGCACTATTTAAAGTCTGTAGGAATTAGATAGTGAGTCACTGAGGTCATTGTGTATATCAAAGAAACTAGGCTGTTTTAGCCACACCCTGGCCTAGTTTTAAAGGTACCTTTAACAATGTCCTGGTAAAAGTGCCTGCCCGCTCCATTGCTGTATTAATAGATGCTGTGCGCACCCTTTTTCCAAATGACAACCGTCACTGGGTCTCTCTATGGAGACGCCTACATCCAATCAGGGCTGACTTCCTCCGGAGCTGAGCCCTGACTGGTTTAGGGGAGATCCAGTGACGGATGTCATTGGGTTTCCCGTGATGCACGTCGCTGGGATTCCCTCAGGGTTTGGGAGAGGAGCTGGTTATGCAGCTCCTCTCGTCCGAGGGTGCAGGAATGCACCCTTTTTTTGGAACCCTGGACCGTCTACTAGACAAACGGACCGTTCCAGTGGGGGAACCTACATGGTGAGTATAGTGTGATTGAGTGTGTATTTGTGTGTGTGCATTTATGTGAATAAAGTTGTACTTTTCGTGTTGTGCGTGTGCATTTATTTGTACGTTGGTTATGCTGTATGACAACAAGTTGCAATGGGCCCATTAATGCCACATATGATAGGACTTGTGGTTCTCCAAGTCTCAGTATTCTGGGAATGCTTGCTGGGATTTGTAACCCAATGTAATTTTTACAGTCTATTTTTTTACCACGAAAAGCAACAGCCTGCCACCCACCACCCAGGGGTGTCAAAGACAGCCAAGGGTTAAGCCTGGGGGAGGATTCCTTTATTGGGGGGAACCCCACTCCCGCAGGTCCCCCCGACCAGGGCTGACCAGCCAAGGTGTTTATATTTCAGCTGGGGGACCTTGTATAAAAAGTGTCTCCCATCTGTGGCATGGTATGTCTTTTTGTCCCCTGTATTTTTGGAACCAGGATCGGTCCAAGAGCACGATGCTTGTTTCTAAAATACGGGGGGAACCCCATCACTTTTTCTCCCCATATTTGGGAAACCAGGACCTGCTCAATGACTTTCTGTACAGAACCATGTGCACTGATATCACTGATCTGTGCATGGTTCTGTCAAACTCCTCAGCCTGAACCTGGTCTTTTTTTTTTTGTGATTTTTGGTAATGTCTAGGGTGTGATTTGAAATTTTGATGTTTTCTATGAGAAAACATCTGGATGCGATTTTGCATGCGCAATTTTTTGGTCATGACAACATTTTCAGTAAACGTGCGATTTTGCCCCCAAAAATCACCCCTGATATCAAACCCATACGATTTCATTTTTTTTTTTTTAAGGAATATGTGTGCGTCTTCACAACTGCAGCCACTCGGTCTCCTCCTGGGTTTACCAAACTCAATAAGACAAATGGAACAGAAATGGAGGACCCAAAGTGGCGCTGTCTAACAATACACATTATAGACCACAAGGTTTTTATGATTAAGGTCAAGTTGCCAGCTCCATACCGTTTCTTCAAACAATGCATCAGCAACCCAAGTCATGACACTTACCTTTTGACAAGGCCCTATGTTCATATAGCAGTTTCTTTTAAAGAGTTGGTGCAGTCACTCCGACACCAAAACTGTGATATCCTTAATGACACTTCTTTCCTTAATGGGCCTATTTTCACATACATTTGAGGTTACAACTCTTCCTTCCATATAGTCTCCCAGACAAGCCTGTGGTCACCCTTCACCAGAGTCAGTTTTGACTCATCTCTATATGAGGCCCTATGTGCCTCAAAAGGTATCTTTGATTTTCTTCCTTGATGGGACCCAAAAATTCATACCACATGTCCATCAATAAAACCATATTATTTAATCCAGACATAAAAAAGGATACAATGTATCAGCAAAAATAAAAATAAAAAGAAGCAAAGACTTTAAAAACACCCCAATTGCTGGGACAAGCTCCTCTCTCCCGTGACCGTTTCAGAGGCAGAGAAGGTACCAGATGGAAAATTAAGGTAGTCCACAGCAATCAAAGGTGCCCCTCCATTCACCAACATGTTTTGGGCTTCATACCATTATTCAAGGTGTAGAGGGTATGTTAATTCCCCCAGGTATTTATACCTGGAGTACACTGAACATACGATTTTGACACTTTCCACCTGATTTCTATCTCGAATCGGATGAAAAATAACCAAATTGATGCAAAATTGCCCTAGTATATGGGCATCTTTAGGTAAATCACCCATCATGCTGGCTGTAACTCACACTACAGTATTCTCTCACAATTTCAGACCCAGCAGATTTTTTTCTAAAGGTGCCCACAGACGCATCGATCCCGGCGTGCGTTCTGTGCTTAACTAGCACACATAGCATTGCATCGTATGCCTTGTGCATGCGATGTGCATGCGATGCGATAAAAAGCTAGTACAAAAAGTATGTGCAGTACATACTTTTTGTTCTGTGCGATGAGGTGCCGCGGGAGCGCGCACCCCATCGCATAGCATCGCACCGCCGGGATCGGTGCATGTGTGGGCACCTTGACTCTTTGTGCTGGAGGTCTTTGTATCAGACAATCTTAAGTAACAATCTTTTAGGCGATAAGGGACTGGGTCAGTACAGATGGACACTAAAATTCCTTTGAAGGGTTTTAAATGTGAACCCTGTCTTGTAACTTTGTTTGAGATGTATTTTTTGGACTTGCCAGGACTGAGCAGCTAGTTTAAGGCCCTAAAACACTAGTACAATTGGGCCGATTTCATTCGATCCCGATGGATCAGGCCGAGAAATCGGCCCAAATCGGATGTGTTTGACATCCCCTCCGACCCGATGCGCGGTTCCATGTGCAACCGCGCAGATCATCAGCGGCACATCGCGGATGCTTTTTAGCACCTGTGATGTGTTGGGTCTGATTCTGTAGGTGTGTGCCAGCGGTGAAGCATCTACGGCCTCAAGTGCCAAATCGTCAGTGAGCTCTCAGGGATCTCAGGGAAAATTAGGTGCGACTCGTCCTTAGGACAAGTCGTACTAGTGTATGGGGGCCTTTACACAAACATTTATTTAGAACTAGTACGAGATCTCACTTCTTCACTACTGTTGAGGACACACCCGCCCCCTGCTCTGTACATGCGGTTGCTTGAGATGTCAGATTGAGCTGCATATACAGATGACAGATGGGTAATTAAGGACCGGTGAACATATGCATAATTACGATATTACTGGACAATATGCACACAATATCGTTAATACTATCGACCTCGTCAAGATTATTAATGATCTATTTCCCAGTGTGTACACAGCTTTAAAAATAAACAACAAAACAAAAAGAAACAATTCTACGTCCAGATAGGTAACATACAAGATACAGCATGTGCACTTTTTTGTTACACAAAATCACTTTGGGTAATTACGTTTGAGTTTAATATCCACATTTGGTCTAAGGCTGGATAAACTATAAACACAAATATAAATTATAATAGTAAATGATTAGCCTTTCTTCAGACACAGTACGGGGGAATAAACATTTTTTAAATAATTTTAAAAAGTACTGAAAGAGTGAAGTATACAACTAATTTTTACAGTAGTTTGTCAAATGTTGTGTAATGTTGCTAATAATTGTCATATCAAATGATTAGTATCAATGGATAAAAAAACCTAGACAAAATAACTTAGAAATTATGCCTTAGAGCAGGGGTGTCCAAACTTTTTGAGACGAGGGCCAGATTTGGTTTGGTGAAAATGTGGGGGGCCGAACATTCAGCCTGACATTCTTTGAATCATTAATCACATCAGAATGGTCCCCCACTCTGCCCCCATTCACACTATGTCCCCCAGCCCTGCCGCTTTACTGTATTTCCCCCAGCCTGCCCCCATTCACTGTATGTCCCCCAGCCTGCCCCTCCTTCACTGTATGTCCCCCATTCACTGTATGTTCCCCACTCTGCACCCATTCACTCTGTCCCCCAGCCTGCCCCCTTCTCTTAATATCCATCAATGCGTCCATTCATTGTATGTCCCCAAGCCTGACCCTCCTTCACTGTATGACTCCCATTCCCTGTATGACCCTCATTCAATATGTACCCCACTCTGCCCACATTCACTGTATGTCCCCCAGCCTGCCCCTGCTCCCCTTTCTCTGAATGGCCATCATTGCCTCCATTCACTGTATGTCCCCCAGCATGACCCTCCTTTACTGTATGTCCCCCACTCTGCCCCCTCCATTCTCTGTATGTTTCCCAGCCCCTTGTGTGTGCCAGAGGAAGGAGAGGCAAAGCAGGCACTGCAAGGACAGAGATGCTTGGGTTCCTGCTGCTGCCCTCCTCCACTCTGCATGTTACGGGAGCAAGCTTCCCCCTTGCTGCCCCCCTCCCCAAATACTGCTGTCACTGTAATTGTGGAGTAGGGTGATATACGATTGCAGCAGCAGGGGTACAAACACATCTGACTGTGGCGGCTGACACCTCCTCACTGCAGCAGACAGCAAGGTAAAGGTGCGCTTGCCGGGGCTCCACCTTTAGTGTCCTGTGCTTCCCACATCGGATGCTCTGTCTGCTTCCAGCTGGAGGCTGCGGGCCACTTGAAATGACAGTATGGGCCGCAATTGGCCCCCGGGCCTGACTTTGGGCATGCCTGCCTTAGGGAATACATTTGTTTGATCCAACTTCTAGTAATACCAGTATTAACACCAGTTAATAACCAATAACAAACAAAAGTAATTTGATAACCTTTCTAAAAATAGACTCAGAACCTTCTGTCATTAATAAGAGAAAATAATTAGAGCTTCAGAAAAAAGCATAACAAAAGTGAGAATATCAGAGTAAAAAGCCTTGTAGACCCCAGCACAATTTCTTGGTGGCTCCTGCATGCATGTTAATGTAGCACTGTTTTCCAAAGCATTCCTACATATCTCAGTTTCTTTAAAAACTTCCAGAAAGAGTAAAATATGAGATTGCTTCACAAGTACTGATGTATGCTCACTGAACAGAATTATTCCACATGAAGTGCTGAGACTATTACAAGGGCTCTTATAGCTATTCAAGACAAAGAAAGAATGTCACCAGCAAAATTTATTCTGGAATCATTGAGCTTTGTACATTATGTATGTATAATTATTTCACACTGTGATAAATATCATAAAAAAGTCTGGTACAGCCATGGGTTCTAATGTAGCACTGGCACAAGCTGACATCTATACAGGTTGAAAAAAAAAAAACAGTTTGCCAACAAAAAAATTGGGGGGTTTCAACCTTTTTTTTGTTTAAATCATTTTTTTGGCATTAAAGTTTTAATCAAAGATAAAGGCAGGTATTCAATGCTGCCGGCGAGGGGGTTAAACAGCGAGGATTGCAGAAAACCAGCGATCCTCGCTGTTAAACCCCCTCACCAGCCGCTCACCCTATTCAATGTTCTGGGGAAATCCTCGCCGTCACAGGACGGCGAGGATTCCCCCAAACAGCGAGACCCGCGGCTAATGGAGCAAACCCGCTGTATTTAGCCGCGAGTCTCGCTGCTTCTGGAGCCGCATAAGCCAATGCTCCCTCGCTCAAAAAATGGAGTGAGGGGGAATTGGCGTATGAAGGGGGGTGCGTTGAATACTGACAGGGTGAGTGGTGACAGCGAGCAGGAAGCCCTGCTCGTTGTCGCCGCTCACCCATGGCATTGAGTACCTGCCAAAGTGTAATATGGTGTGTTATGATAATGCTGTGAAACATTGCTATGTATTTGAAACTTAGATCAACCATGTTAAAAAGCTTTCTAACATTAAGAGGAATGTTTCCTAAGATGTTCTATTGAAGATGGGATGTTGGCCATAGCAACCCATCAGATTCTATTATCTTCTAGAAGGTGCTAAATAAATATGGCCAACATAAGCAATAGAACTTCCATCTTAGTAAATTTACCCCTAACAATCCAAAGTTATTAGGCTTTGATATGATTTATTTGAACTCTTTCAATAAAACCAATTTTAGACTAAACATAATTAAAAGACGCAAAAGTAATTTTCGGAGAAATGCACAAACACAAAAACCAAAGGAATTACGCATTAGCACTGGATATGTCACTGGCATTAAACATTTTGGATAAAAACACTAGTTTCGATGCCTTTTCAGTTGCCTGTCTGTTTTGAAGCTTCGAATGAACTAAACCAAAAGAAGAAAAAAGTTCTTTCTACACTAGCTGAAGATGATTCAGCAGTCAAAAGTTTTTCAATAATGGGAAATACATTAGGATTAACGAATGTTAATGGAGAAGATTGATGCTTAGCACTTCTTTTATCTGAATCACTACCCTATAGCTATGTTTTGAGTGTTATTTACTGCATTGGTTCAGCTTATTTAGATAAAGACCACAAACAACAAGAATGTGGAATAACACCAGAAATTCCCTTACAATAGTTTTTTTTTTTTAAACCCGTCACAATGTTATGCCAGGTGTGGATCAGTTGGTCACCAGCAAGTTGTTAGACAGTCAATAGGTCGACACCATTAGGTCGACATACATTTACGTGGACATGCAGGAAGGTCGACATGAGTCTAGGTCAACAGGGTCATAAGACCGTCAGGGTCATTCAGTCGACATGGGCAAGGTCGACAGGGTCATTAGGTCGACATGGGTAATGGTTTATTATTATAATTTTTTTTGGTACTTATGTAATATCTGGGCTCCCGCTTTTCTTATGAGACCGTGTCCCCTCGCGGGGCTCGCTGCGCTCGCCAGGCTTCGGGCACGGTGGCTCGCTGCGCTCGCCACACTATATAAAGTCAACTCCGTGCGTAGTTGGATAGTAGGGGTATGAAAAAATGGGGTGCATTTAACATGGGAGCCCAGATAATACATAAGTACCTTATTTTTTTATACCCTTATGTTGACACAGTCAACATAAACACTAAAACATACCACTAAGTCCCATCGCATTGCTCACTGCACTTGCCATGCTTCAGGCACGGGGCCTTGCTACGCTCGGCACACTATTCTATTCTCCCGCCACGCCCTAGTGGATGTTATGGCATGAAATACCGACTGTCAGCACATGTCGGCTCGAAACACAGTAAAAAAAAAACTGTCGACCTAATGACCCTGTTGACCTAATGACCCTGTCGACCTAAAACATGTCGACCTATTGAGCCTGTCCACCTAACCCAGGTCGACCTAAAGTCTTGTTGACCTTAATGCATGTCGACCTAAAGTCATGTCGAACTTAACTCGTGATGACCTACACTCATGTCGACCTATCTGCATGTTGGCCTAGTGGTGTCGACCTAATGCTTGTCTACCTACTTGGTGGTGACCCAAGGACCATATCCCATTATGCCTGTAGTCACACCATATTTTTTTAAAAACTGTGGTTAAAAAAACAACAACAACAACATTTGTTTAAACCAGCCAACCCTGAACCCTGAATCTATGGGCAGTATTCAATGAGAAAAGTTCTCCGTGTTTTGTGGAGAACTTGTGCTTTGTTCGCCTTGGACGGAGCATTTTGCTCTCCAAAAGCGAGCAACCCTATTCAATGTGAAATGTTCTCCGTCTTTCTAAGTGATTTTCGCCGTCTCTCTCCGTGTAGAAATTCTCCATCTTTTGATGGAGAGCTGGAATGTGAACTTTTAAACTAAAAGGTTTTTTTAAGAAATTTTGGTGTCAAAAAATCCGTTTTTTTTTCTGTGAAGGGGCATGTTATTTTTATTCATGTGCTTATAGCACATGAATATATATTTAATTTTAAAAAAAATATTTTTTTTAATTTTTTTTTTTTTACACAGTGCAGCCAGCAGGGGGCCGGAGCGCTCGAGCCGCTCATTAGATATTCATATATTCACTGCACCCGAACGTAACTATGCACAAACGGGGGCAGTGAATACTGGGTCCCCCGCTGGCTATAGGGGGGTGCAGCCTGGGTCCTGGAGAGCCCCGCTCCCCTCCACAGTCCTCTGGAGCAGCCAGGGAGACTTTAATCTCTCTGGCTGCTTCCGGCTCCCTGAAAGCTCCCTGCTCCCTGCAGGGGTTAAGACTCGCCGCGAGTGGCGGCGAGTCTTAACCACATTGAATAGCGGGAGCAGGAGTGGCAGAGAGCCCTCCGGAACACGGAGAGTGCATGGAGAGCGAAATAAAACGCTCTCCATGCACGGAGAACTTTTCATTGAATACTGCCCTATATGTTGTATAATGAAAGGCAAACTAAAAAAAAAAAAAAAGTTTCAGAATTGTTTTTCTTTTTAAATATGTAGACATCATTTTGATATTGACATATAATTGTTTGTACAGACTATTTAAAAATGTAACCAGCTTGTCAGGCCTGACATATATAGCAATCCCCCTCTTATGTGAAACATTATTTTAATCCACTGGTGTGATGTGTGCCTTTAAAATTCTACATTTTGCTCTTATGCCCTAACCGACCTACCCTTGTTCTGGTATAGAATTTGCGGAACAAAGGCATTCATCAGTGGGTGAACTAAGGCTGCGGCAGCCAAAAGCACCAGCCATTATGTGAGCTTGTTTCCCTGGAAGAAATCTAGCCTCTGGACAAGTGAAGAGAGCTGTTATGAGTGACCTTGGAGGAGGAAGTCAGGACTGCCAGGCTTGGTGATCTGAGAACAGTGGCGGATTAAGGGGGGGGCACCCGGATACGTGCCCCCCTTGTCATTTAATTTTGTAGCTGAAGACCAGGGCTTTCAAACGAGCCCCGCCCCGTGTCTCTAGCCCCCCGGGAACCGGAGATATCACCTGGCAAAGCTGTAACGTTTTTTCCCCATAGGATAATATGGGACACGTCAATTCCGACCCCCACCTGGTTCCGACAGCTGCCAGTTCCCCCCCTGGCATCACAGAACCTTGTGGTTGATTTCATTCAATTCCAAATCACTGGGCCTTCAATATGATACCAGGCTGGTCTATATCGGTCAATCGGTTCCAGAGATATCGCGTGTAAACCGATTTATTTATTTTTGAAATGTAATTTCATGGCTGTTCATGTTATTTGAGGGCAGATTACTCTGGAATCAAACGTTCCAGTTTCACGGGACCAAAATCATTCAAAGCCCACTCAAAATTTCTTCAATATGATACTTGTTTGGCATAATACATAATGGACATAATGGCGTGTAACTTAACGTGTAATGGACATTATGGCGTAAATGTTTAATGCGCGCCTTTGGTGGACAATGTCCCTGTTTATGAAGCGTATTGTGAATTTTGGCTTAATCTGTGTGGCATTATATGAATTCTGGCTCAATCCGTGTGGCATTACTGTATGTGAATTTTGGCTCAATCCATGTGGCATTATGTGAATTTTGGCTCATTCCATTTGGCATCATGTGTAAGGGGCAAGTATAATGGGATCTAGTATTTTGTTGCATAATGTGTAGAAGTTGTATATGGTGTTGTACACTAAACACACAAGGACATGCCCCCTGTTGAGTGGCCACATCCCCTTTTCCAGAGCACGCCTTCGGCGGGCGCACTACTACAGCCTTTACTTTTGTCACCATGGTGGACCTGCGTACTGTAAATGCCAGGGCCTATATTGAATCCCATTCTGACCCTTTCTCTGCCGCTCTCTTAGCATGTACACTGGCACCACTAACACCGCCCCTCCCCCACCTAAACCCTCTTTTATCATGGTGCCCCCCCCTGTCATTTTATCCTGGATCCGCCCTGTCTGAGAATGATCAGCACGGACTGGGAGAACCCCATTTTTGTGTATTGCTGTTTTGCTTGAGAATTCTGAAACCAATATCAGCACTAAATGATAGATTGATGTACCACTAATCCAGATAAAATAGATATTTCTTGATGTGACTAATTCATAGCGGCACAACTTTGTTCATAAAGGATACCGAAGGAAAGGCTCACTTGTTTGCCACAAACCATCATTCTGAACATCGCAGGGATTCGCAGGCAAATCTTACATATTTAACAATACAGAGTCACTTCTGCCGCTTATGCAGTTGAAAGATATTACAATTTAAGTTCTTTTAATCTCCAAAAGTTTTTTTCAAATATTTTTGGAATGTTATGCGTTACAATGCAAATTTTACCATAATGTGCTTGCAATGCAAAGTTCTCTCTCTCTCTCTCTCTCTCTCTCTCTCTCTCTCTCTCTCTCTCTCTCTCCCCCTCCCTCCCTCCCTCCCTCCCCTCCCCTCCCCAGGAAAAAGGGCACTCGGGGACTCCAAGTAGGTGAACAAGGGACTGGTTTATTGCTCAGTCATATGGTTGTCAATATCTGACAACCATATGACTGAGCAATAAACCAGTCCCTTGTTTCACCTACTTGGAGTCCCCGAGTGCCCTTTTTCCTGGAATTGTACATTTGGAGCTGCAAAGTTCCCAACTGCAGGCACCGGGGCAAGCTACTTTGGCTCAACCCAAGCCCTGGAGTGCCAGGTTATCTGGATACTATATATATATACATACACATACATATATACACACTGTTTTGAGGTTGTAATTTATAATATACTGTACAAAAAAACTTGATCAAAAAAATTAATTTCTTATACGTTTTGATCAAAACACATAAGGATGAAAAATGGATAGCCTTAAAAGAAATGTGTGATATTTACCATGATGTTTGATACACAAACTAGTGCTGCAAAAAAAAAAAAAACCCAGACATTATTGACCTACAGCAGTGTTTTTCAACCACTGTGCCGTGAGCTGTACACAAGTGTGCCCCCAGATCTAGAGATGCTGAAACCAGTTTACCGCCACCGCCAGTTCAACTATTATTAACTGGTCTTTTCATGTAAAGGGCCAATGTATTTTATTTTTGTTACCTGTGGGGTCCAGTGTGATTGTTTTTTTTGTATATGGGGGGCCAATTGGTTTGTTTTTCTTCCTGTAGGGGTCAATGTGTTTTGCCCTGTGGGGATCTCATGTTGTGCCTTGGCAATTTTAAAATCTTATTTTGTGTGCCGCAAGGTAAAAAGGTTGAAAATCACTGACCTACAGTATAGTGGTCTTTTCTATAACATTACCAGTTACAATTTAAGTCAAAGTAAATGAGACCTATCTGTTAGTCTCACCACTGTAGCAGCTGGTGCAGGCACCAGGACTTTGTAAACCAAGGTTATTTCAGTTCTGGCCATAGGCACAGTTATCAGCGAAACCAAGGTATCATCGGCTCAGTCTGTGTGTGGCCAGTTAAAGGGATTTGCAGGACTACCAGCACACTATTTGCCCGGGAAAGATGATAGGTGATAGTTCCTGCTTCACTAGTGCTGCACTGTTGTTGTTTAGACTGGTTTCAACTTTCATACATCATTTGCTGTTACTGACATTGGCTATTCATTTCATTACATTTTGTCTGTCTAGAGCAATTGATATTAGCATGTACTATAAGTTATGGTACTTATGTAATATCTGGGCTCCCGTTTTTCTTATGAGACCGCGTCCCCTCGCGGGGCTCGCCGCGCTTCGGGCACGGTGGCTCGCTGCGCTCGCCACACTATATAAAATCAACTCCATGCGTAGTTGGATAGTAGGGGTATGAAAAAAATGGGGTGCATTTAACATGGGAGCCCAGATAATACATAAGTACCTAAGTTTTAGTCTATTGTATACTTGCGCAATATCTACATTCAGATAAAAGCAGTGTGGTATGTATATGCAAGGGAGCATTCTCCTAACTTGTCTACTGGAAACTGAATACTGACTGTTGCATAGCAACTTGCCATTTATTCCTCAACAGAGGTTATGACATTGCAGTAGTCAAGTCGTGGGTTCTTCCCATCTCTTCACGTGTTGAAATTGATCTGAGACATCAAAGAGCATCAATAACTGGTTCCTTTTCCAGTCTAATTGGAAATCTCAATATAATACTCTATCAATGATAAGTCGTTACTACCTACATATGACGACTGACTGAGTAACTGTAAGTGTGTTCAGCTACAAAGTAACGTCGGCTGCTATAGGTTTATGACCTCTTTCTTTCTATTTGGGTATTATTCACAACAATATAATCTACCTAACTGACCAGCAGTTGCCTACAAAAAGCGCAACTTGTATTTTTCAAGTGCACAAACCATAACTTAGATTTGAAACCAAAATCATTGGTGATCACGGGCACTTTATAATGAAAAGATAGACAAACCTATTGCACAGCATCTACTGTGCCTAGACTATCAATTGTGAAGTCTCTGCAGCAATGTAACAGACTATGAACCAATAATTGAGGAGGCAACAGTGAATTGTACTACTGTACATAAAAATTGGTCATATTGTCCTTGTTATAGAGGTAACTATCACATGCAGTATCACATGCAGTAACCTCTTGATGTATATGGATGCCTGGGAGGGGTTCTAACCTTCAACAACCCACATATAACACAAGATCTTCAAAGATCTGGGAATAATATATAGTTTTGTAAAGTGTAACAACTCCATATCTCTACAATTGATACATACTGTATGGATAACTGGCAGTCATGATGCCTGTGGTCAATATACCGACACTGTCATCCAGAAGGAGGGTATCCCAACAGGGGTCAGGTCAAGTATTCAACCCCCCCCCGCCCTCCCTAACACTAACTATCCTTCCTTGCAGCCTACCCTTAACCCTTCTACCCCCACAACCTGAGCCTAACCTTCCCTGTTAGTGCCTAAACCTGCACCTCAACCCCCCCCCCAGCCTAACCCTATCCTTCCCCTCCATGCACCCTAACCCTAAGCCCCCCACTAGTGCCTAAACTTAACCCCCCCCCCCTCATCCTTAGCCTGACCCAATCCTGCCCTGCATACTCACTGATCGGAATGCAGTGCTGGTCTGATGGCAGTTGGGAAGCCGGCATCGATATATATTGACCACTGGCATCCTCATCTACTGGGATGCTGACTGCATCCCCTCTACAGGGGGCAGTACCTATTTATTGGTTGCAAATACAAGTACAAGACTATGCGTATTTAGGTCAAATTCACTTGAAAACTAAGTATAGTTGTTTTGCTTTGTTCTGTTCATTTAAAAAGCGGCCATTCTAGAATTCTATGTAGTAAGGGACAAATGTGAAGACTATTATTATCAGTAACTTATACTGTATAGCACTGGCATATTCCATTGCACTTTACAACATTTCTAGGCATGAGTGGGCCTCCTACTACTGTATACCAATCATACTCAGCGATGGACTGGGCCACCGAATCAGCCCTGGCATTTGTGCACCCGCCCAACCTTTGTCCCGAGCGTCGACATGTTTGGCACACGCATGCATGTGCCACGCATGCGTGCGCTGCCTCTCCCGGATTGCAGAAGAGAGGGGAGTAATAGCATGGACTCCAGCAGTGCAGAGAGAGCCACCGGACCCACCGTGAGTCCAGCTGCTCTTTCTGTGTGCCAACCGGGAGGCAGAGCCTCCACCTTGCGGCAAGAAATCAGCCCACCTGGCCATCGGCCCCTCTGGCATCTGCCAGAAGTGCCAGATGGCCAGTCCGTCCCTGATCATACTTATAAGAGAAGGACACCTCTGAGGCCTGGCATGTACAACAACATAAAAACCCACTACTATACTCACTTTTAGATACCAAATTAAGTATAGGAACATTTCTAAGAACCTTTAACTGCTATTACTGTAATTTCAATGCAATTTCGATTCTGATTTATGGGAAACTAAACATTGTAATCTAAAGACTTCAGGGATGTTAGAAAACAGGACAAAGTAATTACATTTTCCATGTGCATTATGTGGGACAGAACTAGAAAGGGCTGATTACCGTTGAATACTATGTAAACCATGTATTGATCAATGGAAAAGTGTCCACAGAGAGATAAATATATTAAAACCTCATATGCTGGAATTTATTTACATCAATGCATTTATGTTGATTGATACATTTTGAAATACTTCTTGAAAAACATTGTCCAATTTGAAATACTACATATTTAAAATATGCATATTTTTAGTTAATCTGAAAAAGTCTGTAACACCAACAACTAATACTACAATTAAATGTCTATAAAATATGTTCTGATATTTTACAAACTAAGAGGTTAACGTTATTAAATATTGGAGAGTGACACAATGTAGATAGATAAAAGGTGAAGATTTATTAATGTTTGGATAAATATAAAGTGCTATAAAGTTACTCAAAGATGCGTCTTCAATGCACTATGATGCACCTAGTGCATATTGGGGCCTTTATTCTAATTCACTGGCAAAGGCAAATTCCTTCTCAAATGGACAAAACCATGTGCACTGCAGGTGGGGCAGATGTAACATGTGCAGATAGAATTAGATTTGGGTGATTTATTTTGTTTCTGTGCAGGGTAAATACTGGCTGATTTATTTTTACACTGCAATATAGATCTCACTGAGAAGTAACACCCCACCCAAATTTAATTCTCTATGCACAAGTTAAATCTGCCCCACCAGCAGTGCACATGGTTTTGTCCATTTGAGAAGGAATTTGCCTTTGCCAGTGAATTAGAATAAGGGCCCAGGCAGTGGCGTAAATACTGTAAGGCAGCCCCAGCTGCCGCTTGGGGGAGCAAGCCACAGTGGGGTCTGTGCGGGCGCGGCACCCGCTTGACACACTGATATGCTGCTGCCCACTGGCTGAGCACCAGAGGCTAGTCAGCTGCAGCGCAGGTACGGCCATGGCGTAGATGACAAATCCCTCCACTGATTCAAGTGACTGTACACAGAGCCAGCTATTGGCTACTGTGTACAGGATGGCCGGGCGGATGGACGTGCTAGGGCGGGCTGGGATGCATCGGAGCCATGGGAATAAGCAGTGTCTACTGGCCTCTCTTCTTCTATCCTGCTACAGCTTCTCCGTTATGCGTGTAATGTCATCACATCACACACTGGGCAAACACACTGGAGAGGAGTCCGTGGGGGGGGGGGCGCCACAATTTTTTGGGCAGGGGGGAGCAAAATTTATAGTTACGCCACTGGCCCAGGTGCCTGCACTGATTAATTTAATATGATACACATGTAAATCTTTGTGCGACTAAGTCCCTGCATATAAAGCGCTATGAAGCATTGGCCTTGGCTTTTTATTCACGACAAGTTCAATTGTATTCAGAGCCAAATTTCCCATTAGGCACGTGAGGCACGTGCCTAGGGGCGGCACATGTTTGGGGGCGGCACTTGGATGCCTGTGATAGTACTGTCAGCCCAAAATGTACCAATAACTGCAAAATATCCACTGTACTGTACTGTATTCCATCTTAAATAGAGTGTAAATGGATAGGACATGCAGATACTGCCCCTATAAACTGTCCTACTTAGTAAACATTATTGTTGTGCCTAGGGGCGCCCTCATCCCTAAATCCGCCCCTGATTGTATTATATATACACACTCAGTTGCATACAAATATAGAAGTGTTGTATATAAGGTTAATCAACAAGGTCTCCTAGCGCGTTCAAGTCACATCACTTTGGGACCAAGATGAATCTTTTGGTAAAGTAGATGCCCATTGCTATCTGTCGTATTAAGGATAGTTACATAAGGGCAAAACTGTATAGGCATTTAGAAGGAGGGATCTCAATTGCCTAAGCACCCTTCTCTACAGCAAACATGCTGATTAATGATATTGAGACAGTTGGCCTTGTTCTGATTTGTAATGTATTGCACAGGAAAGAGGCTGTGCAATACTGTACAAATGGAATACAGTACACATTCAGTTTTAGATGTCTGTATAAAATAGATGGATTCTGCACGTATCTACAATACGCAACATCAGATTACCACTGCGACCAGTGTGACCATTGCTCTGGACTTGTAATGGCCCTCAGCCAGTCTGCATAATCCGAAACTTACTAGGCCTGGCCATTGGCAATGAGACCAGAAAGTCTGTATCTGTCAATGCAGACCTTGGGACAGGCATGTCTACAAAACAAGTTTTGTAGACAAGTATTATTATCCGACCCGTTTGTTGCTTTCTTGTGGTGTAGGAACTCACCAGAGCAAGAAGGCCATGAAGTGGTGGATGAGCATTGCCATCTTATTGCAATATGTTAGAGACTAACAGTCCTTGATTTTAAATAAGTTTGGAATATAATTAGGAGAGTGTGGAGAATGTAAGATTTTTTTTTTTATTTAAATGGTGACAAATACCACTTGCACCACAATAGGCTGAGTGCTGTGGATTAGAGCCAATGAAATACACACACACACACACACACACACACATTTATAGCCAGTTCAAGAGAAATTGTTAACATTGCGTTGTTTATGTGTATTGTATCTTGTTGCATGGCGATGATGATGTCAACACAGGAAAGAATATACATTCAGGCTGGATTAATGGGCACCTTAAGGAACATGTTTCACTTACTGCATAATGCCTCATGCAATCAAAGGACCTTTGAGAACTTGATGACAGATTTCCTGAAATCCAGGCTTCGGCATTCTGATTACAGCCGTAGAGTGTTCTAGTTCATTGGGAGCTGAATAAAACATAAATGATATTGGACTGCAGCATAAAGGTGTCAGGAGTGTAGCACTCTTCCATTCGGTGCTCAAATTACAAATATTCTTCAGTGTTCCAGAACCCGGATGTTCAGCAACAGCTACAAACCACCATGCTGGTCCTATCCCCAGACATGCAGAGTGCTGGAAACCTGTACACAAATGTTGTTTGACTTTCATTATCCAAGTCCCTTAGAGGTTAAGAATTCTTGAATTAAGTATTCAAACTAAGAACATGTAAACATGGAAAATGTGCAGTTTAAAGTTATTAGTCCTTCTTAAGCACTAACATCAAATAGATTTCAATGAGGAGGGGTGCTGAGAGATGACAAAGGTCCCCTGTATATTGCTATTTTCTGTACTGGGGTGGCGATTGCTAACCTGCCTAGAATCCCTGTAAGTTTGGCTGTTGTGCATAAAAGATGCTCTGTGCTGCAGAGTGCGGGCTCAGAGTATAAACAGCTTTCTCACACAGGGCCTCTGTGCTGATCCCTTCCTTGCCTGCTTGCCTTAATCAGGGAAGTGTGGCACAAGCCAGAGTCTATTTTAAATTGCAGTCTTAACTCCTCAGATGCCACAGGAGCCAAACTAGTAAGCAACAATACAGAAAATCCTGCAGTTCTAATACATGTACATCATGCATAGGGGAGCATTTTCCATACACATACAGGGACTGATTTTGAGTCACATGCAAGCCGCCAGTCAATGCAATCCTTAACAAAATTCTTCCCTTGTGTACATCCGTTCGTCTGAGACACCGCACCTTCAACACCTGTGCATGCTATAATGCAGATTGGAGCTTCCTTTTACAACCTTAATCATCAGCCAATAAAGTCGGCATCAGCCCTATGGCAGATGCAGTTTCTCGGTTTGACCGTTGCCTTCTTTGCTTTTGACTGTGAACCCAGTCACTTACATTGACAAGCCAATGACACTATGGTGCTTGCAATGACACGCCCATGACACTATGGTGCTTGCATTGACACACCCATGACACTATGGTACTTGAAATGACACGCCCATGACACTATGGTACTTGCAATGACACACCAATGACACTATGGTGCTTGCATTGACACGCCCCCGATGACAATATGGTGCTTGCAATGACACGCCCATGACACTATGGTACTTGAAATGACACGCCCATGACACTATGGTGCTTGCATTGACACGCCAATGACACTATGGTACTTGCATTGACAAGCCCATAACACTATGGTACTTGCAATGACACTATGGTGGTTGCATTGGCACACCCATGATAATAGCTACCTTCCAGTCACTGTCCAAGAATGCCTTTCACTTTTCCACCACATAGCGAGCAGGTCTGAATTACCCCCAAAGTGATAGATACAGATATAACTATGCTTCCAGTTCAGACTGGCGAGGGTACACATACAAGGCCATTGGCCTGTGTATGAGTCAGTGGGGGCCAACGGATACAGATCCCTTTCTGAACATAATTACATTAGTAGAGCTCATAGGCTAACGGCAACTGAAGATGCAGCCTTCAAAGAAACCTATTGGGGCTGGTTCAGCATTCGGAAATGAAGGTACCATGGCACATATTAGAGATATCCTAAGAAAATTTCTGTCTTCTGAGGATTTCCAGCCATATAACTTTCACAAATATGCCCGATGCATGGTCTTCTATGTTTCCTATTTATGTGTGTAATAAAAAATTCTTACACTAATTGGGGGCCTATGTCAACAGGTCTCGATATTCACAAAAAAAAAAAAAGTGACAAACTCATGCTTTTTTTCATGTGTCCATCTCATGTCAACTTTTTCATGTGTCGACCTTTTGACCATGTCGAACCTTTACCTCCGGGTACTCAGATCTCCCCCAACATGTCAAAGGCATACTGTACCTGCTATTTATCAATAAACACAGCATCCTGGTTAAGGACTCCTAACAGTCACTTTCACATCTGCTGTGCACCTATTGGGACCCTAAGTAGTGTGTGTGTGTGTGTGTGTGTGTGTGTGTGTGTGTGTGTGTGTGTGTGTGTGTGTGTGTGTGTGTCTTTTGGGCATAGTTGGGGATGACTAGCACTGAGCTGTATTGCACCAATTTCTACAAAAGTCCTACAATAATGCCACATCACCTGTCTCCCACCTGCCAAGTCAACTGCAAGGAGGAGGTGCTGATACTCCCTTGTACACACTCTAATTGGCCTAAGAAGTCTGTACTCCTATTTACGTCTATTTTTGTTACATGTGCTAATGACATGGAGCTGGTGGAAAGTAGCACAGAATCTGTTTGCTCAACAGAAATGTCAGCAATGCTGAAATGAGAAACAGATTTATTTTTTTGTCCACAGAGTGAACTAAAATAAGAGAACAATTTTCAACCCTAAAATACTGTGCGATCTCACAAATGCTGTACCTAGTGTTTTCTTGTTTATTTCACATAACATGTCTCAGACCATGGCATTGCATTAACAAATACACATGTATTGTTAACATGGTTTAAAAAAGGGAAGGTCACTTTCTAGATACAATTTCTCATAACACTTGCCAATAAATCCCCTCCGGGACAGTCCCAGTGGGGGCACACTACTCACACTGTCGGGAGGCTGCACCCCGGACCCTCCCCATTATTCCTGAACTGCCTGTATGTATGTATGTATGTACTGTATGTATGCATTGTCTTGCTGGGAGAATCCATCCCCGGCAAGGGATACAAACAGGATGTATGTGATCTGCGATAACACTCAAATACCCTTGGCCATTCAGACACAGGAATCATAGGACCCATACAATGCCAAGAAAATAGCCCCCAAACCATTATATTGCCTCCACCAGATTGAAGTGTTGTGGCAATGCAGTTGGTGTCCATGCTTTTGTGTTGTTTTCTCCATATTTGCACCCTGCCATCTGCATGGTGAAAACACGATTCATCGGACCACATGACCCTTTTCCATTCATCTACTGTCCAATTCTTGTGCTCCTTTGCATACGGAAGATGTCTGCTCTTGTTCAATTCAGACAGAGGCTTTCAAACAGGTCATCGGCTTCCATAGCCTATGCGGTGTAATGTGCGGCGAACAGTTAGTTTAGAGACCTTTGAAGTTGCTCCTTGATTAAGATTCCCCACAATTTTACGTACTGTTGCTCTTCTGTTGGACTGGACAACTATGGCAAGATCGAGCATTCAGATCGAGCATTCAGTAGCCTGTGACGACCACAAGCCTGATGTTGAAACACGGTTTTCTGCTGCTCTCAAACACTTCACAAGTGCAGCCTTTTTGATGATACTGGTTCCGGCATTTCGAGCGCCTACAATCACCCTGCGTTCAAAGTCAGTTAAATCATGTTTTTTGCCCATTTCTTCGCAAGCAACACAGTGCAATGTCGGTTGCGCACCTCCGACCTCGGCTCTGGGGGGTTGAGAAGGAGCTGCCGACAGAATAGTATGAAAGGGATCCCCTCCTCCAGGTAACAGCGGGCTGTTGGCAGCACTCTGTGGGCTGCACAGTGAGGGGTTCAGCCATTAAACTGCAATGTGTGGGGGGGGAGGGGGGAGAGGGGGGGCCACTGTGACATGAGCTTGCTCCGGGTGCCCTGGCTGCACCCTACGACACTGCGTGTTGATCAGATATCCAATTTGACAAGAGTAGTTTGAAAGAATGTTACATACTGATTACTAAATAGTATACAGAATACTAATGGAGATATCATTTGACAGAGCACAGTATTTTTACCACATTAAAAGCATCCTTTTGGTATGTAGAATATAGAAATATAGATCTCCGAATTGGTGAACTGTACCCATCATTACTAGATTTGGTGTGAAATATTGTTTAATTAAATATTGTTTAAACAAAAGTCCAAGAGGCTCTGTACTCACCAAAATAAATAAATAATGAGCCCTCCCGGACCCTTGGAAAGGTGGGGACAGACCCGGCATCCACCTTGGCCGCCAAGATAAATAATGGCAATCATGGTGCTTTACGGAGGGTATAGTACTAAAATGATGCAAATCGTAATATTTTGCAGTATTTTAGCCCGCCGCCTCTCAGTAGAACCGCAAATCGCGATATTTAACTTGAATGAGTGTGGGACTATATGGCACAGAGTCTGTGAATGCCACCCCCCTCCCCAACTAGACATCATCGTCTCGTATCCACGCTTCCTCCGGAGAGGAGTATTAAAAAGTAGGCAAGTAATACAGGTACACCACCGATTTTCCGGCAACCGTTGATCCGGAACCTCTTTTAATCCGGACAATTTAGCTCTGTCCGGATTAAAAGAGTTTAACTGACCTCTTTTAATCCGGACAAGTTTGCTTTGTCCGGATTAAAAGAGGTCCGTTAAACTCTTTTAATCCGGACAGAGCAAAATTATCCGGATTAAAAGAGGTCCATTAAACTCTTTTAATCCGGAACACTTTCTGCGCATGGGCGTAACACGCAATAGGCGCAAGTTAGCTTCTGCGGACACTGCAGGTGACACAGAAAGCATCATGGCGTCTGAGGTGAAATAAAGTGACACAGCGGGCAGCAGTGGGGGTGATATGTCGCCCAAGGTCCCGGCAAGTACCGCACATTGGCGGAACACACATCATGAGCAAGTTCCACTGGATACAGCTTCCAATAACTCTGCAGGTGACACAGCGGGCAGCAGTGGGGGCGATATGTCGTCCAAGGTCCCGGCAAGTACCGCACATGGGCGGAAGAGAAAGCATGTTCAAGTTCCACTGGATACAGCTTCCAATAACTCTGCAGGTGACACAGCGGGCAGCAGTGGGGGCGATATGTCGTCCAAGGTCCCGGCAAGTACCGCACATGAGCGGAAGAGAAAGCATGTTCAAGTGTCACTGGTTACAGCTTCCAAGCACACTGCAGGTGACACAGCAGGCAGCAGTGGGGGTGATATGGCGGCCAAGGTCCCAGCAAGTACCGCACATGGGCGGAAGAGAAAGCATGTTCAAGTGCCACTGGGTACAGCTTCCAAGCACACCGTAGGTGACACAGCAGGCAGCAGTGGGGGTGATATGTCGTCCAAGGCCCAGGCAAGTACCGCACATGGGCGGAAGAGAAAGCATGTTCAAGTGCCACTGGGTACAGCTTCCAAGCACACTGTAGGTGACACAGCAGGCAGCAGTGGGGGTGATATGTCGTCCAAGGCCCAGGCAAGTACCGCACATGGGCGGAAGAGAAAGCATGTTCAAGTGCCACTGGGTACAGCTTCCAAGCACACTGCAGGTGACACAGCAGGCAGCAGTGGGGGTCATATGGCGGCCAAGGTCCCAGCAAGTACCGCACATGGGCGGAACACACAGCATGAGCAAGTGCCACTGGGTACAGCTTCCAAGCACACTGCAGGTGACACAGCAGGCAGCAGTGGGGGTCATATGGCGGCCAAGGTCCCAGCAAGTACCGCACATGGGCAGAAGAGAAAGCATGTTCAAGTGCCACTGGTTACAGCTTCCAAGCACACTGCAGGTGACACAGCAGGCAGCAGTGGGGGTCATATGGCGGCCAAGGTCCCAGCAAGTACCGCACATGGGCAGAAGAGAAAGCATGTTCAAGTGCCACTGGTTACAGCTTCCAAGCACACTGCAGGTGACACAGCAGGCAGCAGTGGGGGTCATATGGCGGCCAAGGTCCCAGCAAGTACCGCACATGGGCGGAACACACAGCATGAGCAAGTGCCACTGGGTACAGCTTCCAAGCACACTGCAGGTGACACAGCAGGCAGCAGTGGGGGTCATATGGCGGCCAAGGTCCCAGCAAGTACCGCACATGGGCGGAACACACAGCATGAGCAAGTGCCACTGGGTACAGCTTCCAAGCACACTGCAGGTGACACAGCAGGCAGCAGTGGGGGTCATATGGCGGCCAAGGTCCCAGCAAGTACCGCACATGGGCAGAAGAGAAAGCATGTTCAAGTGCCACTGGTTACAGCTTCCAAGCACACTGCAGGTGACACAGCAGGCAGCAGTGGGGGTCATATGGCGGCCAAGGTCCCAGCAAGTACCGCACATGGGCAGAACACACAGCATGAGCAAGTGCCACTGGGTACAGCTTCCAAGCACACTGCAGGTGACACAGCAGGCAGCAGTGGGGCTGTTATGGCATCCCCAGACAGTTCAAGTGACAGTAATGCTGCTAGGCCTTCCAAGAACAGTCGTGGTACAGGTATAAAGCGTAAACACAAATCTATATCAGTGCAGGCAAAAGTTGAGATATTACAAAAACTTGACCGTGGTGTGTCAGTGAAGAAGCTGTGTGATACATACAGTCTTGGTTCCTCAACAGTGTATGACATCAAAAAGCAAAGGGAGAAAATATTGCAGTTCTTTGCAGAAAGTGAATCGAAGAAGCAAATGAGCATTCGCAAAACTATGAAAACTGGTAAAAGCACTGAGCATGATCGAGTGTTGCTGGAATGGTTTCGACAACGTCGGAGTGATGGTGTAGACTTGTCGGGCATCATGGTACAGGAACAAGCTAAGTTGTTCCATAAAGCACTAAACCTTGACTATGAGTGTGATTACAGTGAAGGATGGCTGCATAGGTTTAAGACACGTCACGGAATTTCGATGCGTAAAGTGTGTGGAGAAAAACGGTCTGCAGACCATGAAGCAGCTGAAGAGTATGTGGTTGAGTTTGCAAAGCTTGTGTCTGACAAAAACCTCACCCCCCAGCAAGTTTATAATGCGGATGAAACTGCACTTTATTGGAGATGCACTCCTAGGAAAACCTTATCAATGGAGGATGAAGAAGCCCCCACAGGGTTTAAACAATCTAAGGACAGAGTTACTGTCTTAGGCTGCTCCAATGCTGCTGGAACTCACCGATGTAAGCCACTAGTAATCGGAAAAAGTAAATGCCCTAGGGCTTTAAAAGGTGTTAAAGTGTATCCTGTAATTTATCGCGCAAATAAAAATGGATGGATTACTACTGAGTTAATGCTAGAGTGGTTTACAAAGTATTTTGTGGCAGAAGCCAGAGCACACTGCACATCTGTAGGCCTAGCAGAGGACTGCAAAATTCTTCTTCTCCTGGACAACTGTTCAGCTCACCCTAGTGCTGATCTGCTGCGCAAAAATAATGTTTTTACAGCATACTTACCACCAAACTGTACATCGCTTATCCAACCACAAGATCAAGGAATATTGCGCTCTATGAAGGCCAAGTATCGCACACTTTTCATGAAACACATGCTAGATGTGGTGAATTCAGGAAAGCCTATTCAGTCATTTATCAAAGACTTTAACATGAAAGATGTTCTTTGGTTTGTTGCTAGTGCTTGGGAGAATGTAAATTCATTAACACTAAAGAATGGATGGCATAAGTTGTGGCCTGCCATGGTGTTTGAAAATGCACCTGATGAAGATCAAAGTATTGCCTTCACGGGATTTCGTGGAGCACATGATAAAGAATGTGTTCTTGATTTACTTGAATATGCAAAAAGATGTACAGGTACTGGAACTGCTGCCAACGATCTATCAAGTAGGCTGAACGAAGAAAACCTAGCAGAGTGGATGGAGGTTGACATTGAAATACCTGTTGTACGTCACTGTACTGACTCTGAAATAATAGATATGGTTTTGAATCCTGAAAAAATCATTGAAAGTGATGATGGTGGGAGTGAAGAGGATGTAATTGAAATCCCCACTAGTATTGACAAACTGATTGAGATGACAAGTGAGCTAATCAAAGGACTAGAACAACGTAACTTTGTGACAGCACAAGAACTAATGCATTTTCAATTGATGAAAGAAAAACTGTACAGGGAAAGGTCAAAACTTATGAAACAACCTCAACTTGATGTCGTGTTTAAGAAGCTATGTAAGAATGTGCCTCTGAGCAGAACCAGTACTGTAGCATCTCCGATTCCTTCAACTTCTACAACAGGTCCCTGTTCCCCAGGCATCCCAGATGCGACTGTCCCACCTGAAATACTTCAAGTCCAAGATGATGAATAGGTTGGAGGGGGATTTGGACTGTGGGAGGTTTACAGTTAGTTATACGAGTTGGGCTGTGGAAGATTTAGAGTTGGGATGTGGAAGGTTTAGAGGTGGGCTGTGGAAGGTTTAGAGGTGGGCTGTGGGGAAGGTTTACAGAAAGTGTGGAAGGTTTGCAGTAAGTGATAAGAGGTGGGCTGTGGAAGGTTTAGAGGTGGGCTGTGGGGAAGGTTTACAGAAAGTGTGGAAGGTTTGCAGTAAGTGATAAGAGGTGGGCTGTGGAAGGTTTAGAGGTGGGCTGTGGGGAAGGTTTACAGAAAGTGTGGAAGGTTTGCAGTAAGTGATAAGAGGTGGGCTGTGGAAGGTTTAGAGGTGGGCTGTGGAAGGTTTAGAGTTCAGCTGTGGAGGTACGTTCATATGGCGTAGTGGATGTTTGGCTGCAGGGGGGTTACAGTTACTGTCATGCTGTAGGAGGTTTAGAGTACAGGTACTGTACCTGTAGTGACTTTAATTCATACTGCACTTTGGGCCTTATTCAAGTTCACTCTTTCTGACAAAATCCTTCTTAGATGGACAGAACCATGTGCACTGCAGGTGGGGCAGATGTAACATGTGCATAGAGAATTATGTGAGTTATTTTGTTTCTGTGCAGGGAAGATACTGACTGCTTTATTTTTACAATACAATATAGATCTCATATTGAAGTAAAACCTCACCCAAACATAATTCTCTATGCACATGTTACATCTGCCCCACCTGCAGTGCACATGGTTCTGTCCATCTAAGAAGCATTTTGTCAGAAAGAGTGAACTTGAATAAGGCCCTTACTGTGTTTGTTCAAAATGTACCTGATACCTGATTTGGTTGTACAGCACGTACTACACTGTAATAAACAGTTTTGCATACTCTACTGTGTTTATTCATTCATTAATATTATGCTGTTGCATATACTTTACTAATTATTGCTTTAGAAATGTGATGAAGGTGTTAAATCACTAAAAAACTAGTCATCCATGAAACCTTCGATAATCCGGAAAAATCGATAATCCGGAACGGCACTGGAACCGATGATGCCGGAAAATCGGTGGTGTACCTGTATATATGTGTGTGTCTATGTGCGTGTGTATACGCAATCAATTTGCACATGATTTTATCTCCACCTTCTATACAGTAGAACACTTTGTGGTTCTTTTATATATTCGATACTCAAGTGAGTGTAAACAAGGTCCATGGAAAAGACTACATCACTGGAACTTCTGGGAACCTACATTTTTATAAACAAATAAGCCAGTTTCATATTTTGGTATTTGTACACTTGGTCCCTTCTTTCTGTATTTATCTATGTAATCCAAAGGAACATGAGATGGGACACCACATCCCCTTCAGCTTTAAACTGACAGAATAAAATTGTGCACACCAGATAATCATTTCTCAGTATATTCTGCAAACAATTTGTCAACTCTATTGAAAGCTATTCTAAAGAATAGAATCAGACCTCTACATATTAATAGACAGGAACCTACTCTTTTAGTATTTTACTGCTGGCAGGTATGATGTCATAAGCCTGAATGTTGGACTCCTCACTTTTAAAAAGCTCAGTGTTTTGCTGCAGCAAGATACACAGCTGACTGTGCTCCTGCATTGAATCAGTTTCTGGGAATAGACTGTTCACTTCCAACAGAGAATGGGCGTACTATACAGTTACTGTGCTACAGAATGAAAAGAGCTTCTACAAAAAAGGGCTGTGCTTCTGCATGGAATGTACTACTGGGCAATTTTCCTGTGCACACAAGTAGTCAGGACTGTATCACATTGACTTTACATTATGTACAGAAAACATGGTTGCCTACCTGACCCTCTCCATGAGGGAGAAAATGCTCTGTTCGTGGTCTTCCCTGGTAATGTAGGATTGCCATCACCTGTGTGGAGCTGGTTAATTGATAAGAAAAGTGTGTCACCACAGGTGATGGCAATCCTACATTACCAGGGAAGTCCAGGTACAGAGCATTTTCTCCCTCTTGGAGAGGGTCAGGTAGGCAAGTATGACAGAAAATGCACACGATTTTGATCTATTATCCAGAAAACACACACACACTTGTTTCTGCTTAGTAATCATTTGTGCACTCATGTGGTCATGAAGTTATTTCTCCCAAAATCTCTCATTTTCTGATTCTTGTACCCTATTACATTTCGCCCCTGTTATATTGTTATTAATGTGCTAGCATGCATTAGATTGTTCTTATGTATTACATGACATGCCTTTTCCTATGTTTTCAATAAAAAACACATTACAAAAAAATTGTAGAGCATCATGTACCCTAAACAAAATAAGGAAGAAATACTTTGGCAATAATGTTTATTACTGTACCAAAGAAAAACTGGGACTGCCGATTTTGTCAGTCCTGGACCCCACAATTTCTGATGGCAGCCCTGGCTGCAAGTGGCTGATTTGTGCATTTGAGCAGGTATAATAATGATGTTCAGGGCCACAGAATGGTTTCCTAAAATTGCAGTTTAGGAGGGTACTCGGGAATAACTCCAACTTGGTGCAGAATCAGCTACTAGAGGTTTAGTTCCTGGAGCATGGCTATAAAGCCAGGACTGCAGATAAATGCCTCACCAAGGCACAGGAACTGTCCAAAAAGAAGTCGCTAATGAAAGATATTCCAATAGGCATATTTTTGTTGTGCAAAGTGTTACAAAATAAGGATGGTACAAAATCAATGAGGAGGCATTGGCCGCTCCTAAAGACTGACCTTAATCTGAGAAAGATAGGATATAAATTGCCTTAATCAAGTGTATGCAGAGGCCCAAATTTGAAAGACCTCTCTTATAGGACAATTTGGCAACTAGACTAAGTACAGCACAAAGTCCATCGAAAATCTTTTGGTCAACCATTTGACCGTATCCCCAGGGAACTGTAGGGGGTGGACACACAGGGTGCAGAGGACTGTATAGATGTGAGATACAGGGTGCAGGGGACTGTATAGGTGGTGACACACAGCTTGTAGGGGGGTGACACAGGGTGCAGGGTACTGTGGGGGGTGTGACACACAGGGTGCAGGAGACTGTATAGGTGGTGACATGCAGGGTCTGTGGGGAGTGTGATACACAGGGTGCAGGGGACTGAAGGTGCAGGGGACTGAATAGGTGTAACACAGAGTGTAGGGGACTGTATAGGTGATGACACACAGGGTCTGTGGGTGGGTGTGACACGCAGGGTGTAGTGACTGTGGGGGGAAACACATGGTGCAGGGGACTGTAAAGTTGGTGACACACAGGCTCTGTGGGGGGTGTGACACACAGGGTGCAGGGGACTGAATAGGTGGTGAAAAGCAGGGTCTGTGGGGGGGGGGTGACACACAGGGTGCAGGGGACTGAATAGGTGGTGACACACAGGGTGCAGGGGACTGTATAGGTGGTGACACACAAAGTGCAGGGGACTGTAGGGGGGTGAAACGCAGGTGGGACAGTATAGCTGGTGACACATAGGGTGCAGGGGACTATAGGTGGTCTGACACACAGGGTGCAGGGGACTGTAGGTGATCTTACACACAGGCTCTGTGGGGGGGTGCCACACAGGGTGCAGGGGACTGAATAGGTGGTGAAACGCAGGGTCTGTGGGGGGTGACACACAGGGTGCAGGGAACTATAGGAGGTAGGCATACAGGGTGCAGGAGACTGTAGGATGTTTGACACACGGTGCAGGGGACTGTATGGGGTGAAATGCAGGGTCTGTGGGGGTGTGTGATTTTTTTAGTCTAATTCCATGTTTATATCCTGCACCTACAGTCCTCTGCACACTATGTGTTGCTGCCCCCAACTACAGTCACTGCACCCTGTGTGTCACCGATTAAGGTCCCTGTCTGTTGCCCTAATACAGTCCCATATTTAATTGGATTCCCAACGGAATCCCAATCCCAGTAATATATGAAGACAAAAGCATAAAAAAATTGGTATATGTTTATATTTTTCATGTTTTTTTAAGGCAACAAAGTAGTTTGACCTAAATTAAAAGTATAAAAATTCTGTTTGGTAAATAAAAAAATATTTTGCATTTTGCACAAAACAGTTATGTTACAGTATATGAACATTTTCATTAAATATTTTAAAAAATCCAATATTTATTCTTACGGTGATGTTTTACATTTCAGAGTTAAAAAAATAAATGTAAAAAAAAGCTATGAAATTCCATAGACAAAAAACCTTATGGTTTCACATGTTCCATTAAGGCTTCTTACACATGATCTGACTTTTCAGAAACCAGTTGTAACTCTTCCACTCAAACGCCAAAAAGCAATGAAATTCCGATCATTAAGGCTGGCACCTTAATGGACGTGTCTTGCACAATACAGATATGGTAAGCCATCACAGCCTGTGGGTAAGTGCAGATTCAGAACTCTCACAGAGTGAGATTGCTGTCACTCACACAATGGTGGAGCTGCTAATTCACAGATTTGTGTGCTCATTGGAATACACACATGCAGTCTATGCAAAGGTCGAAGCAGAAGACAAAGCTGCTCAGATGAGGTAATAGTGGTGTTGATTAGAGGGAGGAGACAGAGCAGTTTGGATGGGGTTACAGAGATGTGTGGATAGGAGGAAGACTCCGCAACACTGATGGGGGGACAAAGCAACACAGACGGTTGGAAAACAGTGGTGCAGACAGGGGAAGGTAAGACAGAGTGATGCAGTGTGGGAGGGGGGCACAGAGTGCAACAGATAGGGTAAAGAGAATGGTGCAGATTGGGGAAAGACAGTAGCACAGATGGAGGGGAGATAGAGCAGTGTGCATGGTTGTACAGTGCTGTGTGGATGAGGGGAACAGAGCAGCACAGATGGAAAGAAAAAGTGGCATAGATGGGGGGCAGAGCAGCATGGAGGAGTTAAGTATTTCTACCTACCCTTGGGAGTGGCAGCTAGGCCTAATCCTTGGGGTGTTGGCTAGGACTAACACCCCACCACCACCCCACGGGCCATAGCCCTAACAGTGACCTCAATATTTACCTTGTTGGCAATGTCAGCTAAATGAATGGGGTAAGAGTGGTGAGGATAGGGGAAAGATTATGCAGAAGGGAGACAGAGTGGTGAGGATGAGGCGTAAAGATGCAGATAGGTTGAAAACACTGGCATGGATGGGTAGAAAACTGGTGAAGATGGGAGAGAAGACAGTGTGGCAGAGTGATGTTGAAGAGGGAAACACAGAGCAGCGCAATGAGAAGAAAATGGTGGTACGGATAAGGCACAGATGGGGAAAGACAGATGGTGCAGATAAATTAGTACAGACTAGCACAGATGGGAGAACACAGCAGTATGGATTGGCGAAGACAGAGCAGCATGGAAGCGTATAATGGAAGTAAGTGTAGATGCATAGACCGTAGATGGGGTATTATAGTTTAACCAAAATGTTTGAGGGAGTTAAATGTGTATAATAAATTAGATGGATGTATGGAGTGAGAAGGATGTTGGAACAGGATGGGAATGTTGTGGTGCCTGAATGGGATGGATGTGGGCACTGACTGGGATAGGTACACCACATAACTGCTCAGACGATCAGTTGCATAGACTGCATGTGTGTATTCCAATGAGCACACACATCTGTGAATTAGCAGCTCCACCATTGTGTGGGCGACAGCAATCTCACTCTGTGAGAGTGCTGAATCTGCACTTACCCACAGGCTGTGATGGCGTACCATATCTCTATTGCGCAAGGAACACGTCCATTAAGGTGCCAGCGGAAGAGTTACAACAGGTTTCAGAAATGTCAGATCATGTGTAAGAAGCCTTAATGGTACATGTGAAACCATAAGGTTGTTTGTCTATGGAAAATATGTGTGTGTGTGTGTGTGTGTGCGTGCGTGCGTGCGTGTTTTTAATGGAAACTATTTGCACAGAGACCCTTGTTCTGTCCTCGACTTAAACACAAGGTACAGTGTAGACACCACAATTATTTGTTACAGAAGTGTGAGCACAAAGGGTGTAATGTGTAAATATTAAGTGACAAAAAAATAGCTGTCCACTCTCCTGGTGCAAACAATGTTGTGTTTAGACTTAGAGTGACTGCTTACACTATCAGACCATTTACACCACCTTTTAGCATAGAAATATATTGTTGTGCCTCGTTCTGGTGCCAGTAAGCAGTGTTATTTGATACCATTATACTTGAGATGCAGTTTTGCTGGCTGGAAGTTGTGGACTGTAGGTATGTATTTCAGCCTGCAGGTGGAATGCATACCGTTATTTGGAATTGTCTGACTACTATATGAAGATATTTGTGAGGGTGACAACCATCCAGGAGACTTGTCCACTCTTCTCGGGGGCCAAAAGAGCCACCTAATTTGTGGGAGCCTCCCTGCTGATCTGGGAGAGTAGGCACGCTTGACATAGCTGTGCACACTGCTTCTCATGCAGAAAGCTGTGCAGTGTGGAATACTTTTTTTTACCACTTGAAAAATATTTTTTTCTGTACCCTGAAAGCCCAAGTCCCTGCTGTAATTTTTAATAAAATTATTTTTAAACTCTCTTTAGTGGTTGGCTCAAAAAAACTTTTGTCAGGGACATGCATGCAATCAGGTAGGCAGTACTTCCACTGTGTCCACGGTAAGGGGCAGTGCCTCTCCTTGCACAGCCACCACCGCACGTCACTGTCTTTAGTATCCGATTCACAAATGTTGTGCGGTTAGGACACACTGCCCTTCTGTTTGCTGCATATAAAGGGCACGGTGACATGGGCATCACTTATTGTGCTTACTACACTGACTGTACTATACATGGTAAAGAAATCAGTGCAATAGGGAGTGTAAAGGGAAGCCTACTGTATTGTCCAGATTACAGGTTCTCTTTTAAATGATCCGGTTTATCTAGAATTTCTGTGTAAAGAGCCAGCATGTTCCATTGTACTTTACAATAGGGAATAAAACAGCGATAACATAAGACTGCATAATAAAAGACAGAGCAAGACATAAGAGGGTCTTGTGCTTAGCCAGAAGCTTACATTCTACAGGAACACAAAAATGTATTAAACAAGGATAAGTGTCTCCCTTTAATCAAGAGTATAAGCGGCATTTATACAACTCCTCTTATGCACCGCCATCTATTCAGTATGACCTCAAGGTTGAAGATCTTTATCACAATGTTTACTTTCCTCATATTTATCCTGTTTGATTTGATGTTTACAAACCTCATATGTGGTTCTTCGTACACAAGCAGTCGTTTTGACAAACATTTAAAAAAAAAAAAAAATTCTCTCCTTCCGTAACCAAACAGAGAAATGTTTTGCTTCAGGAAATCATCCAAGGGATTCTGACCTTCCTCTGTACACTAGACTTACTGTGCGTGGAGCATCCACTGGATCCCGCAAAGGAAAACCGGTAAAATCCCTGGCTCAAAATGAAAAAGTATCTCTCTATGTCTGCTATGTACTTCAGGACCAATGTGGTTTGTGGCACTCTGGCTTGCTTTTAAGTTTTATGCTTGCTTTGTACATCATAGAGCCGAGAAACACCTAGATCTGTACATATTTACTGGAGGAAAACCTCTGATGGGTTAGAAGAATCAACACTAATGACTAAAGTTTAGGACCTACAACTCCTGCATAGAAGTTAAACAAATATGACAACACATAATATGAGCAGAGATGTAGCTAGGTGACATGGTGCCTGGGGCAAGGGTATGTTTCGGCACCCCTCACCCCCTTAGCCATTTTTCTTCTTATAATAATGCCCCTTACACATTATGCAACACACCACATTATACCACGCACCATAATGCCCATTACACAATATGCCACACAAACCGTAATGCCCATTACACATTATACCAAATGCTGTAATGCTCACTACACATTATACCACAAACTTTAATGCTTAGTACAAATTATTCTACATACGAACCGCTTACCTACATGCTCATTGATAGGAGTAACATGCTGGTTGCCTGGGATTTCTTGCTCGATCCCAGGGGATTACATGCTCCTTGAAAGGGATTTCAAGCTCATTGCCGGTGAAGAGGGTTACATGCTCATTGCCAGGAGGGCAAGTTACATGCTCATTGCTATGGTGAGTTGCTTGTTGCTATGGGGAGTTACATGCTCATTGCCAGGAGGGTTTACAAGCTCATTGCCAGGGTGGAGTTATATGCTTGTTGCCAGGGATGAATTAAATGTTCATTGCCAGGGTGGTCACATGCATCTCCCTGCCGCCAGCATCACCTTTTCTCTGGCAAAGTGGAGAAGGGAGGAGAGGGGGCGGCCTGCATGCCCTCTCTCCTCCCCAGCTCCTGGAGCTTGAGCTCCTCTGGAGCCACCCTCCCTATGCCTCTGATTATGAGATGCAAACAGAGGTGTCCTGGTACATCTTTGCTACAGTCAGTTGCATAACAACAGCCCTGCAGACCCCTGCAGGGAGGCGCTGAGTTAGTGTGGGCGCTGGGGGTCTGTGGGGCTATTGATGCGCTGCACTGCTGCTGGGACCAGCCTGCCTTACGCCTCTGTTTGCTGGCGCTGCTGGGACCCACAGATCTACTTGTCTGCGGTCTTGGCCCCCTTACAGCAGACACTTTTTGAGGCGGCAATCCATGGTAAATTTGCAATTATTTTTACCACAAAAAAAAAACTTTTCACAGCTAATTGAATTCTATCAAACTGAATGGTTCTAAATCTGCACCTCTAACCTCACCAAAGTATAGTTATAGCATAGCAATGCCTGCTTTCTTACTTTTGTGACTTTTGTGAGACATCTTTTGTTGTAACTCTGAGGCTTCCTTTTTGCCATTTCCATTGAAAATATTTTCTATATAATACTTTAACTCTGCATACACCATACCAGTCTATCTCTTTTGCATCTGAAAGACCTACTCTAAATAGATGGTGTAAAGATTACTGACTTACCTCTGAGATATACAGTTGTGCTCATAAGTTTACATACCCTAGCAGAATTTGTGATTTTCTGGCCATTTGTCAGAGAATATAAATGATAACTCACAAACTTTTCTTTCACTTATAGTTAGAGGTTGGGTGAAGCCATTTATTGTCAAACAACTGTGTTTACTCTTTTTAAATCATAATGACAACAGAAACTACCCAAATGACCCTGATCAAAAGTTTACATACCCCAGTTCTTAATACCGTGTATTGCCCGCTTTAACATCAATGACAGCTTGAAGTCTTTTGTGGTAGTTGTGGATGAGGCTCTTTATTTTCTCAGATAGTAAAGCTGCCCATTCTTTTTGGCAAAAAGCCTCCAGTTCCTGTAAATTCTTGGGCTGTCTTGCATGAACTGCAAGTTTGAGATCTCCCCAGAGTGGCTCAATGATATTGACGTCAGGAGACTGAGATGGCCACTCCACTCACTTTATTCTGCTGTAGCCAATGACAGGTCGACTTGGCCTTGTGTTTTGGATCATTGTCATGTTGGAACATCCAAGTACGTCCCATGCGCAATTTCCGGGCTGATGAGTGCAAATTTTTCCTCCAGTATTTTCTGATAACATGCTGCAATCATTTTGCCATAAATTTTGGCCAAGTTTCCAGTGCCTTTGTAGCTCACACATCCCCAAAACATCAGTTATCCCCCGTGTTTCACAGTAGGAATGGTGTACCTTTCATCATAGGCCTTGTTGACTCCTCTCCAAATGTAACGTTTATTGTGGTGGCCAAAAAGGTTAAAATTTGGTAGTAATGGCTCTCTTCTGGCGACTCAACCATGCATCCCATTTTTATTCAAATGCCTCCTTATTGTACATCTTGAAACAACCACACCACTGTTTTTCAGAGAGTCCTGTATTTTAGCTGAAGTTGTTTGTGGATTTTTCTTTGAATCCCAAACAATTTTCCTGGCAGTTGTGGCTGAAATTCTTGTTGGTCTACCTGAACGTGATTTGGTTTCCACAGAATCCCTCATTTTCCACTTCTTAATTAGAGTTTGAACACTGCTGATTGGCATTCTCAATTGCTTGGATATCTTTTTATATCCCTTTCCTGTTTTATACAGTTCAATTACCTTTTCCGGCAGATCCTTTTGCTTTCCCCATGACTCAGAATCCAGCACTGGATGAAAGATGCAAGGGTCTTTCAGGAGACCAGAAACTCACTGACCTTTTATAAACACACACTGATTACAAGCAAACAGATCACAGGTTAGGATAGTTACCTTTAGTTGCCATTTAAACCCTTTTGTGTCAACTTGTGTGCATGTTATGAGGCCAAAATCAAGGGTATGTAAACTTTTGATCAGAATCATTTGGGTAGTTTCTGTTGTCATTATGATTTAAAGAGTAAACACAGTTGTTTGACAATAAATGACTTCACCCAACCACTAACCATGAGTGAATTAATAGTTTGTGAGTTATCATTCATATTCTCTGACAAATGGCAAGAAAATCACAAATTCTGCTAGGGTATGTAAACTTATGAGCACAACTGTATATAGATATACTGTATGATATATTTATTTATTTATCATGTTAATGGAATTCACTAGGCTGGTCAGGGTTATATTATAAGGGTTTATTTAAAAGGGTTAAGTAATGCAATAACAAATTCTCTCTGAATTCTCCAATACACCTTTCCCTCTCTCAGATCACAACCTTATCACCTGCATGCTCTTCTCTAGTCATTCCAACTATAAGACACTATGGGGTAGATTTATCAAACAGCGCTATGGGGCATATGCGCTATCCCCGTGTGCTAAAGCAGGGGATAGCGCTTCCCCTCATCTATCAAACTTTACTTTAATGGTGGCGGTGCGGGACAGGAGGGTTAACGTGTATGCGTTAGTTGCTGCAGAGCTCCGGGCTAATACCTTATTTATGAAGCTTCCCACCGGCCACTCGCTCCTTCTTTGCACTCCATTTCATAGCGCCAGAATTTTCTGGCGAAGCGTGTCTCCTGTGTGCTGTTAGGTGCCGCTTGTTGGTCTCCGGCGGCTTCAGATTAAAACTGCGCATGCGCCTGGTACACAGCATCCCCTGTGAACATTACCCAATGCATGCGCAGTTTTAATCTGAAGCCCCCGGAGACCAACAAGCGGCGGCTAACATGGAAAACTGCGCATTCGCCGGGTACGTATTGCGAGAAAAAGTATCCGGCGCATGCGCAGATAAGACAGGCGGACAGCAGCGCACATACGTTATGGGAGGCAGCGTATCCCCGGCAGCAGGGGTTAACGCACTGCCATTATGAAGCCCACTCTATTGATACATTTGGACGAGTTGCAAGGGAGCTTCACCACGATAAAGTGGTGAAGCGAACCTGTGCCCATAAGGAACCTTAAGGCAATATTGATAAATCTACCCCTGACATCCCTCAATCCACCTCAAGCCCGCAGAAATACATTAGTAATGATATTAATTTTCAAGAACTCTCTTCCTCTCTGCAACAACAGCTTGCTCCTATTTCTTCATTCACTACTCTGAGATGGCGGTATCACACCTAACTCTCTAAACAGCCCTTGATGAAGTGGCTCCAGTATTGAATACCACACCACACTCCACATAGGCCTAGATGCCAGCTGTGGCACTCTAAATTAACAAGACACCTACAAAATCTCTCACGGAAAGTTGAATGTAAATGGCATAAATCTGACCCAAGCTCTCTCTCAAACTACCGTTCCATCTTTCAGCTTCCATGTACCTCCAAACGACTTGAAAGACTTGCCTACACTCACCTCACACACTTTCTTAACTCGCACAACTTATTGGACCCGCTTCAGTCAGGTTTTCATGCCCAACACTCCACAGAGACAGCACTGACTAAAGTTGTAAATGATCTGGTCACTTCCAAGTCTAAGGCCACTATTCACTACTAATTCTTCAAGATCCCTGCTACTTTTGACACTGTAGACCACAAACACTACAATCCCTAGGTCTTAAAGACGCAGCCCTCTTTTGGTTCAAATCTATCTAACTGCTCCTTTAGTGTTTGTTTCTCTGATTCTACCTCCTCTTCACTATCTCTATCAGTTGGAGTACCTCACGTTTCAGTTTTAGGTCCTCCGCTTTTTTCAAGTATACCTCATCTCTTGACATACTCGCCCTCCCCCCCACCACCTCACAGTGTGGGTTTGCCCGCACTGGCTGTGAATGGAGGATTAACATAAACAGCCATTCGCATTTTGCTGGCAACACCCACATCTTTCAATGGTCGACGACCATCAAAAGATGTGGAAGGTGCACACATATAAAAGTGACTTTCAAGTCAAGTACATATGTGCACGCTGGGATGGAAATGGGCAATGTCAGCTGAAACACACACCCCCCCCCCCCGCACCCACGTCATGGCCTCATCACCATGAGAATGCAGGACACTCATGAAACACTGGGCATTCACATATGGTAATGGGGCTGTTCGGCACCCCACGGCCCTCATAGCCCCACCACCCCACCCCTACAGAATGTGTCTGCAGATGCATAGAAATGTGCCTGTGCATGTGCGGATGCACAACATCTGAATGAACCAGAATAACCCCTTAATCTGTCTCAAAATCATGCCACATGCACCAAAAAACATATTCAAAATTCACCCTTACCTTACACAAGACACTGCTAAATCTCTAATCCATGCTCTCATCATCTCATGCATTGATTATTGCAATAGTCTCCTTTTTGACCTTCCTCAATACAAACTCTCACCAATACAGTCCATCATGAATGCAGCTGCGAGGCTAATCTTCCTAGCCAGACGTTCATCGTCTGCAAAGCTACTCTGTCAGTCACTTCATTGGTTACCTGTATTCTACCGTACTCAATACAAAGTTCTTTTACTTACACACAAAGCCATAAACCAAACTACACCAACATACATCTGTTCTCTTATCTCAAAATATCTTCCAACCCGACCTCTACGCTCCTCCCAAGATCTGTGTCTCTCATCCACACTCATTACTTGCTCCCATTCCCAATTGCAGGACTTTCTTCAGGCTGCACCCACTCTGTGGAATGCCCTCCCATGCACAATAAGACTCTCCTCCAGTCTCCCAACCTATAAGCGTTCCCTGAAAACTCACCTCTTCAGGCAAGCTTATCAAATTACACTTAACCTTCATATACCATCACATCCCCATTGTACATTGACACACATATCCTCTCTTTCTTTTTCACATTTTCCATCCTCCTAACCCCTGGCCAAACTGCTGCATCACCATATCATAGAGCACACCAGGAACCTTTGCATTCTTGTGGAATTAATGCAATAAAGAATATCTATCCTTGTGTATCAATGCCTATTTCCTTATAGATTGTAAGCTTGTGAGCAGGGCCCACATACGTTTGACTGTAAATCCCCAGTTTGTTGTAGCACTGTCTCCTATTGCAAGCGCAACGGAATATGCTGCGGTGTATAAGAAACTAGTAATAAATAAATAAATGTACTTGTCCTAATGTGCCTTGTACTGTAATAGGTTATTTGCTTGTGGCGCCATATACATTAATGATAATAATAATAAAAAAACTTGAATCACTCCTTCGGGAGGCATCTTGTGGCCACTGGTGTGCAACACTTGAATTCCCCACATTGGGGTTTACTGTATGTACTAAAATGGTAGTTCTATTGAAGATGGGATGTTGCTATGGGCAACCAATCAGATTCTATTATCTTCTAGAAGGTGATACATAAATAAGAAGTAGATTCTGTTTGGTTGCTATGGGCAACATCCCGTCTTCAATAGAGCTCCCATCTTAGTAAATAAACCCCATAGAGGGTAAGAGCAGTGTTAGCCTGTTATTATATGGGATAGCCAGCAAATCAGATTTTTTGGCATTAGCGATTTGGAAATTAACCCTTTGAGTGCCGACATCTCTGAGAGATGTCCAAAATATCGGCTACAAAAAAAGTGTCAGCTCACATTTGTCATACAAATTCAAATAAAAAATGTGTAAAAAAAAAAAAAAAAAGGAAACATTACAGGTCATTATGACGAATAAAAATGTTTGCTTAGCAGTTTTCACAACTACTGTATTTTGGCAAATTTGCTTGGCACTCATGGGTAGATTCTCTAAGCTTCAAAAGTGATAAAATGGAGAGTGATAAACAGCCAGCCAATCAGCTCCTACCTGCCATGTCACAGACTGTGTTTGAAAAATGTCCGATGGGAGCAGATTGGCTGGCTGTTTATCACTCTCCATTTTATCACTTTTGAAGCTTAGAGAATCTGGCCCTCAAAGGGTTAATCACCACAAGATAAAACAAAAAATCAAATAATATTTAAGATGGTTATGGGTCATAGGGTCGACCACAGGAAGGTTGACATGCATTGGGTCGAACACTGAAGGTCAACAGGGCCTTAGGTCGACACCTGAAAAGGTCGACATAGGCGTATGTTGACACAAGCAATAGTTCGACATGGGAAGCGTTGAAAGTCAAAGGGTCGACATTTGTTTTTCACGTTTGTGTCCCGAATATCGACACCGTCGACATAGACACCGTATTGGTGCACCAGATGCGCTTGCTATGCTCGGCACACTATGTTGACCTTCAGAAGTCGACCCAATTCATGTTGTTCTTAGTTGTAATGACATAACGACCATATACCATTTAAGATACTCTCTTAAATGTATGCAGAAAATAAAAAGTAAATATGGTTTTACAAAGTAATTCTTATTGAATGCCCCACATAGGAGTGTTATTTTTCTTTGTAAAATGATAGTTATACCTGACTCCAGGGAGTACCTACAATCTTAAACAAAAAAAAACGGTACTCTTTACCTAGAACGGCGCCCACGATTGAAATCGCGGGCATCGCGGGTAAAATCGCGGTAATCGCGGGCATCGCGGGTAAATCGCGGGTACATCAAAATCGGGTACCCGCGATTACCGCGATTTTCCCATAGGGAACAATGTTAAAAAGGCAGATTGACCGCGATTTTAGCGTTAAATGCCTCAATGCCCGCGATTTTTACATAGGAAACAATGTTAAATGGGCCACAGAGCCCTAATAGTCCCCCTGAAGTCTTAAATGGCCCCCAAAATTTTTAACGCCACCCCACGATCAACGCGAACCCGAAGCGTGGCGAGCGCAGCGAGCCCGCGAGGGGCGGCGGTACGCGTCCTACGACCTTTTCATGCCCTACTATCCACGTCGGCGTGGAGTTGAGAATAGAATAGTGTGGCGAGCGCAGCGAGCCACCGAGCCCGAAGCGTGGCGAGCGCAGCGAGCCCCGCGAGGGGACGCGGATACCTTCACAGTTATACGCGTCCCCTCGCGGGCTTCACAGGTGTCCGCGTGGCCACGGACACCTGTGAAGCCCGCGAGGGGACGCGTTTACCTGTGAAGGTATCCGCGTCCCCTCGCGGGGCACGCTGCGCTCGCCACGCTGCGCTCGCCACACTATTCTATTCTCAACTCCACGCCGACGTGGATAGTAGGGCATGAAAAGGTCGGAGGACGCGTACCGCCGCCCCTCGCGGGCTCGCTGCGCTCGCCACGCTTCGGGTTGGCGTGGATGGTGTGGTGGCGTAAAAAATTTTGGGGGACATTTAAGGGTTAATGGGCTCTGTGGCCCATTTAACATTGATTTCTATGGCCAAATCGGGTGGATTGAGGCATTTAACACTAAAATCGGGTCCATCGCGGCTTTTAACATTGCTTCCTATGGGAAATCGGGAGCATCGCGTCGCGGGCATCGCGGGTACATTTATGGCCGGCCGCGACGCGACCGACGCGATTTTTCAGGTTTAACATGGTTTTCAATGGGAAAATCGCGGGCATCGCGTCGGTCGCGTCGCGGGCAGGCATAAATGTACCCGCGATGCCCGCGACGGGCGCCGTTCTAGGTAAAGAGTACCAAAAAAACACTTATTTTCGTCAGGTCTTAATTGAGGATTTGGACACTTGCAAATAGTTTCCACCTCATAGATATAATTATTGTATAATCTTGGTGGAGAATCCGGTGTGGGAGCCAACCAAAAATCCCCTAATAAAAAGTAAATAGCAAGGTCATTTGTATTGGATCTCTTAAAATGGAATGACCAAAAGATCAGTAATCTTTATGGTAAATGCAGCCCTTTAAAGAAGTTACGTTTTAAACCACAATATTTAAAATACAGATATGTAAACTGCCTTTAAAAACTGTAATTCAGCAATAATCAATGTACTGCGTTACTGCAGTCCACTCTGTTATTTGCAATATTTTTGTCTTGCACTTTGCAGTTCGGGGAACAGTCTGGGGCCGGCTGACTTTATGCATAGTGCTGCCAAGCCAAGGAAAAAACAATTCAGTACTCTGCATGTTTTATTGATAAGCGAACATTGATAAATTTCAGAGTGCATAATAAGCTTCACGCGTTTAGCAAACAATGACTTAAAAAGGCTGGAAATCAGATGATAAATAGTATAAACAAAAGTAGAAAATATATGTACACACAAGGAATTGAAAAGAGCATTTATTCTCCTAAATATGGAAAACAATGCTGCTAGAGAAAGGCATTGATAAACTTATGATTCCCAGGACCGCCAAGAGGGGGGGGGAGCGGGTACATTTTACCTGGGCCTGGGCCTGCCAGGGGGGCCCGAGTCTGGAAACACACTTTTAAAAAATATAAATATATATTTATTTGGGCTGTGGGTGCACCGGACGCACCGGCTGCGTCTGATGGACTCGGAGAGCAGACCCGGGGTCATCTGCCTCAGGCTGCGGCAATGTGCAGTGCACAATGATCGATCACAATGGTAATTTGCTGGGAGGGGGAGTTTCTGATGCTGTGGAGGTGGCACGGCAGTGGGATTTATTGGAGGTGCTATGGGGGAGGGGCACTGGAGTTGGACGTTAAACGTTCCAGGGGCGGGAGATGTTCTTCTTTTATTTATCCCTGAGTGCTGCAGTTTGTTTGTGACTGGATATAATATATATATATATATATATATATATATATATATATATATATATATATAAAAATATAATTTTTTAATTCAAATCCACCCTCTGATTTAATTAAAGGGGGTTAAGGGGGCTCCAGTAATATTGGTGTACCGGCCCCAAGATTTCTATTGCTATCCCTTACATAGAAATTACCTTCTAGCCAACTTTGTTTCTGTCCCTGCGTCCCCGCCATCTCTGTCTCCACCGCCTGGCCCTTCGTCACCACCGTCTCTGTTAGGGTGACCAACTCATCCCTTTAATCCGGGACACATATTAATTACACAGGTTCTGTGGCTGGCTTTCACCTGGTTTTAAACTGCCACACCTCAAGACTCCATTTCACCTGGTTTTAAACTGCCACAGAACCTGTGTAATTAATATGTGTCCCGGATGAAACAGATTAGTTGGTCACCCTAGTCTCTGTCCCTGCATCCCGCCATCCCGCTCTATCCACCTTTGTCCCTGCCGTCTCTCTCCCGGCATCCCCACCATTCCTCTCACTGTGCCTGAATTTTTTTTCTGTGTGGCATAATGTGAATTTTGGCACAATCCATGTGGACTAATTTGAATTTTGTGTCATTCCGTGTGGCATAATGTGAATTTTGAGACATTCCATGTAAATTTTGACTCATTCTGTGTAGTATAATGTGTAAGGGCAAAGTATAAGGGGTCTACTATTGTGTTGTATAAAGGGTATATGGTGTAGTACACACCCCTATAACCTTTATTGGCTACACCCCTTTTCTGTAGCTCGCCACTCCAGGGGGGCCCCGTAAAGCTGTTGTACCAGGGCCCAGGATTTCTCTTGGCAGCCCTGATGATTCCGCCTATCTAGACACCCCAAATCATGAAATCAAACTTACTAATGCATCCATTAAACCAATTTATGCAACTTTTGTTCAATCTATTCAAAATCAATGTGTCATTTTCCTTGAAATTACATGCATTGATGCTCTATGTGAAGGCATGCCAATAGAGACTCAGAAGGGGGGAAAGGCACCTGATAACAATATGAGGTCAGGAATAGGAAAGCCAGTCCTTGCTGCTTGGAATGGAACTTGCTCAGACCTCAAAACCATGTGCACTGCAGATAGGGCAGATGTAACTTGTGCAGAGAGAATTAGATATTGCAGTGTAAACATAAAGCAGTCAGTATTTTTCCTAAACAGAAACAAAATAACTCACCCAAATCTAATGGGCCCCATACATCAGCAATCACAATTTATGGATTTCCAGATACAGGGATTTTTTGGCCAGGTAAATGGATTTTACAATCTATCTGACTTTGCCCACACATTACAGATTTATTTCAGTGATCGGCAGATTTTTCCATCTGAAGATTGCATCTTCATATCTGGAAATTGCCCAATCGATTGCTTTTCATAATGTAAATAGATGAAGACGACGAATTGGGAATGCCCACACATATAAAAAGATCTGCAGATAATACCAGATTATTAAGCATGTTTAAAAACCTGATTAAGCAATCGATTGGCGATTTTGATTGGGATTGCCAAAAGGGGGTGCCATACAATCGAAGAAGAAGAAGAAAAGAAATTGCACTATGGATGCACACCTAGAAATATAATTTCTGATTTAAAAGGGTTTTATACTTTCTTAAACTCGTTTTTAAGAAATAAGGGGGAGTTTATCCGTGTTCGTTGAATTTATAAGTTCACGGATGATCCCACCTTATTGGTTGTGAAATTGGTAAGAATTTAAAAAGTTTTGGACGCACATAAACAGACACACATATGATGTGATTGGCCAAGTGGCACTTTATAAAGAGTAGAAAGTGTGCATAAAGATTTAAAAAATAGGCCTTGAGTTCTATGTGGTTGTTTTTAGTTCATACACTGCCAAATAAACTCTGTAAAAGGGGGTGCCCACATATCTAATGCTGCTTTCCCACTGCAGACCCGTTTAAGTTTACAGGTAATCTTAAATGGTATTTAGCATTCCCACTGCAGCAGATTACAGTTTCAAATGCCATTTAAGTACCATTCCCATTGCAGGTAAAACGTTTTAGCTCTTCAAAACGTTTTTACAGCACAAATGACACTACACAGGCAACAACCAATCAGTGGAATTGTTGCCTGTTAACAGTAAGGATGCATTCCCATAGCATCATTGGTGCCCAGTGGTGCCTGTAATAAATAGATTGCTGGCATGTGCCAGCAATCTATATATTACTGGCTTATGATTCTCATTGGTGCCCAGTGGTTCCAGAAATATATAGATTGCTGGCATGTGCCAGCAATCTATATATTACTGGCTTACGATTCTCATTGGTGCCCAGTGGATCCAGAAATATATAGATTGCTGGCATGTGCCAGCAATCTATATATTACTGGCTTAGGATTTTCATTGGTGCCCAGTGGATCCAGAAATATATAGATTGCTGATTTTCATTGGTGCCCAGTGGTTCCAGAAATATATAGATTGCTGGCATGTGCCAGCAATCTATATATTACTGGCTTACAAAATCAAACATTGGTGGCCAGTGCTGCTCCGTGTGGAGCAGGACGGAGGGAGGCGGGGCATGTGGCTGGACCCGGCCAGCGTCGCTAACGGCATCCAGCCGGACACAGCGGGGCAGCGCGCCGTGGACAAGTGAGTATGACAGGAGAGGGGAGGGGGGGGGCGGGGGGCGGCAGCGGGGCGTACCGCCGGGCTGAAAGTGGTTAATCTTTCAGCCCGGCAGCGTACACACACGGAGATGATTGCTGAAAAAAATCAGCAATCATCTCTACCGTTTAAAGATGCATTCCCATTGCATCTTAAACGGTAGATTACCGTGCAAAACCCTGCTCTGAAAACGGGTTGAAATACCGTTTAACTTTAAACGGTATTTCAACTCTGGCACTTTCCCACTGCAGCCTTAAACGGTATTTTGCCCTCAAAAATCGGCAAAATACCGTTTTAAGGCTGCAGTGGGAAAGGGGCATAAAATTAATTGGGGCAATCATCTCCATATCTGAAAATTGTCACAATTAATTGCTGATGTATGGGGCCCTTAACTATCTCTGCACCTGTTACATCAGTCCAACCTACAGTGCACATGGTTTTGTCCATTTGAGAAGGAATTTGCCTTTGCAAGTGAACCAGAATAACCCCCTTTGTACTTACTTGTGTCCCTATAAAGACACATTATTGTGGGGCAGTTGATTGTAGGAAAGATTACACCAAGGTCTGGATTCTAACTTTAAAAACTGGTTATCAACATACTGTATTTGAAAAAAATAATTATCATACTCTTTTTGGGAATCTTGATCACCAGACTGCTTACTGACCTGAAGTATGCAGACAATAATGCAACATTTATAAGGGGCACTACTGTGTGACTTAATGTGAAAAAGGTGCACTACAGTGTGTTATAAAGTGCAAGGGGCATTGCTACTGTGTGGCATAGCGTGTATGGAGCACTACTGCTAGGATTTTGGCTTGCAAGGATGGCATATCTGGTGAGACCACACACATTTACTTGGAGTGCACATTTGCATATGTGCCTGTCTCCGCTAACCACACCCTTCCACTATCATGTAAATTTCTTCTAGAACCACCCTTGTTTATATCAATAAAAAAAAAATCGACATTCAATTATTAAGAACAAAAGTTATTATAGATATTTGTCCATGTAAACAGTGGTCTTAATAATATGACATCGGGATGGGGCGTCACACTTTCAGCATAACATTGTGGAATCAGAGCTGTGTGGTCACTGGGCCCATTACAACCCATACGATCTTGACATTTTCACCTTACTGCAAGTGAATTGGATTAACAAGCCTCTTTTTTCCCCCAATCCCTTCTGAGAAATCACCACTTCAGTAAATTGGCTCTGTGCAAAAACTCTCCACACTGTGGTCAGTGTATGTCCGTAAGCAACTCCTGGTTTGTAGACACATTCCCTGGCATGTCCAGGACAACAATCGTCCCCTTTGATAAATGTCCAGGCTTAAAGATTCCAGATTTCTATTTTAATATGGGCCTGTACCCAGCACTAGTTAGCTTTGGCTCTCCTTAACTGGCATCCATACAATTATCATAGCTGAATTCCTTCTGGGGAAAGGAGTGAGATGTGTGTTTAGAGGTGTCTTCCAATAGAATTGTTGGCTGTGTCTTTCACTGGCCTTGCTGGTGGCGTAACTGCAAGGTTGCTCTTTGCTTTCAAATAAAATGGATGAAAAAGTAAGATGTGTCCACGTACATCTTGGTTTTACTGCACCATGTATGGCGCAATATGGCACACCTTGGACTCTGTAAAAGTCACGCTTTGTGATTTTTCAAAAAATTTGCTTTTCTAATCTATTGCTTTATACAAGTTCTACTGCTTCAGAAATTTTTTAGACTCTATCTACTTGCTACATTTGGAAAAACAGCTAAGCCGTGTTTTACATGTTGTGACAAATTGAGAAAAAAAGCCAAGATGTATGTGGACGCATCTGTAGCTCTAACACTGACACGTGAAACAGAACATATTGTATCATTACCTTCCTTACAGGTTTTATTTTGTCTGGTATAAAATGTGTGCAGATCTGTCACAGCATCAAAGATTGGTATAGCAGAAGCGGTAGCGGCAGAAGCCAAGCCAATAGTAATTGATGAGGAGTCTCTGATTTGTGCATACGTGTGAAAACAGCTGACTGTGGTGGGCACATGCCAAGATGGCTCAGATTTGGCACTGGCATCTTAAAAGGACAGCACCGTGACATACATTTACTCACTTGTGCAAGATTGTGGTCTAATACCTTTCCATCAAAAAAAGTTTCTCTCTCTGAAGGTGTGTTCACATGGACCAATGTGGTATGTGGAGCAGCATGGCCCTCGTTCCCACACAGTAGAAATAGACTGTACTGCAAAGTCTATTTATACTTTAGATTCTGATGCAAAGAACCGGGATCGCGATTGGGTGCGGCAAAACACAGTGCCATTTGCACTAACTTGTTATCGATTTTGACTATTTAGCTGAAATCGATAGACCAAATTGCACCATAACTTGTTATAATTAAAAAATATATATATATTTTATTGTTGACAGCTGCCCCTAGGGATTGTACATGCTTGCATTTATTTTAGACTTTCAACACACACTTTTGGGGTAAAATTACTAAGATAAGAGCTCTATTGAAGATGGGATGTTGCCCATAACTACCAATCAGATTCTACTTATTTATTTAGCACCTTCTAGAAGATAATAGATACAATCTGATTGGTTGCTATGGGCAACATCCCATCTTCAATAGAACTCCCATCTTAGTAAATTTACCCCTTTGCGTCAAGTGTTAATGCTCAGAATATGTATATAAATAAGTGGCTTTGAGTAAACATTTTAAATACTCTGTTATAATGTAAAAACAAAGTACAAGGTTTAGTTTAGGCTTTTTAGCAAGCATTATGGACCAGTTCATAGCCTGAGCGATTATCGAATGACGGCGTATGCGTGTGGTACTCAGTGCGCATGCTCGAGCCATCTGTATGAAGACAGCCAGGACCATTTGGGGCCGAATGAGTTTTCTCCTCTGCGAACAGGGGGAAAAAACATTTTTCGGCATTTCACTGCTCGCTGGGCTCCAAAACCTTGCAGCCCAGTGAGCAGGTCTGAATCGGGCCCTATGGTTTTTTTTTGGTACTTGTGTGCTATCACGGCGCCCGAATTTACTACATATGCAAACGTAGTGAAATTGCATCGCATCGCAACGCATGCCATTATGGTATGGCATGTGATGCGATTTTAATGCTTATAATGGCATTTAATGTACTATAGCATTAAATGACATATAATGTCATCTGTTAATTCCCCCCCCCCCCCCCAGTATCGACGTGATCCCGAAGCGTGGGGCGGCGGTACATGTCCGACCGACCTTTTTCATACCCCCACTATCCACGTCGGCGTGGAGTTGATGTTATATAGTGTGGCAAGCGTGGCGAGGGGACGTGTATTATGTTACATGTATTACGCGTCCCCTCGCGGGCCTCACTGCGCTCACCATGCTTCGGGCTCGGTGGGTCGCGAGCCCCGCGAGGGGACGTGTATTATGTTACATGTATTACGCGTCCCCTCGCAGTGAATACATTACATACAGTAGGAAAATCGCATCACATCGCATGCCATACAATATGGCATGCAATGCGATGCGATTTCACTACCCTGAATAGCCCTCTACGCAAATGGAGTAGTGGGCGTCGTGATAATACATAAGTACCTTTTTTTTTTTTTAAAGTTTGCATGTAAAAGTCCTGCACAAAGTAAAAGCCTTTGTGGTATCCAGCTCCTGGGGTACACCTTTAGTGCCTCGGACTTGCATTGGTGGCCAGCGCTGCCTGTATGTGTATGTGTACTGGTGCTGTGCACATTTCCTCAGGAGGTTGCTAAACAACCACCCCACAGCAGCACTCACGACACTGTGCACCTTAGAACCCAGCATCTTCGCCTGTTTCCTGGAGAGCGGGAAATCCAGGATCTGCTGGGGATTGGTAAAGAAGGCACGGGGTGGAGTTAGTGTGGGTGAGTAAGGAGCAATGGAGAGCGAGACATGTCTAGAGAGTGAGGAGCGAGACGCCACACGTGGACCACAGCAAAAACTCCCCTGACAGTAGTGGTGCAGCTCACCAGGAATTTTGCTGCACTTCTTAGGCATGCAAAACCAAATCCCCAAAAGCAGCCCTGCGTTTACAGCAGAATGACTGTCACATGTGTGGTCATCAGACAGCACATGCACAGTAGCAAACAAGTGAATGCGACAGGGAGGCAATGGGTAATGGGGGATGGAAGATGGAGGTAGTAGGTAATGGGAGATGGAAGAGGGTGACAGGAGGATAAAAGAGGGAGGAAGTGGGAGTTTACCTCTTATCTCTAAGCCAGTGATCCAAAGAGTCAACTGATTTTTCAGACTGCTTGGAACACTGGCTGAGAGATTAGGGGAACCATTAGCCTGATGGTCAGCAACATGGAGTCGCGACCCCATGCTGAGATGAGTGAGACCCGATACACTTCAGGGGCCATATTGAATGAATGTTTAACCTTCAAATGGGCCAAATATATTTATTAGTAACACAAATGAACACACTATCAGAAAGAGAATTCTATCTATCTATCTATCTATCTATATATATATATATATACACAAACATTAGATAGATAGATAGATAGATAGATAGATAGGATATCTACATATACATATCTATAGATCTATCTATCTATATATATATATATATATAGGCAAACTACTCCTCACCTCTATGAGCTGAAGTACTACCAGTGACCATTAGAGGCCACTCTACTGACCAAATTACTCCTTTGTGTGCTAAAGAGGTCATAACAATTTTTGCAGGGACACGGATCTGTTTCAAACTTGCTGGATTTGGACAGAGAGAGCTATGAAGACAAAGATTGGAGGTAGGAGCAGATAGGGACTGCGGTGGGCAGGGTCAGATTAACAATGGGCCTGATGGAGCTACAACTCCAGGCCCACTCTCCAAATAGGTCCATTTTGTAGCTGAGGGTCGGGGCTTTCCAACAAGTCTGGCCGCGCGTTGCTAGCCCCACAGGAACCAGAGATATCACCAGGCAAAGCTGGAACGATTTCCCCATAGGATAACATGGTATCCGCTAATTCTGCCCCCCACCCGGTTCCAATTGTTGCCAGTTCCCCCTTCTGGCATCACAGAAGCTTGAGGTTGATCTCAGTCGAACCCAAATTGCTGGGCCAGGCTGATACCAAGCTGGTCCATATGGGTTCATTGGTTCCAGAGATATTGCGGGTAAACTGATTTTTCATTTCTGAAATGTAATTTCATGGCTTTTCATGTTGTTTGAGGGCAGATTTATCTAAAACCAAACGGCCCAGTTTCACGGGACCAAAATTATTCGAAGCCCACTCAAAAGTTCTTCAATATTATACTGGTCTAATGTAAATGGGTCAGTTGGTTCTGGAGTTATAGCCGGTTGGTGCATGATCCTTGGTCCATATTCCCAGGTAAGTCCCTGCATTTTCTGGTGTGAAAGGGGTATTATTTCAAATAGCCAAGACCTGCAGTGCTCTGAATACAGCCAGGCAGCTCTCTGCCCGGCTGTCATTTCTGCCCGGCGGCTGTCCCTCAGTTACTTCGAGCATGTATTCCCCCTTGGCAATGAGCATGGAACCCCTGGCAATGATTATGTAGGTAAGCAGCACTTATGCATACCTCCCAACTTCTTGAAGGACAGAATCGGGACCCTCGTGTGGCGTAGCTGCATGGCGCCCAAAAAGGGGTGTAGTCTATGCAAATAAGGGGTGTATCATATGCAAATGATGTCACGCCGCGTCACACCCCCTTTAGTCCTCTGTATTGCTGAATAGACACTGTGCACAGCACCTATTCCTTCAGACTGGGGGGGGACTCCCAACTGCCCCCCCTGCCCTGGGACACTGCCGGCCCCGGGAGGGGCGTGGGACCATCCCAAAAAAAGGGACGATCCCACAAAAAATGGGACTGTTGGGAGGTATGCTTATGTAGCATAATTTTTAATAGGCATTATGGTATTTGGCATAATACGTATGGACATTATGATGTGTGGTTTAACATGTAATGGGCATTATGGTGTCAATTTTTAATGCGCGCCCTAGGCGCGCAATGCCCCTGTTTATGAAGCATATTGTGCATTATTACTCAATCTGTTTGGTATAGTTTGTATTTTGGCTCAATCCATGTGGCAAAATGTGAATTTTGCCTTAATCTGTGTGGCATAACGTGAATTTGACTCAATCCGTGTGTCATAGTATGAATTTTGGCTCAGTCGGTGTGAATTTTGGCTCATTCCATGTGGCATAATGTGTAAGAGGCAAGTACAGTATAAGGGGTAAGAGGTGTGGTAAACTTAAGTGACCACATAAAAGGTGCTCAACTGTTGTCTACCAAGTTTTGGCTTTCAGTATTTTTTTTATGAATGGCGTGCCGCGTCACCCCGCAAAGTATCTTCTGCATCCTGCAGGTGCACCTTTGGAGGGCACCCGCCAATATATCTCCCTGCATTTTTCCTATGCCAGCTCCCTGCCTTTGGAGGGCATATATAAATAGTTGAAAGTATTTACACAAATAAAGACACACTCATGAACAGACCACCCAACCAGAACACTGGTCACGCCCCTCACATTATTAGGTGCTGGTCACAACCCCTATTATTGCTCATAATAGGCCCTTGATAATTTTCAGCTCCAGGCCCATTTATATCTTAATCTGGCACTGGGGGTGGGGAGTTTGTGGGCTAAAAACTGTCACAGCTCTAAGTGAACATACATTGAAGAAGCAGTCATTTTGAAGGGATTTTAACTAGTATATTATAATGTAGCAGCAGGTTTTTTGTTTTTTCTAAAACTAAAACATTACAAGCTATAGCAAACAAATATAACAGTAATGCAGGACAAACTAAGGGCAGCAAGTGCAGGCTTGGTGTGCCGCCTGTTGCAGTGGCATAAGTTTGTCCCAGTTGCCCGGAGGCAAGATGAATATTGGTGCCCCACACACAATGTTATTCAAAATATATATAATCTGTTATGAAAAATATATTATATACTATATATATATATATATATATATATATATATATATATATATATATATATATATATATATATATATATATATATATATATATATATAGATATACATACAGAGAGAGAGAGGGAGAGAACACATATATATTTCAGAACTCAGCCACAGAAGTGATTTTGATGGCTTTCAATTAATGGTTTTAAACTGGCAGTGGTGGAGAGGTGCCCCCTTGAGAGCAGGAGCCCGGCGGCAGATGACTCCATTGCCTCCCAGAGTTCTGCCTCTGGCCTGTTGCCCATCACTGCTCTAGTATGCACATCACATGGTAGCATCAGAGTAAAGTTCAGACACCACATCCCACATATTGGGGGTTATTCTAGTTCATTCTTTCTGACAAAATCCTTCTTAGATGGACAAAACCATGTGCACTGCAGGTGAGGCAGATGTTACTTGTGCAGAGAGAATTAGATTTGGGTGGGGTTTTTCTTCAAAGTGAGATCTATATTGCAGTGTAAAATCATGCAGTCAGTATTTTCCCTGCACATAAACAAAAAAACTCACCCAAATCTAATTCTCTCTGCACATGTTAAATCTGCCCCCCTGCAGTGCACATGGTTTTGTCCATCTAAGAAGGATTTTGTCAGAAAGAATGAACTAGAATAAACCCCACTGTGAGGCACACTCCATTGTGAGTAGACTACTGGTACACCTTAAAATAGCTGTTAGCAGTCATCTTAATGTTAATCAAGTACTGCAAGTAGTAAAACTGAGCATTCTTTGTGTGCTATCATCCTGTTACAAATTATTCTTATTTTTTTTACTTATTTGATTTTCAGTTTCAATGACTCAAATACAGTATATCTAACATGGTGTACAGAATACACATTTCTCCACAGCTGACTAATCTCGGCTTAACGTCTGATATCTCCATTAAGATGTCAATTATATTTGTTCACTAACATAACATCTATTTCTTCTTCAATAGATGTCCAGTATACTCAGTATACTGGAATAACATCAATCCTAATTTCCAGCAATAGACCTCCCAGGGATTTGTTTTCCACATCTATGCTCCTGCAGAGCCAAGTGTTACTATAGGATGTCCCAGTCTCTGGGAAAAAATGGATGCCAGCCACTACCTGTCCTCTTGGCAGTTACTTTCCTTGGTTAACCAAACTGTCCACTAAAGCAATATTTCTAGTACAGGAGAACCACATAAATCTGATTTAATTACACTAAGGAGTTTCATAAATTACACATAACAGCAGATTATTACTTGCCTGGCATATGTTTATAAGCCCCAATTTCAGCTTTTCCACAGATGCTGGACTTACTCCTTCAGATAGTGTAACATGCTGGCTGTATGAAAAAGGATGTCTCCACAAAATCCAGCCCTTGAATACCTGTCCAAGGGATTACAATACAATATAACAAGATCTGTGTGTCAAGATTTTTAAAATGGGGGTTTAGTGGTATATATACTCCTTCTCATTCATGAGAGGTATGTTGGGTCGACAGTAATAAGGTCGACACTCATTACGTTGACCACTACTGGTCGACACATGAAAAGGTTGACAAACCTTAGGTTGACTTGGTCAAAAGGTCGACATGAGTTTTTCTAAAATTTTGGGCATACTCTTATAACCAAAAACTATGTCCACTTGGATAGTAAACCTTTTCCATGTCGACCTAAGGTATGTCAACCCATGGTCTGTCAACCAAAAGTCATGGCCATCTAAACATATGGGCTTAATTGGCAACTGCCCAAGGGCCCCCTAATTCTAAGGGCCTTCAATTTGCCTCCTGAGCTTTTTGGGAGGCAGTAGAACAGGGGTAATCAAACTATTTTGCTCTGGGACACCATCAGACCATAAAAATAATGACAGGACCCCAGCAAGTGACTGCAGAAGGCCATCACATCACATGTGTAATCAGCAGACAGCACATACATGACAGCATTGTGGAGGCAAAAAATTATGGGTGGAGTCTAAAATAACAGACAATTCAACTGATATTTCAGACTCCTTGAATCACTGACTGAGATTAGAAAAGTCATCAGCCTGATAGTCAGCAACATGGAGTCGTGACCCCATGCTGAGAAGGTCGAGAGCCACTTTGGGGTCAGGACCCACAGTTTGAGAACTGCTGCAGTAGTGATGCTGCCTGGTCACAATGATTGCATAAATAAATCAACTGTTCAAATGCAGTAGCTTACATGAAAGGACTTGTAGCTATTCAGCTACCTAGTAATCCACACTTTATAGGAAATAATATATGGTCCAATGAAGTATTTTATAATGATAATTTTGTAGCAACAATTGAGCATATGTGGTCCTTGGTAATAAAACCATGGACAATACTTTTTTCAAATTGTTAATATTCTGAATACAATGAAGTGCTACAAGAAAGATTACTTGCAATCTCCCAGAAAAAATTATGAGGAACTTTTGTTACTGATTTACATTTTATCAGGAAGGACAGACATTAACAACGTAAAAAATGTAAGAAGATGAATAAAACATGAAGTGATTGTTCAGTCTGATTAAAAAAAAGAAAAATCAGCTGCTGGAATAATTTAATACTCCCTTTTTATACTTTTGCTAAACTGCACTTAAGGGGCATACACACAGGGCAATTCTTTGCAGTTTTCTAAGCAATCTGTCTTGTTCGTTTGGAAATTAAACACAAAATCAGGTGGTCAGCAGATTGCCCGTACATACAGCACAATGCCCCGATATATCAGGCATCGGCTGTGTTCCACAGCCGACACAATATATCTATGAATGACACAGTTTACAGCTATATCAATGGTACACACTGGGCCTTACTCAGATCTGAGCTAAGTACAAATTTGTTCGGAAAATGGGCAAAACCATGTGCATTGCAGGTGGAGCAGATGTAACATGTGCAGAAAGAGTTACATTTGGGTGGGGTGTGCTGAAACTGAAATCTAAATTGCAGTGTAAAAATAATGCAGCTAGTATTTACCCTGCACAGAAACAAAATCAGTCCTACATATCTAATGCCCCTTTCAGACCGCACTTAAAATCCGGTATTTTGCCGATTTTTTACCATTTTAAAACGGTAATCTGTGCGGTCTGAAAGGTGCAGGACCACTTTACCGTTTTACAAAAGCCGTTTTTGTAAAACGGTTAAAATGGAGGGTCCTACCCGTTTCAGACCCGGTATTTTGGCATCAAAATCGGGTCTGAAACGGTATAAGCTGGGTCCTAAATTCAGCGCAGTGAATATTTAATGAGCTCATAAAATATTCATTGCACTGGAGCCCCCCGCCGCCGCCGCCCCCCGCGTGGGTTAACATCCCCGACCCCCCCCCCCTCTCCGTGAAGCCAGTACCTCCTGAGTTTGCAGATCCCGGCAGCCGCAGTACTGTATGGACGGATGCGCTTATGAAAAAAAAGGGACTTTCGGAAAATGGCTGCCCCATAGGAAAACCAGTTTAAAAAAGCTGTCTTTCGTATGGGGGCAGCCATTGTCTTATAAGAAAAGTGACTTTCGGAAAATGGCTGCCCCCATACAAAAGACAGGTTTTCCTATGGGGCATTCATTTTCCGAAAGTCCCTTTTTTTTCATAAGCGCAGCCAGCCGTCCATACTGCCGGGATCCTCAGGAGGTACCGGCTGCACGGGGGGGGGGGGGGGGCGGTTGTTAGTCCTAGGGGGGGTGTTAACCCGCGGGGGGAGGGGTTAACGGGGGGGGGGGGGGTGTTGTGTGTGTTAACCCGTGGGTGGGGGGGGCGCGCTGAAGACTGGCTTTGACCCTGTATTTGGAAAGTTTCCAAAAACGGGTCTGCCAGTGTCCAAAAAACCGCACTTAAACGGTAATATACCGTTTAAGAGATGCGGTGTGAAAGGGGTTTTACCTGGCAGACCCGTTTTTGGAAACTTTTCAAATACAGGGTCAAAGCCAGTTTTGCGGTCTGAAAGCAGCATAACTCTCTCTCTACATGTTACATTTGCCCCACCAGCAGTACACATGGTTTTACCCATTTTCCGAACAAATTTGTACTGAGCTCAGATCTGAATAAGTGATGGTGCATCGGTACATAAGCCGTGTAATAGATATATAGGCCAGTGTGAACGCACTTTATCGAGTCTCTGTGTGAAATACCTGCATGGCTCTTCAGTCACCTGTCCCTGGTAAAAACTGCTTGCATTGTTCTCTTAGAGCATTGGTTCTCATACGTTTTGGAATTGCAGCACCCTCGAGTATCAGAATTTTTTACACAGCACCCCTAGGTCCACTAGTTTCGTATTTACAAATTTAGAAAAAAATGAAGTAAATTGTGTTTATATGTCATCTTTTGGGCCAGTTATTTGATGAGGGACAGGATTTGCTTCTGTTTATCCACATATTTTAAAATTGGCAGCACCTACAACTAGTTTTGCCGGTACTTATGTAATATCTGGGCTCCCGTTTTGCTTATGAGACCGCGTCCGCTCGCCACGCTTCGGGCACGGTGGCTCGCTGCGCTCGCCACACTATATAGAATCAACTCCATGCGTAGTTGGATAGTAGGGGTATGAAAAAATGGGGTGCATTTAACATGGGAACCCAGATCATACATAAGTACCGTTTTGCCTATCAGATTGATTATGAGTAATTTGAATTGGTCTTAGACCATCAATCTGTGGCACCCCTGCAAGTGTACTGAGGCACCACAGGGTTCCAGGGTTTGGAACCACTTTCTTAGAGAGTTATTAGTTTCCTAGTGTATAGTTATTGCCGGATGGCAAGGAATTTATTCTGCTATTTATTTTCTATTTATGCACAATAAAATTATCTGAGGACAATTGCACCAAAGCCACTGCCTTGTGTGATCTCTCATACCCTTTTCACACCAGCCTAAATAATGGAGCAGGGTTGTTCCAGAGTTAAATCCGGGGATCTGGCCGGTGTGAAAGGGGTAGGGGTACTTACCCGGGTTGCCGGTCTTTGGTGCATGCTGTCAGACGGGGATCCACACAGGCGGCGGCGCAGATGACAGGACAGGCGGCGTATATAGATGACACAGCTCTCTGGTGCCGTCACTGCAGCCGGAGAGCTGCTTCATCTGCGCCCGCCACCTGTGTGGATCCCCGGCCTGCACCGAGGACCAGCAGTGAGTGAGTACTCGCCACCATCAAGGGGTGAGTACTCGCTGCCATCAAGCTGCCTGCACGCCTCCTCCCCACCTCCTGACGGCCTCCTCCCTGGCCTTTCTGGCCTGTCTCCTTCCTGCCCCCACAAACCAGTGACTTTTCTGGTGTGAAAGGGGCCAACCTGGGAATGGCCCGGCATGATCCCTGGGCCATATTCCCGGGTGGGTCCCTGCATTTTCTGGTGTGAAAGGGGTATTAGCTCTGCAAATTGACAAATAACCCAAGAGATGGTAAAAAGAGGAAGGTTGTGGACAGCGCTGAATAATGCAACATTGTTAGAAAATATAAAATGTATTTATTCTAAACATCAATGTTACCACACATAATAAGAAAACCTAAAATGTGTTCAACAAACAATTAAAAGCAATATATATGTGCACATATAAACCAATATGTAACCATTTTTGGCATATTGAAATCCTGATCAGGAAAGTAGATGATGTGCTGAGCCGTTTTGGTAAAGGAAGCTGTAAATTGGGGAAATAGTCAGGTGGCCACTCTTTTAGATGATAAAAGGAGAGGGATGGTAAAGTATAATACCCAGATTAAGTTGTTCTAGATCAGTGGTAGCCAACCCTAGCCCTCGAGAGCTACCAACAGTTCACATTTTCCAGACAACCTAGCTGCTGCACAGCTGCAATCATTAATCACTCACACATTTTATAAGATCCAAAGATGGAGCTAATTAGCTCACTTGTGATTCTGTGAGGAGACCTGCAAAACATGCACTGTTGGTAGCTCTCGAGGACTAGGGTTGGCTACCCCAGTTCTAGATAATTGCCCAGCTGGAGACGAACAGTTCTTTAGAAAAGCAGTCCGTCTAGACTAGAGAGTCCTTGTTCTTTATATGCAAAGTCTCCTTGCAAATATCGTGGCACTGTGATGGTGTTAGCTTTCTCCCAGGGTGCTGGTCCAGAGACAATACTGCTTTAGGCTCAATGTGTTCCGGTGTAGTGTACACCTTCTTCAGGGGCTGAAGACTGAAGTAAACCATAAAACAAGACTTTGGGCCTAATGTAATAAGGTGTGAAAATCAGAAAGTGAGAGATTTTGAGGGAGTTTTCCTATTTGTTTAAAGTGGCAATCATTTACACTGAAAAATCAAACTGTTTTTTCAGTGTAAATTGCCACTTTAAAAAAAAAATTGGATAAACTCTCCCAAAATGTCTTTGTTTTTGATTCTCACACCCTATTACATTTGGCCCCTTACTTTGATTATAGTTGAGAAAGCTATGATTGACTATTTTGTGATCTACATCACTAAGGCAGTGTAGTTCATTCATGCATTTTAAAGATTCTGGGCCATAACCACTAAGCTTCAAAAGTGATAAAACAGAGAGTGATAAACAACCAACCAGGCTCCTACCTGACATTTTTTCAAACACAGCCTGTGACATGGCAGATAGGAGCTGATTGGCTAGCTGTTTATTGCTCTCCATTTTATCACTTTTGAAGCTTAGTGCATCTGGCCCTAAATCCTTTGACAAAGTTCATTCTTGACCTAGTGTGTGTGTGTGTGTGTGTGTGTGTGTGTGTGTGTGTGTGTGTGTGTGTGTGTATAGGGGGGGAGGGGAGTCCACCAATCAGATGCTTTCCCATGTAGGTGCATTGATTATCTTTAGCATTTTTATCTTCTTCTAATGCTGCAGAGTTCCTGGACCTATGTTTTTGGTGACTTACTCAGTAAAAGCTGCATGTGTTAGCAGTTTTGCACACTATTACTGTACTTCAGGTGATCTTGCAATTCCAGTTTCCACCTCTCCATGCGCAACTATTTCACTGCAAAATGCTCTGCTCCTTGACTTGCCACTTAATTTACACTACAATCCTCTCAACCGTCCTGATATTAGTAGGACAATCTCACTTTTTGCTGCATTGTCCCACTATCCCAACGTACATCTCTTCACTTATCTCAAAATATCTCCCAAGCCAACCTTTTCCCTCTTCACAAGATCTATGTGTCTCATCCAAAAGCATTATTCGCTCCCATTCACAATTGCAGGACTTTCTTCAGGCTGCACCCACTCTGTGGATTGCCTTCCCATGACCAATAAGACTCTCCTCCAGTCTCCAAACTTTCAAGCGTTCCCTGAAAACTCACCTCTTCAGACTAGTTTATCAAATTCCAAAACCACCCACATAACCGTCATAAAGCTTTCCTACCAAGTTACATCCCCACTGTACAGGACAACTATATCCTCACTATTTTCTTTTACTTTCCCATCCTAATGACACCTGGCCACCATTGCTGTGTGACCATATCCTACAGCCCACCAATAACCTTTATCTGGTAGCCAATCTGGTAGCCCATTATGCAATAGATAACACCTATCTATGTGCATCAATGCCTAATGATACACAATAGATGTAAGCTCGCGAGCAGGGCCTTCCTACCGCTTTCAATGTCTGTAACTACCCACTTTGTTTTATCACTGTTTCCTATTGAAAGTGCAATGGAATTTGTTGCGCTGTACAAAACTGTTATTATTAATAATAATAATAATAATTTGTATCATTATCATCTCAATGTACCACGTTTAGTAATATGTTGGCACTTTATGCATAAAATATAATGAAAATAAATTGAAAAATAAATAGCCTTTAAGAAAATCATTAAAATTCTATGTGCATCCTAAGCCTTTCCTAAAAATAATTCTGGAAGGGTTATGTTTTGCCAAATGCTTTTCATAACTCATTAAAAAAAACACACTACTTCCATTTGTTATATTACTTATGTTATGTTTAATCTGTTCAGCCCTAAGGGTTGCATAAGAGATGCCACTACCAGGTTGCAAGACTGCACTAGTGATAGAGCTGTTGCAGCCGCAGGACCTGTGCCCAGCTTGCAGGAAGCCTACACGATACCACCAGTAGGAAAGGGGTGATGTGTCTTGATTGTTGGGCACTAAATGTTCAAACTCTGAACATTATTAAAAGCTACACCTCTTCATAGTAGCTATTTAATAGAAAATAGGAATGGTGCACTGCTGGGTCAAGGCACAATGACAATATATACCCAAATAGGTGCTGAACAATTGTAACTTAAGGTACTTCCCTTATTAACTTTACCTTCGCCTCTTTCAGGGTTGCATCAAGATATGTCAACCCATACAAAAGAAAATAAAGATAAAAGAATGCAATACATCCCAACATTTTTATTCAATTTTTATAATAGCTAAAATGGGCTGGTATCTCATACCGTAAAGTCAATAAGGGAAGTACCTTTCAACTGTTTTTTTGCATGATTCCTGAATCAACAGTGCACAGTTCCTATTCCCCCCCCCCCCCCTATTTATGTATTAAATGAGACCACCAATGACGTACGGATTCCCAGTGCCATGTTTCCTCTGCTTTAAAAACTTGTGCAGTGTGGTCTGTATTTCAGCATATATATGCAGACCAGACCTGTGGTAGAAGCACGACAGCAGAAAGCCACACTCCAGGCAGAGATGTGGAACTGCACAGGTTTTGAAACATGCAGGGTGCTAGAATGAACACTACCAGTGGCTTTGATGGGGGGACCTGTTTGAATGCTCAGATTTTATAAACCACATCTGGATCCCTGTGACCAGATTTATCCTCACCAATAACAACATAACGGTCCTGATTCTGATTCGGAGGCAGTGGTGACTTGTTGGCGGTTGCACATCTATGACTTTATGCTGATACCAGTGCAAGCCATCCACTTCTGTACATCCATGCTAATAAATGTGCAAGGGCTGAGATGAACCCTTATAACATTTCCAAAGCAGCAGTAGTGCATGGTGCGTCCTTAGATGCCACCATCGGACACTTCATCAAGTCTTGCTCCAGCCCTGTGCCCGGTGCAGATTTTCCCTCTTAGGGCCTTATTCTGGTTGAAACGACGGATGCGTATTTCGGAAGGGCACCGAGTGTTCTTAGCCCCGCCGATTGTACGGATTGCTCACGCTATCCAAATGTGGTAGGACGCCAAGTGAATGGACCACGAGTAGATGTTTCCTGTGAACACCCACTCGCTGGCCTGTGGGAACCTCCCCCATCCTCCGATGCTCGCCGACCATCAAATGATGGACAGAGCGGTCAGGCAGCCACGAGTGCTCCAGACCTCATTTTCTGCATGGAATTCATGCCGGGTTCGGACGTGCGAGGTGTTCGCACATGCGCATAAGTGCCTCTGCACATGCACACACACAAATCATCAGCCGTGTGTCCAGACACGCAGACGTCCAACTCAATCAGAATAAGGGCCTTAGTATGGAATCTAGTGTGAGCAATTTATTGTTTGTGCATGCATTGCAAACACTATTAGTTACACGTCTGTGACAGCTCCAGAAAAAAACATATGAAGGAGCGATTCGCTGCATCTGATTAGCCACCTCCCAGGAATGCACACTACATTTTTCAGTAGAACAGAATCAGACTTAGGCCGGTTTCACACACTCTGGCTCCTGCCGGACGGTGAAATCCCGCATGGCCAGGGAGCCGTGCCGCACACATTAGCTGTGAATGGACACTATTGTGTCCATTCACACGGGACGGCCACGACCCGGCCTCACGGTTGCAGCCGGATCCCGCCACTGGAAGGGACGGCTGCCGGGCTGTGGCCATCCCTTCCATGATTAACTAGTGTGTGCGGCACGGCTCCCTGGCTGTGCGGGATTTCACCGTCCGGCAGGAGCCGGAGTGTGTGAAACCAGCGTTAAAGTATTGTAACCTGATGCTTGCAGCTAATAGTGATCCCAGTAATAATCCCACCTTGTTACTTAGCAGCATTTTGTGGGATCAATCAATATCCATGAGACTACACACTACAATTTAATAAGAATGAATATGAATTTGTACCTTATACTTAAGTAGTGTCAACCGTTCCTGACAAATTAGTGATATGTTGGTTGAACCATTAGATCTTCTACTTTGAGAAGATAACTGCACGTTTCCAAAGATGCAGGGTTCTAGAATGACTACTACACTGGATAATAAGGAAATTACCTCTTAACTTTCATATCCAGCCACGGAATCGGGACATCTGTCAGAATGAACTTAGGTCTACAGTCATTAGGTCTACCCCACTAGGTCGACTGGCAGGAAGGTCGACCTGACTTAAGGTCGACATGGGCCAAGGTCGACATGACTTAAGGTCGACTTTGCATAAAGGTCGACATGAAGAAGGTCGACTGGTCATAAGGTCAACATGGGTTTTTCACTGTTTTTTATCCGAATGTCGACACAGTTGACATGGACACAGTTGGCAATGAGAATCGGACCCTCGCATCGCTCGCGATGCTTCGGGCACACTATTTTATTCTCCCACCACGCCCTAGTGGATGGTAGGGCATGAAATACCGCCTGTCGGCACATGTCGGCTCAAAAAACAGTGAAAAACCCATGTCGACCTTATGACCAGTCGACCTTCCTCATGTCGACCTTTATGCAAATTCGACCTTAAGTCATGTCGACCTTGGCCCATGTCGACCTTAAGTCAGGTCGACCTTCCTGCCAGTCGACCTAGTGGGATAGACCTAATGACTGAAGACCTAAGTTCATTCTAATAGATGACCGCATCCCCCAGCCACAGGGTCTCACTACCTAATGTACATTTGCTTACAAAAACCTACAGTATGGCCATATTGCTTACAGAGTCCACCATCCACCAACGAGTATGGGTCATAGGGTCAACAGTACTAAGGTCAACATGGGCTTAGGTCGACACAATCATTAAAACGACATGGGCAATGACGACAGACAAAAGGTCGATGTGGAGTTTTTCTCTTTTTTTGTCCCGAATGTCGACACAGTCAACACTGACACTGTATCTTTGCAACATGTCTGCCTGCCAGGCTTCGGACACAGTGCCTCGCTGTGCTTGTCACACTATTTTATTCTCCCTCCATGCCCTAGTGCATGGGTCTTCAAACTGTGGCCCTCCAGATGTTGTGGAACTACATGTCCCAGCATGCCCTGACAGTTTTGGCATGCTCTTATAGCAGGGCTGGGCAATTGCGGCCCTCCAGATGTTGATGAACTACACATTCCAGGATGCTTTGCATTAGTTTTGCTATGTGGCCATGCTGAAACTGATGCAAGGCATGCTGGGATGTGTATGTCATCAACATCTGGAGGGCCGTAATTGCCCAGCCCTGTCTTCTAGGAAAAAATGTGGCAATGCATGTTGGAACATGTAGTTTCACAACATCTGGAGGGCCACAGTTTGAAGACCCATGGCCTAGTGGATGGTAGGGTACGAAATACTGCCTGTCGGCACAAAAAAGTGAAAGACATCATGTCGACCTTTAAACTCTTGACCTTGCCTATGTTGACCTAATGCTTGTTTTGACCTAATGACCCTGTCGACCTAAGCCTATGTCGACCTTGGCTCATGTTGACCTTTTTGCTGTTGACCTTTTTGCTGTCGTCCTTATGACCGTCTACCAACCAACTGATCCAAACATTCAGATAGAAAACATCAAAGTGCACAGGATATTAACACTAAACATAAATAGAAGTACACAGGTTTGTGAATTATATACATTTACTTATCAGTAGAAGCCGATTAGCTAGTACTTTACCTATCACAATTTTATCTCTCTCCCACTAAATCATTAAATATAAACCAATTCACATAATTGAAAACATTTTGCCCACGACAATGCCTGAACAGTGTGCATGGCCTCTGGCTTCATGATGATGACGCAATCCTGAGCCATGCCTCCCGTTCTCCTTATAAGGGGCATGCCATCATTCTTACAGCTGTGTGAATGCCCCCAGCCACTCCCGTGAATAGAGCAACGAGTGATAGGGGGTCTCCCGACTACACCCCACCGCAGGGACACTGCTGCCCGCAGGTGGGATATCGGGACAATCCCCCCAAAAAGGGGAAGTCCCATGATGATCGGGACATAGCTTGTTTGAGATAAAATTGTGAGCTACCGTACTAACCAATCAGCTTCTGCATTATATTTCTCAGGCTGCGTTTGAAAAATAAGGAAAAAGTCAGAAGGAAAAATCAGGCACTATGACAGTAGCTGAAATTCTACATGGAAGCAGCTGCTCAAAATGGGGGGGGGGGGGGGTAGTCAATCCCCACCTAGAGAAAAGCACACAACAACAATCACGCACATGCATGTGAGCAGCGCTAAAAGAAAATGGCAAGTGTTTGGTACAAAATTACGATTTTACGATCATTAAATAAAAACATATATAAGAACAATTACAATGGAAATACACAGTAAAAAATAATAATCACGCCACAGGAGGCGGACGGAGTGCGGAGATGGCCCAAGGGGGAGAGAAGGGTGGGGGAGACAATAGGTCACAGGTAAGTGCACTTGTTGACCTTGTTGTTCAATGAGTTCCACTTATTTAAGGTGATGGTAATCCTCACTAGTTGTTACGGCCCTGTGTTTACCGTTGGAGGAAATGGTACATATGCTTCCGCAATAACGTATCCTCTTACTTTGGTGGTCTATGTTGGACCGTAGCCACCAAGGTGGTCCAGGATGCGGTGTCCGCCAAGTGGATGAAGGTAGGAAGTAGGAAAGGGCTTCTGCTCGCATGGAATAATATCCTCCCACTGTAGTGGCTGGGTGGTGGTACACCACTGGAGGGTTCAGGGAGCAGTGTAAACCACAAAGGAACAATTGAAGAAGGGGGAAGTACTTGGTGTCAATGAGTCCACACTGGGCAAGTGGTCCACACTACCGTGTTTCCCCGATAATAAGACACTGTCTTATTTTTTTTTTTCAGTCCAAAAACACCAAAGGGCTTATTTTTGGGGTAGGGCTTATTTTAGCTCCTCAGTCCTTCTTTTAGCTACATCATGCCCCTAAATCTCCTTATACTTTAAACACAACTGCCGCTTTCCTTCTGCATTTTTCAGCCACTCAGCCTTTCCTCCGCCGCCGCTCAGTCACTCCGCTCCCGTCTGTGAACAGACGCCACTAAGTCCTTGAGGTGCGCAGTGACGTTACATGCACAATGCATCCCTGGGACCGCTGATGCGAGCAGAGGCTTCAGCGGTACCAGGGCTGCTACCGTAGCAGCAGCAACCATTTCATGCGGGTGGGTGGGGGGTTTAGCGGAGCTGGGAGTTTAGCACAGGGACTGGGCAAAATGGGGATTAAGCTAGGGCTTATTTTCGGGGTAGGGCTTATTTTGGACCGTTGTCCAGAAATAAGGGTAGGGCTTATTATTGGGGTAGGTCTTATTATCAGGAAAACAGGGTAGTAGGTCCCGGGGGTGAAGATGAGCTGTCCACCAGGACCTACTAGTGTGGACCACTTGCCCAGTGTGGACCATTCCTCCAAAAGTAAACACATGGCCATAACAACTAGTGAGGATTACCATCACCTTAAATAAGTGGAACTCATTGAACAACATTGAACAACAAGGTCACCCATCAAACCGGTAAAGTGCACTTACCTGTGTGTCTCCCCCCACCCTCCTCTCCCCCTTGGGCCATCTCCACACTCCGTCCACCTGCTGTGGCGTGAATATTATTTTTACTGTGTATTTCCATTGTAATTGTTCTTATATATATATGTTTTTATTTAATGATAGTAAAAATCATAATTTTGCACCAAACACTTGCCATTTTATTTTAGCGCTGCTCACATGCCTTGTGCGTGATTGTTGTTGTGTGCGTTTGAAAAATGACAGCTAAGAGCTGATTGGTTGGAATTTTCTCTCTCTAAACTTTGGTGTAATGGTTAGCATTACCGCCCACAGCACTAAGGTCATGAACTAGTTTCCTACAAGGGCCCTAACTGTGAGGAGTTTGTATATTCTCCCTGTACTTGCGTGGGTTTCCTCTGGGTACTCCGGTTTCCCACAATCTAAAAATATACTGGTAGGTTAACTGTCTCCCAACAAAATTAACCCAAGAATGAATGTTTGTAGGTACATGTGATAGGGAATATAGATTGTAAACTGGGGCAGGGACTGATGTGAATGTTCAAGAATATTCTCTGTAAAGTGCTGCAGAATGTTTGTCACTATCTAACAAATATAAATAAAGGGTACTTATGTAGTATCTGGGCTGCCGATTTTTTGATTGTATGCCTTAAGTTAAGGCATACAATCAGATGCGATGCGATATCGCATTGCATCGCATACGACCATGCGATGCGATGCGATGCGATGACCCGATTTTTCCATAGGATTCAATGTTAAAATGGACTGAGTCCATTTTAACATGGAATTCAATGGGAAAAAAGGGTCCTTTTCATACCCCTACTATCCAAGTGGGCATGGAGTTGGATATAAACCTGTGGCGAGCGTAGCGAGCCACCGAGCCCGAAGCGTGGCGAGCGAAGCGAGCCCCGCGAGGGGACGGTATTCTGTGTCCCCTCGCGGGGCTCGCTACGCTCGCCACGCTTCGGGCTCGGTGGCTCGCTACGCTCGCCACAGGTTTATATCCAACTCCATGCCCACTTGGATAGTAGGGGTATGAAAAGGACCCCTTTTCCCATTGAATTCTATGTTAAAATGGACTCAGTCCATTTTAACATTGAATCCTATGGAAAAATCGGGTCCATCGCATCGCATCGCATCGCATCGCATGCGATATGGTCGGGTGCGATGCGATGCGATGGACCCGATTTCAAAATCGGCAGCCCAGTTACTACATAAGTACCGAATAAAGTGCTCAATAAGATTGTGCAAACAACCACCAATGCAATAGGCCTTCACCCAAGGCCCTCAAATTACATGGAAATTCAAACAGAAGAGGGCCTTATTCAGATCTGAGCTCAGTACAAATTTGTTCAGAAAATGGGCAAAACCATGTGCACTGCAGGTGGAGCCGATGTAACATGTATAGAGAGAGTTAGATTTGGGTGGGATGTGCTGAAACTGAAAACTAAATTGCAGTGTAAAAATAATGCAGCCAGTATTTACCCTGCACAGAAACAAAATAACTCACACAAATCGAACTCTCACTATACATTTTACATCTGCTGTTTCAGCACATCCCACTCAAATGTAACTCTCTTTGCAGGTTATATCTGCCCCACCTGCAGTGCACATGGTTTTGCCCATTTTCCAAACAAATTTGTACTGAGCCCAGACCTGAATAAGGCCCAGAGAGTGTATTATGTTTTGCCGTATTTTGATCAATACAGTGGAAAACCTATGCTGATGAATTGATGTAAGATCCTCTAAACCTCTATTTGTTTAACACCAAAGCGCCATTGGTAACACTCTGGGGGAAATTTACTAAGATGATAGTTCTATTTCACATGGGATGTTGCTTTGGGAAAACAATCAGAAGCTACTTCTTATTGAATTAGCACCTTCTAGAACAGTGGTTCTCAACCTCGATCCTCAAGGACCCCCAACAGTGCACATTTTCCATTTCACCTGGCAGGTGCACTCCTTAATCACAGACACATTTTAAAAGACCCACAGGTGGAGCTAATTATTTCACCTCTGATTCTGTGTGGAGACCTGGAAAACGTGCACTGTTGATCCTGAGGACTGAGGTAGAGAACCACTGTTCTAGAAGATAATAGATAGTATCTGATTGGTTGCCCATAGCAAAGTCCCATCTAAAAAAGAACTCCCATCTTAGTACCGTAAATTTCCCCCTCTCTGTTTGAATTTCTATATAAATAACTTATAATAAATAATTATCTTCCAAGATGTCTGTACTCTGGACTTCAAGTACCTCTATTAAGACCTTATTACTTTACAGATCCCTTCACTTAAGTTAAATACAGCTTGCTTACCCCCCACCCTCCTGCATGAGAGCACTGCATCCTTATCCATAGTATTCAGCTCTCTGAAATACACTTCCCTTCTGAACAGCTTCAAATTAATTGCTATCCCTACAATGTAATTCCGCACTACACAAAAATAAAAAGTACCCTCTCTTGTGTGTTTATAAACCACACAAATGGGAGTAGAAAAAAAAAGAAAAATGGTCATAAATGAAGCTATTTGATCAGAAATCTCCTAAAGTGCTAATAAAAATGGTCTGATTTTTTGAATTACTGCCAATATGCATTACTTACATTAAGAAAGGATTCAGACAGAGAGCGGGCTGTTTTCTGACTGAACCTAAATTGAGGGTAATTCATTCTATCAGGAAGAAAGAGCCTCTAGCTGTAATTTGTCCAAGTGTGTAATGCATCACTTGCATTAAGGGAACATATTCTGTAGTAGTGTAAAATATGGCTTAACATCCCAGCTCCTGGCTGGGTCTGCAGCATGGGAGTCATAAATGTTTGGTCTTCAGGGACCAAAAGAAAACATTAGCTTACAAAAAGGTTGGTGTATGCATAGCGCATACTCCCTTTTGAAGTGACAAGGGCTAATTCATGAATGAATGAATGAATGAATGTCAAAAAGAACTTCGATGTAATTCAGAAAATGTTCTTCATCCACTACTTTCCTATAGAAAGTCATCTACTCACAATAGCAGCACCCCATACAGGAGTCTGACATTCTGTCATAGGCATAACTGTACATTTCAAACTTATTTAAGGATAAACAATTTATTAACTGTACCTCAGCTCTGGTACAGTCCTATAATAGTCCTATACTAGCACCCACCTGATAATTGTTACCAATTATTATGGACATATTTTGCAATGTAAAACTCGTTTATAACCAGTGGCACCTGCATTCTTGTGAGATCCATACACACATTCCTCGATAGATAGATTAGATAGATAGATAGATAGATAGATAGATAGATAGATAGATAGATAGATAGATAGATAGATAGATAGAGCATCCATACTTTAAAATGAGAGAGGCATAAGAAGTGCCTAAGATGCTCGGTAACCATATAAATTAAAAGATCACAAATTCCAGGTGACTTCTAATATCCATATTAGCACTAGGACATGCTTTTCTAGGCATTTATAATAGTTCAAAAGTAGTTTCATCTGGCAGCATGCATTCTAACTGATGCATGTAGTCTAAACTCACTGATACAGATATTTTGTATAGGAGTGGATACCTGTATTAAGTAACATTACATGAGTGCACAAAGTATCAGGTCAGCTCAGTATAACTATACGGATAATACATTTGTACATGGTCTAAATGTTATTTTAAACTTGGTTAGTGGGCAGAACATAAAGATGGACGGAACTTGTAATGCTCAGTGTGACGTGCCACTCACCTGCTGCCAGATGCTATGCTGCCCGCAGTCCTCGCTGAGAGTGTCCGCACACAGCCTGCCACCAGCTGCACACCGCCCGGCCCCGTCTGCTCTCACACGGGCAGTGCAGCCTGGGCAGGGGCGCCGGGGGCCGCCTAAAAGGAGGAGACTGGGAGGGGCCGCCGCTCCATCAGCTACCTGAGACCCTCCAGCCGGCAGCCACACACATCCAGAGACTGCTACTGTGTGCTTGGCTTGGAACACTGAGTGCATGCCAAGAATAGCCTATGTGGCTGGTACCCAGGACATAGTGGCACACTTCCTATACAGCACTGCAGCACTCCAGGGGCAGCATTGCCTGCACATAAACACATACAGTATATATCTATCTATATATTATATATAGGTACTCATCAATCGATCAATAAATCAATCGATTAATCGATCGAACAATCGATGATATCATGTAACTGGGGTGACTGACACAATGAATGCAGCTCATCGTAAATAACAGAGCTGGTTACACTGCACCTTTAGGATATATTTGCATCATATTGAACATCAAGGTTAAATGTAAAGTACCTCTGTCACCAATTACTGATCATGCTGGAGTACATACAGTACAGCACAAGTGTTTGCACCTGGTAAGAGTGAAGGCATGGTGGTGCGCCTCATCATCAGTTCAAAAATATATTTATCTATACAATTCCGTGGCATTTTTAAGAGTTTTCATTTCAGTTATGTACACATTATTAGAAATAAATCTTAAAAAGATCTCTGATCTGTATAGATTAATATTAATGTTATTGCCAATGAATTGAGTGGATATAAACATACAAGTATATTGATAAGGATAAGACAACTAAATCGATCATTCCAGTTTGCAGGATACTTCTGGGCTCCATTCTGTCTGCTAACCATATTCTTATTTCCAGTTCCCCAATAACAGCAATCATTTGCATAAGCCACTCGCATTACAGGGGATGCAGCCAATGTATACTGTATGTGTATTAGGAGTATTTTGTTCCAGAACTGCTTATTGGTAAAGGTATCTACCAAATATAACCCCCATTTCTTTGCAGGTGACAGCTGATGATATCACCAGACTTCAGAGTTCAGAGATTAAAACCATTATTAAGAAAAATTATTATAATATATTAACCCTTTGATTGCCAAGTGAATGTTTCCAACTAGGTGTGAAAATTGCCAGGCAAACATTTGTATTCATCATAATGACCTTATTTTTTTTTTTTACGCAACATTTTTTATTTGACTTTGTATTACAAATGTGAGCGACGCTGGCATACTTAGTATATATTTTGCACATCTATCACACAGCTGTTGGCACTCAAAGAGTTAACAAAGGATACTTTACTTCATGATATACTTCCTCCAAAACCAGGTTTTATTTTTCACAAGAACAGGTCTCTCAAAAATATGACGGTTCTGAGTATTCTTAAACCTATAAAGACCTCACCCTGCCAACGCAAGAATACTTTTTGGCTCTGATTAAAGCCAAAGGGTTTTATTAGTATGGGGGGAACAGATGTTTAATGTATATCACATAGACTGAAAGGCCCAATCTACTGTATATCTACAAGGAGAAGCCGTATGAGATTAAGAGCTTCATTAACTGTAATACTCCATATGTAATATACACATTAACTTTAACATGTGCTTTTAAGAACAACTATGTAGGAAAAACAACTAGAAAATTGAAGAGATGTTTGGAGCACCGTATAAATAGTCTGAAGAAACTCCAACCACAAAGTGTAGCAAAACATTTTCATGAAATCTATAATGGTGGTGGTCTAAGACTGATGGGAACAGAATATGTATCATTAGCAAAAAGCGGAGGATATCACTTTAGAAGTTTATGCAAACAAGAAGTTTATTGGATGTTTAAAATGATCTCCATCTATCCTAAGGGACTTAATAAAGCAGTAAAACTAAGGGCCTTATTCTGGTCTGTGCGGCCGGAGCCGAATATGCGGCCAGGACCGTGTGTCCTAAACCCCGCCTTCCGTATGGATCGCTCACTCCGTCCGAATGCGGTAAGCCGTTGACCGCACGGAGCACGAGTGGATTTCTCATGTATACACCTCCTCCATCTCTGGGAACCTCCCCCATCATTCGATGGTCGCATACCATCGAATGCAGGACATAGCGGTCAGGCAGCTCACGCGAGCTCAGACCACTCGGGCATTTCTCCGTGCAAAAGCAGGGATCTGGGCGGGCAGCTGACATCCGGTAATGTCATATGTCCGCCCCCTACACGTGCGTCACGGCCGCATTACCATACGTACGCCCAGCGTTTTCATGGGAACGCCCATGAAACGCAGGGCATATGCATATGTTAATGAGGCCAAACAGCCCTTCATGCCCCTCTCCTCCCCCTGTTCGTAGTGTAAACAATTCATGCGGAATTTGGACGTATGTCCCTTTCGCACATGCGCAGATATGCCTCTGCACATGCGCAGACACAAAACATCGGCGGAACGAACGCACGCGGACATATCCGCACCAACCAGAATAAGGGCCTAAATATGGTTATTTTATTTAACTTTAGAATTGACACAATTTTTCAGATTTATAGCACTCAATGAAGACTCTATGGCTGGAATATCATGGCAGACAATTTTGGTCTGATTTTGTGAAATGCCAAATTTTTCCGCAAATGTTGCACATCTTGCAGTCAACCAATGTATTAGCATCTGAGGGAGGCCGGCAATAAATTTGGATCCAGATGTTTTGCCCATGTTTAAAAACACAACAACTCGGCCAATGTAATAGAGAATGAGGGTCTGATTCAGGTTGGTTGAGACACAGTCCGCCACCAGTCCAAACACCTGCCTCCACGGATTCCCCTGGGTAACATGTGAGGGGATATGTAACGGGAACACATCCCCTCGCATGCCTCAGATAGCAGGAGAAATCACTTGATGGCCCCGACCATCGAATGATTTCTCCTGCCTTTGCAAATAGAAGTACATTTAAACTGACTCTTATTTGCAAACGATATGACGAAGATGGGGCGGACGGCTGATGTCCTGTGATGTCAGCTGCCCGCCCGCCCCAGCAGGCATCGGCCTGTATAACACAGCGTTCCCATGGTCCACCGCCGTCATCGACCACATCCGCCCCTGGCCCTCCCTCCCCACAATGAATGGCCCAAACCGTTCGTTGTCAGGGTATGCACGTGCGCATGCACAGACCCACAAACATCGGAATGGGGCTGAATTTGCCACATTCCGAGTGAACCAGAATCAGGCCCTGAATTTGAAAGCCTCGCACATACTGGCTCTACAAAGCTGTTTTTTTGGGGGGGTTTTCACCATGTGTAGAATCTCAATAACAAGTACACAAACACAATTACAGCACATACAACTAATAAACATGATTCAAATTATTTCTAAATCAGTCAAAAATATACTTTGATCTGTCAAAAGAGATTCCCTTCCAAATGCATATTCACAAAGGAATGTAACGGGTTTCTGCTGATAAAAATGATAAAAAATGATGGGCAGCATTTCTATATTCTGTGTGTTCTTGTGACTGTATGTGCATATGTAATGCTATGCTACAGTGTTTTCTGCCAAACACTTTATCATAATGTGGTATGCAGATACAGCCGTAAGTACATACAGAATATGGGAATGCCGCATATAATTTAGGAGCTCTCTCTTCATCTCTGTCAATGGGAACAGACGTACTAATTGTTATGAGTGGCTGCATACTGCTGATTATAAATGTATTGCTTGGGTGATTTATATATAAATTAGAACACTGCATTATGTGAAAAAAATGTTTTTATTAATTTGTTAAATCTGCGTTTTTACATATCCACGAATTTGTAGTTCTACAATTGATATAAAGTGTTTGTATAAGTGCTGCCATTTCTTCTGATTTTATTATTGTAGTTTATTCTTTTCTTTTACATTCTATATTAGAAGAAATGCATCTGATAATCATAGACACTAATCTTCAGTAATAAAGTTATTCCTACTAAGTGCCAAATGTTTGGATCATTTTTATAATAGGTGCAATTTGCATAGTCTCAGGGGGGCCCACACTGCACCCATTTTTTTTAATACTTACCCTACAGAGTCCAGTGATAAAGGCAGCAGTGCTGCCGAATCGCAAACAAAATGGCCACAGTGCCATTTTGTTGGAGTTCGGAGCATGCACAGTACAGTGTGAGCCTTCTAGTGCTCAGACTCTACTGCGCCTCTGGTCTAGATTGATATCAGATCTATATAGCTGCTTTATCTGTTGTCAGCAGAGCCAGATTAAGGTCTAAATGGGCCTGGAGCTGAATGATCAAGGGCCTATTATGGGCAATAATAGGGGTTGTGGCCAGCACCTAATAATAATGTGGGTGGCGTGACCAATGTTCTGTTTGGGTGGTCTGCTCATGGGTGTGTCTATATTTATGTAAATACTTTCAACTAATTATATATGCCTGGAAAAGGCAGGGGGCTGGCATAAGAAAAATGCAGGGAGATATATTGGCGGGTGCACTCCAAAGGTGCACCCGCAGGACGCTGATGTCCTAAGATACTTGCGGGGTGAGGCGGCACTGCAGTCATAAAAAAATACTGAAAGCCGAAACTTGGTAGACAACATTTCAGCACCTTTTATGTGGCTACCTAAATTTACCACACCATATACCACTTATACAAATCATGCAACACAATAGTAACCCCCTTATACTGTACTTGCCTCTATTACATTATGCCACATGGAAGGAGCCAAAATTCACACAGAGGGCGGGATGTATTAATATACATCGCCGCCCTTCGACTGACAGCCGCCGCGATGCTGCCGCATATGTACTAACATATGCGGCCAGCATCGGGTTGCGGTGACGGAGACCCCCGCGATACCTTTGATGTGGTCTGCGGGGGTCTCAGTCACATCCCGGCAGCTGCCAGTGTCACCCTGCGTCTCCTCCTCCCCCCTGCAGCCGGATGTCCTCCCGGCTGTGACACCTGCATCAGGAGGACGGGAGGGGGGGGGCACGCTTTTGGCAGACGGCGATAGAAGCCCATAGCCGATACCCTGCCAAGCATAAACGGGGCGGACGGGTAATGGTAAATAGGAAAATGCAGTAAAACCCGTTTTACCGCATTTTCCCTTTAGTACATCCCATCCAGAGTGATCCAAAATTCACACTATGGCACATGGATTGAGTCCAAATTCACGTTATGCCACACAGATTAAGGCAAAATTTGCATTTTGCCACATGGATTGAGCCAAAATACACACTATGCCAGGCATGTCCACACAGTGGCCCTCCAGCCAGTGGCGTAACTATAGAGGGTGCAGGGGATGCAGCTGCTACGGGGCCCGGCGGCTTGGGGGGCCCGTAGCAATCCCCTGCACCCTCTGCATTGTTTTGTCACATTTATAAAAATTTACCCCTGCAGCTACCGCAGGCCGGATGCGGAGAGTGGAGGAGGACGCCAGAGGATGACGGATTAGGACCGGAAGCGGCACCGCGCGGCAGACTGACACTCCACTGGTCTGTCAGCCGCACATCCCTAGCGCTGCTACAGCAGCACCAGCAGGCGCCGCCTCGCCTGAGTTCAATTGGAGGCTGTTGCTGAAGGACTTGAGGGGAGCCATCCATCCAGCCAGCCAGAGGAGTGGAGATGAGAGAAGCTACGAGGGAGAGACAGCTGCGCTGCAGGGGGAAGACGGAGGACTAGAGAGAGGCTGCTGCGGGTGGAGCCAGAGAATGCTGCTGCAAGGTAGGCCAGTGTAGAGGAGGGGTCGGGGAGGGTGTCCGGCCTGTAGGAGTGCTGAGGGCTGCTAGTGAGGCTGCAATAATGATAAGTATCTCCTCCAGCAGCTCCATCCATCAAAGCCAGATTCCTACTACAATCTGCAGCCTCTGCAGAAATTGCCTTGTTAATTCCTGTGTAAACTGTAGTGCTCTATTTATCTGTCCCCCATCCTGCAATTGCACCAATCTATGTCTTCCTCCCATCCAAATCTATGTCCCTCTCATCCATCCATCTATGTCCCTCCCATCCATCTGTCTATGCTCCTTCCATCTGCCTGTCTTTCTATCCGTCTATCTGTCTATGGTTCTTTCGTCAGTCCCCCTCCTGTTCCTACTACTTGACCCGTCTACATTTGTATGCTCCTTCCGTCCATCTATGCCCCTGCTAATCTGTCCATCTATGCTCTCTACCATCCGTCTATACACCTTCCATCTGTCTATACACCTTCCGTCTGTCTATGCTCCCTCCCATCCATCCGTCTATGCTCCTTCCATCCATTTATGCTCCCTCCCTTCCATCCATCTATGCTCCTTCCTATCCAGCCATCTATGCCCCTCCCGTCCGTCTATACACCTTCCGTCTGTCTATGCTCCCTCCCATCCATCCGTCTATGCTCCTTCCATCCATCTATGCTCCCTCCCATCCATCCGTCTATGCTCCTTCCATCCATCTATGCTCCTTCCTATCCAGCCATCTATGCTCCTTCCGTCCATCCATGCCCCCTCATATCTGTCTATGTATTCTCCTTCAATCCGTCCGTCTGTCTATGCCCGCCCTTTTTTGTCTGTGTATGCCTCCATATGGTACTCTGTCCATTCATATGTCTGTCCAAGCCTCCCTTGTCTATCTCTCCATCAATGCCTCTACCCCCAGCTCACTATTTCTCCCTCTCTCTTGTTCCTGTATTTTTTGCTCTCTAACACTGTCTCTGTTTCTCTCATTCCATCTGTTTCCATGAAGACACTCTCTTTTACTGTCTCTTACTTGCTCCTCTTTCTCTTGTAATGATAAAGGTTGGGGGGGGGGGGGGCCTTATTAAAATTTTGCTATGGGGCCTGCAAAGTTCTAGTTACGCCTCTGCCTCCAGCTGTTTTGAAACGACACGTCCCAGCATGCCTTGACATATTTTTAGCATTCCCTAATAGCAAAACTGTGGCAATGCATGATGGGACTTGTAGTTTCACAACAGCTGGAGGGCCATAGTTTGGACATGCCTGCACTATACCAAACAGTTTGAGCAATAATGCACAATATGCTTCATAAATAGGGGCATTGGCACACATTAAAAATTTACACCATAATGCCCATTACATATTAAGACACACACCATAATCTACATTATGTATTATGCCAAACACCATAATGCCTATTAAAATTTATGCTACATAAGTGTTGCTTACCTACATGTTCATTGCCAGGGGTTCCATGCTCATTGCCAGGGGTTCCATGCTCATTGCCAGGGGTTCCATGCTCATTGCCATGTAGGATTACATGCTCATTGCCAAGGGGGAATACATGCTCGTGGTAACTGGGGGACAGCCGCCGCCAGGCAGAAATGACAACCATTGACAGCCGGGCAGAGAGCAGGGGGCTGCCCGGCTGTATTCAGAGCACTGCTATTTGAAATAATACCCCTTTCACATCAGAAAATGCAGGGACATACCCGGGAATATGGTCCCAGGATCATGCAGGGACATTCCCGGACTGGCCCCTTTTACACCAGCCTAGTCCCTGCATTTTCTGGTGTGAGGGGGAGAGAAAACCACCCCCGCTCCAGTTTAAAAAACCAGCTATATCTTCGGAACCAACTGACCCATTTACATGTAGGCTTTGAATGTTTTTGGTCCTGTGAAACTGGGCCGTTTGGTTCCAGAGAAATCTGTCCTCAAACAACATGAACAACCATGAAATTACATTTCAGAAATGAAAAACCCATTTGGACCAGGTATCAGATTGAAGGCCCAGTGATTTGAGTTCGACTGAGATCAACCTCGAGCTTCTGTGATGCCGGAGGGGGAACTGGCAGCCATTGGAACCGGGTGGAGGTCGGAATTAGCGTGTCCCATGTTATCCTATGGGGAAAACATTCCACGTTGCCTGTTGGTATCTCTGGTTCCCGGGGAGCTAGCGACGCGGGCTGGGCTCGTTGGAAAGCCCTGGTAATCAGCTACAAAATGGGCTCTGGACACTTCTTTATATTTATATTATCAAACTGGCTAGCCTACTTTTCCCAGAAGGTGTGGACAGGACTAAAGGGCCATACACACGGAGAGACTTGTGCCAGAGATTCAGCATGAGAGATTTCCCTTAAACTGAATCTTTCAGATAATGGGCCCACACACAGAGAGATTAGCGCCAGAGATTCATAATGGAAGATTCAGCTTGTGAGATTTAAAATCTCTCACAGAAAGTGTTTAGGTGACTTCAGGCGAATAAAAAAAATGTTACAATTTAATTAATGGGTTGGAATAAAGCCTGGGGGGGTCATCTCTGTCTATAACATAAAAATAAGTAATGTAATAGAATGATGAGGGGTCCCCCCCCCACGAGCATGACCAGCCACAGGCTCTTGGAGTGGTCCTGGTTCCCAAAATACGGGAGACAAAGTGAGTGGGGTTCTCCTGTATTTTGGAGAAATAATTTGATGGTGAGTAACAATCAAATGATTTCTCCCCTGTAGTCTGCCCGGAAGTAACGGAGTCCAGGCAACAGGGTGGTAAAAATGGTACACCCAACCCGGGCCCGACTGAGCCTTGGGCCCGGGTTGGGTGTACCATTTTTACAACCCTTGCGTCGCTGGCAGGATTAACGCTGCTGCTGCTAAGGGACAGGGAGGGGGGACTGACGACAGTGGCACTGCTGCTGTTAGGGTGCGTTGATGGTATAAAGGAGGACACTGCTGCTGCTAAGGAACAGGCAGGCGGGACTGATGACGGCGGTGCTGCTGCTGTTAGGGTGCGTGGATGGTATAAAGTAGGATGCTGCTGCTAAGGAACGGGCAGGCAGGACTGATGGCGGCACTGCTGCTGCTAAGGGGCGCACGGATGGTATAAAGGACGCTGCGCTGCCGCTGCTAAGAGATGGATGGGCGTGATTGACGTTGGAGGGGCTGCTGCTGCTAAGGGGTGAGGAAACGGCCGCATATTGCTGCAGTCCAGAATTCCTTTCTTCTCTCTCCTAGCCCGGCTGCCCGCTGCCTCCTCCTCTCCCTCTCTCTGCTCACACCACTGGAAACCGCGGATATGTTGGACAGAATTAAGTGGCGCCCTCCAGTGGCCTGCGCTCAGCAGCTGCCTAAAGCTGCCTAGTGGTAGATCCGGCCCTGACGGGACCTCATCAAGCTTGTCCCCTTACACCCCATACTAGTGGAGCTTGGTGCTGGTTCCCAAAATACGAGGGACACCTACTCTGTTTTTGTCCCCCTTATTTTGGGAACCAGGGCCAGCTCAAGGGCCTGGTGCTGGTCTCCAAAATACAGGGGACCCCCACTCACTTTGGCCCCCGTATTTTGGGAACCAGGACAGCTCCAAGAGCCCAGGGCTGGTCATGCTCGCGAGGGGGACCCCATGCCATTTTTTTACATTATTTATTTATATTTCTATTATAGACAAAGAAGATGACACTCTCCCCGGCTTTATTCCAACCCATTATTTAAATTGTAATCTTTATTTATTCTCCTAAAGTCGCCTAAACACTTTCTGTGAGAGATTTTAAATCTCACATGCTGAATCTCCCATTATGAATCTCTGGCACAAGTCTCTGTGTGTAGGGCCCTTTGCTATGTTAGTAGCTATTAACATTTTAAGGCCACATGTGCTCATACCCTCATGTTTTGATTTTGCCAAACCCACCCTCAAATGCCTTGATTTGGTTTTGGATTCCTTGAATGTATAAAACTAGATTAAAATCATGTCATTTATTTATTTCTGTTCCAGCAGTATCATTAACACCAATAATATTAATTTATACGGAATGGAATTATTGGGTCGACTTAAAGATGGTCAACAGTCATTAAGTCGACACCGTTGGGTCAACATACTGCAAGGTCGAGAGATGTCTAGGTTGACAGGTGCTTAGGTCGACACAAAATAACTGCACATCACTAATTTGCAGCATATATACAGTAGGTCACATAAATCTAATATACATGATATCTAATATACATGATAATTACATTATGGTATGCATTATTTATTATTTCACTGTAGTGATAACAGAATTTGCTGATTTTAAGCATTTACAGTACATCAAAGTTTATATCAAAGTTCTATAGAACTATTGCATACACAATATATTATACATAAGTTATCATCACTTGTGTATTTTAAGTACAGTTTGATGCTCTTTATCAGTTCAATTCAAGGACATATTCCTCCTGGGCACCTAGGAGACTTGGGATGAGTGTGTAGGCCTGGATAGCACTGATAACCTGTAAGTGTGCCCTTAGTTATTTAAATACTACAAGCTGGCGAATTCTGTTTCCATCCAGAGTGAAGAGAGATAAGCTCAGCATCACACTCAGCTGCTCCACATCACTTGGAATGTACATGTTGCCAGCCAGATAACACACACTATACATCAAATCCCTTCTTGAAATCATGGACCCACTCAGCAAAGACTCTTTTAGCTATATATTTTTTTCTATTTTCTTTTCTCAGTACAGAGAGCATGGCAAAACTGTGTTGTATGTATTTTACAGAAGAAACAAATACTGTCTGAATTAAACATTAGGATGGAAACCGCAGAATTAATTTGGACAAATAAAGCAGTAAGCGTGGAAAAAGCTTAAGCAGGATATACGGTAGCACAACAATACCGGCAAATTGAAACAAAAAATCCGCATATGCACCACCAATTTAATACAGGACACTTGTTTAGTGTTCTTGGGGTACTTGTGTACTAGCACGGCGCCCATCGCATCGCAGACCATAAGGCATGCGATGGTATGCGATGCGATGCGATGCGATGGTATAAAATTTTAAATTGTATACCATCGAATTGTATGGCATTGTATGCCATTCTATCCCATATACAATGGTATGCGATTTAAAATTGTATAAGCACCCTAATGGGTTTTCCCATGTTAAAAGTGGCCCCTATAAGTTAATTAAACGTGTTGGGTGCTAAATATGTTAAAAGCACCCCCAACGGCACCCCCACTATCAACGGCAACACGAAGCGGGGTGAGCCCACGAGAGGTGGTGGTACGCGTCCTACGACCTTTTCATACCCCCACTATCCACGTAGGCGTGGTGTTGATTTTATAAAGTGTGGCGAGCGCAGCGAGCCACCGAGCCCGAACCGTGGCGAGCGCAGCGAGCCCAGCAAGGGGACGCAGAATACATGTAAAGTAATATGCGTCCGCTCGCCACACTATATGAAATCAACTCCACGCCGACGTGGATAGTGAGGGTATGAAATGGTTGTAGGACGCGTACCGCTGCGCTCGCCACGCTTCGGGTTCACGTTCATAGTGGGGGTGCATTTAACATTGTAAGCCCCCATTAGGGTGCTTATACAATTAAGCATCGTATAGGGGGCTTATACAATTTTAAACCGCATCGGGTGTATGCCATGCGATGCGATTATATGTCATGCGACCAAATATCGTGGGCGCTGTGCTAGTACACAAGTACCGTTCTTTGCAAATAAATGTAACCACAGTTACACTGAGAAATTGTAGTTTTTTTATGATTGGATTAGATTAAATGTGCCCATACACGATACAATTATTGTATGCAATTTGGACTACATCGCATACCATACATTCTGCAACGCAACTTTTTGAGCTGTGCGATGGGATGTGTGTGGGAGCGCACATCTCATCGTATGCGGCAATTGTACTGTGTATGGGCACCTTATGAACATTTATTTAACACATATCCAACACAATTTTATTTATTTATTTAAATTTTAAACATCAGTTCAAAATTTACCTGTGATTGGAACATCAACAGTGATTGGGCTATACAGCAGGCATTGGGGGAGGGAATAAGGAAGCAGGGGCACCGGGAGTCCTTAGGATTCCCTTTTACAACCAAATTATATCCTGGGTTACTTCTGGTTCGATCCGTGGGCTTATTGTAAATGGCCCCTTGAAAACAATCCCAGGTCCTGTGCCCAGGCAATCTAGCCCAAGATTATAAGGGTGGAACCTGCTAAGGTGTACAAAAAAGGGGGTTTGGGGGTTTTCTAATGCACAAATTATTGCAGCTAGGGGGGAACTCTGGCGTGTTTCTCTGTACAACAATACAACAATTCGTATTCCTAAAGATGGAACATTTGTATTTGTATTTACAAATACGAATGTCTACACCATCGATAGGATACGACAGAAATCACCATTCAAAAGAATGGTGGTTTCTGATTTACTAAGCAGCCGTACTGATAATACGGCTGCTTAGTGGTGTAAAACAGGCATGCAAATACGACAGGAAAATAGAACACCATTTTCCTGTTCTATTTGCTTTAAGCCTGCACGGATCAGTCAGATCCGTGCAGGCTTCAGTGTAAAAAAATAGAAAAATTAAATAAATAAAAAAAAAAAACGGCGTGGGGTCCCCCCCACAGCCGAAACCAGCACCAGGCTGACGGAGCCTGGAGCCGGTAATTAAAAATCAGGGAACCCGACAAATAGGGGTTCCCTGATTTTTAACAACCAGCCCCAGGCTCCTGCTCTGGGGCTGGTTCCCAAAATACGGGGGACAAAATGACTAGGGGTCCCCCGTATTTTAAGAACCAGCCCCAGGCAAAACCAGGATAATGCCACAGCCAGGGGGAGACTTTTTATACAAGTCCCCCCGGCCAAAGCATTCATCCCTGTGACCGGTCAGCCTGGCCAGGGGCCCTGGGGGAGTGGGGACCCCCCCAATGAAGGGGTCCCCCCCCTCCAGGACTTACCTGACCAGGCTGAAGCCTGGTACTGTCCCCGATGCCCCTGGGCGGTGGGCATCGGGCTGATTATGGTGTAAAAAAAAAGATTAAACTATTGTTTTCTACTGTGGCACTACAAGTGCCAGCAAGCCTCCCCAGCAAGCTGGGACTTGGAGAACCACAAGTCCCAGCCTGCTGGGCATTAAAGGGCCCGCTGGGTCTTGTAGTGCCACAGTAAAAAAAATAGTTAAATAAAACACACTGACACCCATTTTAAATAAAAGTTTAATACACACATACTGATACTTACCTATCTTGATCCCGTTGGTAGGTCGCTGGCTCCGGTGTCGGCGGCTCCGGTGTCGGCGGCTCCGTGTCCACGTCCTGTCCGAGGATAATCCATGTTGGACCAGTGGAAGGAAATCCTACTCACCCAGGTCCTCCATGGATGGTCTTCTTTCTTCATCTGTCGACATCCAGGTCTTCTGGCAGCTGCTGACGACTTCCAGCAGCTGCTGGCATCTCCCACGACGCTCCCCGGCTTTCAGAGCCGGAGAGATCCTTCCTCTTCGGCGTCTGGGCTCAGAATGAATTCTGGCCAATCAGGAGCCACCTAGCCGCCTAGCGGCCAATCAGGAAAGGTCTTTCGCTGTGCTGCGCTGTGTGCTGTCCAGGATAATCACCTGTCTACAGCCAGAAACAGGGCTTGCAGTCTGATCATTCCATGTGTGCCGGTGAAAGTGGATGGTTCCTACAGCAACATTGTATATGGTCAGACATTGCCGCATCAAACATCAATACTTTAGATACAAAATAATAACAGTGATACAAAAGTAACAATATTACATTTCAGAAGAAACAGTTAAAATTCAGCTGTTCATTTAACCCAGATGGCGCCACCGTCTTCAGACTTCTTTTTGCAATAGAAGTCGACTTCTGTCGCCCCCTCTCCTATTCTCCTCTACCTGGTCAATCATTAAATATTTCAAACTGGGTAGACTATGTTTACAAGACACAAAGTGCTTGGCTACAGGTTGATCAACTGATTTACCACCTTAAGCATTTTTAATCGCACTCCTATGTTGGGCCATTCTTTCTCTAAACTGGCAGATGGTCTTCGCAACATAGTACATGCTACAAGGACAAATAATGCAATACACCACGTATTTACTTGTACAGGTAAGGACTTGTTTGATTTTAATCCTATTACCATTATGTGGATGAACTACATAGTCCTGTGCTAGCAGATGAAGAAATTATTTTATCTTCGACAAATTGTATTTTCTCCAAGTGCTTGGGTGCGCTATGGGTGCGGCGGTCGCACAACGACGTACGCCAATGCGTTTATGTTTAGTGTCGAGGAGAAATTATTTCTTTGTGGTGAACATGCAGTGAACATCGATATGTTCACTCGATTTATCGATGACATTTGCAGCGAGTGGCAGGCGACTAAAAAAATATGTCAGTGGCTTTTTTATTATTCTTTTAAATCGTCTAACATCAAATGAGGGCATGTAACAGCCCCCCTCCCCCCCCCCCCCGCACACACACTCCTCAGCCCCCCTGTATGTAACTTGCTGCTGCTGGGGAGATCAAAGTTGTAATGATACAGATGGTCCCCAATTGTGGTGGTCCTGATGCTCTGATGTTCTGCTCTATAAAGATTTAACATTTAACTAGACATACTGTAGCTACAACACCACTGGCACCCTGAAAAACATTATACCCACCAAAAAATATATATAACATAGAACTCAGGTAATATATAGACATTTTACAGCAGTAAAAAGACCACCACACCCAGGCCCTCCACGTGGACCAAGGCGAGGTAGAAGCAGTACTCAAAATAATAAAACCTAAGAAGGCTGCGGGACCGGATGGTGTCGCCATCCAGTCTTAGGGCCTGTGCAGCTCAACTCACCCCCATCTTCACAACAATATTCAACTCCTCTCTGGACTTGTGCAAGGTTCCTGCCTGCTTCAAACGCTCTATCATCGACCCGGTCCCTAAGAAAGCACCCGCGAAGGACCTAAATGACTTCAGGGCAATTGCACTAACCTCAGTGGCCATGAAAGCATTTGAAAGACTAGTACTGACGCACCTGAGAGAAGTGACAAACTCTCACCTTGACCCCATGCAGTTCGCCTACCGAACAGAAAGGTATGCGGTCAACCTCGGGCTGCACCATATTTTACAACACCTCAACCACCAAGGCACCTATGCGAGAGTCCTATTCTTGGACTTCAGCTCAGCATGTAACACTATCATTCCCGGCAACCTCGGGCTGCACCATATTTTACAACACCTCAACCACCAAGGCACCTATGCGAGAGTCCTATTCTTGGACTTCAGCTCAGCATGTAACACTATCATTCCCGGCATCCTGCAGTTAAAACTCCTCTCCTTAGGAGTCCCAGGATTAACATGCTCATGAATAGTGGACTTTCTAACTGCAAGGGAACAGGTGGTCAAAGCTGGCGCCTTCTCGTCCAGCACACAAACAATCAGTACTGGAGCCCCCCAAGGATGCGTCCTGTCCCCCTGCTCTTCTCTCTCTACACAAATGTTTGCACGTCAGCTGAGCAGTCAGTGAAAATCATCAAATTCGCAGATGACACCACTGTCATCGGCCTAATCAAGGATGGTGACGAGACCGCGTACAGGCGTGCAGTGGAGAAGCTGACACAGTGGTGCAGCAGCAACAACCTCGATCTAAACCCCACCAAAACAGTTGAGATGGTGGTCGACTACAGGAAAAAAACAAATGCACTAGTCCTGCTAACAATAACGCAGTGGTGTCACGGGTTAAATCCTTCAAATTTCTAGGGACAACCATGTCCAGCGACCTAAGATGGGGATTAAACATAACCACAAACATCAAAAAGGCCCAACAGCACCTGTTCTTCCTGAGGCAACTCAGGAAATTCAAAATCCCACAGGAATGTACGTATTCTACACCAACATCGTGGAGTCTGTCTTATGTTCCTCGATCACAATCTGGTACGGTGGCACAAGCGAGAATGACAAACAAAAACTGCAGAGGGTAGTAAAGACTGCAGAAAGGATCACAGGGACCGACTTCCCCCATATAAGGGATCTGTTCTCATCCAGGGTAAGGAAATGTGCTGAGAAGATCGCGAAGGACAAGCTCCATCCCGGTCACAACCTGTTTGACATCCTACCATCCGGAAGACGGTTCAGGTCCATCCCCGTCAAAACGTTCAGATCCGCAAGAAGCTTCTTTCCGTTAGCCGTCCATCACCTGAACAATCCAATCAAAGCGAATGCAATCCCAATATCAACAGCCAAACAACGTGTCCCTACTTGGCGACCTGACCACCATAGTCGTAGCTAGAAATGGAATGCATGTAATGTCTTTATGTAATGTATGTAATGTCTTCTCCCCCCCCCCCCCCTTTTACCCGTTTGATGCTGCACTGTAATCCACAAAAAATTCCTAGTGTGTGCAAGCATACATGGCCAATAAAGTTGATTCTGTTCTATTCTAATATTCTAAAAAACAATTCACAATTTAAGTGATACTTTAAAATACATGTTGCTACCAGCTTGGTATTTTAAATGTCCTCATGCTGTATGTAGCTTCCGCAAAATGTTAAAATACATTTGTACATATGGAAGTGGAGGGTTTATTCTGCTGGGGAAATACTATTAAATATGACATTTCCCTATGCCTGAAGGCAAACCTAACCTTTACTTGTCGGGAAATACACGACTGGCTGCCGGCACATTGTACAGACTAGGGAGAGGAAGAATATAGTTATGTTTGTACACTGCTTGTGCTCAATCTATAGTCAATTCTAAATAGTTTTTTTTTCTACCAAAAAACGTCTCTACATTTGTATAAACAGCCATGTCCACACATAATACTGTTTTGTTTTTTTTCATAATGTATTTGCATGTCGTTATCTCTTTCCACATCTTATGTAGAATTATGTAAACTGAATGTGGCTGTACTGAATGAGCCCAGTCAGCAATGGCCCAGTTATATTGAGCAGTTGCTTTAGAAATTATGAAGGGTTTTACAGAGAATGTCTTTCATATTTGACATGTCTGCCCATTTGGAGTTTACAGTCTAAAGTCTCAACCACACATTAAGGTTAACTTCAAGTGAGGCCAATTAACTTACTGGCATGTAAGATGACACAAGAAGCATCTAAAAGGACAGTCACATGAGCATGAAGAAAACGCAAACGCCACACACAGGCTCCCTGGTTAGAATTGATCCAAAGGCACCAGTGCTGTGCAATGCTTACCACTGTGCTGCCATGGGAGAATGGTCAGTTTTTATCGTAGAAATGATTATTGTTACATTTGTATTACAGATAAAGTGATTGCTATTATATGTCACATAAGATGTAATAGGTTCAAATAAAACAAGTAAGTTCCTTAGTGATGTCACTACAGTATATCCTAATGAATTGATTGATTTATTCAGGATATGGGTAAAAACCAGACCCGGACAAGCCCCCGGACCGTCGGACCAGACATCAAACTCTGCATTCCGGAGCTTGTGGCATCCGGTCCAGGCATGTAGTCCGCAGTCCGGGACCGGTTTTACATAGTCCCATTCATTCATTCTCACAAAATGGCTGCTTCAGATGCATGAATGTGCTTTGCAATTTAACACCATCAAATGTATATACTGTAAACAAAGTGCAACCACATTTTTTCATAGCTGGTATAAAAGGCCACAACATTATCAACTGACAAAAGAAGTTACAAACAATGAGGGTCACTCATGTGTGACTGCACCTGTGCCCATCGCAGCAAAGTAATATGGGAGAATGAGTCCTGAGGGATTGACAGCCTAATACGGGGGAAGGGGCCGACGATGGGCTCCATTTGGAAGATGCCTCAGTTGAGGGGGTGTGAAAATCAGAGATCTCCGTCATAGGACAGAAATATCCAGACATCTGTAATGGGTGCTGCAAGCCGCATGATGGTGTGTGCTTTGATCTGATTCTCCATCCTACGGCATAGGTCAGATAGACACCTACTACTCCAGTAATATACAGAGCTACAGTATGACTGTTAGAAGCTTTGACTGCTCCTGAATTACCCCCTATTTTAACAAAGTAAAGTCTCTTACCCGTAGACCAGCCTTAAACATTTTATCAATACTTCTACAAAAGTTGTATAATGATTGCACATACACATTTACCAAGAGAAAGCCATTGCTTGATCATCATAGCAACAAAAAAAGGTTGTATGTTATGTCCAGTCTACTCATTGCTCAATTCTGTATTATTATTATTATTATTATTATTATTATATCCTTTATCAATACTGTTGGTAAAGGTCAAAAGCCACGTTGGATTCATAATCTCTTAATGGGAAGACTATGGAAAATTGAAGCTACAGAGAAGTAATGAACTGGTGGTCTCGGATCATTACATTGTCAGCACCCTGTAACATTGAACTGTCCCTCATCCTCATGATAATAGATTCACCCATGCAATCAAGCTAATTTAGATAATATTTCTGACTGAAAACCTTCCATTAGTCAGCATTGATGGTTTCCAAACTGTGTGCCGTAGCACTATAGGGTGCCTCGAGACACCCGCAGGGGCAGGACAAATTCTAATTATTTATGGTCAATTTACCAGTAAAAACTACTGTTTGTGGCTTCCATTCATAACATATGTTGGCAGACAGAAGAAATCCTGTCCCTCACCCCATATATGAATCTACGGCTATATAAAACAATTTACTTCATTCAATATTTTTTCCTCATGAAGAAACGGTACTTGTGGAGTATCACGGCTCCCACGACCTTGATCGTATGCTGATCATATGATAAAAAATCGCATCGCATACGATCAAATCGCATGCGATGTGATCGCACCCGATTTTGCACTGAAATGCATCAAAATGCATTGAAATGTGTAGTAAACATGTGAAATGCCCCCAAATGCCATTTTTCATAGTGTACCACCCCAACTATCAACGTCAACCCGAAGCGTGGTGGCGGTACGCGTCCTACGACCTTTTCATACCCCCACTATCCACGTCGACGTGGAGTTGAGAATAGAAAGTGTGGTGAGCGCAGCGAGCCACCGAGCCCGAAGCGTGGCGAGCGCAGCGCGCCCCGCGAGGGGACGCGGATACCTTCACAGCTATACGCGTCCCCTCGCGGGCTTCACAGGTATCCGCGTCCGCTCACCACGCTTCGGGCTCGGTGGCTCGCTGCGCTCGCCACACTTTCTATTCTCAACTCCACGCCGACGTGGATAGTGGGGGTATGAAAAGGTCGTAGGACGCGTACCGCCGCCCCTCGCGGGCTCGCTGCGCTCGCCACGCTTTGGGTTGGCGTTTATATTGGGGGTGGTACACAGTGAAAAATGACAGTTGGAGGCCAATTAACATGTTTCATACTAATTTTAATGCATTTGGATGCATTTAAGATCAAAAACGTATGCCATCGCATCGGATGCCATCGCATACGATTTTTGACCAAAAATGCTGAAAAATCTGTAAAAATCACATCGCATCGTATACCATCGTATGCCACTACATATGGCATACGATGCCATACGATGGGAGCCGTGATACTCCACAAGTACCGAAGAAACTTTTGGTCATGGAATGCCATTTAAATATACTGATATTCTAGGTTGCCATGATTCAAACACCTTTGGGAAGCACTGGTCTATATTATTCATCTATTTTTTTGTCTTGTATACAGGGCCTTTTAGTGTGAATTTAAAGTCAAATATTGAAAGTAAAGCGGGACTGTCTAGTTATTCAGGAAAGTTAAAAAATGCATATATTAATGGACCATTGTGGGATGTACTGTGTATTTGTCAAACAGGATTGAGTGCAATGAGGAAATGGGAGGAGTTTCCTAATAAGTAACTCTTTTTCTTGGGGGGACAAAGACACTCACATACAGATGTGGGTCTGTTGTATAATGGTGGATGAGGGAGGTAAAAAAAAAATAATGAACATAGTGAAGTAAAATATACACAATGAGTGTTGCTTAATAACATGTTATTTTTAAGAAAGCACATTTAATGATGTCTCTTGCTGTAGTCTAACATATGATAAGTACTGTAATAGTTCCATATTTGAGATACAAAACAGCACTTCTGGGAATCATTTATATGTTGTGACTGGTCGTCTGGCTATGTCTGAGCCAGGAAAAGGATCGAATTGACAAGGTAAACAAAAGTGGTACAATGTTATTCTGTGCTGTTTGGGTATGGAAAGTTTTCATAGTGTTACCATTGTTAATAACATGACATCACTGTAACTGCAAATTGTAAGATCGTGGGGAGATAACTAGTCATTTGCATCCAAACTGTAAGCAAGGTAATATAGTAGATTACAATCTATAATTATGCCAATGAATTTTGTATAAGAACTTGTCAGTACTTTACATCCAGTGAGTACACAAAGCATAGCCACAAAAATCATTTATATTATACTGTAAGTTTGTGCGCAGGGTATATACTGTATCCCAGTGCTCAGCAGGCCAACAGTCAGAAGACCTGCAGCAGAATGTCAATGCTTAAATCCCAATGGTAAAGACTACCATAGGTGGAGCATTTTTCAGGTGCGATGCGATGAACATTCCTGCGCACATCACATCACATCGCACAGTACAATAAGTATCTGCCACACATTGCATCGCATCTAGTACAAAAAACACTCTGCTGTAGCACACTGTATGCTTCTTATTTTTGATTGAAAAAGCAGGTCTTTATTGTACATACAGAATGCAAAAAACAGGCGATAACAAATATCACACATATACCCTGTCGCAGCACAGCCAAAACACAGTACACATGCAAACAGTATAGTACATATTATAAAATACAGTACAAGATAAACTCACACTACAGACTATAATATGCACTATGCATTCTAACGGTAACAATTATACAACAGTATGCAAGACTATGAGCGGGGTGTACTAAAAGGAAAATGCGGAAAAACGGGGGTTTTACCGCATTTTCCTATTTACCATTACCCGTCCGCCCCGTTTTCGCATGGCAGGGTATCGCTGCCCACCGTCCACGCACCCCCCAACCCCCCCCCCCCCTCCCGTCCTCCTGATCTCCTCCTCCCCCAGCAGGTGTCACAGCCGGGAGGACATCCGGCTTCAGGGGGGAGGAGGAGACGCAGGGGGACGCTGGCAGCCGCCGGGAGGTGACGGAGGCCCCCTGCAGACCACATCACAGGTATCGCGGTGGTCTCCGTCACTGCAACCCGATGCTGGCCGCATATGTTAGTACATATGCGGCAGCTGCCAGGCGAAGGGCGGCGATGTATATTAATACATCCCGCCCTATGGGTGTGGAGGGTAGGGGGGGTGAGGGAGGGGGAATCACATGCTCAAAGCTTTATTGATCAGACAGACACATATAAGGGGAGGGCAATAAATAGAAAGACATCAACAAAACAACAGACATTGTGAAGTGAGGGGAAAGGGGCCACGGTCCCAAAGTCTTATAAAACAGTCCAAACAAGGGGAAAGGACCATAAGAAAAGGGGGTTTAGTCCTCAAAATAGAATAGTCTCTGAGCAGGCTGTGAACCAGCCTGCGGCAGTCCTGAACGGACATTCTCTCCCTCCGCAGTATGAGACGATTTCTGGCAAACCACAAAGCGTTATTAACACAGTTTATAAGGCGCCAGGCTTCCTGGGTCGCCCCATACGTGTGGGTGCCCGGGAATAGTCCATACAGTACCGAAAGGTACGAAAGACAGTTCCTGGGCACAGAGTCTTTAAATTCAGTCTCAAGGGCATCCAACAACAACTGTGCGTAGGCACAGTCCCAGAAGATGTGCATAGAGGTTTCTTCATGCACAAAGCACCAGGGACAATGTCTATAGCTACACAAGTTTCGAGAGTGCATGAAGGACTGGTGAGGCAAGTCCCCCTGAATGGCCATCCATGACATGTCCTTATGTCTATTTGTGAGCCTTTTGGAGGCCACATACTCCCAGACAAACTTGACAGTTGCTGAAGGGAGCCCAGAAATTGGTTCAATAACGCCTTTGGCTCTGATGAGCTTGTGGAAAGTTTTTGGCACCCACAAGTCAGGTTTCAATCCCTCCAGTTGGTGTTCCCGGTATTTGTGTAGTTTCACGGCGCCAGCATTGCACCGCGCTACTTCCGGGTGTACCCTCGCCACGAAATATGTCCAAAAAAAGTAACTTAACTCCATGCCAACATGGATAGTTCATACCTCCACTATCCATGTTGGCATGGAGTTGATTTTAAATAGCGTGGCGAGCCACTGAGCCCGCAAGGGGACTCAGACGCACGGCGCCATGCTGGCGCCGTGAAACTACACAAGTACCGTGTTCTCTCACAAACTTGGACTCGTCCAGGTAGAATCATGGAGTAGTCCAGTTGTAAGGGATGGAGCTGTCCCACTTGTCCCATTTAAGGGTCCTCCACATTGGTAGGAGGAAGAAGCGGGACATGGAGTTCCCCGCAGAGCCGGCACAATTGTCTATCAAAGTTCTGCGGATACATTTACATGCAAAGAAGGCTCTAAGCATAGTTGGAATGTCTAGAATGCCTTTGCCGCCATTAAGGGGATCTTTGTACATAAACATCCGCTTCACTCTGTCCATTTTGGAGCCCCAGATGAAGTGGAAAACAGCCCGTGTGATAGCCTTGCAGATCGTGGCCAGAGGTGACCAGGCCTGGGCAGTGTACTGAAGAACAGGAAGAATCTCATTCCGCAGCACAAGTGTTTTCCCTTCGATGGTAAGTTCTCTGAGACTCCACAATCCAAGTTTCTGATGCATCGTAGCCAGTCTTTCATCCCAGCACTACAGGGCTGCTCCATCTCCTCCGAACCAGACACCAAGGATCTTGATGAGGTCTGGCTTTACCGTGAATGGAAATGGAGTGGAGGACAACAGGTGCCACTTTCCGAAGAGCATAGCCTCCGACTTCCCATGGTTGACCCTTGCTCCTGAAGCATGGCCGAAGTCTTCGCAGGTCTGGACAAGTGCCGTCACCGATCTCTGGTCTGCGCAGAACATGTACAGCGAACACTTGGCCTCTCGGTGGTCTGGACCCGGTGCGGTGATCCCTCTGATCTCTGGATTTTGTCTGATGGATACAGCGAAGAGCTCTATAACACAAACAAAAAGAAGAGGTGAAAGAGGGCAGCCTTGTCTGACCCCGGACAAGACTGGAAAGGGGTCACTCTTCCAGCCGTTCACCAACACCGAGCTGTGGATATCAAGGTACATCAGGTTAACATAAGAACAGAATAGCTCACAAAGACAAAATTTACACATTACCTTGCCCATCAGCTCATGGGAGACACGGGCAAAGGCCTTTTCCTGATCAAGACTGATCAGGGCCGTGCGCACATTATGGTCTTTCACGTAATGGACCATGTCTCTGAGTAGGGCAAGGCTGCCTGCGATTCTGCGGCCGGGAATGGCGCAGGTTTGGTCTGGATGAACTATCTGCCCAATGACAGCCTTCAGCCGGTTGGCCAGTACCTTTTGGTCCACATTCAGGAGAGAGATGGGCCTCCAATTTTTCAGCTCACATCTCTCCCCCTTCTGCTTATACAAGATCGTGATCATTCCTTCCCTCAGCGAAGGGGGCATTTTGCCCTCCACCACCATCTCCTCCTACAGCTCAAACAGGTCCAGGCCAATGAGATCCCACAGCGCAATGTAAAGCTCTACTGGGAGACCATCACTGCCGGAGTCTTGCCTTACCTAGTATGCTTCTTATACTAGACGCGATGGGATCTAGTACAAAAAGTACAGAAACATTGCTCCGTGTATGGGCACCTTAAGTATTGGGATTAGGGTTAGGTTACGCTGCTTATGGTGACTGTTAGGGTCAGGCTTAGTGGTACGCGGTCATAAGGTCATCAGTCAAAAAGTCAACCACTGTTAGTCAACAGTCAAAATGTCCACACACGGAAAAGGTCAAGGAATTATTTCAAAATGATCAAAAGGTCAACATGAGTTTTTAGTGATTTAAAAAAAAAATTACTTCTTCATACTTTCCCATCCAAGTGGGCCTAGAGGGAGAATATAAAAGTGTACTGAGTGAGGCACCGGGCTCGAAGCATGGTGAGCACAGCAGTATCCATATGGTGTCCATGTCTACATATATTGACATAGTCAAAAAAACATGAAAAAGTCATGCCGACCTTTTCCTATGTCGACTTATTTCATGTCAACCTTTTGACTGTCAACCAATAGTGGTCAGTTGACCTAGATACTGTCAACCTATTGACCTATACCTGGGTTAGGGTTAAAATTTTTAACAGAGTACCTCAGAATTTTGGGCTGCTGCTGCAGGTATTCTGACCGTGCTAATGCTGAGTGCCAAAAATCCTTCCCAACCCTGTACGAGGCCTTCTTATTCAGGACCGGTGCAAGAGTCCTTGGCACCCTAGGCGAAACTTCTAACATCTCGCCCCCCCCCCCCTCCCCCCGTTCCATCCCGTCCCTGTCCCCCCTCCCCCTATTACCTCTTTCCTGGACACTCAAGGAGAGCGTCCAACCAATGCTGCTGGCAGAGAGTCACTGCTCCCTGTTGGTTCTGCCGGCTCCGCTTGCTGACAGCTAACACGCTGTTCCGTGCTGACAGTGTGTCTCAATGAAGGGGCGGGGGGTGGGCGGACACTGTTCAGCGATATCAGTCTGACTCCGTTAAGGGGCGGACACTGTTTAACGCTGTGTCAGTCAGTCTGACTCTAGTGACTGAGGTGAGGGATGTGTGGGCGGGCCGCGGGCGGCTGCTTCTGGATTAACATGCTAGTCACTGATCAGTTACTCTACCGTCCTCCTCCTACCTCCCGGCAACCGTGGAAATGGTCTGGTTTTATAAATGGTGCTGGGGGAAAAATGTCGGACACTCACAGGACCCACGGCGCTGCTTTATTTAAGTGTTAAATAAATAAGTGGCGCCCTCTAGCGGCCAGCGCCCTAGGCAGCTGCATAAAGCTGCCTAGTGGTAGCACCGGCCCTGTTCTTATTCATTTTACTCCCTGTTTTTCCAATAACAGCATTCATACTGGTGATTTACACTAACCGAGAAAGTTAAAGGTATTGCTCTGGAGAACCGTTCTAAGCAATATCTTTTACTGTCTCGGCTATTGTGTACACTCCATATTGTTAACAATGTGAGCTCCCGCCCATCATTGACGACCCCCTCCTGGTCTGAACAGTTCACCCTCTCCCCTTCCAATCAGCAAGTGGATATGCACTTGCCGATGAAGGCGCTGTGCCAGGTCGTGCTGCTACCAATGTCCCGGGTATATATCAGCTACTGATACCATGGTTTTACTGCAAGATTTATGTATGGATTCCCTGGGGTGTTTAAAGCTTAGTACATAACTTAAGGTTGCCTTGGAAGCCTTCAAATTGTTGTCAGGCCTTTAGTGTGTCGTTTTCTTTACAACTGCACACATTAGACCTGCTTTTGAGTCACACACTGCTGCAACCACTTGAGCTTCTTTTTCCAGAGCCACATCTGTGACTTTATGCTAATGCTAATAGACAATTCAGCTGGCCTTTAGTTTAGCCGCAAACCATCAGATGCCCAGCAAGCATAGGGTGGCTCTAACTTGTCTGTGACTTGGGTCTGTGATCAATGGAGTGACCTTTTATGCAATTTTTTGTTTACTCTTAACCCTTTGAGTGCCAAGAGGGAATTTGTCAAAATTGCCAAGCAAACTGGGTTTTCATTATTAACCCTAGGAGTGCCAAAGTTGCTGTGAGAGATCCTCAAAATATCCATTAAAAATGCCAGCGTCCTTCACTTTTTTTGGGTGCAATATTGAATTAAACTTCAATTAATTGACTTGGCTGTATTTGTATTTATTTATACTAAAAGAACAGTCGCTGTGAGCGATGCAGGCATTTTTAGCGGATATTTTGAGGATCGCTTACAGCAACGTTGGCACTCAATGGCAGTATTCAAAGAGAATACTCGGCATGTGCAGCGAATCCTGTTTAGGATTTGCTGCACAGTTGCCGTGTTCCGGAGGGCTGGAGCCTTCGCTGCCAGCCCTCCCTGTCACTGTATTCAATGCCGCAGGGACTCACTGCCCCTGACGGCAATTCGTAACCCCTGCGGCGAGCCGGGGGATGGTGGCAGGCAGGGAGATGGAAGCCTCCCTGCCTGTGCCGGTCACTGTGGGGCAGAAGCAGGGCTCCCGGGGACACAGGCAGGGAGAGCTAGCAGGGGACGTGGGTAGGGCACCGCTTGCACTGATCCCGATCGTGCATATGTAATGATCGGGAGCAGTGAATATATGAATATCTAATGAGCGGCTCTCGGCCCCCTGCTGGCTGTTAAGTGTAAAAAATGTTTTCAATTAAATATATATTCATGTGCTGTAAGCACATGAATAAAAATAGCATGCCCCTTCACATAATAAAATTCCTGATTTTTTTACACCAAATTAAAAAAAAAACCTTTATTTTAAAAGTTCACATTCCACTTCACCATAAAAAGATGGCGATTGCTACACGGTGACACTCAGCAAAAATCACTTAGAAAGCAATTCGCCATCTGATCATTTAATGCACTCACGGCGAATCACATTGAAAAATCACAGAGAATTGTGGTGACTATCAGACGGTGAATTGTCCGTCATTCACTATTCGCCGTTGGCGAATAGTGCACGTTGAATAGGGTGAATCACTTTTTCAGTATAAAGATTCACCTTAGAGCACGAAAATAGCACACATTTGCCATAGAACATGGTATATCAGCCTCATTGAATACTGCCCAAAGGGTTAAAATATAGACTTTTTCTTTTTGGTACATTTTATTAATGCCTATAGAACATGTGTTTGTTAGCATTGCCTATACTTTGCAAAGTGATTACAATTACCATGGAGAACCATATACACTCATCAACATGCAGCAATAATTGTAGTGTTCATATATAAGACTGTTACATATTAGGTTACTGTGATCCTTGTCAAGTGGCACCCAAGCACCTGCAAGATGATGGCATCGCCCCATTGCCAGGATCATTACACAGTGATTGCAATCAGTGCAGTCTCAGAGCCATGATTGACCCTTTCAATAGTTAATCTGGATCCTTGCTGATGTCAGGAAGCCCTAGATATCAATCAGATAGTACAGTGGCAGGTTATGCTGGGGAGCGACAAGCCCTAGATATCACATAGTACAGTGGCAGGTTATGCTGGGGAGTGACAAGCCCTAGATATCACATAGTACAGTAGCAGGTTATGCTGGGGAGCGACAAGCCCTAGATATCACATAGTACAGTAGCAGGTTATGCTGGGGAGCGACAAGCCCTAGATATCACATAGCACACTGGCAGGTTATGCTGGGGAGCGACAAGCTCTAGATATCACATAGTACAGTAGCAGGTTATACTGGGGAGCGACAAGCCCTAGATATCACATAGTACAGTAGCAGGTTATGCTAGGGAGTGACAAGCCCTAGATATCACATAGTACAAAAATTGTACCTTTACCCCCATATGCCAATGCATACACATTGCAAGGCGACTACAGACCGGTACCAGTAGCGTATGCACTAGGTTTATGCTTTAAAACATTTGTTTCATTGGCAGAATATGCTTTTGTTATTAGCATTTAATAAACTTAAATATGTGGCAGAATACAGTATGCTTCAGAATACAGTAGACTTTATTAGAGTGGTTGCCAAACTTTATTGAATCATGGCGCCCAAGAATATTCGTTTTTTTCATGGCACCTCTAAGCCAAAAGTATCTCATTAAAAAAAAGTAAAAAAAAGTAAATTGTGCTTATACAGCTGGAGCCGCGCTAATTCAACCTCTCGGAGTGCCAGATCGCTGTTTGCCGAGACAGGAACACACAAGGGTCTCACACATGCGCATCCCATTGCCGCGAATGGGGCGCACAAGCATCTCACATGCACGCTCCTCTCAATCTCAGGAAACGGCATGCCAAGACAGAATGCTGTGGCATGCCAGGAGGTTGAATAGGGGCGGCTCCATCTGTATATCATCCTAAAGGTGCCCATACACATTACAATTATTGTATACAATATCGCATCTCATCCCATCTCGGTTTTGCGATGAGATGAGATAGTACAAAAAGTATGTGCTGCACATACTTTTTGTACTAGATATCATCTCATCGCAAAACCAAGATACGATGAGATGCGATATTGTATACAATATTGTATCCAATAATTGTAACGTGAATGGGCACCTTTAGGTTCAGTTATGAAGTGAGGGACAGGATTCACTTCTGTTTGTCAGTATATATTATGATTGGGAGCCACAAGCATTAGTTTTGTCTATTACAATAATTTGAATTGTCCTGACCCACCAATTCTGCAAGTGGGTTCAGTAAGATTTCCCAACATTCAAAATACCAAAGGTCAAAATATTGACATGTTCAAAAGGCCAACATTCATTATACCTAGTCAAAATGCTGACATTTAAAATGTCAACATGTCAAAAAGTCAACGTTTTTTTGTGTGTCTATGTCAACACATGTGGACATGAACATGTAAAAGTGTATCAAACTACACCCCAGTGTACAGAAGTGTGTGCTGAGATGAGGAGAACAGCTGCTACAGCTCCTGCTTCCAACTGGGCCCCTCCATCAGAACTGGGCTCGGGTAATTAGTATATGGGGGAAGGGGGTGGGGGATACTAATTACCTGGGTTTTGACCTTTTTGGTACCCCAGTGCCCTTCTGCCCGAGTGAGGCCTCTGTCCTCCCTGAGCTCCACTGTGTAAGTATCTGGGTCACTAGATCTGGGATAACGCTAGCTGCAAGCCAGGTTAACCCGGCAAAAAAACAGGATTTGCAGCAGTGTAAAAATAGGTATGAGTAAAATTAAGTCCAGCATTATGGAACCTTCTCAAATTTAATTCCATTAATGCAGCAGATTTATGCAATAAACCAACATTATTGCATCTATGCTGCAAATATTTGTTTAGCCATGCATGTTTGTGGAGGAAACTGCAATGCTGGGGACACCAATACTTTTTTCTTTAGATGGGTAGTATGGTATGGATAATTCCTACCTGTGAAGTTTCAGAGCAATATGGTAGAAATAATCTAATTTCTATATTTTAAAGGGAACATCCTCTGCACATTAAGATTGTCCAGTTTTTCAAAATGAAATATGTAAATACAGGATCCTTCTAATTGCACTTGTGAGTCATTACATTATACTCCTGATTAATGGAAATGCTGAGATGGGCACTATCACCGTATTATCTCCCAAATCATTATGGAAGAAGAGGGCACAAAATCCACAGGCCCTCCCGATTAAGATTGATTTTAAATTCTTCTAAATTACTTCTTGCAATCAAATCTCTTTTTCATTCCAATGGCTCTACGACATTAACATACTGATCTGTCTCAACCCGGCAGTTATTCTGCTACAGCACTGAGCAGCTGCTGCAATAGTAGTGATAATGATATAAAACCTGTATAGCGATCAACCTTCAAAGTACATGCAGAAAAACCTGGGCTTGGAAGATTCTAACGTGTTTCATAATAACATTAGAAACATCAGTGGTCAACCCTCAGTTTTTCTGACATGTTTTTGTATGAAAAGATGAAAACATGTCGTTATACAGGTTGAGTATCCCTTATCCAAAATACTGGGGACCAGAAGCATTTTGGATAATGGATTATTCTGTATCCCGTAATTTTTTTTTTTATCTTTCAATGAGGTATCTTGGGGACAGGACCCATGTGTGAACACAAAATGTATTTCTGTTGTATAAACACATCAAACACATGAACTACACACACAATTTTTTTTTATTGTGCATGAAACAAGGTTTGTGTACAATCTCAGACACTGAATTGGAATGCCAAGCAATCATTGTCTTGCACATATTTAGTGCCAGTTACATATTATGTCCCCAGCAGTGCCAGATACAGATGGGTCTGGATCATTGGATAGACAGACATTAGATCTACGAGCATGGAGGTCGACATGAATGAAGGTTGACAGGGACATTAGGTTGACACAAGCATTAGGTCGACATGGGGAAGGTTGACAGTCAAAAGGTGGGTTTTTCATATTATTTTGTCCTGAACGTTGACACAGTCGACATTGATATTAAAAAGTGCACCGCTACACTCGCCATGCTTCGGGCACGGTCACTATTTTCTTCTCCCACCATGCCTTAGTGGATGGTAGGGCATGAGATACTGCCTGTTGGCACATATCGTCTCAAAAACAGTGAAAAACCCTATATCGATCTTTTGAATGTTCCCCCTGTCGACCTTACCCAGGTTGACCTTCTGTCATGTCGACCTAGTGACCGTATCCCATACAGATGTCAGCAGTAGTGCTTGTACATTCCGGAAACTATGATTTTCACAATAATTTGAACAACAGATAATCTGGATAAGGGATACTCAACCTCTATAAGCATTCTATATGATATGGGATAGACTTCACAGGCTAAACACTAATCTATGTATGTTTATTAAATGTTTATTTTATACTTCATAGTAAACTCTTCACACTTTTTAGGATTGAAGTAAAAATTAGCTATGGCCATTGGTGGGTTAACCATCGAAGCTCACCATCAGTGGTGCAACCGGTGATTACCATTGGTGGTATTAGGCCATCGACTGTGAGCAATTGTTGTTTTTCACTTTTCACTCGACAATCGTCAGTGGGGAGGTCATGGCAGGCCACCAGAGGTTGGTGATAAGGTCCGTGACCCCAGCAGTGACAAAAAAAAAAAAAAAATGACCTCCCAGTATCGAAAACCATTAAACATCTGCAGCAAAGCATTGCTGTTTGTTCATTACGCATCCCTTTGAGACATTTTAGAGATTGGGAAATAAGCTCTTGCACTCCTCTAGAGGGGTAGAAGTTTGGAGCCATGGCTTCTTCCACGGTGCCCATCTAACACGAGAGAAGACAGACCAATAGACAGGCCTGGATATAAAGCCTGTGCATAAGTTCATTTCAGGTGCACAGATGCAAAATAGATGATGCCCCCCCCCTCTCATTAACCACCCCAGCAGCACCCAGACATACACCTCTCATTCACTGTCAACAGCCCTGCAGCACCCATACACCTCCCCTCATTAATCCTCAGCATCCTAGAAAGACTTGTACCCCCCACCTACCTTCACTGACAACAACCCTACTCAGAAACTCCCCTAATGCAACTCAACACTAGCAGCACTGAAGGGGAATGTCTGCTAAGGTGCTATCTGTGCGGGGTGTTGGCGGTGAATGGGGGATGACACCCCAGCAGCACTTCCCCATTTTAACAGTATTGGGTTGTGTATCCCTTATAATTTTGTGTAAATATGTGGTAAGCAATAGAAATTCGCTTTCATTAAGTCAATACAAATAAGGGAAGAGTTGCAAAAACCTGACTGGTTGTTATAGGCTATTACACTTACAATGTGTAAATCACAGCAATAAATCGCTGAGATTTATAAGTATTTTTATTCTTTCCTGTAACTTTTTTTTTTGCATAAATCAATTACGTGTCTAATAGTGTGTACAGACAGTAAGATTTGGCTTTTGATGTTCCCTATATATAGGGAACATCGGAAGCCATATCGCATGCAAATCGCATGCTTTTTTAGGGCTTGCGAGGCCGATGCGCGCTCCTGTGTGAGCGCAAATCAGCAGCCAGATAGAGAGGGCAGGCAACACTATATAGTGCAGATCTGCACTATATAGTGTAAATTGTGCCCCTCTAGCATGCCGTGAGATGCGAGTCCCGATGCGATCTGATCGTGTCGGTACTCGCATCTCAGGGCAGGATCTGCCGTGTGTACACACCTTAACATTTACTTTATAACTACAGTTCTAAATATGGTTTGTGCAATCATGTCTGTTGTGTACACACGATGAGATTCCCTTGCTATTCAACTTAAGAATCGACTGCTATGCAATCTTTGCTAACTCTGTACTACTTACATACAATTCATACAATCAGCATTAGATTAGTCATTGCTGCCCTGTCTATCTGGGTTTTGATTTGTGCTGTCCCGGGAGCGTGCATCGGGATCGCAAGGTAAAATTCCTGTGCGATCTGCATACGATCTGCATGCGATCTGCATATAGTCAAAATCTAATGTCAAATCTCACTGTGTGTACACAGCATAAGAGTCCGTATTTTTCACATATCTAATGTACCCAGTGATTTACTGTACTGTATTTAATAGCAGCCAATAGGATGATTTATGGAGTGATTTAACTTTGTGTCATTGGTATATAATATAGGAAGGAACCTTACATATTTACCACAATTCATAAAAGCATGGCACCAAGGGTTAACAAATCTTCTCATAAATAAAGTCTAAAAAAGGCTCAATGCAGTTGCATACAGGGATTTGTACTGTGTTCTCCTTAAACATGCTAGGATAGCCAGACGTCATAAGGATACAGCCATGCACGGAACAATGATACATTCACTGAATAAAGTACTTGGCTTAACCTCTCTGCCATTATTGGACAGATGTATTTTGTGCAGCTGAAGCTCCTACAGTCCATTTGTATAGCAAATGGAAAATGCACATACATTTAACACAAAAGCACTTTTTAAACATACGATTTACACAAGTACTGCAGTACATACAAGGCAGAATATATATATATTCGGTACTCTTTACTTAGAAGGGCGCCCACGATTTTGATCGTGGGCATCGTTAGTAAAAAATCTCGGGCATCTCGGGCATTGAATGCACTAAAAAATCGGGTGCGATCAACCGACGAGATGCCCGAGATTTCCCATAGGGAACAATGTTAAATGTCTCAATTGACCCAATTTTCCTGTTCAATGCCTCAATTGACCCGATTTTTCCATAGGAAACAATGTTAAATGGGCCACAGAGGCCAAATAGGCACCCTGAAGTGTATAATGGCCACCCGAATTGTTAACGCCACCCCACGATCAACGTCAACCCGAAGCGTGGCGAGCGCAGCGAGCCCGCGAGGGGCGGCGGTACGCGTCCTACGACCTTTTCATACCCCCACTATCCACGTCGGCGTGGAGTTGAGAATAGAAAGTGTGGTGAGCGCAGCGAGCCACCGAGCCCGAAGCGTGGCGAGCGCACGCGGACAGCTGTGAAGCCCACGAGGGGACGCGGATACCTGTGAAGGTATCCGCTGCGCTCGCCACGCTTTGGGCTCGGTGGCTCGCTGCGCTCGCCACACTTTCTATTCTCAACTCCACGCCGACGTGGATAGTGGGGGTATGAAAAGGTCGTAGGACGTGTACCGCCGCCCCTCGCGGGCTCGCTGCGCTCGCCACGCTTCGGGTTGACGTTGATTGTGGGGTGGCGTTAACAATTCGGGTGGCCATTATTCACTTCAGGGTGCCTATTTGGCCTCTGTGGCCCATTTAACATTGTTTCCTATGGAAAAATTGGGTCAATTGAGGCATTGAACAGGAAAATCGGGTCAATTGAGACATTTAACATTGTTCCCTATGGGAAATCTCGGGCATCTCGTCTGTCGCATCGCACCTGATTTTTTAGTGCATTCAATGCCCGAGATGGCCGCCCTTCTAAGTAAAGAGTACCATATATTCTGCCTTGTATTTCCAAAAGAGGGTAAAACAGCACTTACCAGTCTTCTCATGAAAGTATAAATCCAACGTTTTTTTTCTGGTGGGGACCTTTATCAAGGCAATGGCATTATAAGCAGCAGTAAACAGCAAACCAACAATGGGGTAGGGGTACTGGGACAACCCACTTCAGTTGCTTCAAGTCTATATATTCAAGGCAATAGGACCCAAGTACCTCAGTGTCACAAAAGTTGGGACAATAACTTTCTATTTGGGAATCCAAAGTGAGGTAATCATCATCATCATCATCATCATTTAAGGTTACATGTGCAAGACCTGGGAACCCATCTGGCAGCCACAAGCATATTGGAAGTACAAGGCTGCCATTCAGGGTCAATATAAAATGTGAAAATTTCAACCCTCTGGGTTAATATCGGAGTCAATGTCTCCGGTTCTGGCAAGCACCTCAAAGTTTTAAATTTTTTTGTAAAAAATATATAATAATATTGCGTGTCGAACATTTAAGTTGGCTATATTTGTGCATATATGAACATATTTATTTTTAAAACTTGCTAGATCACAGAGCAGTGTCTTCCAAGTGATAATAGTTCCCTTAGAGTCCTCCCTGTTCTTATAGGCTGTTTATGGGAGATAGACCCTCTGTGGGGTTCCAACAAGAAGCACATTTATTTAGCTATAGTGGATAAAGTTGCAGGTTATTTTTGGCAGAACTCCGGTTCTTGAAAACAAAAGCAGAGAAATTGTTTGACATCTCGGCTTGCAAATGTTCTGTCCTGAGCTTTGTCGTTGTCCTAAAAAAGAAAAAGTACCTCAAGATGAACAATAATTCCTTACAGATTAAGAATAGAAAGAAAAATTTGTATAGGTTCATTAGATACAACTAAAACTTAAAAATAGACAAGAGCAGGAGCTCAGGGGTCAGAAAAAAATGAAATTATCTGAAATTTTCTTTCCTCGAGCTTGTCCGATGATAATCCTGCAGTTTATGGCAGCAAAGATGATGTTTAGCTTCATCTTCAGATCAAGGAAGATGAGGGCAATACATAAACACATGCACGATGGTGCTGGTAAGCAACAGGGTCGCCGACAGGAGGGTGCTGTGGGTACAGCTGTCCCAGGCCCTGCCTCTTTGAGGGCCCGAGACACTCATTATGCAAACTGCACCCAACCCCGTCCAGAGCCGGACCGGATCACTCGCCACAGATTGGATACTACGATCCGCGGCCACGGGAACATTTTGCAGAGCAGGACAGCTGAGCGATGGCTCAGCTGTCCAAAGCAACAGCCTGCGGCTCAGTAACTGGCTGGGCGTGCAGGCTGCACATAAGTAGGAGGCGGGGATCTATCGGTGTGTGGACTCTGGAACCCAATGGACTGGAGTGCTGCTGCTGCCAGGGGAGACAGAGAGAGGAGCATGCAGGCATGTCTCCTAGATCCTACAGCCTGCCAGCATCAAATCAACAGTTAGCTTACAAGCTTTAACCCCTTGAGTGGTGGGTTTTGCTGGGGCAGGACAAACCTACCAGGGCAGGTTTGTCATGCCCCAGCAAAACCCACCACTGATCAGAGGAAGGCCCCCCTCCACTCCGGTGCTAGTACGCCGGAGCTCCCCTGCCACCGCTGCCCCAGCCACCAGTTAGTCATCATATTGACCACACAGGCGGCAGGCTCGGGATGTTCGCGGTGGCTCAGGAGGACTCGGGCGCCTGAACTCCGACTCCCCCCGAGCCGCCCCGAACTAAGGATGGCCATCGGCACATCCCCCCATCGATGGCTTCTAAGGCAGGAATCATCGATGGCTATAAACCATTCTATCATCGGCCATCGATGGTTTCCGCCATTGCTTACCCACGCATGCGCAAAGGAATGCGGCGCTGGGAGGTGCGCATGCGCAGTAGAACTTTTCTGGCAATCAAATCTGGACAGTTTTCTTCTGCGCATGCGCGCTCCTCCCGGTCGCGGCGCCGACCTGGGCCGCTCTCTCTGCTCCTGCTGCCTGCCCTGCAGTGCACATGCGCACACACGGCCACACAACTCCTGCAGCACAGCGAGCTGCTGCCATTCACATCACACGTACACCCCGCTGGGCAGCCAATCATAACAGACCAAGAGACCACTCAGACCTGCGCATCATCATCATTCTAAAGGAAGTGCACAAGTGGTTCCCGCTGGAGGCACCACTGGCGCGCACCTACTACATAGTGGTATGCCCAGAAATGTTGCGGGCATACAGCTCAAGTGGTTAAAGCTTACAGACTCTGTTTTCTGTTTATCATGTTGTACCGGTGGGGTGGGCGTTGGCTGGGGGGGGGGGATTCCAGACTAGAGATCAGTCCCGGGCCACAAAATTTCTAGCGGCAGCCCTGGTAAGCAACAATATCTAGCCAGATGCAAATCAGGCTCTCAAACTCCACACTCTGGTGGCCCAGAGGTATGGCATCCCTGGCAGCGTTTCTGCAGCATTTGCTTCAGCTTTCCTACATCCTCTAAGATGTAGGTCTCATATGTGAAACAGAAAAAAACTGTTGTCATTGGCAAAAGTTAGATGCAAAAAAAGCTATACAAAAGCAGGGTGCCCTAAAAGGTACTTGTGTAGTTTCATGGTGGCACACTACGCTGTCAGCGCAGTGTCCCTGCGGCAGCCCTGCGTAGTCAGCGTAGTGTTGCCATCAGGCAGCGTAGTCACCGTACTGTCCCCGTGAGCTGCAGCTCTGTCTCCGGCATCCCTGGCAAGCCTAGTGAGCACCTCTCACACAACACCGGTAACCGCCAGATCCCCTGCGCTGGCAGACGCCAGCGGAGAGGCGATTATGCGGGCGCCAGTGCAGAGGCGCTCCATCTGCCTGAGACACACGAGCATCTCATATCCTTGTGCGTCTCAGTAATTCTAGCGGTAGGGTACGGCAACTCTGTCCGTGTCCACTTTATGGAGATGGTCAGGGTTAGAGGTTCGGTAGCATGTGCATCTCATGCACAAAGGGGGGGTGCGGGTGCAAGTGCATCTCATGCACAATAAAGGACACATTTGCCAGTGCTCCAGTGTTCCATGTTACATACTGGCAAATGCCTCCATTTGAAACCCACACTGTCTACGTCAGCCTGAAGCGTGGCGAGTGCAGCAAGCCCCGTGAGGGGGGCGCGGTACGCGTCCTCCCAACCTGTTTATACCCCCACAATCCACGTTGGTGTGGAGTTGATTTTATAAAGTGTGGAGAGCGCAGCTTCGGGCTAGGAGGCTCGCTGCGCTCGCCACACTTTATAAGATCAACTCCACGCCAAGGTGGATAGTGGGGGTATGAACAGGTCGGGAGGACGCGTACTGCGTCTGCTCGCCACGCTTAAGGCTGACGTGGATATGGGGGTGTTTCAGGAACACATTCACACCTGTCATGTCAGGCAGGTTAAAAATGGTCAATGGTTCCCAAACAATGTGATAAGCGCTGACACAACGCTGACTGACTGCGCTAACTGCGTAAGCTCCGGTTAGGTGCGAACGTACACACAGTCGCAGACACAAGCTGACTACGCTGACTGTGGGAACACTACACTGATGCTGACAGGGACACTACGCTGACTACATAAGTGCCACCATGAAACTACACAAGTACTTCCTAAAATACTGTATAACATATCGCATTATTCATTTAAGCCTGAATGCTGCCGTATTCCTTTACAGCAGGGGTGGGGAACATTTTTTCTACCAAGGGCCATTTGGATATTTATAAAATCTTTCGGGGGCCATATAAAAATTATCAGCGGCATATATATGTGGGCATTATACGCACGGGCAGCAGCATATACATGTGGGCATTATACACACGGACAGCGGCATATACATGTGGGCATTATACACACGGACAGCGGCATATACATGTGGGCATTATACACACGGACAGCGGCATATACATGTGGGCATTATACACACGGGCAGCGGCATATACATGTGGGTATTATACACAGACACACGGGCAGTGGTATATACATTTGGGCATTATACACACGGACAATGGCATATACTTGTGGGCATTATACACACAGGCAGCGGCATATACATGTGGGCATTATACACACAGGCAGCGGCATATATATGTGGGCATTATACACATGGACAGCGGCATATACATGTGGTCATCATATACATGCGGATATACACATAACAGTTCTGCCCACCACTGCAGAGACACCAGGGCTGGCTAGTTAATGCCCAGCAGTGTGAGGGTGATATGGATGACTGACAGATCCAGGGGTTGTCATTTATTCATAAAAAGTGACAGTGTGGAGGAAGTTACAGTGTCACCCCCAAACAGGTTTATGTGATTATGTCTGATTGTGATAATCCCAACACTTGCGAGAGTCCCTACCGCCCGCAGTGATTGGCGGGCGCGTCTGCATCGATCTCCCCGCTATCTGGGCAGCCGGCCGGCGCATCATCTTCAACGTATTGCTGGAGGGTAAGCAGACATGCATGTAGGCAGGCGGGCAGGGTAAACAGGGTGTGGGGGCCGGAGGTTCCCCACCCCTGCTTTACAGCAATGCTATTCTGAAAGGAAAACATTTGAGCAACACAACCTATAAAGCAATTAGAGTGCCAGGCTACCATTGTCTCATATATATACTGTAGTAGGGATTTTATCAGAGATTTTGCAGGGCTGCAGCCCCCCCCAGGTAAAATCCGCCACTGTGTGGAGCCAGATGCAGTCCGTGAGACTGCACTGGCTTCACTTTGACTAGCAGTGACTTCCTATTGGAAGTCCGACCTGCCAGTCACCCAAGGCGGGGCAGCCCATAAAAAGAGTTTGGGGCATGCGCAGTTATGATGACAATATTGTGCCGGACCCGGGACCCTGAATCTCTCTGAGTCTGTGACTAATGCAGAAGACAGAGTCTGGGGGCCAGCATAAGATGAAGCACCGAAGAAGTTACTGCGTATGTGGCGGTCCCGCTGTGGGGGTCGGGACCAGCAGCGGGGACCAGTGACAGGGATCAGCAGGCAGCGTTAGCAGCAGCAGCAGAGGGATGGGGCAGCTTTGCAGCAGCACACATCCACAACAGAGGTAAGAGCCGCTGCTGGATTTTATTAATGCTAATTAATGTTAATCTCAACCAATGTGAAAGATTACAAGAAATAATAATCCCCTGCAGACTAGATAAATACAAATATAGATATACTGTCCTGAAGTGAGATTGACTGAATATAAACTGTGTGGTAAAGTAGATTTACTATTTATTAAACTATGGGCCTTATTCTGGTTGGTGCGGTCCGTTCCGAATTCTTTCGGACGGCGATTAGTAGCTACCTGCACATGCGTAAGCAACGCAATGTGCATGTGCAACGCAGTGTCTTCGCACTCGTTCTCAGCAATACTATCTACAAATGTGCACCAAACTCCCTCGGGAAATATGGGCGCGGTTTCAAAGTGGGCAAAACTGGGCGTAAAGCTGGGCGTACACGTGGGAGTGCACGAACAGTGGTAGGCGTGCATTCAGACCGGACACCCAGTGCAAGCGAACCAACATGGTAGAAATCTTTGGTGTCAATAAGCAAGTTTCAGTTCTCAGAAGGCAATGGTTCATGCGCTAGGCATTCGGTTCGCCCAATTAGTACGGCCGTACCTTAAACACTCGCAGCTGAGCACAATACAATCCAGTCCTCTAGTCCTTTAGTGATTAATTAAACTCTTTTCACAGGTTCAATTGGAAGCATTGCTGGCTAAATGGCCCATTACAAAATACTAGAATATATGCTGCAAACACAACTGTATTGTTGGTATCTGACCCACATTTACAGTGCAAGCAATGGACATAACTCTGTTAACCAAAGCTAAATGCAAATCTTAAGGTGCCCATACACATACCAATTACCCGGTACTTTTTGTGCTAAAATAGCATCGTTGTGCATATGTTGTGCATGGGATGCGATGCTATTTTAGCACAAAAAATACCGGGTAATTGGTACGTGTATGGGCACCTTTAGACCTTTTAGAATGATTGCATTTGCCTTGCAATTAAAAAATATTATGCATACATAAAACACAGGTAAACAGGGCAACAATGAAGTTTTACAACTTAACATGATGTAAGGGTTAATCTAAAGTGCTAGTAATGTGTTTAAGTGTCATTTAGGAAGTAATTGATTTAATGATATATAAATATATATATGTTATGAGGTACCCTAATTGGATAAATGTGTCATGCTGCTGAAGCATGGCTTCCGAATAGATTACTGAGGTTTGTGCACATACACCAACTTGGTGCGTACGGTCAGATTTCCGTCCGTTCGGACGCAGTAAGACCATGCAGAATCTTTGAGTTCCCACCGCACACGCACGTTTGGATGCAGTCTGAAGACACTCCCTCTTCTTAGAGAGTCCGTCCGAACGGATGTGGACGACCTGTGGGCGTGTGTTCTTAGAATGTCCACACGGCGTGGCGTTCTGTCATTTCCGAAAGAACGCGCATCCCAAAGAACCAACCAGAATAAGGCCCTATGTCGGAAAAGAGCTCGAACGTGACTTCCTGCATAATATTTATTGTAATTCTTTATAATCCAAATTACACTTTACAGATTACAAATACTATTTTTGATTACAATAATATTTATAAATGCTACTATAGTTTACAGATATTGTATAAATACAATCTGATTGTGAAAAATAAAACTAATTATTAAATATATATACATACACATACATACACAGAAGCACAACTATATTTGATGTAATGCTGTCAGTTTCTTGTTTTACCATCTCTCTAGAAATGACCGATGATTCGGATTCTACAGAATGTGACTGAGATTTTTCAGCACACTGTCAGGCTTAATGAACGTGTTACATACACCCTTGGCAGGGAATTGACAATAGCCTCTCTAATTATTACCCTTAACTGTTACATGATTGTGAAGAATTCTCCTTTGCCTCCCCAAACCGCAGACTAGTAATCAGTACACGTTTCTGAGAGCTAGTCCCAAATTGTAAAGGTGACCCGGGATTAGCCGTCAGCTCGATTTTGCTGTTCTTGGCAGAGGCACTTCATAAGCATCTGAAAATAGACTGTGGTAATCTGAAATCGAATGGCACAAAAATCAGCGGCAAAGCTGTGAATTTTTGTCTGGGCCGGAGACAGTTTCTTGATTGCCTTCTCAGCTAAGCTGTCAGCAGGGAAGCCTGGGGGGAGCAGGTTTTGTTAGCAGAAGGCGGCGAGAATAACCCACTCGCTTCGCCGTGCTGTTTATTGCAAGTCACATTCATTTCCAAACCACTCCTGCAATAACTAATTCAAAAACAGATCACCGTACACCATATTCCATAGAGGGAGTAACAGAGGTCAAACTCAGAATGGTGTTCACACTGGGGATAATACTGTATGAAAGAAATTCTGGCTTGCAGATTACCATCCAATATTGTGGCATTATAATAAGTAAAAATATGTTCTGTAAATAGATGTTATGAACATCCACAGTAAAATGGGGATTATACATTTGTGAAACGCTCATTGAATTCACCCAATGTGTTCTAAAATGTGACACCTGCAGTAACATCACCTTCAGGCTAAACTCCAGTCCTAAACTACCCCAAATATGTCATGCTTTGTGCAGCTCTATAATCATGCACAGGTGTTTTAATCTATGTTGCTGGGCCAATAATACTCTTCCACAGACCTGTTGGGGGTATTTAAGGATTGCAATTGAAAGCCATTGACCTAAAGAAGCAGGTAAACGAATTGCATGCAAATCCACTGGAAATGTTGACAGGCCTTATTGGTCTCTGGGAGAGGTTCTGCGGCTGGGAATTTTAAAATACCTGCTAATCCTAATGGTTTAGCATTCTAATCAACCTGGGTAGTATGTTATCCATGGGCGACACAGATTCCGTACGCCACATCACCACTATATTCTAGCGGAAAGTGTGCTTGTGGTACTGGAGGTAGTTGGAGACATTACTCAGTATGTAGACTGTGAACACTCATATACACATCCCCTTGTCTTTTCAGTCCACAGCGGCGTAACTATAGCACCGCAGCCCCCCGCCACTGCGGGGGGGGGGGGGGGGGGGGGGGGGGGCGCTGTGCATGTGGGGGCGCCGGGGGCTGCGGTGCTATAGTTACACCCCCCCCCCCAATCCCCCGCAGACTTACCAATCTCGCTGCTCCCGGCGGCTCCGTTCTTCTGCTGAGGACCACCACAAAATGGCCGCCCCCATATAGCACACAGTTCTCTTAAACTGTCTGCTGAATGGGGCCGGCCATTTTGTGGTGGTCCTCAGCAGAAGAACGGAGCCGCCGGGACCAGCGAGATAGGTAAGGCTGTGGGTGATTGGGGGGGGGGGGTGCTTGGCAGGGCGGCGGTGGGGGGGTCCACATTGCCTTGTAAAAATGTTATACAATTATTTTATTTTTATGTAAATTACAAATAAATGATGATGGTAATCTACTATATAAAAGTTGAAATGTCTGTCTGTCTTTATTATTACGAGTGTATTAAAACAAGGCTGAGGCAAAAAAAATCCATATAAAAATTAATTACGGTTAATTTTTAATTAATTAAAAACCACAATTTTTGCTGTAAGCTCATATGTATGTTCCAGCATAACGCCGGAATGACTGCAGCCATTTACACCAAACACATATTACTTACAATATGGGAACAAACACTGTGGGGGTAACACACCCCTATCACCTCTAGGGGTGAGGCACCAACACAGAGTATTTCAGCAGACAACATAACATAAAATGGCTGGAGCAATTTACAACAAACTTGGTACACATAAGACTTTCTATCTGTGAATAAACACTGTGGGGGTAACACACCCCTAGGGCTGGGGCAGCAGCACAGAGTATTTTAGCATACAGCATAACTCTGGAATGACTGGAGCAATTTACACCATACTTGGTACGGGTTGGGATCATTCGTCAGAATGATTCTAGGTCTACAGTCATTAGGTCGACCCCACTAGGTCGACTGGCAGGAAGGTCGACCTGACTTAAGGTCGACATGGGCCAAGGTCGACATGACTTAAGGTCGAATTTGCATAAAGGTCGACATGAGGAAGGTCGACTGGTCATAAGGTCGACATGGGTTTTTCACTGTTTTTTGATCCGAATGTCGACACAGTCGACATGGACACAGTTGGCAATGAGAATCGGACCCTCGCATCGCTCGCTATGCTTCGGGCACGGTGCCTCGCTGCGCTCGGCACACTATTTTATTCTCCCACCACGCCCTAGTGGATGGTAGGGCATGAAATACCGCCTGTCGGCACATGTCGGCTCAAAAAACAGTGAAAAACCCATGTCGACCTTATGACCAGTCGACCTTCCTCATGTCGACCTTTATGCAAATTCGACCTTAAGTCATGTCGACCTTGGCCCATGTCGACCTTAAGTCAGGTCGACCTTCCTGCCAGTCGACCTAGTGGGGTCGACCTAATGACTGTAGACCTAAATGCATTCTGACGAATGACCGCATCCCCTTGGTACACATATCAATTACAATCTGTGAACAAATATTGTGAGGGTAACACACCCCTAGCACCTAGGGGTGGGGCAGCAGCACAGACTATATCAGGACATGCATGATATCTCAGTAATGACAGGGTTGCATCAGACAGGGACATGATGTGGGGAAGGGAATGGAGATAGCACAAACCCACACACACAGTTATATAGTGGCAGAAGAAGGGACCCTCAGCAGTTTAATATTTAAAATTATTTTTGTAAACAAACATTCTTAAAATCCCGGCCAACGCTGCGTACTCCAGCTAGTAAAATATAAAATAATCAAACTAAACATTTTGGTGTGGGGGTTTTGCTAAGTGCCTTTAATATCCTGCATTAATAATGACCAGATAAGCCATGTACATGATAAAGGCAGACTAAATGCAGGACAATGACATTTTTGTGTATATAGTTCAGTGTGTAAGACCGATAATGAAGTGCTCTCCCATGGATCCTTATCAACCCCCTTTCTTGTCTGTACATGCAGTCACATTTTGGCTATGTCATTTATGACCAGGTGCATATCATTAATAGTTATCATGGGTCCGGTGGCTACTTATCTGGGGTTATGGGGGGTTCAATAACAGCAGGTATTACTTTGAGTGAAATAAGTCCATTTGTGTCCAACTTATTTTAAGGTTCTTTGTTTGAGAGATATGCTGGGTACAATGGCCCCTGGTCCATCAGTCAGTGTGTACCAACAATATGTCTGAACAGACATAGTGCATCGGCTGTGTATATCTAAAGATATATTGGCACATCATGCTGTGTGTATGGCCGATCCACAAACCTACCATACATGCGCTACTGACAAGCCAGAAATGATTGACAGTGCTAATGTGAAGGCACATGGGTGGACATGTGAGTCCACCCTGTCATGACTGATCAGGCAGTGTGTATACGTTTGTGTGTTCCGTCTGCAGATATATCTGCAGATCAATTGCAGATATATCTTTAGGTGTGTACCTAGTCTATGAAATACCTCACAGTTAGGGTGGGTATACACCAGGGGCAGAGATTAACGAAAAACAGACACAAAGGGGAAGAGGCCAATATGTGGCAAATAGGGATAAGGGAGTTCTACAGATGATGGGGAGAAATAGAAATAGATTTGATTCAGTGTATAAGGGGTGCTAGGCTGACAAATTGAGGGAGGGAAAGCAAAAAATGAAAGACAGGCAGTCAGGGATGGGACAGGCAGACGGGGGTGAGAGGGTAGACAGCTGAGACAGAAGGGCAACAAAGATGAGAGAGACAGTTGGGTGGACAGAGATGCGAGAGAAACATATGTGGAATGGAGAAAGAGCTATACATTTGTATGCAAGAGCTCCCAGCTGATGCAGACACATGTGGTGGCCGGTGCACGAAGGGAACGGGTTCCCCTTACCTTGATACTTCAAGGGCGACTCAGGTTCATCCGTTCTTCGGGGGACGGGAGAGAGACACTTCAAGGAAAGGGGACAACGTTCTGCGGTACAACTCAGGTTTATTATAAGATAAAGACGACCTGTGCCCACTGACCCTCACGGCACAGCAACACTTGGGACTTAAGGCACATTAACAAGTAACAACAGTTATGAATAAGAATCTGGCACTATTAGTATTTACCGAATAAGACAATAAAGTGTGACAACCTAATCACACTACACAGGTGCCCACTAGGGCCTACAGACTCCACGTGTTCAAGGTACCGTGACGGGGTTCGGGGTCAAACACCCCCGCTTTGAGGTTACTACTGGGTCAACTAGTTGACACGGCACCATTAACACTGAAGGCTACCTTTGACATATTCACACATTAAACCGTGCATGGTATACCACAACAACAATTATAATAGTAGGTAATTTAACTGGTGCACCAGTGTACCCTCTTAACCGATAAGCTGAGGTGACGTCACCCTTAGTATAGCTCAGTATAATGTCAATCCGGATAATTACCCGGTAAAGCATTGGTCCCTGAGTCTCCTTTAGGGATATTCTTGGGTTTAGCCACAAGGTGGTGCTATCTCCTTCCAACTAGTAGCCTCTATGGGTATGGGTACCCGGCAGCAGAGGGTAACCTACTTTAAAGGCGGCAAAGTCTGGACAGGGTTCCTGACCCCTTTGTAGTCCCTCCTAGGGGAGGTGATGTCCTACTACCACTGGGGACCTGGATCCAGTCCTCCCTGACTCTGGCGGGGAAGTGTGGATAGTTTAGGGCTGAGGTTCCAATGAGGGTGTCCCAGAACTGATGGGGCGCAGTGTGGGCACAGCTGAGCAGGGGAATAGCTGTGTGCGGTGCCGGGCAGGGAGAAAGTACCTGTTTGGCTGGACCCAGTTGCAGGCTCCAGCCCGTCACGTGATCCCACTGCTGGGCTCTGTCCGCGGCGCTGGGGATCTCTGCAGATCCTCTCCTTCCTGCCAGGGAGCGCACTAGTGTGGGCGCCGTAGCGTTGCTGCACTCCGTGGCTCCCAGGGCTAGTGTCGCGGGTGCAGGCTTAGGTTCTCCTCTTCACCGCCGCGATCTCCGTTCCACCGGTGGGGGAATGAGTGACGTGTCAATCAGCGCCTTCTCCGTCTCCTCTCGTCGCGTGTGGGCGGCCGTCACCTGCTCCTCTCTACTGCCGCCCGGTCCTTCCTCCAACTCTGCTGCTTCTGGCGCTGGGGAAGACACAACCCAGCATGCGCCGCACTCCGCTCTCCAGGCGCTTCTCTCCACGTGAGTCCAGCTTCCTCCTTCCTTACCCCACACGCAGGGCTGGCGCTACCCACTCAGCAGAGGATGCAAAGCAGGTAGGCGCCGTGCAGGAGAGGCGCTGTCCCTGCTGTGCATCCTCTGCTGTCCTCCGTGCCTGCTGGCTGCTGCTGCGCCTGTCACACTTCATCACAGGCAGCAGCGCCGGAGGCACAGAGATCCCTCCTTGCTCATTATCAGCTGGTCATCGGCAGGGTCCAAAAGGGGGCGGAGCTATACTAGCGGAGGAGGCGTGGCTACACAAGACAGAAGGGGCGGAGCTACAAGGGAGCAAGGCTGACTGAAGACACCAGGAAACAGGAGAGGATGAGCTGCCAGTGCCACCATTGTAAAGTGTGAGTGTACTAATGTCGGTAACTGATGTGGGCACGTGTGTAGGCAGCACTACTAATGTCGGCAACTGGTGTGGGCACATGTGTAGGCAGCGCTACTAATGTCGGCAACTGGTGTGGGCACGTATATAGGCAGCGCTGCTAATGTCGGCAACTGGTGTGGGCACATGTGTATGCAGCACTACTAATTTCAGCAACTGGTGTGGGTACGTTTGTAGGCAGCACTACTAATGTCGGCAACTGGTGTGGGCACATGTGTAGGCAGCGCTACTAATGTCGTCGACTGGTGTGGGCACGTATATAGGCAGCGCTGCTAATGTCGGCAACTGGTGTGGGCATGCATATAGGCAACGCTACTAATGTCGGCAGCTGATGTGGGCACGTGTATAGGCAGTGCTACTAACGTCGGCAACTAGTGTGGGCATGTGTATAGGCAGCACTAATGTCGGCAACTGGTGTGGGCACGTGTGTAGGCAGTGGTACTAATGTCGGCAACTGGTGTGGGCACGTGTGTAGGCAGCGGTACTACTGTCGGCAGCGGTACTACGGTCGGCAACTGGTGTGGGCACGTGTAGAGGCAGCACTACTAATGTCGGCAACTGGTGTGGGCACGTGTAGAGGCAGCACTACTAATGTCGGCAACTGGTGTAGGCACGTGTAGAGGCAGCGGTACTAATGTCGGCAACTGGTGTAGGCATGTGTACAGGCAGCGCTACTAATGTCGGCAACTGGTGTGGGCATATGGTTACACAGTGCTACTACTGTCGGCAACTGGTGTGGGCACTACGTATAAGCAGAGGTACTACTTTCAGGCAACTGGTGTGGGTATGTGTATAAGCAGAGCAACTACTTTTGGCAACTGGTGTGGGTGTTATGTATAAGCAGAGGTACTACTGTCAGCATCTGGAGTGGGTATATGGTTACGCAGCGCTACTACTGTCGGCAACTGCTGTGGGCACTACTTGTAAGCAGAGCAACTACTTTTCGCAACTGCTGTGGGTGTTATGAATAAGCAACGCTACAAATGTGGGCATATGCAGGAGTACTAGGGGCATTATGTGTAGCATAATTTGTGTCAATGTCATATGGGCATTATAGTGCATGGCATATTATGTAAGGGGAATTACAGTGTGTGGCATAGGGCGGTATTCAATGTGAATACCTGCGAGGTGCAGCGAATCCTTTTTAGGATTCGCTGCACATTCGCCACGTTCCGGAGCCAGCGGGCTCCGGTATTCAACGTGTCAGGGGCTCGCTGCCCCTGACAGGCGAATATGAGCTCCTGCGGCGATTGCCGCAGGGAGCCTGAGGAGGGTGCCAGGCAGAGAGATGGAAGTCTCTCTGCCTGCCCCTGAACGTTTGTGGGGGGCAGGTGGGCTCCCCGGGTGCCAGGCAGCACAGGCTGCCCCACGGGGGTGCCAGCAGGGGGCCGCGTATATTCACTATACCCGATCGTAACATCGGGTGCAGTGAATATATGAATATGTAATGAGCGGCTCGGCTCCGGCGCCCCCTGCTGGCTGCTGTGTAAAATAAAAATAAAAAATAAAAATATTTTTTTTAAAATTAAATATATATTCATGTGCTTACAGCACATGAATAATAGTAGCATGCCCCTCCTCAGAATAAAATTCCTGATTTTTAGACACCAAATGTAAAAAACAAAACACTTTATTTTAGAAGTTCACATTCCACTTCACCATAAAAAGATAGCGATTGCTACTCGGTGAATCATGGCGAAAAAAACCTTGAAATGTATTCGCCATGTGGTCATTGAATAGGGTGATTCACCGTTTTTGTAAAAAATTCGCCAAACAGCACAAATTCGCCATAAAAACATGGCGAATCAGGCTCATTGAATACCGCCCATAATGTGTAATGGGCATTATGGTGTTCTGCATACTGTGCAAGGGGCATCATGATGTGTGGCATTACGAATAATGTGCATTACTGTGTGTGGTTACTATAATGTGTTATGGGCTTTGAGGTGTGAAGCATAATGTGTTATGGGGATTATGGTGTTATTGGTACTTTTATGTGACCACGCCAATTACCCATGAAGCCATGCTTTACAATTTTGCACGCGACTTCGGCGCACACTGTCCCTGTTTTTTCACATGTGGCACCAAAATGGCTAGTTACGGCACCTGAATAAGATTGTGCTACTGTGTAGTGTAATTTGGAGTGGGAGCATTATTGTGTGGCCACACCCCTCCCTTTGTAAAGTTTGGGTGGGCGCAAATTTATAGTTTGCAGGAGGGTGCCGAACCCCCTAGCACCGGCCCTGCCCACACGGGTCCACCTCCTCCTGGCTAACCGCCAATCCTGGGTCACTGTCTCCCCTGTCAATCACTCCTGGGCGCGAAGCCCTAGGAGCATAATTAACCCCTGATGTCCTGTTTTGGGGAACCGTAATTTAGTGGGGCTTTGGGGCACCACACACACACCTCAAAAGAAGCCAGGACATGAAGACAAAAACTCCCCTTTTACACCTCCAAACAGTTACTTTCTGCCAATCATTTCTCTGTGAAATCCTCATTCCGAGCAAGCTTGCAGCATCTCTTTGGCGCATTTGCAGTGCAACTACAGCACATGCGGAGTCTGCAGATAACCGCTCACTTGTGTGAACATCGATCACAGCATTCAACAAACATGAATTATTCCCTATCTGCATATTAAATATTTAATGGGATTTTTACATTATATTTTTTGTTCATTCAGACTTAGCAACATATTATTTTTTTCATAAGTTATTGATATAAATAATGGCTAGTTGGACTGCTCTCCCAGGGCCAGAGAATATCTCGAGGTGGTTGTAAACTTTTATTAATCTTGAGCTCAGCTGCTAATAAAAACAATCCTACAGTTATGGACTCAGTCAGAAACTCCCCCTTTCACACTATTTAAAGAAAAGCTATTCCATATTTTCCAGATGGATTGGTTGGAAGCCTCTCTTAGAAAAGTCCAAGGTTGCTACCGTTTTTGAACTATAGGAAAGTTACATCTCAACTATCCCTGAACCGACAAGGGTATTAATTGCTAAATGTTTTTCATCAACATCCTGGCACCTAACATGAATAATTGCTATCGCTCCTCCAATTTAATGTATGTATTTTACTTTTGGGTTCCGAGAGACGTGTCCTTCACATGTGTTCTGTTATACTTAATGAATAATTCTATCTAATGCTTTGTTGCCATGTACTACTTGATTCATATAATTTTCGATTAATCCTTGTATTTAGCATTATATACTTTGTATGAATTCAGAGCTTTCCAATAAAAAAACTTTTTGAAAAAAATAAAATAATGGCCAGTTAAATTCAAATTCAATAAACTTGGCATAATGCAGATACTAGTAATGCTTCAAGCTCCCCAGAAGCAAACATCTTCACCCATATGTTGCTGCCCTCTAGTGACAAACTTTGCATTTTACTGTAAATGTTGTGTATTTAAAATGAATGAAGCATTCGGCAACATTTATACCCCTTTCACATCGCACTTTTAAAACGGTAAATTGCCGTTTTTTTCCCTTTTTAAAACGTTTAAGCCTGCACTGTGAATGCACCACAGCCGATTTACCGTTTAAAGTTAACTGGCATTTCGAACCGTGTAAAAAGCAGAGTCCTACACGGTTCCTTGCAGTTTTTTGTGCAATGTGAATGTGTACAATGCTATGCATTCACAGTGCAGGCTTAAACGTTTTAAAAAAAGGGAAAAAAAAAACGGCAATTTACCGTTTTAAAAGTGCGATGTGAAAGGGGTATAAACCGGTATTTAAAACGGTAATCTGCGGCAATGTTAAGGCTCTGACCCGTTTTAATTACCGTTTTAAATACCGGTTTTTAAAACGTGTCGGCGATGTGAAAGTGGTATTAGGCTTTTGGTGGATATCCTATTATTATTGTTTATCTATGACAAATCCAAGGTAGATAAAGATTGTTGCATCAGGGGACAGGACACTGAAATAATTACTAGGGTGGCAGAGACCTAGGGTTAGGTACCATTGAAATGAGCATGGAATAAAATATAGGGGTTTATTCAATGCGGCCGGCGAGGGGGTTTATACGGTGAGGATGGCTTGTTTTCAGTGAGGATTGCCGAAAACAAACGCGGTCTAACCCCCTCGACGGCTGTTTGCCCTAATTTATGTTCCGGGGAAATCCTCGCCACTAATGCAGCGGGCACACTGCATATAGCCGCAAGTATCACCATTTTGACGGCTGCACTCACCGTTTACACCCCCTTTTTAGAAACAGCGAGGTGGAAATGCAAGTGCAGGGGGGGGGGGGGGGGGGTGGGTTGAATACTGATGGCGGGTTATGACAGTGAGCAATAGGCACTGATTGCCGTCATATCTCACCAAAACAGCATTGAATACACCACATAGTCTAAAGTTGGGTGCACACTAGCCAACATGCTCCATGTCAGCAGTGTTTTCCCTCCTGGCCAAACAATTCAGTGAATACTCACTGAACGATAGCAGGAACAATATCGTTCAGTGACATCATCTGGCCCTGCTCCGTACAGGCAGTTGTTGATATAGTCAAAATCAAGCTGCGTGTACCGTAACATAGATTGTTAATGACCCACGGGAGCATGCATCATTTATGATATTTAGGCTACACGCCGGAAGATAGTACAAACAATTGATATCACACAGAAAGGTCTTAATGAGTGATATAATTTGTAATATTGGTTAGAGTGCAACCAGCTTTAGAAAGGAAAAAACCTATGAGGGGATAGGTCCCTGCTTCTTAGAGCTTACATTCTAAAAAGGGAGGTACAAAAATACGGTGCTTACATTGCATTGCCATGTGCAAACTGTGTACATAGGCCAAAGCTTAGACCCAATGTTCCTCATCTTTGCGAATAGGCTGAGAAATGTGTATGTACTTGCAAAATGAGTTTGCACCTGTGCTGCTTGGAGTCTTTTTTCCGTAGCCTAGAAAATTGCAATTGAATTTGCATACAAACATGAATTACTACAATATTGAAAAATGGCGTGGTGTTTTTCACTCTGGTGATGACTGTAGGACAGTGGTCAGGGAACTCGGTCCTCATTACCCCACACAGTGCATGTTTTGCTGGTAACCCAGCAGGTGCACAGGTGTACTAATTACTCACAGACACATTTTATAAGGTCCGCAGGTGGAGTTAATTATTTCACTTGTGATGAAACCTGCAAAACATGTACTGCATGGGGTAATGAGGACCGAGTTCCCTGACCACTGCTGTAGGATATCTGGCAGTCAGTAAATATGGTTCTTCTTATAGATCTGGCTTACTATGCTCGGTGGTCTACTTTTTTCTCTATCCCCCTCCCCCCTTCTTCTCTTATACGCATTATTTTGTCTTTCTTTTCTTCAGGTTTTAAGCTCTCCAATTTTTGTCAAATTGCATTTTTTAATATGGTCAGTTTATGTTGTTGAGCCATATTACTGATGACTAGAGACAGGATTATATGCATTTGCATATTTTGCCCATTCTCACTGGTTATTGTATATTTTACCTAAAATCTAGTGATGGTGCATATTTTAGGCCCAGCCCTCTTCCCACCCGCGAGTCACAGCACTGCTTTGCCCTGCTGCTGCTGGACAGGTAGTGGTAGAGTGTGCAGGCTGGGGCAATATGTGCGCAGTGTGGGGAACCATGGACCTTGACACTGCTCAAGGCTGCCAATCCATGTTGAAAAAAGTCAGTCAGGGCGGATGCCATTACAAAGCTCCTGAACATTTGCCTGCCCCTGGTCTGGGACTTTACACCAAGAGACAGACTTCTGCAGCAGAGGAGGCAGGCAGAAGGGTTGTGACATCACGCTGCACGGAGAAAATGCTGTGTCACAGTGAGTATGCAGCGCAGGGAGGAAGCCTTCCTCTGCGCTGCCCTCACACACTATGCTGACATTTGATCCATCGGCGCTGGAGATGAGGTCCGTGCATTTGATGCAAGAAGAGCTTTGGGCGCTGCAGTATGCTGTAGCAGCCAGCATACTGACATCTGCAGATGCTGTGGGCCTATTTTTGAGGTTTATTTGCAACTAATTGTATGCTGATTTTTAAATAAATAAATTAAAAATTACCTTTTTATTATTTAATGTAGCATATTTTAACACATTTCATGCATATTTTAAGTACTTTTCATGCATATTTGCATGCATATTTCAAGCTTTTTTTGTTGCATATAATCTTTACTGATGACTGTTTTGTACTGTTGCTGGACGTCTGCGTACTTCCATTCAGGTTATGTATGTATGTTTGTATATGATGCTATGCTATAAAAAGCATTCTTGTTTTCTTTAAAAAAAAAAAAAAAAAAAGGGATGCTTTCATAGGTTTTTGTTCCTCTGTTGCAAATGTATTCCCCGGAGCTTAGCAGGCACGTAGGGGATTCTGCTTCACATGCCCAGAATCCCTGATAAGTAGCCACAGGAGATCAGTTTTTTGGTATAATAACACATGGGTCCCAATAACAGGTAATTTACTACACTTTAAAAAAAAAAAAAAGCCATAATTGGATACCTATTCGGTTAAAAAGCCTATTATTACCATGCAAAAATTACTTTTGTAATATGATATTCCCATTTGTAATATGATATCCCCATTTGTGTTAATACTACAGATTTGCATAATGTAAACTATTTTTCCAGAAAAGGGGTTGGTAAAAGATTCAGATGCGTTTTCTGACTCCTGGTCAAAAGGTGAGAACAGCTTTCTTTATTTTCTTGTTAAGATTTTTTTTTTGTTTTGTTTGTTTGTTTTGATGTCAGCAAGTTATTGATGCCCCTTTCCCACTGCAGCCTTAAAACGGTATATTGCCGTTTAAGGCTGCAGTAGGAAAGCGCCAGAGTTGAAATACCGTTTAAAGTTAAACGGTATTTCAACCCGTTTTCAAAGCAGTGTTTTAAACGGTAATCTACCGTTTAAGAGGCAATGGGAATGCATCTTAAACGGTAGAGATGATGGCTGATTTTTTCAGCCATCATCTCTGTGTGTGTACGCTGCTGGGCTGAAAGATTAACCACTTTCAGCCCGGCGGTACGCCCCGCTGCCACCCCCAGCCCCCCCTCCCCCCTCCTGTTATACTCACTTGTCCACGCTGCCCCGCTGTGTCCGGCTGGCTGCTGCGGCGGCTGGATGCTGAAGAGCCCTGCTCCCCCGCCTGTCTCACCCTGCCGTTAGCCACGCTGGTCCGGTCCGCCCCGCTGGTCATCTGTGCTTGTCCTCCCAGGTCCGGCCACATGCCCCCCCTCCCTCCGTCCTGCTCCACACGGAGCAGCACTGGCCACCAATGTTTTCTTTTGTAAGCCAGTAATATATAGATTGCTGGCAAATGCCAGCAATCTATATATTACTGGAACCACTGGGCACCAATGACAATCATAAGCCAGTAATATATAGATTGCTGGCACATGCCAGCAATCTATATATTACTGGAACCACTGGGCACCAATGACAATCATAAGCCAGTAATATATAGATTGCTGGCACATGCCAGCAATCTATATATTACTGGAACCACTGGGCACCAATGATTTAGTTATTAGCCAGTAATATATACATAGCTGGCACTGGCCAGCTATGTATATATTACTGTCCACCATGGGTTAAATTGAGCCGACACTGTCATGTATAAAAACATAGCACAAATGTTGACGGCTGCGGGATTTGTACGCACCACTGGCCCCTCCCCCTCCTTTTATTATGAGAAAACAACTGTGGGTGTGTACCTTTTTAACCCTGAAAAGCCCATTAAAGTCACAGGCACTCATTTGTGCTGTAAAAACGTTTTGAAGAGCTAAAAGTTTTACCTGCAATGGGAATGGTACTTAAATGGCATTTAAAACTGTAATCTGCTGCAGTGGGAATGCTAAATACCGTTTAAGATTACCTGTAACTTAAAACGGGTCTGCAGTGGGAAAGCAGCATCAGAAAACAAATTGAAAGCATCAAGCATATTAAGATGTGTTTTGATCAGTTTGTTGCAGATATACAGTAACTAAATGATGTAGGCTTGTCAGCCACACAGGGTAGTATCATATTAATTATTCCCCATGACTGAATCAATGTCTGGCCTAGTCACAGCTGTGATTGACTTTATTGGGCAAGAGATGTAAATGTTTTGAAAAAGTTGTTTAATCGGCCTGACCTTGTCTAGCTCCACAAGGGCCTGTTCGTGCAGTTGCAAGGTGACAGCATAGAATTTCAGTAGATGTCATATTCCACATTTATCAACATATTTAATAATGTCATGAGTTCAATTCCAATTGTAGTACTGTCTGTGTCATAGTTACCTAACCTTCTGCAGGAGCTTTAGGACTGAAACGGGAGGCTCCAGTTTCAGTTATAAAGCTCCTGCTGCCCAGCAATGTACTTCAAATCTCCCTAATTCTGTAAATGCTACTAGGGGTGCATCTAGGTAGTTTCTTTGTGACTTAAAGTAATCATTTTTGCTAGCAATCTTTCTTTAGTTACACATTAATTTAATTAGAGTATATAGTATCCATAATGATTTGGCTAATGCTATAAAAGGTATCGAGAATCGCACATCCAATAAACATTAATAGACCGTCCAGTATTCACAAATAAAATGACATTTAATACACCGAAAACCTACTTCTATGCGTAGGGATTAATTCACACAAAGTGAAATTGCATTTGGAATTTATTGCATAGGCACAGATTTGGAGTAGTCCACAGGAGTACAGGTAAAATACCCAGTGGGCCCTAATGCCTGCTGCTGTCAGTGAGGCGGCAATAGCTAGAAATCATTTGATAGTCGGTGACCATCAAATGATTTGTAGCCTGCACGCAATCTGCAAATGGATGTTTATGCAAAACATCCATTCGCATGTGTGTGGGGAGATCCGCGGTGCGTGCAGCATTTAGAGGACTTGCAAAGCTGCGAATTTCGCAGCTTTGCGGGTCATTCAGAATGAGGGCCTAAGACACAGAGGTAGAAAAGACTATAGGAGTATTGTATTCCACAAGAGCCAAAGTGTACAATATGTCAAAGCCTTTGTGCTATCTTTTGGTAACCATCGCTGTATTATGACATTTAACAATAATAATATTACATAAGGATCATCATAAATTTAATGAAATATTGCAACATAAAACCTTTTTTATTTATTTTCATCTCATGTTTTCTAAAGATGCATTACTATTAGTACCTTAAATATACACAAGTGCATCCAGACTTTATATAAGCAATGAAAAATGATCATGTCTGTTAAGGGCCTATATACACAGGCATATTACTACGTGTGTGGAACATATATAAAAAGATGGACCATTATTCTAATCTGTTCTTGGGTTTGCATATTCACCCAGACATCTAACATGGTTTCCAAACTAAGCATTTTCTATAGAAACAACTCCTATATCCAGAAAGCGAATACATTTTTAAGAACGGTGGTCAGAAGACAGATAGCAGCAGCCCACAGATCAGAATTATTTATTTATTAACCGTTTCTTATATAGCGCACACATATTCCACAGCGCTTTACAGAGAATATTTGAACATTCACATCAGTCCCTGCCTCAGTGGAGCTTACAATCTATATTCCCTGCCACATGTACACGCACACATAGACATTCTAGGGTTAATTTTTGTTGGAAGCCAATAACCTATCTGTATATATATATTTTTGGATTGTGGGAGGAAACTGGAGTACCCGGAGTAAATTGACGCAAGCACGGGGAGAATATACAAACACCGCACAGTTAGAGCCATGGTTGGGATGGAACCCATGACCTCAGCGTTGTGAGGCATTAATGCTAACCATTACACCATCCGTGCTGCCCCAACAGAGGCTAGAGAAGTATACTTACTCTTTTACTACTCCCTTAACCCTCCCTACCTGAGGCCAACCCCCCTCTCTCTCTCCCGATGCGGTCTAACCCTTCCCGTTAGTGCCCAACTCTCCCTTCCTCAGTGCCTAACCCTCCAGTGATGTCGGGATGTTGTGGCCGCAGGATGGGATTCCGGCGCCGGGATTTTGATTGTGGCATGCTAAAAGCATCTGCCAGAAATCTCATCACACACACAAAACAGATGGCAATATCATGTAAAGACTGTGAATATGCGGGTACAGCCCCCAAAGACCACTCTGGGAAGCTTGATACATATTGCAATTCAATCTGCCATTTTGTTTGTCTATCTAAAGATAAAAAACACATAATGGAGAAATGCTTTCAGATCTAGATTTTCTGCCTTTGGGGTCCAGTTCTATAATCCTTCATTTGGTTTCTGGACAGGTATCAACACTTACTAAGATCTACCACCAGTAGCCTTCAAAATATTTTTAAAGACAATAATACATTTAGACTCCGAAAACTGCCCCAGTCCCCAAGTACCGGAATGAAAAACCTTTCTTCCTTTATTTTGGCAAACCATAAAACCAAATCATTGTAATGCAAACCATACAGGTCATATGGTTCATAAACCATAGCCACACATTTGGCCACAATATTGAGTTTCTGACATACGGGGGTAGACCCTTCAGATTTTTTTTCTTTATTATTATTTCTCTGGGATGGGTGGTTTGAGATATACAAATATAAGCTTTCAGTTTTGTTTTATGTAACAGTTACCCTATACAATTTTTAGGTTTAACATTGTTCTAAAAGGTTTCATATTTAGTATTTCAGTCTCCTTTTAACTTCTGATAACTATTAATATTTCATATTACGCTATAAAATAAAATGCTCTGGCTGAGTCATACACTCCCCTAAAATATTTCATGTGTAACATGATACAGTTGTAAAGTGCCATAGAAACTCTAGTATTGCTTGATAGAAAGTCAGACTTTTTAGGACTACACCTGTAACAAGCTGTAGAGGATTCTGGGGATGAATTGTTTAGGTTACAGAGGCCTGCAACATTGGTGTCCATCTCGTTGATATCTAGATGCAAGCTTTCCCCCTGCACTTCCCTTAGAACACAAAGATTTTTCGGGCAAAAAGTTTAAATGAGAATTTGGAAAGTGCACCTTAGTGTTTTTATTTTAACAGATCTTAAACAATACATTGAAACTTTGATTTTTTTATTTATTTCTTTAAAACTTAGTCAAATAGTATAAAACATGTTCTCAAAGCGCCATAATGGAATTTTTGTTTTACAGCTTAATACAATAATTCTGGAAATACTGAAAACAAAAATTTGCGTTCTATGGAAAAGTGGTATGTGATGGAATTTCTTTTTTTTTAGTATGTCTTCTAAAAAAGAGTAACCAAAATCCTATAAAATAAGTTATTTGTTTTCAATTTTTCTATTGCAGGCCTGTACTATTTATATATGATTATAACTTTCAAAAACTCTGCAACTATATTATGATTTGCGTTGTAAAATATAACAATAAACAGAAGCATCTGAGTAACCAAATTGACCCAGAGTTAAAATGCATGGTGTTGCATTGGGATATGTGCCCTTTAGTCTGTCTACCAGATTCTATTAAGACTCTTAAATATTGGACATGCACTCTATAAACAGTACAAAACAATAAAACAAGCTTTGCATATGGGCACATTGATGGCATGCAAGGATATATATTTGTATATTAAGTTCTCCTTTTGGAATTTCTGAAGTTGACAAAGCTGTTTCCAGTACCATCAGACCTTCTTGCAGGATCCAACATATAATTCACACAAAAAATTGGTCCACAAATGTCTGAAGAAGTCTTTTTATAGTAAACAGACCTTGGTTTGGAAAGGACAGTCTATAATATTGGCATGTTAGTATTAGGGCAGTACTCAATGCTTCACCATTTTTTTCCCCGGCGAATCGGGCTGTTTTCACTCCTTGCGGTGAATCTTTTTCACTGAAAATTTTACACATTCGCTAGCAGGGGGCGGGGAGCCGCTCATTACATATTCACTTCACACTGGTCCTGCTCATTACATATGCACGAGCTTGGAACAGTGCAGCAGCTCCCTCCACAGCGCCCCTGCCAGCTCTCCGGGGGGGGGGGGGGGGGCTTGTGCTGCCTGTGTTCCCGGGAGCCCTCCACCCCCTCACACATTCTGGGGAAGGCAGGGAGACTTTCATCTCCCTGCCTGCCGCCGTCCCCTGGCAGGGGTTAAAATTTGCCGTCAGGGGCAGCGAGCTCCTGCAGCGTTGAATAGGGTGAGAGGGAGGGCTGGCAGTGAATGCTCCAGCCCTCCGGAACACGGCGACTGTGCAGTGAATACTAAACAGGGAGAAAAAACTCATTGAATACTGCCCTTAGTCTGTTGGTGACTAAAAACCAAGTCTAATTCAATAAGTCATCCTCCATATCAAAAAGCTGTTCACTATAGTCAATAAAATTAAATCGGTTCAAGCTGAATGGAATGAGTTTCCATTTTTTGTAGTCTTTTCGGAACTCAGGAGTTTGTAACACAAAGTTTTTGATGCCAATGGTGGGAAGAGAGAGTCCTTTGTATATTATTATAAAGCCCCAGTGTTGCTAGAATAGAAAGAACATATTATTGTTATTGTAAAGTGCAGATGGTCAAAAAGGCAAATATGGTGTGCATATTATAGGCCTGCTCTTGTCCTTGAATTTTGAATCTCACACCACTCTGGTTAGTTAATGGTCACTTCTGATCAATACCACTCCCAGCTCCAAGACTCCTTCTGCACTGCCGATTCTGTAGAACTGTTTCTGTCAGCTTATCCATTCTATTATACCAGACCAGTATGCGACGCAGGGATGTGCGTGAGGTAAATGTCTAAAGAGTCCCTGGCTAGTACCAGATTTACGCACAATATAAATATGAGCCCAAGGTTTCATGTGTGCACTATACACAGGAACAGCAGTATATACTGCTGGAAATTTGGGGAGTTTTGATAAGATATGTGTGGAAAAGGTAGCCTCACCTGCCATAGACTTTTTACTCCAGTTTTGACTATAAAAATGATTAGATTCATACAAATAAGACATTTTTAACATATACTTTGTATTTTTTGTATCATATCATTTCTATAGTCAAAACTACAGCATATACGTATGCCAGGAAAGGTTCTGCCTCACCTAACCGCACGCCACTGATGTGATCCCTCCATACTTGCCTACTTTTGAAAACTAGTTTCAGTGAAATTATAGTTGGTAGTAGAATTTTACACAGCGCCGCACTGAGGGCGTGTCTAGTTCCACATATGGAGAGATCGTGAAAAGAGATTGTGAACGTGGCACATAGAAGCGTGGCTGTGTACTACTACATCTGAGAGGATTCTTTCAAAATGCCTTATATATTCAAATGTAGATGAGCTCCAAAGCAGTTAGTAAGAGCTACTATACTTGGTAAAGTGCTGGGAAATGGTGCTGATGATTCAATGTACTGTAAATGTATATCACATCCCCCCCCCCCCAAACAAAATAGGTGAAATGAGGGAGATTACTAGACTAGTGAGGGAGAGAGGGAGAGATTTCCTGCAGAATGCTGGAGGGCAGGCAACTATGAACCCCTCTCACCCTGGGATGCGGTCATTTGGTCTACAGCATGATGGTAGACAGTCATTAGGTCGACACCATTAGGTCAACATGGGAAAAGGTCAACATGGGTCTAGGTCAACATAGGAAAAGGTCCACATGGTTGTAGGTTGACAGGTAATTAGTTCGAAGGTCGTTAGTTCGAGAGGTCATTAGTTCGACAGTGTCTAGGTCGACAGTCAAAAGGTCGACATGGGTTTTTTCACTGTTTTTTGAGCCAACATGTGCCGACAGGCGGTATTTCATGCCCTACCATCCACAAGGGCGTGGCGGGAGAACAAAATAGTGTACCCAATGCATAGCGATGCAGTGCACTTTAAACTGTGTCCATGTCAACTATGTTGACATTCAGGTTAAAAAAACAGTGAAAACCCCATGTCGACCTTTTCACTGTCGACCTAGACATTGTCGAACTAATGACCTGTCGAACTAATGACCTTTCGACCTAGAACCATGTTGACCTTTTCCTATGTCGACCTAATGACTGTCGACCATCATGCTGTAGACCAAATCACCCCAACCAATGTTCCCTCTAATTTCACAAAGGCTTTGTGCGGCAAAAGATTTTGGCTGTGCAACTTTGGAAGGAAATTGAAATTTTGGTACTTGTGTATTTTGGCGGCGCCCATCGCATCGCATACCATAAGGCATGCGATGGTATGCGATGCGACGCGATATTGCACGATATTGTACGGCATACAATTTTAAAATTGTATGACATTGTATATGGCATACAATGCCATACAATGCGATGCGATTAAACATTGTATAAGCACCCTAATGGGTGCTTACAATGTTAAATGCACCCCCACGCCACCCCCCCACTATAAACGTTAAACCCGAAGCGTGGCGAGCGCTGCGAGCCCGCGAGGGGCGGTGGTACGCGTCCTCCGACCTTTTCATACCCCCACTATCCACGTCGGCGTGGAGTTGAGGATAGAAAGTGTGGCGAGCGCAGCGAGCCCCGCGAGGGGACGCGGACACCTGTGAAGCCCGCGAGGGGATGCGTATACCTGTGAAGGTATCCGGGTCCGCTCGCCACGCTTCGGGCACTTTCTATTCTCAACTCCACGCCGACGTGGATAGTGGGGGTATGAAAAGGTTGGAGGACGCGTACCGCTGCGCTCGCCACGCTTCGGGTTCATGTTTATAGTGGGAGGGTGGCGTGGGGGTGCATTTAACATTGGAAGCACCCATTAGGGTGCTTAAAAGCACCCTTTAGGGTGCTTATACAATCTTTCATCGCATAGGGGGCAAAAATCGCATCGCATCGCATGCCATTGGGTGCATGGCATGCGATGCGATGCGATGAAAACATTGCGCGATGGAGATCGGGGGCGCCGCCAAAATACACAAGTACCGAAATTTTTGTACGTCACATATATAACTGGAAAATGACGTTCAGCATTTGTGTTAACTTTACTTCAAAACGATATTAAACATTGATAACACAGCACACAATGTAGTTAATGGGTGAAACACACATTAATTGAGTCCAATACTGCAAGAAGGGACCACTGCTGCTTTGTGCGCTTTGTTGTAATGTCTGTGCGCACGCTCATCGAGTTGTATGCGCACGCACGTGCGCACAGCTTAGAGGGAACGCTGATCCCAACCCCTCATCCCCACAGCCCTTATCCAATACCCTGTTCCCCACTACCTCCACTGCTTCCTCTCCCTTTGAATGAAAGCTGTTATCAACAGGGATCTCCCTCCTACTGTATCATCCTCTTTATTTATGACAATCCTTTTATGTATGAGATTGATAATATGTATATATAATAGTACTGGCTACCTTATTAGTTTGTTATTAATTCTATCCTGCCTGTATTTCTGTTCTGTACTGTTCGTAACTTTATGGTACTTTTTAAATAGATGCTATTAAAAATAAAAACTATTAAATGTTCTGTTGCTGTTCACGTGAAAATGAATCGAGATGCCAACATCCGTATAGTGAATGCCGGCATCCTGACTGCCGGGAAGCTGACTGCATCCCCCTCAAACATCTAATTTATTTCCGAAAAGGAACCGCAGCTTAGTAAGCTGGTAATTTACTTAGTGATTGTCTAATTGATGATATTGGTTAAATAAATGGTATTAAATTAATTGTCGCTATGATACCTCCTCTTCTACTGTGAGTTTTGGCCAGGACCTTCCAGAGATGCACAGGAGCCTGTCAAAGAGCCAGTGGCCTAACTAGATATTGTAAGTCCCATAGCAAAAGTTTGTAAGGGCTGCTATGTACCACCCAATGGTGAAAAATAGTATACAACACATGTAACTATGACAGGGAAGGTGGGCCCCTTGCATAGAGCAATCAGTAAATATCCTACACTACTTATATATCTAATATATTTTTTAAATGTGAGATAGATCAGTGTAGTGTGAGGCTTGGCTGATTTCTTACCTTACAGAAACGGCATCTAATGGATCCTCCAGGTACCCAGTCCTCCATTGTCTTATTAAGTTCAACAGGCCCTGTATAGACTTCATAATAAACTCTAATATGTGAAGGAAAAAAAGGAATTATGATTAAAACCTGCTTTAGCAGAACAAGCAATAGTAGACTGAAGAATTGTATGAGAAAATATAGAATTATGAGATGATAAACATCAGGAAAATGCGTAGATAGGATGATGATATAAAACAAAAGATGTAATGCTACAGAATAATGTTCTAAATGACTAAAATTCTTGTGAAATGTCAAGGCACAGAATCATATATAAGCAGCACTGCACACTGAAATAGTCAGGCTGTTTTGCAATAGCAGACAGGTACAGTAATGACCAATTGCAAGCTGCTTTTGGCCCTACACTACTATTTCCAGTTTGCAGTATTTCGGAGCTGGCATGTGGCTCCCAGTTGAGGTGGACATGGCCCAATTGGAGAAGGATATAGGCATCTCATTGGGATCCATCCGCTTGATACACCAGTAAAAGCCTGACCTGAGCAAGGTTTCTGCATGCTGGGCAAGGGTAGTCAGTCAAAAGCCCATATGCACATAGCAATTTTGTGTGTTGGTGTGTTTTCTAAGCGATCTGTCTAGATTGCTTAGACAATAAGCACAGATTGCTCCATGTGTACACCTTATAGCAATGGCGATGCGCGGTCCCATATGTCACCATTGCCCGCTCAGATAGACAGTGTATTCAGTGTCTTACCTAGTAAGATCACCTAGCAAGTGCATTGCATGGGTGTCAGCGATAAGTACATTGGTAAGCACAAAGCTGTGTACAGGGCTTCATCCAGTGTTTAGAGGACCTACTAGCTTCAGATACAGCATGTCAGTTATGCTGTGGCTGACAGGGGGCTGTGAGCAAAGGCGTAACTAATATCATAGGTGCAGGGAGTGCAACTGCTATGGGGCCCAGTGCTGAAGGGAGGCCTGTCTTTGTTTACAGCGGCCTGTGTAAAACAGAGTTACTGTAAAGTTATTGTGCTTTAGATCTTGCACAAAATATATACTTACTTAAAATTCGGGTTAATATTCACATGATGAGCTTCTTCCACCACTTCAAAATCATTCCCAAAGGCAACTGCAGCAGAACAGTTTCGACAGTCAAAACGGACATCTGCAGGTTGGAATTTCCTCTGATCTTCCAGTTGTTTTTGCTTTATTGCTCGCTGAATGAGAGCATCCATCTGAAGGTCTCTAATCTGTGTCAGAAAGCCAGAATAAATACATATTTGTGTTCTAATGTTCTTGTGTCTCAAAGAAGCCCTTGCTGTGAATCTGCATCCTGGAATAGGAAGCAGTAGTCTAGGAACTGCACCCACCTTTGCCTCGTATTCTCCCTCTGGCATGTTTTGCACATCGGTTATGGCTTTCTTCATTAGGTCTTCTAAAGACTCATTGGTCAGCTCTCTTCTGCTCTCTCTCCCTCCAGACTTGGCAAGGAAGGAATAACAGCTATCCTCCATTCGGGCTCTGCCTCTGGCCTAAAAAACACAGCGCCACAAGTATATACTCACTCCGATATATATTTTTATATAGGTTATATTGGTGCTCAATGATCTGTGGTTATATATGCACAAATGTGGTAAATCCAAAAACATACTTATTAGATTAGAAGCCAATTAACCTACCAGTATGTGTGTCTATATTGTAGGGAATTTGGATTGTAAGCTTCAAGGGCAGGGTCTCTCTAGGCACTCAGTGCTATTTATCAGCAGGAACCAACAGGAACTCAGTTCCTGAACCTCTAAATAAATAAGACATCATCAGGAAAACTATGAGTGCCTTTGTTTTTAAATTCTCTTTCTCTCTCTCGAAATATAGTACTGGGTGCACTGTATATAAATGTTAGAAAATGTATTTCAATAGCTTCTCTGAGTGTTTAATAAGTACCATGGGACTTTATTTTAAAGGTTTGATTTTTATAAACGTATTATACTACAATTATTTTTTTTTTTTTAAATGTTCTTTATTATTCATCATTGTATTATTTATATAATGTCCAAATCTTCAATATTGTCGAAACTAGAACCATGGTCCTCTGAGCAGCATTAACTTCTCTGAGTTGTGCCTTTATTCAATTAGATCAGTGGTTCCCAACCCTGGTCCTCAAGTACCCCCAACAGTGCATGTTTTGCAGGTCTCCACACAGAATCACAAGTGCTATAGATGTACTTGTGCTGTAGATATTTTCAAATGTGCCTGAATAATGAGTGCACCTGCCTGGTGACCTGGAAAACGTGCACTGTTGGGGGTACTTGAGGACCAGGGTTGGGAACCACTGCATTAGATTATAAAAACTATTAATGCCCATACACACTGGGCGATTTGAGCTGAAAGCCGCTAAGTTTTGTCGTTTGAGCTGTTTTCAGCTCAAAAGCCACGCAGTGTGTAAGAAAGAACAGGCAGTGAGTGCTTATGCGCACTCCTGCATAAATCGATGGCAGTCACCATTTGTCTGCTGGTTTTACCAGCAGACTTAAAGGATTTCCATAGCGCCCTGCTATGGAAAGGCAATCACAGCCAAGAGAATCACTGGGCAGGGGAAAAAAATAAAAACCGCTCAGTGTGTATGTACTGAGCAATCTTCAGCCCAACGATTATCGCTGTGCATACACACTGGGCAAAAACGCCCAGTAAGTATGCACTTTCTAGGTAGTTTACAATATGTTGCAGATGCATATTAGGAGTTACATAAACAATTTAGATGGAATGAAAGAGCTATTAATGCTTTTGGTATTAAGCTAGATTTACAGATACTCATGATTTTTGTTTCAGTTACCGTGTAGACCAGGGGTGGCCAACCGGTCAGAGGCAAAGAGCCGAAAAATATCTGTAGTCAAGCTAAAGAGCCAACAACATGCGCGCGCCTTCGACGCGCGTGCCAAAAAGGGGCATGGTCTATTTGGACCCCTTGGGTGGGTGTGATACACATATGCCTCCAATAGTGCAATGCCATATATACATATGCCCCCAATAGTGCCAGATACACATATGCTCCCACGGTGCCAGGTATGCCCCCCACGGTGCTGGGTATGCCACACGGTGCCACAAACTGCTATGCCCCCACAGTGCCAAAAAGCTGGTATGCCCCCACAGTGCCAAAAAGCTGGTATGCCCCCACAGTGCCAAAAAGCTGGTATTCCCCCACAGTGCCACAAACTGCTATGCCCCCACAGTGCCACAAACTGCTATGCCGCCCCAGTGTCATAACTGCTATGCCCCCACAGTGCCACAACCAGGGGCGGGCTGGGCTGGGGGGCAGGGTGACATGTGCCCCCCGGGCCGCTGAATCGTTTTCCGTGCGGGCTGCCATTGTTCTGAGGCTGCTGCTGCAGCCAGACTGACCAGTTTCCGAGTGGTCTCCATAAACATGGCCGCCGGCCTCCTGCACTGAGGACATGTCAAGTGCAGGAGGCCACTACAGAGACTCTGTATGTTCCACCTACTTCCTGCCTGTGCTTTACACTTTCTTCCCTATGCTGCAGCCTGCCTCACTGTCTGGCATCAAGGTAACAGGGAGTGGGACTGTGCAGGCTGAGCAGCCTGTAAGGTTCAGTAATTATACAGGGGGAGCAGCCTGTGGGGGTACAGTTAATATTATAAGTGGGAGCAGCCTGTGGGGGTCCCATTATTAATATACAGGGGGAGCAGCCTGTGGGGGGTCCCATTATTATTATACAAGGGGAGCAGCCTGTGGGGGTACTGTTATTATTATTATTAATAATATAATACAGGGGGAGCAGCCTGTGGGGTCATGTTATACAGGTGGAGCAGCCTGTTGTGTCCTGTTATTAAACAGGGGGAGCAGCCTGTGGGGGTCCTGTTATTATTACACAGGGGGAGCAGCCTGTGGGGGTCCCGTTATTTTTATACAGGGGGAGCAGCCTGTAGGGGTCCCTTTATATACAGGGGGAGTAGCCTGTGGGGGTCCCGTTATTGTTGTTATTATTATTATTATAATAATAATAATAATAATACAGGGGGAGCAGCCTCTGTGGGGTCATATTATACAGGGGGATCAGCCTGTTGTGTCCTGTTATTATAAAGGGGGAGCAGCCTGTGATGTTATTTTATTATACAGGGGGAGCAGCCTGTGGGGGTCCCGTTATTATACAGGGGGAGCAGCCTGTGGGGATCCCGTTATTATTATACAGGGGGAGCAGCCTGTGGGGTCCTGTTATTATACAGCGGGAGCAGCCTGTGGGGGTCCCATTATTATACATGGGGAGCAGCCTGTGGGGATCCCGTCATACAGGGGGAGCAGCCTGTGGGGTCCTGTTATTATACAGCGGGAGCAGCCTGTGGGGGTCCCATTATTATACAGGGGGAGCAGCCTGTGGGGGTCCCGTTATTATTATACAGGGGGAGCAGCCTGTGGGGTCCTGTTATTATACAGGGGGAGCAGCCTGTGGGGGTCCCGTTATTATACAGGGGGAGCAGCCTGTGGGGGTCCCGTTATTATTATACAGGGGGAGCAGCCTGTGGGGTCCTGTTATTATACAGGGGGAGCAGCCTGTGGGGGTCCCGTTATTATACAGGGGGAGCTGCCTGTGGGGGTCCCGTTATTATTATACAGGGGAAGCAGCCTGTGGGGTCCTGTTATTATACAGCGGGAGCAGCCTGTGGGGTCCTGTTATTATACAGGGGTAGAAGTCTGTGGGGTCCTGTTATGATTATAAGACAGGGGGAGCAGCCTGTTGTGTCCTATTATACAGGGGGAGCAGCCTGTTGTGTACTTTTATTATACAGGAGTAGCAGCCTGTGGGGGTCCCATTATTATACAGGAGGAGCAGCCTGTGGGGGTCCCATTATTATACAGGAGGAGCAGCCTGTGGGGGTCCCATTATTATACAGGAAGAGCAGCCTGTGTTGTCCTGTTATTATTATACAGAAGTAGTAGCCTGTGGGGGTACTATTATTATACAGGGGAGCAGCCTCTGTTGTCCTGTTATTATTATAAGACGGGGAGTAGCCTGTGGTGTCCTGATATTATACAGGGGGAGCAGCCTCTGTTGTCCTGTTATTATTATAAGACGGGGAGTAGCCTGTGGTGTCCTGATATTATACAGGGGGAGCAGCCTCTGTTGTCCTGTTATTATTATAAGACGAGGAGTAGCCTGTGGTGTCCTGATATTATACAGGGGGAGCAGCCTCTGTTGTCCTGTTATTATTATAAGACGGGGAGTAGCCTGTGGTGTCCTGATATTATACAGGGGGAACAGCCTCTGTTGTCCTGTTATTATTATAAGACGGGGAGTAGCCTGTGGTGTTCTGATATTATACAGGGGAGCAGCCTGTGGTGTCCTATTATTGTTTTTTTTTTTTATTATTAATACATATTTTTAAACCGCAAAACCTAAATTTAACGATGCGCTGTTACTTATGGGCCAGTGCTCTGGACTGGCCCCCCAGGCTAAATGTTGCCAGCCAGCCCCTGGCCACAACTGCTATGCCCCCACAGTGCCACAAACTGCTATGCCCCCACAGTGCCACAAACTGCTATGCCCCCACAGTACCACAAACTGCTATGCCCCCACAGTGCCACAAACTGCTATGCCCCCACAGCACTCACCATTGTTGCTGCTGCTGCTGGGCGTGGAGAGGACAATCGATTGCATGCACCTAAACTGCCTGAAAACTGCCACTCAAATGAAGCCGGTTGTATGACCAGTCAAATGTCTCCTTCCCCCCCTCACTTTCCTGTGACTGGGCCGTCCACCAATCAAAGCTCGCGGGCCAGCTCCTGATTGGCTTCTGGCCCACGAGCTCTGATTGGCGGATGACCCAGTCACAAGGATGCACAGTGAGGGGTAGGAGAGATAAGCGATGCGCGCTCTCCTCCCCTCAGAAGGAGAAGGGATTCGAGGAACCGGCAGCGGGTGATGGGGACAGGGACAGACGGTGGGCGGCGGGCAGCAGTGGGAGCAGGAGCCGCACAATAGCAGGGGGAGAGCCGCATGCGGCTCTAGAGCCACAGGTTGGCCACCCCTGGTGTAGACCATTGGCATTTCATAAATAAATAATCTGCTTTAGTGGATGTCTTACAGTGACAAAAAGCTTTAAAACTCCTATATTTGTATATGATGTTCACTAATATAGGTAATTTCAATTAGCAGTCTTAACAAGAACACACCTGAACCATTGAAGACTCGTTGGTCATCAGGCTATACCGTACAATAACATTGCACTCTGGGATATCCAGGCCCTCCTCTGCCACGCTGGTTGAGATGAGCAGATTCAGTTTACCCTGACGAAATCGTTCAATGATGCCCAGTTGCTCACTCTGAGAATAGGAAAGAAAGTAAAGTTTACATTTTTTTTTTCAAAAATGCAATAAACTGAAGAAAAATAAATATATAACTCCAATGTGCAAAGCTGGATATTGCCACAGGTCCTTCTTCAAAGTAATATACAGCTAGTGTACCCCCCTGGATAGGAGGAACAACAGGCGGCACTCAGAGGACTTTAAAGTAGAATAAACAGGTGTCTTTTTATTAACCCCTTCATGACAGAGCCAGTTTGTGCCTTCATGACAGAGCCCTTTTTTTCAAATCTGACATGTCTCACTTAAGTGGGGATAACTTTTTTTTGCTTTTACTTATCCCAGTGATTTTGAGATTGTTTTCTCGTGACACATTGTACTTCAAGTTAGTGGTAAATTTTCGTCGATACAGTCTGTGTTTTTTTGTGAAAAATACCAAAATATCGTGAAAAAATGGAAAATTTAGCAATATGCAAAATGTCACATTTTCTGCTTGTGAGACATATAATCATACCACTTAAAATAGTTAATAACTAACAAAGACCATATGTCTACTTTATGTTGCAATCATTATTTCAACCTCCTTTTCATTTTTTTGGACACTAGGAGGCTTCAAATATGACTAGCAAATTCTCAAATTTTCATGAAAATTTCAAACACTGATTTTTTTAGGGACCAGTTCAGTTTTGATGTGACTTTGAGGGACTTGTATGTGAGACACCCCCATAAATGATGCCATTTCAAAAACTGCACCCCTCACAGTATTCAAAACAGCATTTTGGAAGTTTGTTAACCCTTTAGGTGTTTCACAGGAATTAAAACAAAGTGTAGGTGAAATTTCAAAATTTCTTTTTTTTTTGCAGAGTTTCAATTTTAATACATTTTTCTAACGAATACAGTAGATTTTACTAGAGAAATGTGACTAAAAATTGATTCCCCCAATTCTTTTGTTTTCAAAAATATCCTATATGTGGCCCTAGTGCGCACGTTGACCAAACCACAGGCTTCATAATAGAAGGAGCACCTACTTGATTTTGGAGCCTCCTTTTTATGAGATTTTTTTTTAGGCACCATGTAGGTTTCTAGGCACCATAAGTGCTAAAAGTTAGGAACCTCCCCCACAAGTCACCCCATTTTGCAATCTACACCCCTCAGGGAATTCATCTAGGGGTATAGTGTACATTTCAAACCCCCAGGGGTTTCACCAATTTTGGTACAACTGGGATGTGAAAATGGAAAATTACATTTTTTTACACAAACATGCAGTTCTGGCTCAAAATTTTTCATTTTCACAAGGAATGAAGGAGACAAAGCACCCCAAAATCTGTGCCCCAATTTCTCCCGAGTACGGCAATGCCTCACATGTGACCAAAAAATACCAGTTGGGTGCATGGCAGGACTCAGAAGGGAAGGAGTGATTTTTGGATTTTGCAGCACAGATTTTGGTGGAATGAATGGTGGGTGCTATGTTGCACCAATACAGTGGAACCCCCCCACAAGTCACCCCATTTTGCAAAGTACACCCATCAGGGAATTCATCTAGGGGTATAGTGTACATTTCAAACCCCCAGGGGTTTCACCAATTTTGGTACAACTGGGATGTGAAAATGGAAAATTACATTTTTTTACACAAACATGCAGTTCTGGCTCAAAATTTTTCATTTTCACAAGGAATTAAGGAGACAAAGCACCCCAAAATCTGTGCCCCAATTTCTCCCGAGTACGGCAATGCCTCACATGTGACCAAAAAATACCAGTTGGGTGCATGGCAGGACTCAGAAGGGAAGGAGTGATTTTTGGATTTTGCAGCAAAGATTTTGGTGGAATGAATGGTGGGTGCTATGTTGCATTAGCAAGACTCCCAAAGCACCAATACAGTGGAACCCCCCCACAAGTCACCCCATTTTGCAAAGTACACCCCTCAGGGAATTCATCTAGGGGTATAGTGTACATTTCAAACCCCCAGGGGTTTCATCAATTTTGATACAACTGGGCAGTGAAAATGAAAAATTACATTTTTTTACACAAAAATGTACTTCTGGCTCAAAATTTTTCATTTTCACAAGGAATGAAGGAGACAAAGCACCCCAAAATCTGTGCCACCATTTCTCCAGAGTACGGCAATGCCTCACATGTGACAAAAAAATACCAGTTGGGTGCATGGCAGGACTTAGAAGGGAAGGAGTGATTTTTGGATTTTGCAGCTCAGATTCTGGTGGAATTTTGGTGGGTGCTATGTCGCATTAGCAAGACCCCCCAAGCACCAATACAGTGGAACCCCCCCACAAGTGACCCCATTTTGCAAACTACACCCCTCAGGGAATTCATCTAGGGGTATAGTGTACATTTCAAACCCCCAGGGCTTTCACCAATTTTGGTACAACTGGGATGTGAAAATGGAAAATTACATTTTTTTACACAAACATGCAGTTCTGGCTCAAAATTTTTCATTTTCACAAGGAATGAAGGAGACAAAGCACCCCAAAATCTGTGCCCCAATTTCTCCCGAGTACGGCAATGCCTCACATGTGACCAAAAAATACCAGTTGGGTGCATGGCAGGACTCAGAAGGGAAGGAGTGATTTTTGGATTTTGCAGCACAGATTTTGGTGGAATGAATGGTGGGTGCTATGTTGCGCCAATACAGTGGAACCCCCCCACAAGTCACCCCATTTTGCAAAGTACACCCCTCAGGGAATTCATCTAGGGGTATAGTGTACATTTCAAACCCCCAGGGGTTTCACCAATTTTGGTACAACTGGGATGTGAAAATGGAAAATTACATTTTTTTACACAAACATGCAGTTCTGGCTCAAAATTTTTCATTTTCACAAGGAATGAAGGAGACAAAGCACCCCAAAATCTGTGCCCCAATTTCTCCCGAGTACGGCAATGCCTCACATGTGACCAAAAAATACCAGTTGGGTGCATGGCAGGACTCAGAAGGAAAGGAGTGATTTTTGGATTTTGCAGCTCAGATTCTGGTGGAATATTGGGTGGTGCTATGTCGCATTAGCAAGACCCCCCAAGCACCAATACAGTGGAACCCCCCCACAAGTGACCCCATTTTGCAAACTACACCCCTTAGGGAATTCATCTAGGGGTATAGTGTACATTTCAAACCCCCAGGGGTTTCATCAATTTTGATACAACTGGGCAGTGAAAATGAAAAATTACATTTTTTTACACAAAAATGTACTTCTGGCTCAAAATTTTTCATTTTCACAAGGAATGAAGGAGACAAAGCACCCCAAAATCTGTGCCCCCATTTCTCCAGAGTACGGCAATGCCTCACATGTGACAAAAAAATACCAGTTGGGTGCATGGCAGGACTTAGAAGGGAAGGAGTGATTTTTGGATTTTGCAGCTCAGATTCTGGTGGAATTTTGGTGGGTGCTATGTCGCATTAGCAAGACCCCCCAAGCACCAATACAGTGGAACCCCCCCACAAGTGACCCCATTTTGCAAACTACACCCCTCAGGGAATTCATCTAGGGGTATAGTGTACATTTCAAACCCCCAGGGCTTTCACCAATTTTGGTACAACTGGGATGTGAAAATGGAAAATTACATTTTTTTACACAAACATGCAGTTCTGGCTCAAAATTTTTCATTTTCACAAGGAATGAAGGAGACAAAGCACCCCAAAATCTGTGCCCCAATTTCTCCCGAGTACGGCAATGCCTCACATGTGACCAAAAAATACCAGTTGGGTGCATGGCAGGACTCAGAAGGGAAGGAGTGATTTTTGGATTTTGCAGCACAGATTTTGGTGGAATGAATGGTGGGTGCTATGTTGCGCCAATACAGTGGAACCCCCCCACAAGTCACCCCATTTTACAAAGTACACCCCTCAGGGAATTCATCTAGGGGTATAGTGTACATTTCAAACCCCCAGGGGTTTCACCAATTTTGGTACAACTGGGATGTGAAAATGGAAAATTACATTTTTTTACACAAACATGCAGTTCTGGCTCAAAATTTTTCATTTTCACAAGGAATGAAGGAGACAAAGCACCCCAAAATCTGTGCCCCAATTTCTCCCGAGTACGGCAATGCCTCACATGTGACCAAAAAATACCAGTTGGGTGCATGGCAGGACTCAGAAGGGAAGGAGTGATTTTTGGATTTTGCAGCTCAGATTCTGGTGGAATATTGGGTGGTGCTATGTCGCATTAGCAAGACCCCCCAAGCACCAATACAGTGGAACCCCCCCACAAGTGACCCCATTTTGCAAACTACACCCCTTAGGGAATTCATCTAGGGGTATAGTGTACATTTCAAACCCCCAGGGGTTTCATCAATTTTGATACAACTGGGCAGTGAAAATGAAAAATTACATTTTTTTACACAAAAATGTACTTCTGGCTCAAAATTTTTCATTTTCACAAGGAATGAAGGAGACAAAGCACCCCAAAATCTGTGCCCCCATTTCTCCAGAGTACGGCAATGCCTCACATGTGACAAAAAAATACCAGTTGGGTGCATGGCAGGACTTAGAAGGGAAGGAGTGATTTTTGGATTTTGCAGCTCAGATTCTGGTGGAATTTTGGTGGGTGCTATGTCGCATTAGCAAGACCCCCCAAGCACCAATACAGTGGAACCCCCCCACAAGTGACCCCATTTTGCAAACTACACCCCTCAGGGAATTCATCTAGGGGTATAGTGTACATTTCAAACCCCCAGGGGTTTCACCAATTTTGGTACAACTGGGATGTGAAAATGGAAAATTACATTTTTTTACACAAACATGCAGTTCTGGTTTAAAATTTTTCATTTTCACAAGGAATGAAGGAGACAAAGCACCCCAAAATCTGTGCCCCAATTTCTCCCGAGTACGGCAATGCCTCACATGTGACCAAAAAATACCAGTTGGGTGCATGGCAGGACTTAGAAGGGAAGGAGTGATTTTTGGATTTTGCAGCTCAGATTCTGGTGGAATTTTGGTGGGTGCTATGTCGCATTAGCAAGACCCCCCAAGCACCAATACAGTGGAACCCCCCCACAAGTGACCCCATTTTGCAAACTACACCCCTCAGGGAATTCATCTAGGGGTATAGTGTACATTTCAAACCCCCAGGGGTTTCATCAATTTTGGTACAACTGGGCAGTGAAAATGAAAAAAATAAATTTTTTACACAAAAATGTACTTCTGGCTCAAAATTTTTCATTTTCACAAGGAATGAAGGAGACAAAGCACCCCAAAATCTGTGCCCCCATTTCTCCAGAGTACGGCAATGCCTCACATGTGACCAAAAAATACCAGTTGGGTGCATGGCAGGACTCAGAAGGGAAGGAGTGATTTTTGGATTTTGCAGCACAGATTTTGGTGGAATAAATGGTGGGTGCTATGTTGCACCAATACAGTGGAACCCCCCCACAAGTCACCCCATATTGCAAAGTACACCCCTCAGGGAATTCATCTAGGGGTATAGTGTACATTTCAAACCCCCAGGGGTTTCATCAATTTTGGTACAACTGGGCAGTGAAAATGAAAAAAATAAATTTTTTACACAAAAATGTACTTCTGGCTCAAAATTTTTCATTTTCACAAGGAATGAAGGAGACAAAGCACCCCAAAATCTGTGCCCCCATTTCTCCAGAGTACGGCAATGCCTCACATGTGACCAAAAAATACCAGTTGGGTGCATGGCAGGACTCAGAAGGGAAGGAGTGATTTTTGGATTTTGGAGCACAGATTTTGGTGGAATGAATGGTGGGTGCTATGTTGCATTACCAATACAGTGGAACCCCCCCACAAGTGACCCCATTTTGCAAACTACACCCCTCAGGGAATTCATCTAGGGGTATAGTGTACATTTCAAACCCCCAGGGGTTTCATCAATTTTGGTACAACTGGGCAGTGAAAATGAAAAAAATAAATTTTTTACACAAAAATGTACTTCTGGCTCAAAATTTTTCATTTTCACAAGGAATGAAGGAGACAAAGCACCCCAAAATCTGTGCCCCCATTTCTCCAGAGTACGGCAATGCCTCACATGTGACCAAAAAATACCAGTTGGGTGCATGGCAGGACTCAGAAGGGAAGGAGTGATTTTTGGATTTTGGAGCACAGATTTTGGTGGAATGAATGGTGGGTGCTATGTTGCATTACCAATACAGTGGAACCCCCCCACAAGTGACCCCATTTTGCAAACTACACCCATCAGGGAATTCATCTAGGGGTATAGTGTACATTTCAAACCCCCAGGGGTTTCATCAATTTTGGTACAACTGGGCAGTGAAAATGAAAAAAATAAATTTTTTACACAAAAATGTACTTCTGGCTCAAAATTTTTCATTTTCACAAGGAATGAAGGAGACAAAGCACCCCAAAATCTGTGCCCCCATTTCTCCAGAGTACGGCAATGCCTCACATGTGACCAAAAAATACCAGTTGGGTGCATGGCAGGACTCAGAAGGGAATGAGTGATTTTTGGATTTTGCAGCTCAGATTCTGGTGGAATGAATGGTGGGTGCTATGTGGCATTAGCAAGACCCCCGAAGCACGGTGAAATGATGAACCTAATAATCCATAGATGTGTGGTATATTTTGAAACACTCCTTTATACATAGGCCAGGTTTGTCGGGGCAAGTTTCACAGTGGAAAATAGTTTCCTTTCTTATTCCCTTTTTATAGCAAACTTTGCACCTTTTTTGTGTCCTGCCCTTTCTTGCAGTGGAGGGGATTTCGTTGGGAAAATGCTGCCCTGGTACAATACGGGGGCCAGTACTAGAAGTACTGGGGCCCTCTGCCTGCTGATTCCCAAATATTAGGCTCTTTATGACTTCCTCTTGAAAGTGCATAAATGTCCCCCTCTGGCCGGTAGAACGGAATAGCACGTAAGCGTTATACAGTGCCATCTGGATGATATACACGGCCAGCTTCTTGTACCAGATATTTGTTTTCCGCAGGGCACTGTACGGCTTCAGTACCTGATCTGAAAGATCCACTCCGCCCATGTACTTATTGTAATCTAGGATACAATTTGGTTTTGAGGTGTGGGTACTGGTACCTCGTACAGGGATGGAGGTGGTACTGTCTCCATGAATTGTTGTCAGTATAAGGACATCCCTTTTGTCCTTATATTTGACCAACAACATATTTTCGGTGCATATTCCCCTGCTTTCACCCCTTCTCATTACTTGGGCAATGTGCGTTTTGGGGAGGCCTCTTTGGTTCTTGCGCACAGTACCGCAAGCTGCTGTACCTCTTGAACCAAGGGCCTTAAACAGGGGGATGCTGGTGTAAAAGTTATCCACATAGAGGTGATAACCCTTATCCAGGAAGGGGTGCATTAAATCCCAGACAATTTTTCCACTAACACCTACGAGGGAGGGGGGGCATTCTGGTGGTTCAATTCTTGAATCCTTCCCTTCATATACCCTAAACTTGTGGGTGTACCCTGTGGTGCTTTCACACAGCTTATACATTTTTAGGCCATACCTTGCCCTCTTACTGGGAAGGTACTGGCGGAATTTAACCCTTCCTTTAAAATGTATAAGGGACTCGTCGATACTAATACATTTATCAGGGATGTATAGCTCTGCAAATTTGGCACTGAAATGATCAATGACCGGCCTGACTTTGAATAGCCTGTCAAAGGTGGGATCATCTCTGGGTGGGCACTGTGCATTATCGGTGTAATGTATAAATTTATGGATTGCCTCAAAACGAGCCCGGGGCATGGCCATACGGTGAAATGGGGTGCTGTACAGAACATCTGTACTCCAATATTGCCTAATTTGTGGCTTTTTTACTATGCCCATATGTAACACCAGACCCCAAAACGTCATCATCTCTACTGCATCTACAGGGGTCCACCTAGCAAATGATGACGTGGGGTTTTGAGCAATAAACTGCTGGGCATATAAATTAGTTTGGTCCACCATTAAATTTATTAAATCATCAGAGAAAAATAATTTGAAAAAGTCAATTTCTCTGAGACCTGTTGAATCAAATTGGATTCCTGGGATGGCCAAAAACTCAGGAACCTGGGGCTCAAAATTGTCTGGTGGTGGGGTCCATACGAGATCAATTATTGGGGGGGAAGGTCTCAGCTGCTCTACGGGGGCGTCTTTGAGGGGGTCCCTCATCACCAGAGGAGGAAGAAGAGCTTAAGACGAATCCTTCAAATTCCCCGCTTGCCTCACTTGCTGTGTCAGAGTCAGAGGCAAGCATGGCATATGCCTCCTCCACTGAATACATTCTTCTGGATGACTGGGATGACATTTGGGATGACATTTGGGATGCCATTTATATTTTTGTGTTACTGGTAGTGAAATGTTTCAACACGTGTATAGTGTAGGGGGGGGTACAAACTTTATTTCAACCCGGGGGGTATGTAGTGTGTAGTGTGTATGTAGTGCAGAAAAAAAAAAAATACAAAAAAAAAAAAATTGAAGGGTTAAAAAAAAAAAAAAATGGAAGGGGTTAAAAAAAAAAAAATAGATCAACCCTGTGCCGAAAAAGCTGATCAGTGATGTACGTCACTGATCAGCGCACAGTGGCCACAGGACACACACAAAATCACAGTGTGTGTAAAAATTTTTTTTAAAAAAGACCCCACAGCACTCACAAAAAATAAAAAAAGGTGATCAGTGATGCGACACTGATTACCAGTGAGGGGCAGCAGGTGCACAACCTTTGGTGCAACTGACAGTGCAACTGGCAGCAACTGACAGGTATATATAAAAAAAAAAAACCTCTGTACCCCCAAAAAGTTGCTGATCACCTCAGATATAGTGATCAGCACAAAAGGCGGGGGCAGCAGACACAAAATTTAGCACTCTCTATCACTCTCTGTCACTATCTCTCTCTATCTCTCTATCTCTCACTATCTATCACTCTATGACACTGCAGCAGCAGCACTGACAGGTATATATATATAAAAAAAAAACTGCGCCCCCAAAAAGTTGCTGATCAGTTAATTTATACTGATCAGCACAAAAGGGGGGGCAGCAGTCAGTTATATAAAAAATATATAGCACAATCTGTCACTATCTCTCTATCACTCTCTATCTCTCTCTCTCTATCTCTCTCTATCTATCTATAGCTCTATCACACTGCAGCAGCACAAAATATAGCACTAGGCCTCTCTATCTCTCTCTATCTCTCTCTATCTCTTTCAGTTATATAAAAAATATATAGCACAATCTGTCACTATCTCTCTATCTCTCTCTCTCTCTATCTCTCTCTATCTCTCTATCTATAGCTCTATCACACTGCAGCAGCACAAAATATAGCACTAGGCCTCTCTATCTCTCTCTATCTCTCTCTATCTCTCTCTCTCTATCTCTCTATCTAATAACTCGCAGCAGCACAAGATATCACAGGATGTCACAAGATGTCACAAGAATAAGCAATATCTAGGCAGTGATCAGGTAAGTATTTGGATGGGTTCTGGTCAGTAGTGGCGGCAGCTGGGCACGGTGACCGCACTGCACGCTATTCCAGACCGGAATGGCGTCTGCAGTGCAGTCACCGTTAGTTTAAATCCCCCTCCTTGGCTGTGATTGGTCCGTCGGTCCGACGAACCAATCACGGCCTTTGGGGGCGGGCGGGGTGAGGTGGGGTGACACCAGTGTCACCCTTACACCCCGCGGTGATTGGTGCTGTACTTTACAGCACCAATCACCTCCGATCCCGTGTCACCGGCGAACGTTATTCGCCGGTGACACAGAAAACGCTGTGAATGGCTGTTCACACTGAACAGCCAATCACAGCGATCGCCGACGGGGGGGCGGCATCGCAGCCCCCCCTGGGCATGCACGGACATGTCTGCTGTCAGGGACAGCAGACATTGTCCCTCTGTCACTGCGTCTCTAGACGCAGTGACAGTTTTAAGCCATGACGTATATATACGTCAACGGTCGGGAAGTACTTCCCGGCCATGACGTATATATACGTCAAATGTCGTGAAGGGGTTAAATCAACCTTTCAAAGCCCCATGGCTTTTTCCTCAGGATGACAAACCAAAAAAACAAGTGTAAAGTGCTTACGAAGTCGATGACGAAACGCGTTGGGGCGTGGCCTAGCGTCGTCTCTGACCAAGAGTTTCCCATCACCGCTGCAAACAGCTGAGATCACCGCCTAAGAACACCGGCTGAGTGAAACGCTCCATCAACCACTGTGTTGACAGCGTGTCTTTGTGATCTACCTGCGGTGTGTGTGCCGCTATATTTGGTACGTTACCCTCATTGTGTTTCACCCTGCTGTTACCCTTAATAAATCCTTTTAAAAAACGGATTCATGCACTATAGAGCGCTCGCTCTCTTCATTTCTTTTTATATATATATATATATATATATATATATATCAAATAACAGTCATATGTGCAGCGCTACAGTATGCCAGTTTTTAGACATTTTCTGCTAAAAAGGATTTTTGTCTGGCTCTGAATCAATAAATGCAGGTTTCTGAATATGTATACAAAATGTTATGCAAATGTCTGTTAACTACAAATTTGGCAGAGCTAAAGTAAACTTTGGCTAACAAAAAAGTGTACTTGGGCCGCACTTCCCATTACATCAGAATGGTGTATTCAATGCTCCCATTTTGCTTTTTTTTCTGGCGAGGTTTGCTTTTTATGGCGAGAAGGCCAGTCCTCTCTCCAAAAATGTTCCTCTCCCTATTCAATGCTCCCGGTTTGCAAAAAAAACACCCCCAGAGAGCTTTGCCCTTTTTGCCACTTGGTCATCGTCGTTGCTTTCTTATGGGAAATTTCTGTACCTTGCCGTTTGTGTATTCAATGCAAAAATGGAGAACACTGCTAACCATTTTTTTTTTATTATTTGCCTCTCCGTTTTGCTCTCGCATCGTTTTTTTAGGTGAACTAAACTTACTTACTTATAAAAAAAAAAAGTATTTTCTTTTTGGTGTCTGCAAATGTATTTTTTATTATTTGAAGGATCTATATTATTATTATTAGTATTTTTTTTTTAAGTGACACATTCATATATATATATTTTTTTTGTGGTAATTGTTTTCCCCCATGATGCATTTTTTTCTCACTTTATATTCTACCCATGATTCACCTCTTCTTCGTCACTCCTTCGTTTGGAGATACACAGCTGTTCACACAGATTTAGCTGCTTTGGAATAGTTTTTTAAGGTTAATTTGTGTTTTCCTGCATATCTCTGTGATATTTGAACATTGCCTACAAACAGAGTGAATAAATCCTCGTGTGGCATTGGTCAATGCTTGCTGTCAGGGGCGGCGAGCAGCTGACATGTTGAATAGGGTGAACAGGATGCATGGCGAGGGGTAGAAAAATGGAGAATGCACAGCGAACTAAAAAACGGAGAACGCTGTGCTGTACTCGCTGGAGCATTGAATACTGCTAACAAAGTTGAAGCCCAGCTTATATGGTACATCAACTGGTGTGGAGGTTTTCTCTGTTCCTTTCTCTCATAGTTCTAAATACCTGTGTCATGGGTTTGCTCTGATTGCTGTATCCAGCTCCTGTCAACGCTGCAGTCTTTAGATTAAAATCTTTGAGAGAAGCATTGTCAGTAACCCACTTGTGCAGGTAATGGGTGGTTTGTCTCGTACGCGTGAAGATGATCCCACGAAATTTAGTGGACTGGAAATTATCCTTCAAAATGTCCTCCAGCCTCTGCAACTTGGGGTCTTCGTACCTCTTTTTTCCACAAATGTCTAATAGTATGTCGCTGTTATCTGTTGACACAAAGGATTTAAATAAAGAAACCGTTTTGGACTGGAACATGAAGGGCCCATATAGGTGCACTCTATATGAATGTTCAAAAATGTATGTTAAAAGCATGGGATTTGATACTTAGATGGTTGAATGGATAAGATCTTGGTTGCAGGTTAGAAAACAGAGTTGTATTAAATAGAGTGCCTTCACACGAGAGTAATGTTACAAGTGTATCTGTAATTAGATCAATGATTTTCATTGGTGTCAATGCAAATGGTATTGGAGGGAAAGAATGCCTTTTTGTACATGACACAACAGGTTGGACACACCAAGAGGGGTACAGCACATAATTGATGATCTAGTTAGACTGGATGGAATCGTCAAGAACATGTCAATTACAGTTCAATGCCAATAAATGCAAAATCATGCACTTGGGTCTGAAAAATCCTAAGGCTAAATTTAGTATTAAGGGCACTACTGAGGAAGAAAGGGATCTAGGAGTCATTATTTCAGGTGAGCAGGCAGGTAAGCAATGTAACAAAGCAAAGAGGAAGGGAAGTTGAATGCTTGGTTGGATAGGGATCAGAAGCAGAAAGAAGTAATAATGCCACTGTATATTTCATTGGTATAGCCTCATCAAGTACACAGTGTCCAGTTGTGGAGGCCATATCTCAAGAAGGATATAAATACATTAGTAACAGTACAAAGAATGGCAACTAAAATGGTGCATGGTCTACATCATACAGTAGAACTTACCCGGAAAGACAAAAAAAATCAATAGTTTCGAGCAGAGAAAAGAAAGCGGGGACATGATAGAAAGATTCAACTAAGGATTTTAACAAGGTACAGGAGGGAAACATTTTTCAATAAAGATAAGTATTAGAACATGAGAACATGCACTGAAATTGGAGGGGGGGGGGGTACAGTATGTTCAGGGGAAATCTGTGGAAAAAGTAGTAGTAGTACATTTATTTATAAGGCGCCACAAAGTGTCTGCAGCGCCGTATATAGCAAACAAAAAACTAATTACAAGGTAACGTACAGGGTGTGTTGATAAAATACAGCATAAATAGGGGTATAGCTGGTAGAACTAAAATCAGCATCAGTTCAGAAGTAGGTGTCGAAATTGTCGAGGAGACTGAAGATGAAGTAGATGAAGGGAGGAACAGGACAGGAGCACTGGTGAGGTAAAGAGGTAGGGTGAGTACATGAGGAAGGAGGGCCCTACTCATAAGAGTTAACATACTAAAAGGAGGTGGGTGGACGAACGAAAAACAATAGGATAAGTAGGAATGGATGGGAATGGAGGCAGGATAGGAGGATCAAAAGAGGTTAGGAGGAGGGATAGGCTAGTCGAAAAAAGTGGGTTTTGAGGGAGCGCTTCAAGGAGGTAAGGGAATCAGAAAGCCTGATGGGTGGCGGGAGGTTGTTCCAGTGCAGGTGGGCAGCGCGAGAGAAGTCTTGGACACAGGAGTGGGAGGAGGTGATTAGGTGAGAGGTCAGTCGGCGGTCAGCGACGGAGCGAAGAGGACGGGAGGGAGTGTGGATAGAGATCAGTGAAGAGAGGTAAGGAGCGGTGGAGGAGGAGAGAGCCTTGTAGGTGGTGGTCAGGAGTTTAAAGAGAACTCGGAAAGGAATGGGGAGCCAGTGAAGAGATAGACAGAGGGGGGAGGCGGAGGTAGAGCGGTGGGTGAGGAAGATGAGCCTAGCAGCAGAGTTAAGAATGGATTGGAGAGGTGCGAGGCGGGTGAGAGGTAGCCCAGAGAGAAAGATGTTGCAGTAGTCAAGGCGGGAGATGACAAGAGAGTGAATGAGAATTTTGGTCGCGTGAGTGGAGAGGAATGGTCTGATGCACGAGATGTTGCGTAGTTGAAAGCGGCAAGACTGTGAGAGAGCACGAATGTGGGGGGTGAAAGAGAGGGAGGAATCAATGATGACACCGAGGCAGCGCGTTTGGTCGGTGGAGGTGATCTCGGTTTCACCAATGCTGATGGAGATAGTGGGAGAAGAGGGGATGTTCAGGGGATGGAAGATTAGGACTTCAACAATATATGATGAAGCCGCTGACACCTTACAGGAGGCGGAGAAACGCGTCATAGGACTGTATGCTACTCTCACCATCCCCCTCTGGAGCTCCAGAATACGATCCCTAACCTGCCTGCAAAAAAGCAAGTACTGCAACATTGCAACCCAGCACTACACAAACAGTAGCTGGTCAGTCAGCAGCCTGCATAAAACTGGGATCCATCCTCTTCTTGTTTTAAACTGTGTCTGGCCAGACAGTGGACATAAAAAAAACCTTTTTTTTCTTGGGGACAGTTTTTTTCTTTCTCTGTCCCAGGAAAGCATTAATGTCGATGCAAGGTTGTAAATACTCATGTAATGAATACGTGGATCTAGACCACCCTTGGAGATTGTATATTGATAAGCTAAAGGCTGTTTTTATAAAAGTACAAATCAGTTATTAATACTATATTTGTTTTAATACTGTTTAGTATCACTGGCCAGTGAAATATATTTGTTTAATAAATTCCTAAACTTTTTATTTTTACATTGTTTCTAGCGCGTGTGTCCATATATATTTTACTTTGTTTATATATGTTCACGTTTCTTTTTTGTTATAACATTATATACACTATACTACTGACTGTTCCATACCATTGAATAACTGGCAGAGGAAGAGATCTGTTGGGTCATCTGAATTTTTGAGATATTTTTCCTCTATGTAAAAGTCATTCAGGAAATCATAGGCATCCTTCATTCTTACAGTGTCATGGATGAAGAGGGCATCATTGTATTTGCGTAGATGCAATGCACACGTCCTTTTCATCCTGTTAGCCTCCACTGCCCCTAAAATACAAGGCCAACAAAGTTCATAAGCAATGGTTCATTTCCAAAACAAAAAAGTAGCACTGAACAGCATGGCACATCAGGTTCAAAACACAAAGAATAATGATAGTGTCTGGGTGGATATTATTGAAACTTGGAGAGAGGTAAAGTACTGCTTATGTCTATTGTTGTTCCATTTTTAAATTAAATCTTTTTTTTTTTTTTTTTATTACAATTGGCCTCTTTCTTCCTCTCTGCTTCCAATGTCCACAGCTTTAGAGAAGCCACCACTGCCTGCATGCTGGTCTTCAGATGAGCATGGAAGGGCTACTGCTGCTACTACTAATTCCTTACTTTGCACCTGACACAGTTTAGTATATTAACGTTATATAGATAGCAACTCTGAAGATAGAAAAGCTTGTGTCATTTTGGAGTAATAAAAAAAAATATTCACCTTCTTTCTCCATCTTTACCACTTTCTGTTCATACATTTGCGTGCCAAATTCTGTGTTAATGGAATCCATTTCACCAAGATACTCATGTATGGCTATCATAAGGTCCTTTAGCTTATTCCCAAAAGGATCCTAGATCAAGGGAATATAGTTTCTTAGTATGAATCCGTAAATATAAAGCACCAGCAGGCTTGATTCTTTGTAGCAAACAAGTATGAATGTGTCCTCATTTGGTGATTTCTAACAAAACTTAGCAGCTATTCTGATTCATGGGAGGCAACTGGGCAGCAAAAGGGTTTTGGAGTTGAGACATTTCCTGCTTGCCTGGGTGTGTGTGTGTCATTATCGAGTGCCAGTTGTGACTTATTCTGAGTCACATGTATGCACAGAGCATGCCGCTCTCTGTTGGATAGCCTACATCTAGTATGGGGTAGGTGTAATGGTGCGCACACACAATGAGATGTGTGTTAGGGCCATTTGAGCCATACAATTTGTGCTATACAATTTGGACTTTACACTGTGTGCGATTTTAACTATACCCGATTTTTGGCTACACTACAATAGTTAATTACAGGGTAATCTAGTTAAAAAATACCTGCCTGTGCATACTTGATTTGCAATATGGACTACACTGTAGCACGGATTGTATGGCAACATAAACACTGATTTGAATTAGACGCGGTTTGAAATTACACATGATAATCGCACAGTGTGGGCACCTTAAGTACTGCAGATATGGCTGTTGAATGGCTAAGGGCAGTGCGGGTGTGCAGGACTCATACAGACGTATATTTGCATATGTCTTTCAATCACTGTGGGCATTTGGAATTTGTGTCCACGGTACATGGTACTGAAAATGCTGACCATAGACAGCTGTATTTTGAAAAATATGGGAAATTGTAGTGTAATTGTAATACACATCTAACATAAAATCTACACTGACTCAGGATCTGTAGAGGTCTCTGTCTATATACGACTAAAGTTTAACCATTGTAATAGGCAGCGATGTGTTGAGATCAATTTGTTTGTTACCTAGAAACAAAAGGATTGTCCCTTCAGGAATTACTTGCGTCAGGACACATACACACATTATGTCAGAAGCCCCTACTATAGCTCTCCCCAACTAGACCATTTATTAGGAGAGAATCGACAATAACATATTTAAAAATATTATATGTCCAGGAGTATAATCATATCTCGTTATATAAGTATAAAGGTAGAGTTCAGGGCCATTTCTAGACAATTTAGCAACAAAACAAAAATGCGCCCCCCCCCCCCCCCAAATACATAACATGAAACATAAGAAATTGTGCGCGCCGAAGGCGATGAAATAGGGGGTGTGGTTTATTTTAAAGGGGTGTGGCTTAAAATAAGGGCGTGGTCTAGCAGCAAAACAATTACTTTACATCTCACTTTTGCAACCTGCATGTCCAGAAATTGGTTACCGCAGGAATTGTCATTGTCCTCCCGCACTTAAGTTGGTGGGCTGAAGGCCACACAGTGACATAAAAATATAAAACCCCACACAGTTACCTAGTACACCTCACAGATCAAGGCCAAACAATGACAGGCTACTTAAATCATTATACACTTTTTTATCCATGATGCCAATTACACATTACGCCGCACGCTGTGATGACAATTACACATTACGCCGCACACTGTGATGACAATTACATATTACGCCGCACACCATGATGGCAAGTACACAATACTCCCCACAACGTAATGCCTATTACACATTATGCCCAATGCGGCGCTGCCGCACAACTGATGCCGTTTACTAATATGCCCCCACAGTGCCAGATATGCCCCCACAGTGACATACATATATGCCCCCACAGTGGCAGATATGCCCCCACAGTGCCACACATATGTCCCCACAGTGCCACACATATATGCTCCCACAGTGACAGCTATGCCCCCACAGTGCCACACATATATGCCCCCACAGTGTCAAATATGCCCCCACAGTGCCACAGATATGCCCCCACAGTGCCAGATATGCCCCCACAGTGCCACACATACTGTATGTCCCCACAGTGCCACACATATATGCCCCACAGTGACACACATATATGCCCCCACAGTGTCAAATATGCCCCCACAGTGCCACAGATATGCACCCACAGTGCCAGATATGCCCCCCCCCCAATGCCAAATATGCCCCCAGTGCCACATATATGCCCCCACAGTACCACATATATGCCCCCACAGTGCCACATATGTGCCCCCCACAGTGCCAAATGTGCCCCCCTCAGTGCCACACATATGCCCCCCTCAGTGCCAGACCTATATGCCCCCACAGTGCCAGAGGATAATATCCCAGCAGCAGCACTACTCACCGTTGCTGCTGCTGGGGAGAGCAGAGTCCGGGTCTCCAAGTCCCGCTGCCGCCGCTGCTGTTTCCCAGGGGAGGAGAGGGGAGCGCATAGCGCGTCTCTCCTTTCCCTTCACTGTGACTGGGCTGTCAGCCAATCATATCTCGCGGGCTGGCTCCTTATTGGCTGCCGGCCCGTGAGCTGATTGGCTAACAGCCCAGTGACACAGCGAGGGGAAGGAGAGATGTATGCGCTCCTCTCCCCTCCAAGTCCAAGAGAGAGATCAACTTGCTGGGGCGGCGGACGGGGGGGGGGGGGGGGCAGCGGCGTGGGGGGAGCTGGCGGGCGCCCCGGCTGCTCAACAGAGGCGGACAAGCCGTGCGGCGCCCCGGGCGGCTGCACGGCTTGTCCGCCTCTAGAAACGGCCCTGGTAGTGTTCCTTGTATTAAGATATCATATTAAAACATACTGATCATATAGATATCACAAATATATATAGCTGTCATAATAATAGTAGAAATAAGCAAATAAAACAAAACAAAAACAGACATCCCTTAAATCAAACCTTCCCAAAAAACCCCACCCTGTATGACCTACCTCAAACTTAGGTATATTTGGTTCCCTGAAAAACCTTGTCCCTATTGCTCCACTAAACTATACCAAACCTAAATACCCCCCTCCTGCCCCAACCACCCAAATGAAGGATAAAATCTATACCAACTGAAGGAGGCAGTAAACTAGGACAAACAGGACTTGTCCACCTGTAGCAGGATACACTATCTTCATCTTGGCAAACCCATACTTTATTATTATTATTATTATTATTATTTTATTTATAAGGCGCCACAAGTGTTTCGCAGCGCCGTACAAAGGAACAATACAGGGAAACAAAACTTGGCATAACATTGAATAAATAACAAAAATACAGTACAAATAAAGAGCGCCACAGATCAATACACATTACAGCTTGGGTACGAGTAGTGAGGACTCAATTAACATACAACTAGAGGCATGAGGCCAATGATGGAGAGGAGTATGCAGACGAAGATGGTCACTGAGTGTTGGAGTAAAGGAGAGCTGTGAGTGAGATGTGAAGAGAAGTGGGCTTTGACAACAGGAGGGAAGAGGGCCCTACTCGGAGGAGCTTACAATCTAGTAAATACCAATTAACCCCTCACATCCCACCTACCCGAATAAAGGATAGTATCTATATGGACTGACAGGAGCTCTGACAACAAAAAATAAATTTGAATAAATTAAATAAATACCGGATAGAGTATGCTCACTTCGTCTCTCTAAACGTAAAAATCATTATAATAGCAGAAGTATAGCGTGGGTAAAACAGTAACAAATTACCCCAAATACAGGAAGAGCAAGCAGAAATTAAAATAAAAAATAATGAGCACAGGAGCAAGAATATTATTCCAGCCAAGCCCTTAACAAAAGGAATAAATGGGATATATGTAAAGGAGGTACATTGGTGAGAAAAATAATAAAAGGGAAAGAGATGAAAAGGGCATGTCAAATTGCAATGTGGCATCTATCGCTAGTCTGGCCAGTGTTCAGGACCAATGTCCAGTCACTTGGGGACACTCAGAGATATATCCAGGAAAATCATTGAGTGGTGCACTGCCACCACTTTCACTGTGTCGTCTGCTGGTTGCTGTGGTCTGATTCCAGCCAGGAATCAGATTGCCTGTGTGTGGCCTTGTTTTATGGGGGACACTGGACAGTGTGGCCTTGTTTTATGAGGGTCGCCAATAAAATAAGGCCACACTGTCCCCCCAACAAGGACACACTGCCCCCCATTGGGGACAGTGTGGCCTTGTTTTTATGGGGGACAGTGTGGCCTGGTGTGATGGGTCCAGGACAGTGTGGGCTGATGTGATGGGGGACATTGTGGGGCTGGTGTGATGGGGGACAGTGTGGGCTGGTGTGAAGGGGGACTGTGTGGGGCTGGTGTGAAGGGGGACAGTGTGGGGCTGGTGTTAGAGATGGGTCATTCGCGAACGAAGTGGGTCTTTTGAAGAGATCCCATAAAAGACTGAGGGAGCCGCCGATCCCAAAAAGGTGATCCGTCGTTCTTTTACTTTCAGTTTCGTTTTTCATTACAATGCATTTGCCGATGCTCAGCACTGCCACCTGTGGCAGCTGAGATGTACTAACTCAGGAGACTGAGTTCAGTGCTGCTACTGCAAGTAAAAGAAAGAATAAGGCTGCTGCTGCTAGAGATGGCCATCGGTGAAGACGTCATCGATGGCGATTCTGCACCCAGCCATCGATCAGTGTTTTACTCGATTATGTATGCTCTTATTTATTCAACTCACTGTTTTAAAAAAAATGGCAATAAATTAGTGTAAAACAAATTATGCTTCGTTATTATCAAATTACCCCTTCTTTCAAAGTGAACCGTTGACCCGTCTAAAAGATACAGATCTTTTCACTGACCGATCTACTGGATCCCAACTCTCGCTATTGACCCGTTTTTGCCCATCTCTAGCTGGTGTGAAGGGGCTCGGAAACCTGTGTGCCCTACTGGGGGGTATCCACACATGTGGGCGGAGCCCATATTCAAATTCACAACAACTAATAACTCAGGCGTGACAAAGAGCAGCTACTCCATGTTTCTCATAGCCACACCCCACCAAACCCACATGTTTACAGCTGGCATAACAATGAGGAGAGCGGCTTGTTAGTAAAATCTTTTCCCTTACTGGTTGCTGCATTATACTTATGTTGTCCTGAGAAAGTAAAACAAAATTACCTCAGTCCTTCCTGGTACAAGGTCATATTGCTTTTTGGGCTGCTTAGCCTTGGCTACAAGGTCATCAATGTGAGTCTTGGGTGACATTATTTTCCAAGTATCAAGATTTGCACAGATCTGGAAAATATAAAAGTGTCAGTAAAAGTAGACATCAAGTGGCTTGCTGGAAGACTATGCCTGTGACTGATTTTATATTTTATCCCACCTGTAAAATGTGGTCTACAGCCTTCTCAAACGTGGACGCTCCACCAGTCCCGGGGGAAGCGGTGAGTCCCAGAATTTGTGGGAGATTTCGATCATCTTTGAACTTTTTTTCAAGGTAAATTTGCATAAGTTTATTATATACTCCGTCTTTGTGAGTGTGATGACACTCATCTATGATTAGTAGGGTGAAATCTGTATGAGAAAATAATAGTAACCATAAACTGTCCATATGCCGTACATTGGTTTCTCTTATATATACAGTGAGTACAAATGGAAAACTGTTGTATCACAGGTATATGTGTGCAAATATGTTGTGACTGTTAAGAAGTAGGTGTGTGTGTTTCATAAGTCATATTACCATTGCTGGTAGGGTTATTCTATAAACAAGACAATCTCACCTGTCAGCTCGACGTGCTTCTCCTCACAGTCACTGTTGATAGCATTTTGCAGGATCTGAGCAGTGCAGATTACGACATCGCTTTTCTTTACTAAGTGTGCAAAAGGCTTCTCTGTGTCCCCAACCATGCTGAGGATCTTATATTTGTCTTGGAGAAAGGGAGTAAACTCTTTGCTGCAGTGTTGCTGTACCAGATGCACCTGGAACAATGAGGAGGCAGGCTTAATGAATCATGATCGCATAACCTACTGATGGTTGTAGCAGTTCTCACGGAGTGGACATTGCCTCCTCCCTATAGTGCAGGGGTCCTCAAACTATTTTGCTCAGGTCCTCATCAAACAATAAAAATAATGACAGGACCCCAGCCAGTGACTGCAGAAGGCCATCACATCACATGTGTAGTCAGCAGATGGCACATACATGGCAGCATTGTGGAGGCACAGAGTGATGGGAGGAGTCTGAAGTAACAGACCAACTAAACAGATTTTTCAGACTCCTTGAATCACTGTCTGAGATTAGAAAAGTCATCAGCCTGATGGTCAGCAACATGGAGTAGCGACCCCATGCTGAGAAGGTCAGGACCCACTTTGGGGTCAGGACCCACAGTTTGAGAACCGCTGCTATAGTATATGGGACCTGGATCACTCAACCAGGGTTACCAGTTTACACTGCCCAGCAACCCAGGTCCAACCCGCGTCAGAATATTAGGTACCCAGGTTATTTGTGCAGTGTGAAAGGGGTATTATAGGAATAACACATTTGTTACGGTTATTTATTTATCCATGTGTGCTATAAAAGAATGTGAAGACTTAAACTTATTTAATCAGAATAAAAAAAAAAAAGGTAGCCAGATTATTAAATAATATGAGTTTAAAAAAGAAGAAATGGAATTTTTAAATGTGGGCAAATAAAACCAAACACTTGTTTCCCTGCCTATCTTGCACTATACAGTTAAAAGCTAATTGGCCATTTTGCATTTAAATGCAATATTCGCGAATGAGCCACACAGTTAGAAAAAAAAAAAATTATTGTAGATCCTCTGATATAAATATTCGGTAAATTACATGAAAAAATCGCATCGCATCGCACATTGCATGTCACTAAAATGGCCCATGCGATGCGATGAGATTTCACTACGCAGAATAGCCCACTATGCAAATAGCTTAGTGGGCGCCGTTCTAGGAAACAAGTACCAAATATTCCCACCATCTGCACTGTCTGACTCAGTGCTCTGTCATTTTTCATGGCCAGCATGTATCATGGTTGTTAGCAGATTGGCTGGTGCGTTCTCATTGTATTCTTATCTCTCTCCATTGCTTAGTAAATAGGTCTATATAGTTACAGCATTGTGGGGTTATGGTTACAGTTCTCCTGCACTACAGAGCCTGTACAAAGACCAGGCTGGGTAATCCATACAGTACCTGCTCCTTCCTAGTGCACCTGTGTCTACACAGATAATAAATTATTATATATGTCCCCAGCACTTCTCTACATTTTTAGACCTGGCTTTCTACCATCAGGCAACATTGTCTATTTACATTACTGAGGGTTACATCACAGCTCCACTATCTGCATTAGATATACATGTATCCCAAGAAAAACTTTTCACTATATGCATACCAGTACATGGTATTAAAGAACTGATTTTTTTTTTACATCTATATAATGTATATTAGGGATTATATTATCTCATTTATCAGTGGGTCTCAACTTCAGTCCTCAGGTACCATCAAGAGGTCAAGCTTTGTGGATTTAATCAATCATGTACAGGTGATTTAATCTATATACTGATGGGTCAGTGATTATCCCACCTGCGTCCACACATATCTACAGAATCCATGACCTGGTGGGGATATATGAGGACTGGAGTAGAGACCCAATGCCATACAGTATATGTAAATGCCAACAAATACAAAAAAATAAACAATGATGCATATTACATGAATCTTTACAATTTTAAATAGTTGACACTAAGAACACTGGATAACAGTTTAATCTGTCTGAAAGAAAAGCTCATTTTACTGGCTGGTGTCAACATACTTAAGAGGACTGCCCTCTGCCCCAATCAGTAGGAACATACAAACCTTGTTTACAATCATAGCAACTTTGGCATTACGCGTCACCTCTAGATGCCTCTTTGCCACATAAACAGCTGCCCTGGTTTTACCAGTTCCTGTCGGAAGCCAGATTATGATGTTCTTGCCCTCCAAAGCTGGGCCAATGACTTCCCATTGGTATTTCCGCAAATCCATCTCTAAAGTGAGCAAATCACAAATTAATATCAAAACATTATTCGCTCAACTGTGCCTAGTATAGGAAGACTATGGGCAGTATTCAATGCTCCCGATTCACCGTTTTGTTTTTTTCCCCGGGGAATCTGGCGGTTTTCACTGAAAATTTGATCCCCCTATTCAATGTTCACTGTTCGCTGAAAGCGAGAAGTGAATGCCGGGCAGTTCTCCGTTTCATGCTCGCTTTAATTTGCTGGTGTATTTCAATGGGGTTTTTACTGTGATTCGCAGAGTTTATTGAATGCTAGGGTTGGAGAACTGCTTTCACCATCATTTTCGCCGTGAATCACTGTTTTGCATTCAACATCTTTTTAAGGTGGACTGGAATGTGTTCTTTCAAAATAAAGGATTTTTCTTTTTTTTTGGCGTAAAAAAACCCAGTAATTTTATTATGTGAAGGGGCATGCTATTTGGATTCATGCGCTTCCAGCACATGAATATATATTTAATTTTTAATTTATTTATTTTTTACACATGACGTCACAGATGGGTGGGGATTCGCTCATAAGATATTCACTGCACCTGGTCCCGCTAATTACATATGCATGGAGGGGCAGTGAGCCCCCGGCACGATGAATAGGGGAAGAGGGGGGCTTGGCAGGAAATGCTCCAGCCCTCCAGAACCTTGCGAATGTGCAGCGAATCCTAAACAGGATTCACTGCACATCGTGAACATTTTTAGTGAATACTGGCCTATATATCTACTTTGTCTCTCTGTACAGACTATGGATACATTTGGTTTTGTATTGGTCACCTATTTACAAATTCACTGAATTCTCTGAACACGCATCGCATCACACACGTACGCCGAAGCGTGTATGGGCACCTCCAGGCTATGCCTGCAATCTATTGATAGTATAAAAATAAATTGGTATGCCCTAAAGTGTTTATAGCCTGAGGGCCATAGCCTGGTTGAAACAGAAAAGAAAACTGAAATACTAAAAAAGTTTACATTTTGGAGGTTATTCGCAAAACTGAAAACATTTCAGAGACATTAAAAAATATTCAGATTGTAATACATAAGTAACTAAACTGGGTCTACACTCAAAAATAAAAATGACAATGAGTCAAGGGGCATACACACATTGAGATGTGCGCTAAGCGTTTTTAATAAGTTATTTGGGGAAGGCGATTTCCCGGTGTCTAGTTCACCCATACACTAAAGCCCCGTACACAAGGGGTGACCCTGATGTTTGTGCTGAGCAACGTGCTGCAGCACAAACACCCAGAACACTGCGATGCTGCCTTGCTGAGCGTTAATGCTGAGCAGGGCTTTGCCTATTTTTATAATAGGCAAAGCCCCGCGATCTGGGGAAAGCCAGTGCAAACACTGGCTTACCCAGCCAGGGTTACAGACACGCGGGGCTGCGCATCGACATAGCAGCAGGGCGTAAACGCGGAGCATGCCATGCTCCTTTTCGAAGCAATCTAATCAGATTGCTTAGGAAAGGGTCTGAAATCGCCCCGTGTGTATGCCACTTATACAGTGATGTGTGCTAAGCAACTTTACTTAAGCAAAAAAAAAGGCAGGATAGTGGTTCATGATGATGTAGATCGCGATCGCTCATTCTGTACACAGAGAAATTTGCAGTCACTTGCTAAGGAATTTTACTAGATTTTGACTGCATGCATTGACTAAATTAGCAGGCGATAGCGACGTGCAGGACTGCGCATCCCCATCACTTGGGGGCATACACATGGAGTGATCTGTACTTACTCTTTAAGTCAGTGGTCAGGGAACTCGGTCCTCACTACCCCACACAGTGCATGTTTTGCTGGTAACCCAGCAGGTGCACAGGTGTAATAATTGCTCACAGACACATTTTATAAGGTCCGCAGGTGGAGTTAATTATTTCACTTGTGATTCTGTAAGGAGACCTGCAAAACATGCACTGTGTGGGGTAATAAGGACCGAGTTCCCTGACCACTGCTTTAAGTGATGTAGTCAGATCGCTTGGAAAAGAGCACTCCGTTTGTATGCCCCTTTAGATTCTCTAGATCGGGGAGATACAATACTGTAGATATACCGTAAAATCTACCTGCCTCTGGGTCGCCTCTGTTGTATTCACCACACTCGTCTCCCAGTATCTCCGTCCTCTGTCTTCTTCGGTATCGCTGCTCTCCTATACTGCTTTAAAGCCTTGGTTTGTTTTGTTTCCTTCTAACAAAATGAAAGCACAGCAATGGTGCCCCTTAGGGGAGTTTGTGAGGTACAACTTCACTACTGGTATGAAAATAATTTTTCTGTCTGTCGCTGCAAGAAAATCCTTCAGAATACCCCTTCCTAAATGTGTCACAGATGAAAACCGAAACTGATAAAAGAGAGTGTTCCTCTTACAAAATGTGAGTCAGGTTATATACAATATGAATTAAACATTAATTCTAGACTTTCAATTTAGGGCTGGAGCCGGTACTATGGCATAGACAGTTTGCATCTTTTTCAAAGCGTGTCCATTTTTATATAATTAGGGGTCCAACACTGGGCTGTAACTGCAAAAGGGCAATTGTGAATTGGGACTAATATGGCAGAGCCAAAACTAAAGTTGCAGATGTAGAATCGGACTAGGTGGTCTAAAATGCACTCTAATGACAAGGATGACAGCATTTGATTAGTCACGCAAGATTAACACACACCCAGTCAAACAAAAGGTGCATACACACTGGGCGATATATCAATGCACTATCAGCCAGTGTGTACGATCGATATATCTGTGAACGGCGACGTTCACAGATATATTGTGTTGGCTGTGCACCACAGGCGATGCCCAATGTATCTAAAGATATATTGGGGCATCGTGCCGTGTATGTACAGGTGAACTGCCAAACCAGCCTCCAGTGATTGACAGCTTAGTAGGCAGGCAAAATGCAAATGCACCCGCCGATTTGTGATGTCAATCCCAACGGATCGGGCAGCTTGTATTGAGAACATGCTGCACGATCCGTCTGTAAATATATCTGCAGACCGATTGTGTACCCAGCTTTAGGCAGATTAATTTGCCAGTGGGAATTTACTAATCAATTGCAAGGAAAAAATGGGACACAGTGTATATATATATATATATATATATATATATACACACACACACACACTCTCTCTGACGGTGGCACTCTGGACTTGTAAGAAGTAAATACAGACCACTTTGGTGTAGCAACGTTTCAACGCTTTATTGCGTTTTTATCAAGCGATAATGCGTTGAAACGTTGCTACACCAAAGTGGTCTGTATTTACTTCTTCCAAGTCCAGAGTACCACCGTCAGAGAGTGTGAAGTGCCCCGGTGTATCAGTCGGAGCATACGGGAGGCACCTGGCAAGAAAAAGCCTACTATTTCAAAATGAGTGCCGACACATGTATGTGTATATATATATATATATTTTTTTTTTTTAAACAACGTCTCCAGAGCATATCGGATTTTTTTTTTTTTTTTATTGCGTAATTTTTTTATTGAAGTTTTGTTATATAGAACAATAAAGAAAAAGGTTAAAAAAAAGTGAGCAATTACATAATCCTCACTATAACAATGTGTAACATACATTACGTCACAGAAGCTAGAGCCATAGGTGAGTCATTCCATCTGTCCCATTTAGCATGGTAATGGTGAAGTGTACCCCGGGAGTGATATGCAAACCTTTCGTGGCCGGAAACCTCATCCATCAGTGTTCGCTAATGATGTATAGAAAGGGGGGGGGGGGGGGGGCACAGCAAACTAGTGATGTGCTACAGATGGGGCTGGCTTCATCTTTGCAAGGCTGGCGTTTAACGCGCGTCCCCTGGGCAACGGAGCCTGCCTCAGGTCCTGGCCAACCCCCTAACCCTGCCCGACTCCATAATGCGGAGACGGGCAGGGTCACGCAGCGTCCCCGTCGAGAGACTGAGACATGCGTGCGTGTGAGACAAGGGGTCTGGCGAGCGCGGGCCAAAGATAAAGCCGGCTCCATGTGTATAATGACCTTAGCTAGAGTGGTGAGACATAGGACATATCTGTAGTGTAGGAGAGTGACTTTCTTCCACGTCAAGTGCAAACATACACAGAGCTGGTGACACAGGGGGAAGAGTTAATTCCGTACGTACAATATTAGCCCACGCCTCCTCCCAAAAGGCAAACACAGCAGGACAGAGCCACAACATATGCCAAAAGCCTGCATCATGACAACCACACCTAGGGCAGTCCGTAGATCTAAGGCCAACTTTATGTAGTACTACAGGTGTGCGATCTGCACAATGCAAAACATACAATATTTGTTGGTATCTAATGCAGGGAGTGGTGTACTTAACCAAACCCAAAATCTGTACCCACTGTGTATCCTCAATATGACCCAAGTCACATTCCCATTTGGTTTTTAAGCTGAGAGGAGGTATGTAAGCTAAGAGTAGCATATATATATATATGGTACTTGTTTGGTTTAAGCTAGGTTTAGAACTAGGTATTTTAGTGGAGATGGTGAGAGAAGCAGTACAGAGCCACCAAATTGCGACTGGACTAATGTCAAAGTTGGAAGTACCTAAAAAATAGTTTATTTGAGACCCCAAACTCCTCACACAACTGCTAAAATGATTTGAGATTGCCATCTATAAATAGTTGTGCAACTGAAGTAAGTCCCACCCTTAGCCAAATATTGTCCTCCGAGGATGATGGTAGATCTTTAAATGCAGCATTTTACCACAATGGAGATTCTCCATCTATACCGTTCCAACCACAAAGAGTGTAATTGTCTCCAAATGGTTAAAGCCTTTAAGAGAAGGGGGAGGGTCTTTAGGGATCGAACTGGACAGGAGAAAGTGCTGAGGGGATATCGAAGGACCCATGTGAACAATAAAAAAGGCAGAGAATGAGGGACCATCTTGGCCCCTGAGCCAGTTAGATATGTGCATTAGTTTGGTTGCAAAATAATACATACAGAGATTAGGCAGACTGAGGCCTCCATCACATTTAGCCCTCATTAAGATCTGGAGAGCCACTCTGGGAGATTCTCCTCCTCTCCCTCCCTTCCCCTTCCCCCCCCCCCCAGATAAACGAGGAGAAAATACTATTTTTCTTAACAAACACCTTTTTGGGGATATAAATAGGAGAGTGTTGTAAGAGATACAAATATTTGGGCAGAACAACCATCTTCAGAAGGTTAATACGGCCAACATTCATAAGGGGGAGTTTCCTCCAAACCCGTACTTTCTTTTGGAGGTCCGCCGTGAATGGGTCTATATTATACTGCACATTTACCGGTCAGGAATAACCTAGACCCCCAGGTACTTAAAACAAAGAGTCCACTGGAGCAGGGATGTACTAGGGAGATTACCAGGAATATTACCAGTTAATAAGGAGGCCAGAAAAAGTACCAAACAGGTTAACTGATTCAAGCATTGCTGCCAGTGTGGGGCCTGCATCTTTTAGAAAGAGGAGCAGGTCATCAACATATAATGCAACAACATCAGTAGTAGTGCCTATGGGAATTCCCCTAATGTTGGGGTTATTACGAATCATGCAGGCCAGCACATCTAATTTTTTATTTAGAGAAGAAAAACAAAAACCCACCGGGACTTGCTCTGGGACTTCGGCTTCGGCCTGCCCACATGGCATTTCGGGCCATAGCCCATCACGCGGATTCAGTATTGAATCCTGGCGTTCAGAATCCCGACGCCGGAATCCCAACAGCTGAAATGCCGACAAGGGGGGGACGTGGATCGCCCCCCCTTGCAGGCCCGGTGCGTCGCTACGCTCGGCACACTAATTTATTCTCCCTCCAGGGGTGTCGTGGACACCCACGGAGGGAGAAAGTGTCGGCATTTCGGCGTCGGGATTCTGAACGCCGGGATCCCGACCGCCGGGATTGTAACGGCATCCCCATCACGCAATAGGCAGACAATAAAAGATAATTTTTTCAAGTCCCGTAGTGACGCCTTGTTTTCATTATTATCTACATCAGAGGAGCTTCCCCACCTGGCACCCAGACCAGTACTGTATATTGCTACACAGCAAAAAGCAAGTAGTGCCAGACCCTTGGCACGAGAGACACACACAAAGAGGGCACCTCATGTGCAATAAGCTTCTTTTTTAATAATAACAATTTATAAGAACCCAGAGGATAGTACTCATCTAAAACACCTTTACCGATTAGGATGCTGAGAATCGGAGTCCTTATTTTGTAAGTTTGCTGAATCGATTTAATGAGGTATTCACACTGGCCTAGGTCATACGATCCGCATCGACTGTGGAATCATCCTTAAGCGGCGTGTCTGCATGATGATCCTCAGTTGTAGATCCTTCCAAAAATAAGGAATGTTTGGTGCCTAAAGCATGTTGCAGAGAAAATGACACCTGTACCAAACCTTGGACAGATTAGGTCTGGCCTTGTTCCCAAGCCGATTACACCGGCTGAGTAAGGACCTGGGTAAAAGGGGGAGCAAATGGAGCCAGTAGCCCAGTCAGGTTCACAGAGAACATTCTCAGTGGCCTTTGGACCAGGGCCCGGCCAAGAGCAGCACTCGCAGAGGCCAGAGTGGTCCTGCTCAGCAATAGTAACATTTTTGTTACAAGTGGTACATGTATAAGTGCACAGTGCTGGAGAGTTTCCCACTCTGCGGCCTCCCTTTTCAGAACCCTTAGAAGACATTTTGCAAACACTGTCTTGTGGCTATTATTTATCTACAAGCCCACTCCTATACACACTGTCATGTAGGGTAGGGTAAAGGAAAGCATTGTACAACAGGCACCAATAGAAATTAGTGACAATATACTGAAACACCTGATAGCCACCACAGGGTGATGTGTAGATATATATCCTCACATCAATAAAATATCAAACTGAAGAAAAAACAAAAACGCATAAAAATATTCAATACAGTTGATAGTACAGTAAACTTTCATACAAGAAATGTGCATTGTGATCTGCCGTCAGCCAGCTCAGTCTGCCAGGAGAAAATGGCCCCTGCAATAGCTGAGGGGGGGGGGGGGGGGAGGAGGAGCGCCATCGGTGGGAACCCAGAGCGAACCATAGCTGAGGGGAGAGGGCAGAGAAACAAGGCTATGTCTGTCCGCCCGACGGTCACTGGGGAGTAGACGCAGCAGCGCAGACAGCCCCCGTTTCAAAAAAAAAAATTAAAAAAAGAAACATTTTAAAGAAATTAGGGCTGAAATAGCCCTTCTCCTAAAGATGGCGCCCTGTTCCTCAGAGCACCAGGGAAAAAAACTGGTCTCTAAGGACAAGAACGTGTGTAGGAGGAGCAGCTACGGGCTGCACTTCCAAAGAAATATATTCTCCTTGGTGCCTGGTTTGGTAATATAATTTACATACTGTATCTACAGTATGGTCCATTTTAATTGTGGATAACAAAAACAATGTTAGTCCGAGATATAGCAACGTAGTGCTGTATATCCCATCACTAACCATGCAGATACTAAATTGCATATGTACCACAATGACTGCTGAGCCCTGCACTTTCGGCGTTTATGACCCCAGGGTCCCTCTGTGCATGCGCATAGGGAAATGGCTGCAACAGGAGATGCTGGGAGGGATCGTATTTGATCCCTCTGATGGCATCAATGCAGAGAAACCTATGGGCTTCCATAGTAACCTGGCATTACCCACTGCACCTATGTGTTGATGTATGAAAAAGTCTGGTAATGTATGGGAACAAGTATTGTTCAGACAAATTGGCTACACTTGTGATTTAACCCCTTTAAAAAAAAAAAATGGAATACTGTATATTATTTTTTTTAGATTTTGAACACAATTGTACCATTTATAGAACACATTTTCTCCTTTCACCATCCACTATTAGAACTCCTACAGGGCTTACATATTACTTTAAACTGGGAAGGGGTCATTCTAGGTCAGTTCACCCAATGAATCAGATTTTCATGATACTTTGTACACTTGATACTACCACAACTGCATTCCATGCCGAATTGATCCCGATGCACACTCCCATTTAATCTATATCAAATAGAAAAATGGATGGTGCAGGCAAGTCTATTATATAGTACAGATCTGTACACTATAGTCAAAATCTACTGCGTTTTGCTTTGCCGTACGATTTGATCCAGATTGATTGAATCAGGATCTAATCACAAGGCAATTGCACCCCTTAATGCAGAGGAGTTATAATGTCCCTTTTCTTTTTAAATTGACCCTTAAAGTATACTTTATAAGGCATTGAAAGAAATATACTGGGATTTTCATTGCCTGTATGAGTATTTTACTATTTAGTTACAATTTTCTTTAGAAATGAAAATAATATGTATAATTTTGCCAGCCAGGGGAGTATTTTATGTTGTATGTATGTATATTGGTTAGTTTGTTCACATTTTATGATCAGCAACCACAAGCACTGGTTTTGCTATTGCATTGACTAGAATTCATTTGAATTGGTCCTGGACCACAAAACTGAGGCACCCCTGCAAGGTTCCCAAGGGTGCCACGGTACACAGTTTGGGAACCGCTGAGTTAATAGCTATGTGGTAGTATCAAGTGTACAAAGTATAATGAAAATCTGAATCGGTGGGTGGCATGCCTGGGTGAATTGACATGGAATGACCCAAAGATAAATGGTGATGAATAAGCAATATGGTCAAAATAGTGGGAAATGAAGGTAGCAGCTAGGAGCTGCAGATCTTGGAATAGCCATCTGTACCTTCTGAATTTTAGGAGCAAGATTGATAGCTCATACAATTAACCATGTATAGGGTTTATTCAAGTGCATACTTTATTTTTATTTGGTACTTATGTAGTATCTGGGCTGCCGATTTCTAAATCGGGTACATCGCATCGCATGCGATGACCCAATTTTTCCATAGGAATCAATGTTAAAATAAACCTGTGGCGAGCGTAGCGAGCCACCGAGCCCGAAGCGTGGCGAGCGTAGCGAGCCCCGCGAGGGGACACAGAATACCGTTCGCTCGCCACGCTTCGGGCTCGGTGGCTCGCCACGCTCGCCACAGGTTTATATCCAACTCCATGCCCACTTGGATAGTAGGGGTATGAAAAGGACCCCTTTTTCCCATTGAATTCCATGTTAAAATGGACTCAGTCCATTTTAACATTGATTCCTATGGAAAAATCGGGTCATCGCATCCGATGGTCGCATGCGATGCGATGCGATATCGCATCGCATCTGATTGTATGCCTTAACTTAAGGCATACAATCAAAAAATCGGCAGCCCAGATACTACATAAGTACCTTTTATTTTTTAAATGAAACATTGTAAACTATTATAACTGGATCTTTCACATATCGGAAAGGTTAAGTACTTTGGACAATATTGCACTGCCAAAATAAGTCTCCTGCCCCGTACTTGTCTTCAGCTCCTTACCTTGACATCCCAAATAGGCCAGTGGCTGTTGAGCTATTACCAGTACTCGTGTATTACTGTATACATCAATATTTATTGTCATTGAACAGAATGGCATTTTTTAACTCACAGTATAAGAACAGAATCAAGTTCATACAAAGACACAGATGCCAAGGAGGTGCAAGGCAAAAATACTGAACAAGCAACAATTCCAATGATGTTCCTCAATGTGCAATGTAAATGGTGAAGAACATACACGTCCCAATGCACAAAGTGCAATGTTTGAGTTGACATTTATAAACACAATCAGTGCCATTAAGCTTGATGCTATGGATCTTATCGGAAAAAAAAAAGTATCCCCCAGTATCAACGCCAACCCGAAGCACGACGAGCGCAGCGGTACGAGTCCTCCGACCTTTTCATACCCCCACTATCCACATGAGTTGATTTTAGATAGTATGGCGAGCCCCACGAGGGGACACGGAATACATTTAAAGTAATACGCGTCCCCTCGCAGGGCTCGCCACGCTTCTGGCTCGGTGGCTCACCACACTATATAAAATCAACTCCATGCCGAAGTGGATACTGGGGGTAGGGAAAGGTCGGAGGACGCATACCGCCGGCACTCGCCACGCTTCGGGTTGGCGTTCAAATGGGGGTGGCATGGGGGTGCATTTAACATTGTAAGCACCCATTAGGGTGTTTATACAATTAAAAATCGTATAGGGGGGCCATTTAACATTGAAAACACCCATTAGGGTGCTTATACAATTTAAAACCTCATCGCATTGCATGCGGCTAGGTGGCATGTGATGCAACGCATAAGATGCCATACGATTGAAAATCGTGGGTGCCGTGCTAGGAAACAAGTACCTATGTATGTATGTAACAATGTAAATTAATCCATAACTGAAACAATTATTACATTTTGAGTTCTACAACATTAGGATGAATGATTCACTGTGTGCCATTTGTCATGGTAGGGGCAGCCATTGTGTGCTAAACCAACATTCATCATACAAATTATTTTACTAGCAACCAATGGCAACAATGATACGACTTCCTATTAAACCGATCGTTCGAATATTTATTCCAGCTTACACATATGCTGCCTGAATGAAGGCACTGGCCCATAGTGAATTGACTGACTTATTACAGGAAAAGAACTACCGGTACTTGAATCCAGGCATTGAGCAGCACCTGCTGTAACAGTGTGAAGTTAATTTTGGACAGGGCGAATGATCATACTAAAGACCACATATGTAAACAGAGCCTGAAAATATACTATTTCCAGTGGCTGATTTGTACAAGTTGCTCTTTAAACTATAGGCCAGGTGAGCAGTGCTGCAGCTATAAAACAAGGGTTGAATGCGGTTACTCTCAACATGTAGACATGCAGAATCAGGGCATCAAAGGCTTCTCTCCTGATTGGCTGAGATCATCCCCATAAATGCCCACTTAAACGTAAGCCATTTTGCAAAATGTAAAAAGTTCTGAGATGACGAGCAAACTGCAGCAACCTAAATTTGTGTATGTATCTGAAGCCCAGAACCTCTTCCTTTGCCCAGTTTATGGCTCACTGGACTGTAATTTACTGGCAAGTTAGTGGTTCTCTTCCATTGTTGCTACAAATACAGCAGTGTGGCAGTACATGAAAGTAAGAACGGACAGGCACAAGGGGAGACTGGACAGTTCAGGTGCCGAGAAACACCAAGATCAGGCCTGAAGCATGCCGCATATTTACATATAACCTATTAAAGGCTTCAGGAGTAAAAATCGTTGGGGGGGGGGGGGGGTGAATTAAAGAGATTCTAAGCTGCATCAAAAGAATAGAGGGGAGAGGGTACCTGTACATAGTACAAATTGGACGAGTTTGCTCAGAACCCCCTGGCAGCTTCCCAGGAGGCTCAGATGCGACCTGGCACTTGATGTGCCATTTTTACATGCAATAAATTGCAACACTTTTGGGCACTTTAAAACATGCCTGGCCATCCATACAGCTGTTATGAAGTCCCAGCACGCACTACCACAATTCTGTTGTTGGGAAATGCTTCAAATCTGGCATGGCATGTTAGGGTGCGTAGTTTCACAACAGCTGGAGTGCCACAGTTTTGCCATGCCTGGATGAACAGTGTTCTTCTGTAGCAAACAAAAAAAACCCCCTAAAAAACAACGGATGTAAAAATGACTGTAGACACACAACTTCGACCCCAGCAAATATTGGTTCATGAGGCCCTTCCAATTAATGAAACTTTATAACACTTGGTTCCCAAACATGTTACGTTTCAGAAGAACAGGTATATTTATTATTCACTGCCATTTTAAGGTGGAGCTAATTATTTCACTTGTGATTCTTGGGCAGACGTATCAAGCTTCAAAAAGTGATAAACAACCAGTCAATCAGCTTCTGTCATTTTTCAAACCCAGTCTGTGGTGTGAATTATGAGCTGATTGGCTGGCTGTTTAACACTCCCCATTTTTTTACTTTTTGAAGAGTGATACATCCGGCCGTCTGTGAGGAGACTGGTACAAAAAAAAAAAAAAAAAAAAGGTACTTATGTAGTATCTGGGCTACCGATTTTGAAATCGGGTCCATCGCATCGCATATGACCATATCGCATGCGATGCGATGGACCCGATTTTTCCATAGGATTCAATGTTAAAATGGACTGAGTCCATTTTAACATGGAATTCAATGGGAAAAGGGGTCCTTTTCATACCCCTACTATCCAAGTGGGCATGGAGTTGGATATAAACCTGTGGCGAGCATAGCGAGCCCCGCGAGGGGACACAGAATACGGTCCCGCAGAATACGGACACAGAATACCGTCTCGCTTCGCTCGCCACGCTTCGGGCTCGGTGGCTCGCCACGCTTCGCTCGTCACGCTTCCAACTCCATGCCCACTTGGATAGTAGGGGTATGAAAAGGAGCCCTTTTTCCCATTGAATTCCATGTTAAAATGGACTCAGTCCATTTTAACATTGATTCCTATGGAAAAATCGGGTCATCGCATCCGAAATCGGCAGCCCAGATACTACATAAGTACCAAAAAAAAAAAAAAAAAAAGGACTTTGTGAAGCCTTGTGGATAGTTTGAGAACCTATGCTTATACAATTGAATTCCACTTTATTTGGCTCTCCTGTACCTTCTAACACAGGGCTGGGCAATTGCGGCCCTCCAGTTGTTGATGAACTACACATCCCAGGATGCTTTGCGTTAGTTTTGCTATGTGGCCATGCTGAAACTGATGCAAGGCATGCTGGGATGTGTAGTTCATCAACATCTGGAGGTCCGCAATTGCCCAGCCCTGATCTAACATATTTCAAGAGATATCTGTACCTCTCTAAATACTTCCATGTTGTTTATGCAAATCTGATAAAGACTGCTCATTCAGCAGTATAGCTGTCCTTGTATTCGCCTTCGGGACAGATGAGAATGCAATGGATTTATCTGGTAAATTTTTCTAATGATCACTAGTCCCTAAAGGATAGATGGCAAATCTCATCAGTTAGGTTAGGGGGTATGCAATGTGGGATCACCCGCCGACAGCAGTGATCGAGGCCCATTTGCAGTCAGATCGACCTCATAACGACAGACGGGATTCAATGTCCCGCCTGCCGATGAGCGCAAAGGGGGCGTGGCTGCAAAAACTGCCGTGGATTGTCGATCTGCGGCCTGGATAGCGACAATCCATGGCCGTTAACGGCAGAACTGGCCCGACAGCTTCTGAAGTCGGGCCGTTCTGCCGTGATCCCGCATCAATGCTGTCATTAATGACAGCATTGAATAGGGAGCCACCGCTATTTCCCCATGTCGGAAATAGCGGCGGCAGATTGCATACCCCCCCTATATATGAAAAAAATAGCTTGACGTTAGAAGTACAGATGGTGGGGTGGGTGGGGGGAAGAGAGGAACAGGGTCTCTTGATCCCAGCTGAACGGGATGTTGTTTTATGACCCCCATATTTTCTATGTAAAGTTAAATAAAAGATAACTGTCCCAGGCAATGGGGTTTTATTTAACATTGCAGTTTTATTTTTCTCCACAGAAGGTAGCAGGTTGGTTGGGCACAGCATATGTGACCCTAAGTATAAGGTTGGTGGGCCTAGTTTGCTTCTTTGGTAGCTTGTCTGATATGCTCAGCCCCATATGTTTATAATTGATGTTCATTAATAAAATCTCCAGCTGTTATGGAACTACACATTCCAGCATGCCCTGCCACCGATTTTATATAATGGATTGCTAAAACTGTGGCAGGGTATGCTGGGACATGTAGTTCCACAACACCTGGGGGGCCATAAAAGTTTGACACCGCTTGAGGTTGATGTCATTTATAATGGTGTGTTAGGTGTCTTGTGACATTCCCTGTGGCAGAATGAATTTTGGCTCATTCCCTGTGGCAGAATGTGAGTATATTTTTTAGTAATCCTTTGAAAATTGTATATAGGACTGTTTTTTTTTTCTTGCGGCCCACACAAGACTTAGACCTTGATTATTCGGCCCAGTTGGGAATTTGAGTTTGACATGCCTCCACTAGAGTATCAAAATTACAATGCTTTAGCGTACAAGCTACAATGCTTTGACGCTGAGCTATCAACAGCGAAAAGTGACGATAAACCACCGTCAGTATTCAACTCACTCCACTTCACTCGCTTTTTCAACCTCGCATGTTCCCTGAGGAGAGGTGGGAAACGCCAATTGTAACCATTAAAAGAGGTGCTTGCCACAAAAAATGCCACGGACTCGCTGCATTTGCAGCGAACATCGCCATTTAAGGGGATCCTTGCCGTCCTCTCACAGCGAGGATTTGTCCCTTACATTGAATACGATGAGGGGGTTTGATGGCGAGGACGGCTTGTTTTCGCGTACAAACCCCCTCACCGGCCACATTGAATACTGCCCTTTATGTACTAAACAAAAATGCCCAAACCATATTTTTTTGTTATAACTTTGGTAAAGTAGCCAAATTATTTGCTGTTATCACTGGGATACACTGGAAACATGCAATGGGTCACAAAGGGTTAACATATACGTACTGCCATAAATGGATTTGTATCTTATAGCCGGCTATAAAAAGGATGTTTAGTCTGCTACTCAAAAACAAAATTCATGTAACTAAAGAATAAAAATAAAGATATTCACCCTGCACCATCAATCTTTCCATAGTAAACATTTTTTGATATAAAAAAAAAAAAAAAAAAAAAAAAAAAAGAAGGACTTTTCACTGTAGATCAGTGGTTCCCAAACTGTGTGCCTAAGCACCCTGGGGTGCAGTGAGGTTCTTAACAGGGGTACCTCAGGTTGGTGGTCCAGGAACAAATGTATGGTCAAATGCCAGGCATAACTCACTGAATACAAGTTGGCTTATATGAAGAGCTGTTCGTAAACATTTACAAATAAGTTTCAGAAGTATAATAAAAAATTAGCCAGCAGCACAGTCAATATATTACAACTTGCGGGAGTGTGCAATAGCTTTTTAATCCTTTCTGCAACAATATAGAGTCTACTGTGAAGCAAGCCTTAAGCTGTGTAGACATTAAATAATATGCATTGTAACAACCATTGTTAACAATATTTTCATGCATATCCTCCAGTGTGTACACACTCTGGCCCTTAAGGTTCCCATACTAGGTACGATACATATCTCATCGCACTTTTTGTACTAGATCTCATCGCAAAACCTATGCAATGCAAACTAGTCCAAATTGTATACAATTGTACTGTGTATGGACACCTATATTAACTCTCTCTATACATGTTAAATCTGCACCGCACATGGTTTTGCCCATTTTGAGATCGCAGTACAAATTTGATCAGATCTGAATAAGGGCCTATAGCCTTAATGATGCCCATTCCTGTGTGTTGTCCTCCATCATCTGTACATGCAGGACAAGAGTAATATCCTCCATCAAGAGCCATACTGCAGCCCAAACAATCTCCCCGCCACCTAATCCGGTTATGCACTTGCCAATACTGGCTACCCTGCCTTGTCCCATCGTTCCTGATATCACGGTGGGCATACATCCTCTAATACAGGCATGGCCAAATTGTGACTCTCCAGCTGTTGTGAAACTACACATCCTAACACGCAAAACTGTGGCAAGTCATGATGGGACTTGTAGTTTAACAACAACTGAAGGGCTATAGTTTGGCCATACCTGCTCTAGTGTGTACCCAGATTTACTATAAGGTATCAAAAGATAAGGCTGGGATTGTATGGGTAGGAAATTTGTTTTTCCCATACAAATCAGTAATGTTGCGATTATCCCCAGTGAAGGACACTGCAGAAGCCGTACTGGACAAATAATGGCAATTGGTTATGCACCAAACTGTCCTATTGGGCCAAACATCGGGATGCGGTCATCTATTAGAATGAACTTAGGTCTACAGTCATTAGGTCGACCCCACTAGGTCGACTGGCAGGAAGGTCGACCTGACTTAAGGTCAACATGGGCCAAGGTCGACATGACTTAAGGTCGAATTTGCATAAAGGTCGACATGAGGAAGGTCGACTGGTCATAAGGTCGACATGGGTTTTTCACTGTTTTTTGAGCCGACAGGCGGTATTTCATGCCCAACCATCCACTAGGGCGTGGTGGGAGAATAAAATAGTGTGCCGAGCGCAGCGAGGCACCGTGCCCGAAGCATAGCGAGCGATGCGAGGGTCCGATTCTCATTGCCAACTGTGTCCATGTCGACTGTGTCGACATTCGGATCAAAAAACAGTGAAAAACCCATGTCGACCTTATGACCAGTCGACCTTCCTCATGTCGACCTTTATGCAAATTCGACCTTAAGTCATGTCGACCTTGGCCCATGTCGACCTTAAGTCAGGTCGACCTTCCTGCCAGTCGACCTAATGACTGTAGACCTAAATGCAGTCTGACGAATGATCCCATTCCCAAACATCTGGAAGGTGCACAAACTGGATGGTTTCCTCCACTGTGGTGCTCAAGATGGGTGTAAGATAGCCACACTGATAGTGATAGTTTGACCTCAGATTCCAACCTAACCAGAGTATGGATTGTATCATGAGGAGTTTGGCCTGCTTTAGCTACTACAGAACATAGCTGACACCTCAAGAGGTTGGACCAAACCGTACCAGTATAAATACCAGGTTGAAGCAATAAATTCTAGCACACGCATGGGAGCTTTTGCATTTTTCAGTATTTGTTTTGTTCCTCTAAGGTAGATATATACTTTAGATAATGAAACGTATATGTCCTTGAAATGCAGCCACATTTTAAGCTATAGCTCTGCCTACAGCCATATAGACAGAATTAATAATAATTTACTATAAGTTGCACTAATCACAGGGAATCTTTTCATTAAAGTGCTTGGTCTCCCCATGTTCCAGAATTGCTGTTCACCTCTGCTGCAACAGGATTGGTGTGAAAAGGGTTTCTAGAAATATCTGACTTCATTATGCAAAGAAAATGGAAGTATGCAATGTCCTTTACCAAGCAATCTTTAGTTTTGTCAGGCTTGTAAAAAGTTTACATATTTATTGTGTGATCATCAGTTGTATTGATAAAGCAACTTGTATTCTCAATTCATTGCATGGAAACCAAGGGTAAAATGTAATAGGGTGAGAGAATCAGAAAGAGATTTGGTAAGAAATCTCACCCCATAACTTTCAGAATAGTAAGTAATACTACATATTCAAGTGTGCCTGGGCAATAGTTTTCAGTAATGTGACTTAATCCAACGCATATAAATTACTTTCAACATTAACTAGCTTAACATGGCTTACTGTGATAAATTACATTGGTCATCTTTTAAAACAAACCACTGAATGCCAGTCACAATTATATATGTAATGGATCACATACAGTATACGGTCAGTTAACCTGTGCACTTCTCCTGACTTACAGTAAAAAAAAAAAAAAAAAAAAGTGAAGTTGGCCTATGGAGAGGATTTCATTGCGTCACTTACCAGTCACATCTAATACTAGTAGGTCAGACATCACTAAGAACAAATACCAATTCATAACAAGTATGCGAAGGAAGGTGACGCACACTGTAAACCATACAGATTTACATAGTTTAAAAACCTTAAGTAGGTTATATATTTCTTTACATTGCAACAATCCAGCTCAAGCCAAGAGTAGCAGTTTCATAGTTTCAGGGAGAACAGCCATTGTGTAATCGTAATTTCCCTGTAATGCTCCCTGAAGGGATGAAATGAAAGATTAACATTATCCTCAATGCAGTAGTTACAGTATTATTTGTTTCTTTAGGGGAAATAAATGAACATTGCAAACTCAGGCTTGAAATATTCTGGAATGATAGAAGGTTCCACTAGTCCAGAGAACAGCAGTAGCTGTACCATCAAAACAGGTAAATCCGCCCCAAAGTGCAGAGACCGTTATGGGTTTACTGCCAGGCTCCTCGGATGCTTGTACACACTGTGTGTTCTTACCATCTCTTCTCTGGTAACAAAGCGCTCACTCCTTTTAGGTGCTAAACATGTCCACGCATTTCATAAGGCTGATGTGCAGAGGCGGCTTTGTATCAAAGTTAATGGAAAAGGAATGAAATGGTTGTTGTATAGATGGGTTTCACTGAAGTTATTTGTCTATCAGCCCGCCTTCCTTCAACTTGAAATAAAAGAATTTTTCCAGCGTATTGGCACATTTGCAATAATCGCTGTCTGGCGGGTTGTACTCTCGACAATTCGTGATTATTCTCTGGAGGTCAGCAATAAAGATCTTTTTGGTCACATAATATCTATTCTTCAGCCTCTCAGTCATTGTTTTCAGATCTAAAATAAAGATGCAAACATAGGTGTACAAGATTAACAATCACTGCCACAGTCTACCTTTCTTTACCACAATAAGTTTATACAGGCAAATTTGTAGACCCTCCCGCCCTCTATGGTGGTCGATGACTGTCTCACCTCCACCCTGATCATTGCTTCCCACACTACAGTTCAGGACTTTGCCCGTGCTGCTCCTCTTCAGTGGAACATACTCCCTCACTCAATAAGAGGCATCCAGGCCGTGCAAAGCTTCAAATGGGCACTGAAAAAACTCACCTATTCATCAAAGCGTACCCTTCTGCTACATAACCTAATTCTGAGGCTGATCCTCCGACCCCCTGCCTCATACCTTGGCCATCTCTGCCTGCTTACATCCTGCTACCAAGCCACCTCTCATTTGCTTGCACCTCAGGTAACCCATCTCCCCTTCCTACTAGATTGTAAGCTACTCAGAGCAGGGCCAGCTTCCCTCCTGTTGTCAAAGCCCTCTTCTGTTCACATTTCACTCACAGCTCTCCCATAGCCAAACACTCAGTGACCATCGTCGTCCACATACTCATCTCCATCTTTGGCCACCAGCCTTAAGTAGTACATTGACCAAGTCCTCACTACCTCTTTTTACCTGTACTCTATTTTTGTTATTTATTTACTGAAATGTTGTTTATTTTAGTCTCCCTGTACTGTTCCTTTGTATGGCACTGCGAAACACTTGTTGTTAGAATTTTATTTCTAAGGCACCACAACAGGCATGAAAAACCAAAACACACAGGTGTTATTCAGCTGCAGATGTTTGGCCAGCCATTACTCAAGAAAAGTATAGCACCAGGAAGATGGCTACACATATACCTAGTTTGCACAAACATACAAGATATTGTGTATATTTATAAGATATTGTGTATATTTATAAATTATACAAACACAAATTACTACTGTATAGAGCACATCGGAACCTCACCAATCGGAAAACGGATAACTTCATAGTAATCTGGGGCTTCAGATTTCTTCACAGGTTCCATGAAAGGCCAAGCACTTGGGTGTGTCTAAAACCAAACATACTTTGTAATTATATATTAAAATAAATATAGTGTGTGTGTGTGTTGTGTTCCTTGTCAAGAGCGAAAAAAACAAAACAAAATGATGGTGTCGGATGACTGAGCAACATTCGGGACTCCGACTAACAGGGGCTATTCTCCCTCATGGGGGTCCATGGGCCACATAAAGGGAGCATAGAAGCTGTGGCGAGTGCAGCGAGCAACAGAGCCCACGTCTTACAAGTCGGCAAGGGGCTTCGATCCACTCACCACCCTTGTTGAAGTACTAATGGTCGGAATTCCGATATCAGTATACTGACTGTCAGCCCGACTGACTGTACTAGGGTACACTAAGGGGGCATTCAATTAATGGCAGGAGGAGAGAAAATAAGCTATGATAATTTCTATAGAAATAAAACAAATTCTCTAACCTCCAAAAATAATTTTTATTTAAACTACATTTTTTTTTAATAGGAAAAAAAAATATCACAGGGACTTGCTTCCCCCGTCCAGGAGGCACCAGCTGGGATAAATACATCACGCAGCAGCCCTCTCCCCAATGGGGGGATAAAGGGGAGATGACCAGAAGGCTCATTTATTTTTACTTATCATACAACTGGGTTATCAGAGCAGACACCCCCACAATTTTTTTTTAAACATTTTAACTGGATAAAGCAGGTTATTGGGGACACTCATAGCTGCGCTATATCAAAATTGGTCGCAAGATTTTTTTTAACCTTGCTCCCCATTAAAATCCCTTTTAAGTATGGCTATATTATCCCAAATAGAACACCAGGGATTGGAATACAGATATGCCATTTTACATTTGTAGATTACCACCTGTCTTGTTACCAAACACAGAGGTGGCCAGTCTGTCAGATGAACCAACGCTATAACTACCAGACTGAGCTATTGGCATTAATAATGTATAACACATTAATTACTCCATTCTAACACACTAAACTACACACTAATGCAGTTTATTACCTTTATCTGTGCTAGAAGATTCTTCAGGACATTATACAATTGGTCTGGATCTTTAATTTCTTTCCTGCAGAATAAAATAAGACGACTATAAATTTGGGTAAAAACAAGACAATGTAATAATAAAGTGAAAAAAAATAATAATAAAAAAAATAAAACCACTTGCTATGCAAAACGTGTGGGTGTGTGTGTGTGTGTGTGTGTGTATGTGTGTGTGGGGAAGGGGGGGTGTAAGTCTTCCCACCTATAAATGGACCTGCAGACTTTTTTTTCTCCCCTTCAGTGCCTCTGGATTAGGAAACAAAATTTTTGCAGGGAAGATGCATTACTTTATTTTTACTTATTGTTCCCCAATCACCCTGAGGCATGACGAATTACCAAATTTGCTCACATTTTCTCAGATGCTAGCCTTAGCTTGCAATTGGTCAATACCCAATTCTATGTGGGGTTCACATAGGGTCCATTAGGTCACTCATAGGTGTATCCTTACATCTTAGAATGTCAAAGTTGTTCTTAGCAGGGAATCCTTTGAAAAAGCTACTGGGGTTAGCAGTTAAATGCGTAAGGGCCCCACCATTGCACACCTAAATTGTTGGAGAATTGCAGTCTGAACCAGCCCTGGACCTATCCTTTTGCCACACCATATTACCATATCATGGCCACCAGCACTCTCTCCGCAAGTGGATAACAGCCAGCTCTTTTGCCTAAGAGCATAAAACCACGCTATACACCTAGGGCCTTATTCAGATCTGCGTGCATTCGCACGCAGATCCGATGTTGACCATCTGCGCATGCGCAGACGGGTATCTGCGCATGTGCAGGCATATGGTGCGTGCACCCACGGCGACCTTTCGGGTCCCCGGGTGCACGCACCCATGGCAGCGAGGGGGGGCGGAGATGGGCGGGGGGCGCCGGGCTGCCCCATTACCATATGGGAACGCCCAGCGTTCTCATGGTAATGAGGCAGTGACGCGGGTGTGTGGGCCGGGTAGCTGACATCACCGGATGTCAGCTGCCCGCCCATATCACGCCAGCATGCACGCAAATGTAAGTAACTCAAAAGTCACATATATGCGTGCACGCTAAACATCATTCGATGGTCGGTGACCATCGAATGATGTGGGCGGACACCCCAGCAAAGCGAATGGATGTTTATGAAAACATCCATTTGCTGCTGTGCGGGCGAAGCCGCACATTGCTGGGGCGGCCGGGGGGGGGAATGCGTTCGCCGGGCGGGGTTTGGTGGACTCGCAAGGCTGTGAATTCGCAGCCTTGCGGATCAACCTGAATAACCCCCCTGGAGAGTGCAGTTAGCTGGTTAATTCCAATGGCAATATTTCAAATAAAGTTAAAATCGCATTTTCCATAGCGGTTAATTGTACTCACCCTTTTTCTTTACAAGATGGTTTCCACCCAGTTTCCCCTGAAACAAAAAGCCGTCAGTGTTGCAGTAATACTAAGACCCCTACCAAATCAGCCAGCAATAGCATCAAACAATAACTGGCATCTCCTACAATGTTTGCTCACTTACGTATGCCTGGGATACATTCCACTGGAATCTGTCGCACCCCCTCCTTGAAACAGGTAAGCCCAGGATATACTTTGCGGATCTGAGCCTGTCTGCGTTCAATCAATTTCTTAATGATCTGAATTGAATGTGGAAATAGGCATTGATCACACATTTATTTAAGGGCATATTATGCAAGAGCATTTCAGTTTTCACATTCCTAGAGGTAAAGATAACATTTTCTTTATGAAATCCTAAGCCCACAACATATTTGGATTCACTGTATCTCTACAGGTATGCTTTATTAAATGCATTACAGTTTGTAAGAAAATGGAAGAGAACATTTCAATTTGTACACTAGATCATGTCCAAAAGGCACGAGACGAGAAAGACTTGGTATGCTCATTACTACAAAACACAATAAAGCATCCTACTAATAACATGGTCTACAATGTATCTTAAGGGACTGCTCATGGTGCAAATATATGTTACATTGGGGCAGATGTATTAAAAAGACAAACGCAATGGTGATAAACAGTGATCAACGGCCAGCCAATCAGCTCCTGTCATTTTTTCAAACATAGACTATAACATAACAGTTAAAAGTGGATTGGCTGGATGTTTATCACCCTCGTGTTTATTTATTTTTAAGGCTTAATACCTCTGCCCCATAGAGTGCAGGCAACGCCAGCATCACTCCAATAACACCGTGTCCCAAAACAATGAATAAAGAGTATCCCAGCTGCAGAAAGAAAATAATCAGCTTGATGCTCATACCTCTTTTTGTTTCTTGATGATGTGGGAAAGTTCTGTGTAAGGAATGCGAGGGTTGAGCTCACACTCCATCAGGGTGGCGCCTTCGTAATCCTTGATATAACCCAGGTAACGACTCTTTGGAACTTTGATGTCTTTTGAAAACCCCTACATGGGAAATGTGGGGGAATAATGGAAAGGTTGGGTGAATACAGAAATAGTTACATAAAGGAGAGAAACAAGGAATGGAGAAAAACATTTCTTCTGATTTTATGAAGATCTCGTCGCTACAGGATTTAAAAAAAATAGTACTAAAGCTTTAGAACAGAAATGACAGCATCATGCTGGAGTCATGAATAGCTGATCACACAAATTGAAACAAAAATCACAACAGGTATCAGAATTATATTACTGCAAATATCTTCCAAGTAAACCAGTGTGTGAAACCTATTGATTAAACCTTATTGTATAAAGTCAGCAGGGCATCTGCCAGAACACTGCAACACATCAGATCTGTACAGGCTGTCAGCAGAAAGACAAGCTCTAGAATAATAAGGCAGCATGGATGAAAAATAAAGGAAGTCAGGTTCAAAGGCAACATAACAAAATGTTACTAAATAGTGGATTTACAGAAATATAGACAGCCATTAAACCCTGATATGCAGTACATGCGAATCATGAAAGCCAGAAATACAGCAAGTTTTTTTTTTGTGTGTATAAGAGGGAAAATGAAACACAAACACATATAAAAAATTTTACAGGTCGACATCTGCCTACATCTTGCACAATGCTGAGTAACAAGATAGTTAGAGCAAAAGTACTCACCTGTTTTTTAAAGTATCCAATGGCATATTCATCTGCATATGTCAGGAAGTACAGGATGTTGTGCTTAATGTGGTATTCCTTTAAATGATTCATCAAGTGTGTTCCATATCCCTGAAGATGACACAAACATATCACCAGGGCCAACTTTAGAAACATTCCACATGGAAGGTCACGCCTATGAGCCATCCTATGTCGGTGCTGGAGTGGAGTGGTGCAGAGCCAGAAAAGCAGTCTGCTTGAACAGTGCAGCAACCCCAGCCCAGTGGTCCCAAGCCCCTAGACCACATCCCCTTCATCTCACCAACTACACTATCCAAGTGTATCCCCCCACTCCCAGGCTCTTTTAGCACCCTAACAGATGAAACAGATGAAATGCCACAATGTATCCAGTACTGATCACTGTTCCCTATGTAAGTAACCTGCACTGTCCCACTCCCACTCACAGGCCGCCGGGAAAAGTTAAATACCGATCACCGTTGAGTGAATAGATGCTGAGTGCATGCCTGTCGTTAAATATCACCCCCTCCCATCAGCCACACCCCTTTTCTAGAGGGGGGTGTCAGGATTCTCTGCCCACACACCAGCTACATACCCTGCCCCCATTGTTGACTGAACACTAGGAGGCTAATATGCATATTTTTTCCCCCCCAGGGACAAAATTTGCACACAGGGTGCTATAATACCTGGAGCAGGTCCTGTACATTACTAACAAAAATAAAAAAACAGAAAGGCCTCTTCCCAAATCTAGAAAATAAATATTATATATTTTTTTTTTTAGAGAAATATTTTTTTTTTTAGAAAAAGCTAAATTTGGTGTTTATGTCAACAAAGAGAATTAAAAGGTTATATAGACCTTGACTTGCTCATTTGAAGTCACTGCGCAGAACACAATCTCTGTAAACCCTTGAGTGGGGAACATCCTGAAGCAAATACCCCCAATAACACGACCATCTTTTATCAGAGCCAAAGTTTTGTGCTTTCTGTAAATAAAATAAAAAAGTAAAAATTAGGCTCAGCATTTAAAATAGTTTATGATTTGTGCTATAGCTCTAAAGTAGACTCTTTATAAAAAAAAAAAAAAATAAAAAAAAAAAAAAAAAAGTTCTATTCTTTCATATTTTATTACAAACATGGTCTGACCAAGGCAGCACAGTTATGCTGGGTGCACACCAAAACGATTTTGGCACAATCCCATCAATCTGGATCCAATTCAGACTGATTGGATGCAGATTTGGTCAAAATTGTTTGGTTGGATCTGAATCTGAGCCTACCTGCTGCAGGTAGGATCTGTAAAAAGATCCATTCATCTGAATACAGAGGGGTTCGGATCGTATGCAAATCGTACTAACCGATTTGCATACAATCCAAATCGTTTTGGTGTGTACCCAGCATAACAGAATGCCAATTTCCTTGGTCACTTATGGGGCCCATACATCTGTAATGGTTTGACCCAATTAGCTATTCGGTGCTATACTGACCAAGTAATGATCAGAATCAGGGATTTTTGGCATGCTGAATTACCCCATTTTCCACCAGATCACGGATTGAATCAGCATCATTGAATCACAGCGATGATTTATAGCCCACAATTTAAATTTGATGAACATATATCTCTTATGTTTGAACATCATGGTCAGCACTGATAGTCCGTATCCAAGGTGCTCCCTAGTCCATTCTTACAATCATATACGATGGTGCCAGGGCCAAAGACACAGCGCATAGCACATATTACATACACTATAATGGGGGACAGACAACGCTGTGTGTATTAAGCTGTAGTGCAGCACCCAAGACTCAGCATTAGGCTTCACCCTCCTAAGCCCACCCCCAGGGCCCTATGAAACTAGCCAATGGGCGGCGTTTGGGGGCGGGCAGGCAGATATATAGATATATATATAGATATATATATATATATATATATATCTATATATATATATAATTTTATATAAATGCAGGTAAATAGGCGGCACTCATGGTGTTTGTAATTCAGGGAAACAAACTCCCAACACATTGCTAGAGCAAAGTCTCTAGAGCAGTGATTTTCAACATTTTTGCCTTGCGGCACACTAAAAAGGGATTTTTGTAAGAACTTACCGTTCGAATCCCTTTCTCTGATATGGTCCTGGTGACACAGCTCAACACTGGGATGTAGGAGGGTCCGAAGGAGCCAGGCACCTATCCTAAAGTTTTAGAGGGTAGGCTCCTCCCCTACTGCATCCCTGGACTCTTCAGTTCATCTTTCAAAGCCACTGGAATACATTAACTCAGTACAAACGCCTGCACATATTATATGCACATTTTATAACAGAAAACTGTTAACTTTTAACCATTTTAACATGAACATCATGAAACTTCTGGCATACTTACTGAGCGTAAGGGAGGGATCGCTGTGTCACCAGGACCATATCAGAGAAAGGGATTCGAACGGTAAGTTCTTACAAAAATCCCTTTTTCTCTTTCAATGGTCCTGGTGACACAGCTCAACACTGGGACGTTCCAGAGCCGGTCCTTTGGGAGGGTACGCTCAGGTCTGCAGCTCTCAGCACTGCTCGCCCGAATGATGCGTCCTCCGACGCGAACTCATGGAATCTATAGAATTTGGCAAATGTGTGAACAGATGACCAAGTGGCAGCTCTGCAAACCTGCTCAGCTGTGGCCCCATGTCGAACCGCCCAAGAGGTGGCAACTGACCTGGTGGTATGCGCATTTATTTTGGCCGGTACTGGTCTACCCACTTTGGTGTATGCAAAGGCTATCACAGACCGCAACCACCTAGCAATAGTCTGCTTAGATGCAGGCCAACCAATCTTGTGTACGTCATACAATACCAACAATGTGTCAGTCTTCCTGACACTCTTCACTCTGTCCACATATATGCGTAAGGCACGCACAACATCCAAAGTTCTCAACTTGTCCCTTTTCTTAGAACCCTCTGGGGGTTGAGACACAGGTAGAACTATCTCCTGATTTAAATGGAAGGTAGATACCACCTTCGGTAAAAACTGAGGCACTGTTCTTAAAACAGCCCTGTCATCATGAAAAATTAAGAAAGGAGATTTACATGACAAAGCTCCCAATTCTGAAACTCTTTTAGCAGATGCTACTGCTAACAAAAACACTAGCTTCCACGTAAGAAACTTAAAGTCAGCCGACCTTAAAGGTTCAAAAGGTGCCTTTTGAAGGCATTCCAAAACCAGTGATAGATCCCAAGGTGCTACTGGTTGCTTGTATGGAGGTTTCAACCTGGATACTCCTTGTAAAAAGGTTTGAATTTCCGGCAAAATGGCTATCTTTTTCTGGAAATAGATGGACAAGGCCGAAATCTGCACCTTCAGTGACTGAAGGCTTAGGCCCGATGAAAAACCATCTTGTAAGAATTCCATCATTCTTGATAGCTTAAAATGAGATGTATGAGCCTTTCTTCTCTCACACCATCGAATGTAAGTCTTCCAGACTCTATAATAATTTGCCGAAGATACAGCTTTTCTGGCTTTTATCATAGTCTGTACTACTGCCTCAGAAAACCCTTTTCTTTTCAAAATGGTGGTTTCAATAGCCAGGCCGTCAAAATCAATCGATCTGAATCCAGGTGATTGAAAGGGCCTTGTCTTAGAAGGTCTGGTCTCAGAGGTAGACGCCATGAGTCCACAGACAACCTCTGAAGCCTCGAGTACCAGGATCTCCTTGGCCAATCTGGGGCCACTAAGATCACTGGAACCTTCTGCCCCTGTATTTTCTTCAGAAGTCTCGGTAACATTGGTACTGGTGGGAATGCATAAAGGAGATCTCCCTGCCAGTGAATAGTCATGGCATCCACTGCCTCCGCTAGTGGATCCCTTGTTCTGGCATAGAACCTGGGCACTTGACGGTTGATCCTGGATGCCATCAGGTCCACATCCGGAGTTCCCCACATCGAAGTGATTTGGTGAAACACCTGAGGGTGTAAGCTCCATTCCCCTTCCTTGAGCTCCTCCCTGCTCAGGAAGTCGGCTTCTATATTCTCTATTCCTGGGATGAATATAGCCGATACAGCTGGAACATTCTGTTCCGCCCATAGGAAGATTCTGGATACCTCCCACATGGCCAATCTGCTGCGTGTACCTCCCTGGTGATTCAGATACGCCACAGCCGTGGCATTGTCGGTCTGAATCCTCAAAGGGAGGTTCTGTAACCTGTCTCCCGCCAAGGAAATGACTTTCCAGACAGCTCTCAGCTCCAATATGTTGATTGGTAACGCTGATTCCTCTGCCGTCCACAGGCCCTGAAGCCTGAGATCCAGGACTATTGCCCCCCAGCCCCTGAGACTGGCGTCGGTAGTTACTATCAACCAGTCCCAGGTCTGTAATGACCGACCCCACTGAAGGGAATCTACTTCTGTCCACCATTTCAAAGATTCTCGGGTGTCCGAAGACAGCACTATCATCTCGGATTTCATGGTCAAAGTGTCTCCTGACCAAGCTGACAAAATGTTCCATTGGAACCTCCGAGAGTGGAACCTGGCAAATTGAAGCGTCTCGAATGACGCCACCATCTTCCCCAGGAGCTTGAGGCACCTCCATACTGAAATGCTCTGAGCCCTGAGAATCTCCTGGACTAGGGTGACCAGATCCCTGGCCTTTACCTCCGGGAGGAATACCCGATGAAGATGGGTGTCCAGTATGACTCCCAAGAATTGGAGCCTTTGTGACGGTACCAACTGAGATTTTTGCAAATTTAAAATCCAGCCGTGAGCCTGCAAAAAACTGATGGCCTCTGCCAAGTGACTCTGCAGCATGGCTGCTGACTCTGCTTTGAACAGGAGATCGTCCAAATAGGGTATTACTGTGATTCCCCTGAGCCTCAGCACCGCCGCCATTACTGACATTATCTTTGTGAATACCCTTGGCGCGGTTGCTAGCCCAAAGGGTAACGCCCGGAATTGTAAATGCAGGTCTCCTATGGCAAACCTCAACAAGGTCTGATGTTCCGGGTGTATAGGAACGTGCAAATATGCGTCCTGGACATCCATGGACGCCAAAAATTCTCCCTGGTCCAGACTCAGGAGTACTGACCGTAGAGACTCCATTTTGAAATGGTCTACCCATAAATGAACATTTAGAGACTTCAAATTTAGTATTGGTCTGAAAGACCCGTCTGGTTTGGGCACCAGGAACAGCGTGGAGTAAAAGCCTTTCTTCCACTCTGTCTTGGGGACTAGTGTCACCACCCCTTTTTCCAAAAGGGAGTGCGCTGCTCTCACAAGAGCTGTACGCAGCCGTGCCTCCTTTGGTAAGGATGTGGGAATGAACCTCTTCGGAGGTGGCCCTCTGAAAGGGATTTTGTAACCCTGTGTTATGATGTCTAGCACCCAGGCATCCTGGTCTAGAGAAGCCCAAGCGTCCCTGAAGAGCGTGAGACGCCCGCCCACCTTTGTCACTGTCGGGCAAAGCCCCTGACAGTCATGCAGAGGGTTTATCCTCTCCTTTATTGGCAGGCTTCTTGTGAAAAGAGCCAAATTTTGACTTTTGTGTCTTGCCTCTAGAGGGCTGAAACCTTCCCCTGAAAGACTGTCCTCGAAAGGACGCACCACCTCTAGGGGAGGGCCGAAAGGACGGCTTAAAAGCAGAAAATCTGGACGTCTGCTTTGCTGAGGAGGCCGGCAGGAATGTACTTTTGCCGCCTGTGGCCTGTTTTATAATCTCCTCTAATTCGGTACCAAAGAGTACCTTTCCTTTGAAGGCTAATGTTTCCAGAGCCTTCTTGGACTCATTGTCTGCTTCCCAGGCTTTTAGCCAAAGCACTCTCCTGGCATTAATGGAGACTGTGGACACTCTGGTTGCCATTTTAATAGCTTCCTCCTCTGCTTCAACTGCATATTCTGCTGCTGCCTTAATCTTTTCTGCCAGCAGTAATGCACCCGGGTCAGCCTGCAGCATGGTGCATAATTCACCAGCCCACTCTATCATGGCCTTAGAAACCCAGGCTGAAGCAATAAGGGGTCGTAAGGTAAACCCCACCCCTTCAAAGATAGCCTTGAGGTTTCCCTCCAGCTTTTTATCCACAGAATCTTTAAAAGCTGCACCGCCCTGTACTGGTAATACAGTAGCCTTGGACAAACGTGCCACTGAAGCGTCCACAACTGGGACCTTTTCCCAGAGCTCCGCATGAGACTCTGGCATGGGGTACAGACTAAGGAATCGCTTAGGCATCTGAAGCCTCTTATCAGGAGTTTTCCAAGCCCCTTCTAACAATTCCTGTAACCCCTCATCTGAAGGAAAAGTAACAGCCTCCTTCCGCTGTCGCTTAAAAACACCTTTAACAGGAGTCTTATCCTCCACAGTCAGCTTTAAAGCCTGCTTCACAGCTATAATGAGATCCTCTATACCAGCAGCAGAGTTCTCTTCCAAATCATCACCCTGATCCCAGGGGATGTCAGTATACTCTCCTTCCTCTTCATCTACCACAGTAGTTAAGGCATAAGACCTTCTAGGGGTCCCTGCCACATCATCCATTTTGTCCAGCATTTCACTGAACCTGTTAATCCCTTTTGCAGTATCCTGCATCACCTGGATAAGTGCAGGATCTGCCTGGGTAAGAGGCAAGGAGCCAGACGACTGCTGAGATGATGGCATAGGTCTCTGTGATTCTACCAGCCCATCACTCTGCCTGTCCAAAAGCTGCACCAAAGCGTTTACTGACCTGCCTAGGGCCCTGGCCCACGCAGGTTCCATATGCTCTGCCCTATGGGGATCACTGCCCATGGGTCTCACATCAGCGCAAGTAATACATAAGCCCCCCTTGGCCATCTGCTCAGGGACAAATTTTTGTGTGCAAACATTGCACGCGCTCAGTGCATTAAGGGCTCCCTCCCCCAAAACCACAGCCTGATGCTCAGACATGACGCAAGTGATAAAAGTATATCTATCAGTATACACAGTGCAAACAATGTACAAGCGTTTATACAGAGGCAATGCACCCAATCACTTATCTGTCTGTTGGTTTCAACTGCGGGGAAGCGATGCCCAGGAAATCCAAGTCACTCTGCCAGGATCAGTAAGCCAGCTCAGCTCCGCTGCAAGCGTTCTGAAAGGCGCCAAAGTCAGAGTGAAGGAAGAGACCACAGGTCCCTGCTGCTGCGGGGTCCGTGACCTTTTGGCGCCAACCACCCCCAGCAAGCCGCTCCTTAGGTAGGATTTCCTAGTTCCAGTGTCTCCCCCTCAAATGGGGATCACTTGGAACATGCCTGTCACAACGCTGCTGTCCTCTCATCTAGGAGCTCAGCGTGTAAGCTCCGCATAAAATGGCCGCCGCCATCACGGAGCGCCTGTCCCCCATGATCCCCACCTAAGCGTGGAGCCGGTTTCAGGGTACTCCGGAGCCCAGGCAGCCTTTTAGAAAAGGCTATAAGCGCTGCACAGGGAGACCAGACAGCGTCTCCCCTGTGCACAGTGAGCTGACAGGACGCGCTTCTGTCAGCTCCTGCTGCGCAAGCAGTGTGAGGATTCACTATGAGAATCCTCACACTGTGCCTACCTAGCTAGGGTAAAAGTTAATAAAATAATAAAAATCCCCTAACTACTCTAATTCTTCGGCTGCTCCTGCAGCCCTTTAGAATAGCACCCACTCCAGTGGGCACCTAACACGAACTGAAGAGTCCAGGGATGCAGTAGGGGAGGAGCCTACCCTCTAAAACTTTAGGATAGGTGCCTGGCTCCTTCGGACCCTCCTACATCCCAGTGTTGAGCTGTGTCACCAGGACCATTGAAAGAGAAATAAGATTTTCAAATTGCCAAGGCACACCATTAGATCCCCACAGGGCAAAACACATTGGCCCCCACAGGAAAAATCCAAACCTATATGCCTCCATATAAAAAACAATCACACTGGTCCCCACAGGTAACAAAACTAAAATACATTGACCCTTTACATGAAAAAAAGAGAGACCAGTAAATAACAGTTGAACTGGTGGTGGCTATAAACTGGTTTGGGCATCTGTAGATCTGGGGGCACACTTGGGAGCAGCTCAAGGCACACTTTTGTGCCTCGGCACAGTGGTTGAAAAACACTGCTCTAGAGGCTCCCAAAGGCACATTAACCAAAGCTAATGATGCTAATAAAAGCACAAACTCCCTAGGTTGGGTCAGCGGGTGCAGGACGGGATCCCGACAGGCATTCACCCGACGTCGGGATCCAGACTGTGAAAACACAGAGAGCCGGGTTACCGACGGCCATCGGCTATTTTCCCTCGTGGGGGTCCACGACCCCCATAGAGGGAGAATAGAATAGGCGAGCGGGGCTTTGTTGAGCTCATTATGCTGTCTGGGTCCGGCCATTCGGGATCCCAACTTCGGAATAATGACTGTCGGACCACTATACCACACCCTGGGTCAGCCACTACGCCGCCTCCAGCAAATCGACTGGCTTGGATATAGTTAAGTAAGGATCCATTATGATGCTGGTTAATCGTAGACCCAGATTAGGGTAACGGTGTTGTCTGTGCGGTGCCCCTGGATTGGTTTTGCTGGATGGCTCTAGAGGGGCAAACCATTACATTCTAACAATTAGCACTCACTAATTTCCTCACCAGAACAATTTCATTAATGTTTTCATTTCAATTCATAATTTGTGTTTTACTTTCTATATATAGCTTCTGTTTCCAAACACTAATCCTCATGAACACAATAGTTTTTTTTCACTGAGTGCTACCCTGGGCTTTCTGGCTAATGCTGTTTTTTTTTTGGGTGCCGAACCCTGCACCTAGATATAGCGCTAGGGACAGCCAATACACAGAGAAGCCGTAATGACGGCTTGCATATAAATTAGCCCAAATACAGTATTTGTAACCAATTTCTCAGAATTCTGCTACCATATAGGATTTATATCTTGGTACTGGTATCATTCAGTTTGCTGGGGGGAAATTAAGATGTTTTTTCTTATTCAGAACTACCCCTTACTTGCGAGCACCTGACTGATGTCATTAAACCAAGATTTGTCATTTAGGTTTTTGGCTAATTGCAGCACCACTTTAGACACTGCCTATTAGTTCAAATTCAGTTTTAACTCCCCCCCCCCCCCCCCCCCCCCAACATGGAATACTACATTGCACTTTGTTTCGCAAAGCTGCAGTGGAAACTCCATGAGGAAATAACAAGGGTGTTTAACCATAATGACGTGTGTGTAAATTTCAATGAGGTTTAGCGGGACATGAATAAACAAACTGTAATATCTGCAGGAGTCAGAATCTGGACATACGGATCAAACACCAGCCGGGTGATGTATTCTTTAGGCATTCGGGGAAGTTGATGTGAGAAGACATTCTGTAACCCAACAAGCCACATGAGGATCTTCTTGTTAGACTTCTGAGACAGGGAGTTTCCAATCACATGAAACTCTATGATTCCTCTTCGCTCCTCTAAGCGAGCGGTTTCATCTCGGGCAGCATTGGCAGATAATAAGCTGGTCTGTGACAGGATCAAGAAACAGAAACAAGAAAGCCAGCCATTGTAATTGCATCCAACAATGACAGAGTGTACACTAAAATTACATGAGCTTTTTAAACTAGAATGATATAACAAGGAGAATGATAAGACCAGCATATAAGTAGGTGATCAGCATTAGGCTTACATCGGGGCCCAGCATGGCGGCAGGGTCAGTAATAGTTAGCATAACTTCGTTTACTAGCTCCATCGGTATATCGCCCATCACACGAATTCTTTTAGCATCCTCCAGGGTCATACTATCTGACAGTTTCCTTTTTTCTCCTGCGTAATATAGACAGTTATTCAGAAGTAGAACACCTCTAAAATAAAAATGAAAGTAATCCCTGTACAAAGCATGAACACTATAAATAATATTATTAGCTTAACCATGTACATCATTTTCCAGCAATGTTCCTAGGAAAGCACGTAGCAAATAAATTACCTGACAGGGGTTCAGAAATCCCATCATCCCCATTGGATGTAAGGGATGAGTTGTTGTTTAGGTTGTTGCTGAAGAGTGGCGTGCTGGGGGTGGTGGTGGTATTCACTGCAGCTAGCAATAGGACAGAGAGAGGTCAGCAATCCCCAAAATAATGTAACTTATTTTAGAACGCCTATATACTTTAGTTTTGAACACGTTATTAAGCAGGTTTATATTCTACCTGGTCGAGGTACAAGTTGAGGACCTTCTGCGTTAGGGACTGTAAAATCAGCTTCCCAGATGGGAGAGGTTTCACCATAGATCTCTTCTTCCAGCATAGAAAGAAACCTAAAAATAATATTTGGTGGAGTTTACACATAGTGTAGCTTTCCAAATATTTTACTTCTTCTCTTTTACCCAAATGTAAGGTTTACCAATCATATCCTTAGAAATCTGTAAACTACTAGTGTATATAACCAGGAAGGTGAACAGAATGAAATGTGGCCTAACCAGTCGAAGTCTACCTTGGGGGGGGGGGGGCACAGATGCCCTCAGTGGGTACCGACTGGCTAGGTTGTTTTAGCCGGGCGCCGCAAAAAACGGGCAAGCGGGAACACTACTAAAGCTATGGCAAAGCATAATGGGACTTGTAGTTTTACAACAACTGGAGGGCCATAGTTTGGACAGGTCTGATCTAGACTGATCAATTAAACATACTCACTTGGGAAAATGTGTGAGAATTAGTGTCCTCTTCTCTGGAACCAATTTATCCTTTTCCACCCTGAACTTTTCCAGCAGCTGCCTGCGTGTTACAGTGAAGATAGAGCGGAGCAAACTCCGACCAAACACATGAGTGGTTTCATAACGGGGCAAGCTGTCACAGCTCTGAGGGACATGGCAATAACACAACCACCTGCAAAGAGGAACCAGTTAAGGGTCTTGCTGACAAAAACCCAGAGAGATTGATATACATTCATTTATACGCAATTCTAAATATATTGCCATTATATATTTACAGTAATAACTTCTATCCTAACAAATTTCAGCCTATATAACATATACATAAGCACAACCCTTAGCAGTGAACAATAAACAGAAGAGCGCAAGTAAAAACACAATACCTTGTGTAATTAACCTTATACGTTGCCACATCTTCACTTTGAGACCTCTGACGGAACTGTGAAGGGGTCTCAAGCTTCCAGTAATTTAAACACAGGAGAAACATTTTGGAGAGTTCGTACATTGTCTGGCGTTCTTTTGGCTGCAGGTGGCTAAATTTGTACTGCACAAAATTCAATACTCCCTATGGATTAATAAATGACATAAAAGAAAAGGACAGATTGTTATTAACAACTATACCTTTACACATTTTCAAAATGAATGAAAAGTCATGGTACACAAGCGTGTTTAAACATTGCAAGATTCCAGCCTGAAAAACGTTCTGTCCTGTGTGTAAATCATTGCACATTATAAAGAAGGAATGCGGTTTTCAACTTTCCACAGCTTTATGTGTAAGAATTAATGTAGTCCTATGGCTTCTGGGTGCATTAAGATTATAGTTTGCTACACAATACCACACAAAGAAAAAAAGACTATGTATAACTGAAAGATGATCTACTTGGAGTAATGTGGTTTACTGGTTAGAAATGTGTGCCATAGCAGAGTTCTGCTACCTTGCATGTTGCTCCTATTTTACTGGTTTTCAAACAAACCCCTAGGCCAAGCATGTCCAAACTATGGTCCATCAGCTGTTGTGAAACTACAAGTCCCATCATGCCATGCCACAATTTTGCTCTTAGGGAATGCTAAAACTATGGTAAGGCATGCTGGGATGTGTAGTTTCACAACAGCTGGAGGGCCACAGTTTGGACATGCCTGCCCTAGGCTCTTCTAAACGGTCATCTTTTCCTAATCTCCTCAAGGGAAAAGTGGTTTATTACTAGAGTTGGTCACCCTTTTGGTGAAAAGGCGCTTAATACAACATAACAATTACAAGATGATATTTAGTGTCAGGAACAAGCTATTATAGCCAAATTCATATAAAAAATTTCACTTAGCATTTTACACACATCCTGTTATTCTGTGTGCTGTACAAATAGTCAGTTTGTTATGGAACATTTACCTAAGCTGTCCATACAGCTACAGATTTAGTCGGATCTGGCTGGTTAGAATGAAAACCTGGTAATACCTAAATTACCCTTTTTGGAAGTTTTGGACAATCCACAGCCATTTCTGACAAAACTGATCCAAATAGTTTTAAAGTCGGCTCTGTTTTTGTCAAACTCTGTCTTCAATGTTGAAGGAAACAGAAATCGCCCTTTTTGGGGATTTTCCACCTACCCGTCTCTCCCCACCGCTGTGAGCCTCCCGGAGCCGCTGCCTTAATTTACGGCCGTCTCGGTAGCGCTCGCGGCCTCCTCCCGCTCACCTGGCAAGTTCCGGACGGAAGCCCAGGCGTCCTGCCTCCATGGGTCCCCGCTGAGCCGTGGTTCGCTGCCCAGAGAGCAGCAGGCCTCTCTGTTGTCCCCGGCAGGTCACAGCCTGCTTTTAGACCAAAGCCGCGGCCTGGATTTGAGCCTGGACCCTGGCCCTGAACTACAGGCGGCACGGAGCCCTGCATCTACACCCCATTCGGAGGGGAACCCCTGCTGACAGCCATGAGTTTTTGAAGCACAAGCCTCCTCTTACCACCTGGTGGGCCTGTGCACAGCACCAACAGGGAGAGAATCCCTTCTTCCCTTAGCCAGGAGCCATCTTGGGACTTCACTGCTGCCTGGGTAATGAGACACTGCTATATAGTGACTTTCTTTGGATTCTGTTTGTGCTTCCTTTTGCTTCATGCTCTCACTGGGGCTTGGAGAGCCTGCTCCTGCTACAACTACTAGGCGACTTTAAGAAGGACATTACGGCGGACATAACGTCATCTATCCGTGAGCTGAAAAATGAGGTACATGATTTGGGTGACCGTACAGACCATCTAGAGGTGAAGATGGGAGAGATGGTGGCTTCTCATAACAAACTGATATCAGCCCATGATGCGACACAATCTGGACCATCCATACTTCAAGATAAAATGGCAGATATTGAAGACAGGGACAGACGTAATAACTTAAAGATCCGTGGGATCCCAGAAACGATCTGTCCCCTTGGAGCTTGAGAACTTTGCCAAGGACCTGTTCAAACAGTTGCTCCAGGACCTCCCACCCTCTCAACTCCTAATCGATCGCATACATCATTTGCCCAAACCCCGCAATGGCCCGGAAGACTCCCCAAGAGACACCATCTTAAGGCTCCACTACTTCCAGACCAAGGAACGTCTTCTTAGAGCCTCACGTGACCCTGAGCTATGTTCCTCGATCTTGGACCCTTTGCAGCTATATGGAAATCTCTCCTCATCCACCCAGCAAAAACATAGATCTTTCTCGGCCCTCACCACAGCCCTATGGTAAGCCTCCATTCCATACAAGTGGGGCTTCCCTTTCAAGCTAATAATCACCAAAGAAGGCTCGACGGTTGTGCTACGTTCCCTAGATGAAGGCCTGAAACTGCTAGAACTATGGCAAATCCCTTATTCTTCTGGTCCTCCGAATTCAGCTTCATCGCTCAGACAGGATTGATCCATAATTCCTAAAAAGTGATCCCTGGAAACATCATTGTTACATCTAGATCTGACATTTACCACAGGATTTACTACGGTTTCCCATTCTGCCGCCCAGTTGTTGACACTCCTTCCCTGAGTTGAATCAGGACTATGTAACTATATTTAAATTTTCATTATTACTCAGTACTTGAATATTGAACTGTTTTCCATTGCTATGTTTGTGTAATTACTTTTATGTTTAGGCGATGGTTACCCCATTATTCTGCATTTTTGAGTAACCTCTGACCCTCCTGTCTCTCCGGGGTGGTAGAACTTACTACAATTGTTACCACATAGATATTTTTTTTTTCTTGATAAGTGTATCTCTGGTAAAGATTACTTGTTTTTTTTTGCCCTAATGTTCCTGGTGGTAGGAGACAATGCCGCTACCCCCACAACTTTTGCCACACTGTTTTGTAGCCTACATGACTCTCATGGTAGAGTCATTATTGTTTGTTTACCCTTTTCCCCCTCCCCCATTCCCCCCAGTTGCCCCCATTCCCCTACAGGGTATTTATTATATCTTTGCTTACTTGTCAATTTTGCTTGGTCATACTTTCGCCAATTCCCACCTACTACATAACCATGCTGCAGTTTATGTCTATTAATGCTAAAGTGTTGAACTCCCCCAAAAACGTAGGACTGCCCTTCGTTACTTTCATTCCCATAGAATTGATATCGTAGCAATCCAAGAGACCCACTCTTCATCCCCCCCATCTGTCTGACCACCATTACCCAACAGGTTTCTTTGCCAATGGCCCAACTAAGAAAGGAGGTGTCGCTATTCTTATAAACCGTCACTGCGACTTCCCCTCTTCCTCTCAAACTGTTGATCCTCTAGGTAAAGATCTTATATTAACAGGAGTATTAGACGTCAAGTTGGTCACCATGGCTTCCATATATGCCCCCAATACTAGCTAACTTCGCATTCTTAGAAAATTTCTCAGTGCTGGTCCAAAAATAGCTGTCGGCCAAGTAATCATCCTTGGTGACTGCAACTTAGTATTAGATCCCAAAATGGACAGAACGGACCCTGACGGCCAAGCCCCCTCATCACACTCGCTACACACCTCTAAAGCCTTTGGGCTCCTATTATTGGAATTTGGTATTTTTGACGCCTGGCGAGCCTTACACCCCACGATGAGAGATTACACTTTCCACTCCCGGGTCCACCACTCATACTCCATAATAGACTATATGTTTCTAGACAAATGGTCCCTACAACAAATCCGTAAGGCTAATATCCTTCCTATAACTTGGTCAGATCACGCCCCCCTTGTTGCGACTATGGACCTTACCCATAATATCCCAGCTGCTAGACCCTGGAAATGTAATGAATTCTTATTATCTTCGGTAGAAGCTACTCACACAATTCAGTCCTCCTTGAATGACTTCCTCAAACATAATAATCCTGATGATACCTCCCCCATTAACTTTTGGTGTGCCCTTAAGACGGTAATCCGTGGGACTACCATTCAAATTGGCTCCAGACTTAAGCGTCAGGAAAGAGCAACACAGAAATCCTTGGACAATCAAATTCTTATACTAGAGGGTAGACACAAGTTAGATCCCAATAACTCCTCCCTTTTAAAGGATATATTGAAACTCAGAGCTGAATTGTAAGTTTATACACTGCGCAAGGTTAATGCGAATATTGCCAGAATGAACCAAAGATTTTATGTAGAAGGAAATAGGGCATCCTGACTTCTGGCTAGGAAACTGAAAGGCAAAGAAATATGAGCTTTAACTAAAACTCTATATAAACACTGCTGGTGCCAAACTCACTAACCCGCTGGATATTTCCAACGCCTTTGCAGATTACTATGCTCCTCTCTATAATTTAGTTGACGACGACATTATCCCCCAGCCCTCCCCAGAGTCTAGATCGGCCTTTCTCTCTGGTATATCCCTCCCTACCCTCTCAGCCCAATCCCTTGACTCTCTAAACACCCCCTGGATGGAGGAAGAAATCTGTCTTGACATTAAGTCACTGAAAAAAAGATAAAGCTCTCGGACCAGACGGCTTCTCAAATAACTTCTACACCGCTTTCCATTGTACCCTTGCCCCGGTACTTTTACGGGTGTTCGAGTCTGGTACTACATCGGGTGCATTCCTGCCAGAAATGCATGAGACCCATATTATCACCATACTGAAACCAAGTAAAGATCCATCATATCCCCAAAATTACAGACCTATAGCTCTGCTGAATACCGATATTAAACTAATTTGCCAAACTAATTGTGAACAGATTGAACCCTCGGTTCCCTAGCTTAATTCACCCAGATCAAGTCGGTTTTGTTCCAGGTTGTCAGGGACCAGATAACACCCGGAGAGCTCTCGCTATCTTAGAACACTATATATGCTCTGGATCCTCCCTGGTAACCAGGGCTGTGGAGTCTGAGGAAATTTCGAGTACCTGGAGTCGGAGTCGGCAAACAATGCACCGACTCCGACTCTGAAAATTATAATTAATGACTTCTCTACTGTAAGAATAAAGACCAATGCATGCAGTGTCTCACGTAACCGCAAAACAAACACGTTAAGTGACCGTGAAAAAGCATGCTTTTCATGTGCTTCACTATATGGCACGCAACGCACAATTCGGAGCACCAATACTTATAAATGTATTCTCCCTTGTAGTTTACAACTTATTTCCAACGTTCAATAAGGTTTTCAATACCTCGTTGGTAGAAATCACCTGGTGTAGACTCCAAAAATTAATTCAACCAAGCTCTCCCACCATACGCACAACATCTTTTTACGCGGATGAAGATCTTGTTTCATGCGCGGGGTCGTTTGTTTACCTTGGCTAAGCCATTCCTTACACTGGTTCATATTGATGTACAGGCACCATTTTTCATCGCCAGTAACGATCCGGTAAAGAAATCGTTCCTTGTGTCCATGAATTGAACGGTGACGAGCAAGCAAACGGAGATTGTGGCTCGTTGATTTTTGTTGTCGTCACAAAGAATGCGGAACTCATGCTCCACACTTCTGAACCTTTCCTATTGAGTGAAGATTCTTCTCTATAGCTACAAGAGCTTAGAAGGACTTGATGGAACAGCTTCTTGGATTCAACTGTTAGTGTTTATATTTATTTTAAAACATGCATGCCTGCTTGTCTGTATGAGGTTAGACATGTGTACATGTTTCTGGAAGAAACTGTCTATCCTAGGTTTTTAAGTGTGGTGCAAGGAATGTATCAAATACATTCGCATATTAATACAGAGGAGTCAGAGTCGAGGTGTCGGGGTCAGAAGTACGAGGAGTCGGAGTCGGGACATTTATCTACCGACTCCACAGCCCTGCTGGTAACACTTTCCCTAGATGCCGAAAAAGCCTTTGATAGGATTCATTCAAGGGCGCCAAACGGATCAGTGACACAACTACAAACCGCGAGGGGCGGCGGTACGCATCCTACGACCTTTTCATACCCCCACTATCCACGACGGCGTGGAGTTGAGAATAGAAAGAGCCCGAAGCGTGGCGAGCCCCGCGAGGGGACGCGGATACCTTCACAGGTATCTGCTTCCCCTCGGGGGCTTCACAGGTATCCGCGTCTGCTCGCCACGCTTCAGTGGCTCGCCATACTTTCTATTCTCAACTCCACGCCGACGTGGATAGTGGGGGTATGAAAAGGTCGTAGGACGCGTACTGCCGCCCATCGCAGGCTCGCTGCGCTCACCACGCTTCGGGTTCACGTTTATAGTGGGGGGTTGGCGTGGGGCTGCATTTAACATCGTAAGCCCCCATTAGGGTAACTACGCAGAAAAAGGGTAATTGGACCTATTAGTGATGGGCCTGTGAGCGCCAAATGTATGAAAATCGCATAAATCGCGTCCATCGCATACATTGTATGTATGTTTAAGAGTATACAATGCATGCGATTTACAATGCCCAAGATAAAAAAATACTTTCATTGCATGCATCTTATGGTGCAGAAACACATAAGATGCATGCGATGCTTGCGATTAATGCGATGCTAATCGTGGGCGCCGTGCTAGGAAAGCAGTACCCTCTGATGCATTTAAACTGGGAATGTGATCTTAATTTCTACTTAGAAGCTAAAGAGAGGTACCACCTGTTTTATCTCTTTTTAAAAGTTCTAAATGTATTTCCCATGAAACGGTTTTACTGCATATATTTAACCCCTGCCAGACTACACAAATTCTGGCCAGCACAGTCTAGGTTATGCTGGCGTGGTTGAAGATCAGTAGGTGATGTGGTTCACATCTGTGAAAGTTTGCTGCAATTGGCCAGTTACTTTGTGAAAACCATAAACAAAAATATCAAAATACCTTTCTGCCATACTTTGACATTATGCGTAAGCTTTTCAACCTGTAGTACAAATTACCTGTTCAATATTTGGCTTTTCAAAGGGTGGACTACCTAGAGAGCCTTCTACCACTGGTCGGATCATCTGTAGGATACATTTTCTTAAAAGCTGCAAGAAAATGAAAAACAATTAGGTCATTAAGATGGCTGTAACGTAATCAGAACAGATAAAAGCGGCAGAGCCAAATCTCACCTTAAACAGGTAAAAGTAAACTTGTTTGGTGTCTGTGTCCTCCTCCTTGTGTACAGACATGAAGAGGTTCTCTACATCCACTACCATGCCCAGCAAACGATTTATTTCATCCTCAGAGACATTTTCTAGATGTGACACGTGGTCAGCTATAGTGCAAAGCAAGTACATTCATATCAATTTTTTTTTTTAACAAGTGACCAAAGTACAGAGATATACTAATAGGGCCATATTCAAATATTTTTGCACCGACAGCCACTACGGGGCGCCCAACAGAGCTACTTAAATGTAACTCTGTTGGAAGTGCCTGGATGTTCTGGGGTGGAGAGCCCAAATCCATGGACAGTCAGCCATTTTGTTGTTGTGCCCAATCGTGCGGTTGGGTCTAGCCGATATGTGCGGCATAAGTAGCGCAATTAGCACGGCAAATAAAAATCAATTGCATATAACCTGGCGATCTCCTGTCACTTTAGACGGGGGATCAAGCTTGAAATGCCAATTGAATGTGGCCCACAGGTCTAAAGGCAACAAAGCTACATTTGAATGGCGCCATTGGGCTCCCTGTAGTGTCTGCAACCGTGAAAACATTTGCATATGGCCCGAATAGAGTCTAAAAATGTTTTTATGATAGTGGCAAGAAATCCTTCACATGTCTTGGTTTAATAAAACAGGACAATTACAAATAACATATCATTATGAAGTGGAGACCTTTATAATGTTTACCCAAAAGGGGGGGGGGGGGGGGTCCACTTGGGGAGGGCATGGCCTTGGGTCATGAACCATGCTCACATACCCAGCACTTACAGGGATGCTGGGCTGCCCCCAAACGCTCCACTCATGTAATTTCAAAATCGACAGGTACAGCGTAGCAGGAACACTACATCCTACATCTGGATGCATGACTATCAAAAAGTAATGGTGTCGGGTAGTCTTCCCAGTTTTGTTCCACCTTTACTCATAGTGAATTCAATTACTGATCCAAGATGAGAAGTTGATAGAAAGCCTGATGATTCTATACCTAGCGAGTGTCCACAGCTCCGGCATGGCTCACTCAAGCTGGCTGCAGGTTGCTGAAGATCCATCCTTGGTGCGGTCTGTGGGTTGGGGTTTTTCCACCCATTGCATTTACAGATGTCATTTGCCTGACACAATAAGGAGATAATATATTTATATATCATTTCAGTATAGCATTCTTGAGATTGTCAAAACTACAAACGTATAACTATATGCCATGTATATAATGGTCGCCAAAATGTCTTGAGTGACCATATGGGTCAGGGAATGGCAAAACCTCTCATTAATACCAAACACTCATGCAACTTATTGACAAATGGTATTCCAGTGAGTCAATGCATTGTTCTTTCGCTATACATAACAATGGGGGTTATTCTAGTTCATTCTTTCTGACAAAATCCTTCTTAGATGGACAAAACCATGTGCACTGCGGGTGGGGCAGATGTAACTTGTGCAGAGAGAATTAGATTTGGGTGGGGTTTTTCTTCAAAGTGAGATCTATATTGCAGTGTAAAATAAAGCAGTCAGTATTTTCCCTGCACAGAAACAAAATAACTCACCCAAATCTAATTCTATCTGCACATGTTACATCTGCCCCCCTGCAGTGCACATGGTTTTGTCCATCTAAGAAGGATTTTGTCAGAAAGAATGAACTAGAATAAACCCCAATGTCTTCTGCTGGGTGATCAGGTTTTCATTGACTGACACAATTGTCCCAATTCTATTAGCATTTATGTTCCCACCACAGTGAGTAAGTTACAGCGAGATGCCCCACAAGGCTGCAATCAAAAAACCTGTGCATCTAGGGAAAGATAAAGCCGTTTTGAAGGGCGGGTGCCGATGCTTTGCACTCCATTGCTACAGTTGTGTGCCAGGGCAAGTTAATTGGACTGGCCCCGATGTTTTCAAGAAGTCTGTATCATTCCAAGAAAACATCAAAGTCTTCCAACTGCTCGGAGCCTCAGTGATTGGCAGCATGGGGCAAACTCCTTAAATGAGTCGTACAGCCTTTTATCAGTTCTGTTCTAATCTGTATTACTACCTGCGACAATGTATTGCACAGAACCGAAAGTTCTTTTTAAAAACAATATGAGGCGCATCATTTATTTTAATCACATTTTACAACAGACACTTCCTCTTATCTTAAACCCTAGAATTGTACATGCCAGAAGAGTTTGGGCTTATGGTACTGTAAACACCACTCTGACATATATTATTACATAAACAATATAGGACTGTTGGCTGAAATAATTTTGGGGGAGATGTTCCAAGGCTAAAAAGGTGCCCAAACACTACGGTTTTCATCCAAATCTGACATATCTGTACAATAAATCAGATTAAAAAAAGTGTAAAATCGCTTGTGTTTCACCTATGATTCCAAGCGCACTCAATGCAGCTCAGCGCTTCCCAGACACTGCCCGCCCTGCCGTTGCATGGTCACCCCTGGGTGCTCAGCTCACCAGGGTTTTTTTTTTGTTTGTTTTTTCAATCTCCTGCACCAGCAGCTCTCCGGGAGGTTATATGGGATAAATCACATGTGATTTATCCCATGTAAATAATAGCAAGTGCCAAATCAATAGTGGGCTCTCCTGGGGTGCGCAGGGGAAACTGGACCAGACTTGTCCTCAGGACAAGTCGGACAAGTGTATGGGGGCCATAACTCTCTCTGCAGATGTTATATATGCTCCAACTGCAATGCAGCATGGTTTTATCCATCTGCAGAAATTGCAGCCTTGCTAACAGGTCTGAATCAATCCCATTGTCTTATTCAGTTGGCGGTCAGTGTTGGCTCCTTCAATATGGGACTGGTGCTACAGATTGGATTTTTATATAAACATGGAGGATGTAAGATCATATAGACCTGGAGAAGCACTCTGTATTTATTGACATCTGGCTTCACTGAATGGAGGTCAAGTCTTCTTCCTTCTACAAAGCACTAGTGCCTCAGCACCAGGTATAGCTGTATATAATCAGATTGGTTAAAATCCTTATTGACCACCTAATTTTCCTTCACCTCCTTTCTTTGACTAATCTTTCCCTCCTCCATAAACACTCAGGGGTAGAAGTATGAAACAGGGATAAGGGAGAAGTGATAAAGTGCCTGATACTTTATCACTGGCCAATCCACTCTTAACTGTCCCTTTTTAAACCCAGCCTGTAACTGAACAGTCAGGAGCTGATTGGCCAGTGATAAAGTACCAGGCACTTTATCACTGCTTCATACATCTACCCTTCAGTTTTTTGTACAAGTCACTATTGATTTGTTTGTTCCTTTGAGGTTTTGGGTGTACCAGCTTGGTATGTAGAATATAAACAGTATTGTGGTTTTTAGGAGTACACAATGTCCAGTTCTCAAAACAGGAATTGTTATTTTATATATGTTATGACATTTTTCTATATGTTGCAATTTTTTTTCAAAATTAAAAAGAAAGAATTAAAAAGAAAAGTTTCTAATACATAGCAACATTTCACAGTATTTACGGTATATAAGCAGATTTTTTCCCCCCATTAAAACATTCATGCACAAGAAATGGTTTAAACGAAAAAACATTTTCTAACTCTAAAATAAAATACTACAGCACCATTTATGAGGACTAAATTTAGAATTGAATAATAATAATAAATAATGTTGATTCCAAAATTAAGGGGTAGATTTATAGAAGTGGAGATGTTGCCCATAGCAACCTGGTTCCAGATATTCTTTTTTTTTAAAGGTGCTAGATAAATTATATTATTGGTTGCTATGGGTAACATCTTCAATTCTATAAGCCCACATGTTAGTAAATATACCCTAAAAGTAATTGGGAGATGCAAAAGGTTAAAAAATAAGGATGGCACCATTTGGCTGACCACAGTCTTCAGACATATTGGGAACTCCCATAATTAGATCCATTTACATCTCTAATTTCCACTAGGGAAATGGGATGGGAGTCCATGCTCAAATCAAATTATTTATGGTTAATTCTGGTACCTGTAAATAAAACATAACAAACAAGAGCACAATACTGTCTACCAACACATAACTGAATCATAAGGCCCCCATACATTAGTCCAACCTGTCCTAAGAAAAAGTGTGACCTGATTGCCCTGGCAGCTCCCTGGGAGGGGTCGCACACGATTAGGCACTTGATGTGCCAAGATTTGCATGCGATTTATCACATGCAACTCCCGGGGAGCTGCAGGGGGGCGGCGGACACAGAGGCAGGAATGAGGGGAAGCCGGCGAGGGGAACAGAGAGCCGGGCAGGGGAAGCCACTGATTGGTTGAGAGCAATCACTGGCCGCCCGGCTCTCATCTTGGCGGCTCACCGGCGTCCCTTGCCTGCCGCCTCTGTGTCCGCCACCCAGCTTCCCCTGCCGGGCTCCACATAAGATTTAGCAAATCTTATGTGTAGCCGGTCCAACCTCCCGACTCCGATCCGCATGGGACAGCGCATCGGGTTGGACGGGATGTCTACACATGCGATTTGGGCCAATTTCATGACCCGATGTCATCCAAATCGGGTGACATCGGGCCCAAATCGCATAGTGTATGGGGGCCTTAAGGATGGCAGGTAAGCAAAATTTTACTAAAACAATTGAAAAAACTAAATTCCTCAATAAGAAACTTTAGCTTAGGGTTGTGGGGAAAGTATGCCGATACTCTAGGGGTACTATGACACAAGAACATTTTGGAACCACTTCCTTGCGAGAAGCTTTCTAGGTGCAACTGAGTATTCTTGGGAGACATCAATTAGCACAGAACCATGAAACAAGAAAGACATTCAACTGCAGACTGCAGTTTACTAGTAAACTCACATGTGAGGAGATTATACAGTCATTATATGCCAATGCACCAAAAAAAAAAAAAAAAAAAAAAAAGGGGATTCACTTGGAACAAACTACAGAGGTTTGAAAAGTAATTTTCACATTACTATAGTACTGCTTTTACATCACAGAAACGGGTATTGACCCTGTATTCTTAATTGGGACTTTAAAACGGGTCTGAACCTTAAGACCTTTCACATTGCAGGTGAAAACCGTTTTAAAAAGCATTTAATACCAAACCTGTTTAACCCCCAAGGGACACGTTTCAAGCCATAGAAATAGAGCCATTCACACTGCCTAAAAAACGGCTTTGAAACGTGTAGGACTCTGCTTTTTAAACGTGTTGAAATAACAGTTAACTTTAACCGGTAAATCAACTCTGGCACCTTCACACTGCAGCCTTAAACGTTTTAGAAAGGAAAAAAAACGGCAATATACCGTTTTAAAAGTGCAGTGTAAAAGGGGTATAAATGGCCTCAGACTCACTTGTTTTAAAATCTAGTAGAATGCATGTAAATGGGAATTACATAAAACAACCTCCCGTACACATCCAGATGGCTAAATATATCTGCAGATATATGGACCATTGACGATATGTCTGTAATTGATGTCACACCTCTCAGCCACCCAGCTTTAAGGCCCCTATACATACATTAGGGCAATTCACATGAAATTTCTGCTCTTTTCATGCAATTGTGCGACTTCTCTGAGAAGAGAAGTTGCATAAGTGTATGCCCAGCTGAATATTCTCTGATGGTACCTGCAAATATTTTTCCCTTTTTTGTAATTCAAAGCAAATCACATTTCAGGTGAACAGATCCTTTAAGTTAACCACAGTACGCCAAATATAATAGACATGCAATTTCATAGCAATTAAACACCTGCTATTGCAACAGGAGAATTTTGGATAACGGATTATTCTGTATTTCAGAATATTTTAATATTTCAATTATGTATTTTGAAGTATCTTGCATTTATGCTGTATAAACACATCAACCACATGAAATACGCACAAATATATTTTATTTATTTAAAAAACAAGGTTTCAAAACATGAAACAAAGTTTGTGTACTATCTCAGACACTGACTTTGAATGGCAAGCAATCATTTTCTTGTACATATATAGTGCCAGTTACATATCATGTCCTCAGTAGTGCTGTTACAGATGTCCCCAGTAAGTTTTTTAGCAAAAAAAAAATACTTTTTTTTTCGCTTTCTGGAATGTATGGTTTTCGGAATAATTTGGATAACGGATATTTGGATAAGGCAGGGCTTGACAAATTTTTTTAAAATCTAGGAGCCAGGATGAAAATGTAGGAGCCAGAAAAAAAATAGCGACAGTGTACGCCAAAAACTAACACCATAATGCCTATTACACGTCACATACCCATTACACATACCCACATGCCACAATGCCCATTAAACATTATGCCACACACCGAAAAACCTTTTGCATACTATACCACACACAATAATGCCCCTTTCAGACCGCACTTAAAAACCGGTATTTTGCAGATTTGTAACCGTTTTAAAACGGTAATCTGTGCGGTCTGAAAGGTGCAGGACCACTTAACCATTTTACAAAAGCCGATTTTGTAAAACTGTTAAAATGGAGGGTCCTACCCGTTTCAGACCCGGTATTTTGGCATCAAAATCGGCTCTGAAACGGTATTTAGGACCCAGCCAATGAGTTGGGTCCTAAATTCAGCGCAGTGAATATTTAATAAACTCTCATTAAATATTCACAGCACTGGAGCCGTCCCCCCTCCCCCCCCCCCCCCCGCGCGTGTGTCGACTACCCCCACCCAGGGGGGTGCAGGCCACACAGGTGGGGCAGGCTGGCACTTGCAGGGGGGTTCAGGCCACACAGGCCTGTTTTTCTGCATCCAGGGTCTAAGCCAAGTTAAAAATGGGGTTTATATATGAAATGGTATAAGGAACACTACATCATTCTGTTCTGATTGTACTTATTTATCACTTTCTCCTTAAAGGTCTGACTTCTGCATTTAACATTGGTATGCTATGACTTACACCCTTTGGATTTGATTCCGAGTGAGCCTGGATGTCAGATCAGTGGGTCCAGTTGCATCTCAATATTGTATGCAGTGCACACTGCCTCTGGGTGCAGGGGGTCCCACGCCACAATCATATTATAAACTCTCCGAATACCATGTCAATGCTTCACAAATACCAAACAATGGCGCAGAGATTACAGCATACACAGCAGAGAAGCAGACACCATGTTACCGGAGACCTGCGAATGTGCAGTAGACTCCAGTAAAGTGCTAGCATCTAGTTAGAACTGTGCATTGTAGCCTGACACAAGCCTCCGCTTCTTATGCTGTGTACACACGGGTACAATCAGCATGAGATTTTCACTATATAGTCAAAATCTCATCGGGATCGCATGGGTTTTTAACCCTTGCTATCCCACCCAATGTGCATTCACGTATCGCAAGCAGAAAGTCTTGGCTGCATAGCCTACATAAAGATGGAGCCGGCTCCATCATTGCGGGGGCTGGCGGTGGACTCGCCACGTGCATCCCCTTACAACGGAGCTCCCCCTGCCACTACACCGCCACGATCCTCTCCCTCCCTGAAGCGGAGACTGGCAGGGTTCCCGTCCCCCTCCAACAGTAAACTGGGATGCTCGCGCATCCCAGTCGTGTCTGCGCCGGCGCTACATCTGTAGTGCAGAACTGCACTATATAGTCAAAGTTGTATGCAGATCGCATTCATACCGTGCAATGCGATCCTGATACAATCTAATCTGATCACATCACATCACATGGAACTAGCACTGTGGGTACACACCATTAAGCTGCCATGAGCTGTACCATTTTTCAAATGTTTTCTTTCACACAAGTCTACAGAAACATGGTGCCAGGATACTTTTCCCAATACGCTTCTGCAAGGTAAGTATAGTCAATGGATACAAAGTGCGCTTATGCGGTTTCCGGGTAGCCTAAATGAGCTTTTATCAATGAATGCAAATTGCATTCAGGGTGCAACTGTGACCTCCCCTCTATATCCCTATATACTTACTGTTTTAGTAACTGTACCTTCCATATAACTGGTAACCATAATAAAAATCAAACATCAACAATTAATGGAAGCACTCTACCCAGCTCCAATGCAGCAGAGGACATCACGCCCCTCGCGTACCTTGCACGCCGAGAACACTCCAAGCTTCTCGAGCTTCTTGGCCCGGGGAAGGGCTCTGACTTGGGCTTTCCTCTGACTGGCCCGCTGCTGCTGGCTCAGGCCGGGCCGGGCAGGATCACTACTACTACTGCTGCTAGTGGTGGTGGTGTTGTTGGTGGTGGAGCTGCTAGCCGCCGCAGCGACGGAGGTCCCGCTCTGGCCGCTGGCTGGAGGCTGCTGCTGCACACTGCTCCTGGACTGCGAGGCCTGGACCAGCTCAGCCATAGCAACGATGTACGCCGCGCGCAAATTCAATAAAGTTGCGCAGTCCAAGCCAGGCCATCTGCAGGTCACCGCGCATGTGCGAGGCGAGAGGGACGCTGGGAATTGTAGTTTTATTGCAATTCCATCGCCCTGCCGTTATCACACCAAAACGGATCATTAAGCTGAGCCTCGATCCACCGGAGCTCTCAGTTAGAAGATACGGATCTTTTAGACGGAACCTCTGTTCGTTTTAAGAAAAAAAGGGGAATATACATGACCAAGTAAAAACACTGATTGATGGCTGGGTGCAGAATCGCCATCGATGGCGTCTGCACCGATGGCCATCCCTGGCAGCAGCAGCTAATCTTTCTATCACTTGTAGTCACAGCACTGTACTGTCTCCAGAGGTAGTACATCTCAGCTGCCACAGGTGGCAGCACTGAGATCAGGAAAATGTACTGCAATGGAAAACGAAGCTGAAACGGATCACCTTTTGGGAATAGGCGGCACACTCACCCCGAATGGGATCCGTTCAAAAGATCCGGTTCGTTCGCGAACTGGCCGTCTCTAATAGCTATTAATTTACTGACATGTATATACCTCCCAACATGACACTCTCCAGGAGGGACACATCGCTCTGTTTCTGGACTTCCATCTTAATGTATGATTCATACCCTCCAACATTTGAGGGGCAGAAATCGGTACACATTTAGGAAGGGGGCGTGACCACCTGAAAAGTGGGCGTGGTCACGGGAAAAGTAGGCGTGACCACGCCCCCTTTCCAAATGTGTAATGAGCATTTTTTTCCCCACATTATTCTTGAAGTCTTGAAGACAGTGTGAAGTAACATAGTGGCCCTGGGGGGCATATGGCAGTGACCCTGCCCCCTGGCCGAGCACCTAATGAAGCTGATGGGCTGCTGGCATATTAAATCAATATATTTAATATACTTATTTTTAAATAAGTATATTAAATATACTGATTTAATATGCCAGCAGCCCACTACTAAGCCATGTCACACGAGCACTGCACAAAACGGGAGGAACACGATGCTGGATTATACTATGAGAGTCACTCAGCTCAGCTGGCGTGATAATTAAATTTACACAGCCACCGTCCTACTTGCTGCAGAGTCACTGGCTCTCTGGAGGATGATCCTGATCGGGCTGTGTGGCAGGCAGCGGCGCCGGACCGGGACCAGGACCCGCTGCGTCCTCCTGTTGAGATCCCCCCCTCTTGCGCGCCCTGACTAGCCACCGCAACCTCTCTGGCCGGCTCACATGATCAGCGCCGGTGAGGGCAGAGTCTCTCATCCGTCCCCTGAGTGCGCGGCATGGAGCGGCGCTGGCGGCATGTGACGTCATGCAATGCCTGCCCGCCACAATGCACTTATGGGAACGGAGCCTAGGAGGGGAGAGCCGGCGCACCACAGTGCAAGAACCACAAGCAAGAAGCAACACAAGTACCACAAGTGCAAGCACCACAAGCAAGCAGCTCCGGGGCCAAGCACTACAAAAACGGTACATTCGGTACAAAGTGATTTTGCCGGTACAGACTGTTAAAAAACGGTACTGTACCGGCAAAATCGGTACAGTTGGAGGGTATGATGATTACCATCATCTGTGTTGAACATTTAATTGATTAGAAAGGTGTTTCAACACAGGTGATTCACCATCATACAGTAAGAGGGAAGTCCAGGAACAGAGCATTGTGTCCCGGGTATGGGTAAAATCCGGACCAGGACAAAACCCCCGGACCGCCGGACCAGATATCAAACTCTGCATTTTGGAGGTTGTAGCAGTGGCGGAACTCCCGGAGGCAATGGAGTCATCTGCCGCCGGGCGCCAGCCTTAAAGGGGCCACTGGCTCCATTGCCTCCTGGGAGTCCAGCCAGAGGTGCTACAGCCCCTGTAAGACAAAGTGCCCCACTATTATTTGTATTACACTCGCTGCGCTGCTGTGCAGCAGCTGCAGCAGAAAGAGGCTGAGGAGCTCTGGCGGCTGGTGCTTCCCTCCTCCTCAGTCCTCGTGCGCCGTGTGGAGGCGGAAATGTTGGACGCGTCTGGTCCAGTCCCCGGCGCCACGGAGCAGGAGAGTAGTAGCAGCGCCGGCGGCCGGGCACAGTGAGCAGAGCAGCGGAGGCAGGGAGCAGGACTGAAGCAGCAGCTGAGTGGCCGGGAACGTAGGCGCTGGCGGGAGCAGGTGATTAGCGGCACTGCGGCAGCCAGGGACCATGATAAGGGCAGCGGCAGCCGGGACCACATGAGAAGGCCAGTATCAGGTGAGCAAAGGCCGGTATCAGGTGAGCAAAGGCCGGTATCAGCCAGCAGAGGCCAGCCCCTGTGAGCCACTCACTGCTAGTGGGAACAGATCTGCTTCCTCTTCCTACCTTCTCCTGTACCCCTCTCGACTCACCCTCTGCCACCTCGCCCCATTTCACCAAGTCACCGTGACCTCACCCCCTGTCAGCATGCCCCTCTTCCCCTTCTTGCCTCAGCCCATCTCCTCATCCCACCACCTCACCCCTTATCACCTCAGCCCATCACCTCGCCCCTTCTCACCTCAGCCTGTCACCTTGACCTTTCTCTTCGCAGCCCGTCACCTCACCCCTTCTCACCGCAGCCCATCAACTTGTCCCTTCTCACCTCAGCCCGTCACCTCGACCCTTCTAACCTCAGCCTGTCGCCTTGACCCTTCTCTTCGCAGCCCGTCACCTCACCCCTTCTCACTGTAGCCCGTCACCTCACGCCTTCTCACCGCAGCCCATCACCTTGTCCCTTCTCACCGCAGCCCGTCACCTTGTCCCTTCTCACCGCAGCCCATCACCTTGTCCCTTCTCACCTCAGCCCGTCACCTCACCCCTTCTCACCTCAGCCTGTCACCTTGCCCCTTCTCACAGCAGCCCGTCACCTTGCCCCTTCTCACCGCAGCCCGTCACTTCGCCCCTTCTTACCACAGCATGTTATTTCGGCCCTTCTTACCACAGCCCGTCACCTCGCCCCTTCTTTTCGCAGCCCATCACCTCCCCCTTCTTACCGCAGCCCATCACCTCTCCCACTCTCACCATAGTACATCATCTCGCCCCTTCTCACCTCAGTCAGTCGTCTTGCCCTGTCCCCTCTCGTCTCAGCCCATCACCTCACTCCCTCTTGCCTAAGCCTATCGCCTCACCCCCTCTTGTCTAAGCCTGTCACATCGCCAGCTCTCACCTTCTCCACTTACCTCCCCCATCTCTTAGTCTCACCTCTCTCTCTCACCTGTCTCCCTCTCTTTATCCCCCCCCCCCCCATGCTATCTCTTTCCTCTCCATCACCTTTTCTCTCCCCTTTGCTCTCTCTACTACCCCATCTCTATCACGCTCTATCTGCCTGGCAGTTTCTTCTCTTTTTCTATCTCTCTCTGTCTCTCTCTCACCTACTCCCCTCCCTCTACCCCTTCTCTCACTGTCCCTCCATCTTACCTGTCTCTTTATCTCTCTCTGCCCTAGTCTCGCACTCCTCCCTCTCTTGTTCCTTCCCTTTTCTCTATCTGACATGTCTCTCACACCTCTAACTCCTCTTTTTTCATGAAAAAAAAGCTCAAAAGAATGTGTGGGATGCCAATTTATATAAGATGAGGGGTCTCTGGTACCCACACATGTTTTCACTGAGTGCTACCACTGCGCCATGGTGCCCAGAGAACAGTGCCACAATCTAACTCCCTCTGTAACCATATCATCCCTATTAATGGTGCCCCCCCTGCAGAGAGGTGCATGGAAGATGGCATTGAGAAGTTCAGGGGGACGGAAAAGTGCAGGAAAGGAGGGTGAATGGGGGGATGGAGAGGTGGAGGAAGAGAGAGGTGAAGAAGTGATAGGTCAATGAGAGGTGCAAGGAGTGAGAGGTGTAGGGTGAGAGGTCAAATGAGATGTGGGGGTGACAGACGTAAGGAGAGGTGCAGGGGAGGAGGGAATGAGGTGACAGGGGGACAGAAAGGTGCAGGGAAGGAAGGAGTAAGAGGTGCAGTGGTAACTGGGATGAAGAGGTGGACGGAGTGAGAGGTGTAGGGTTGAACAGTCGATGGTGAGGCGGAGGGGTGACAGATGGAGGTAGAGGAGCAAGGAAGGAGAGAGTGAGAGTAAGTTAAACCATGAATATATGCTGAAGTCCGTGGCACCGTAGAATATTGCATTATATATAATAAAGTGTGTGTATGGGGGGGCACCAACATTCATCTTGCCTCCGGGCACCTGGGACGAACTTACGCCACTGGGTTGTAGCGTCCGGTCCAGGGGGGGGGGCCTGTCCGGGGGGCTGCCTGTGACACCTGTCACCAGCGAGTGGAGGAGGGGGAGAATAAAGTCTCCCTGTATGATCCGAGCATGTAGCAAAAACCGGACGGTCTAGACCACATGGGGAGGCTGTAATCTCCCCTCTCCCATGTCCCTGGTGATAGCTATCACAGGGACCCCCCCAGACAAGACACCCCCCCGAACAGGACACCCCCCGGACCCTACAAGCTTTTGATGTCCTGTCCGGCGGTCTGGAGTCTAGTCCGGGTCCGGTTTTTACATAGTCCCTTGTGTCCCTCCTGGAAAGGGTCACGTTGGGAGGTATGTACTGTATATCTGTCATTATTATATATATATATATATATATATCTGCAGAAAAATGTAGAAGGAAGCGCTTCTTAGTGTAATTAACGTTTTATTAAAAGGCAATCTGCCACTTTGTAAAAAGGTAAAAGAATTACAAATGCTCGTACCACACAGTACATCAGTGTGGGCTTAAATACCACATGATATAAATGATTTCCATACGACACAAGTCACCGTCATGAAGTGGAGCTGGGGAACTTCAGCTGGTCTCAACACGCTGGATCTGTAGCTGGCTGCCACAATTTCTTCCAGTTTACAGCGGCTCTCCCTCTCCTGTACAGTGACCGGTGTGCAAGTAAGCGTCTGGTGAGGCACGCCCAAACTAGTTTCGTCATGGACTTCGTCAGTGGGCATTTGTAATTCTTTTACCTTTTTACAAAGTGGCAGATTGCCTTTTAATAAAACGTTAATACACTAAGAAGCGCTTCCTTCTACATTTTTCTGCAGATTGTTTTAATCCCTACGGATCCAGGGATTCCCCCACTAGTTGGAAAGCTGCGGTCCTAAAGTTTTAAGGATCTAGTGTGTCCCACGAAGCAGAAACCTGAAAAAGGACTGTGACTGTATCATCACCCTAACACTCAGGTGTAGTGGTCTAAGAAAAAACATTTCTAAGCTAAAAAAAACTAGCGCATCTCCAGCTGTATCGATATATATATATATATATATATATATATATATATATATATATATATATATATATATATATATATATATATATATATATATATATATGGTCCCCGAGGCATTTTCCACCAATACAAACGGCCCATGTCCCCAAAATGTTCCTGACCCCTGATATAGGCATACGAGAGCATTTTACTACAGCCTCTCGTCGTCAAACCGTCACTTACTCTAAATTAGTATTTAGTTGGACATCAAAATAAACAGGGAAAACCATAATAATTATTTACTGTTTCTAGTTGGAACTTTATGCTTAAATATAATCTATAAACATTAAATTGGCTTTATCATTTTATATTAATTTAGCCTTGAGGAAGATATGTAAATAAATAAATGTATAAAGCAATGAAAACAGTGGAGGTGTAGTCAAGTGGAGAAGATGTCCATAACCAACAATCAGCATCTACATAATACATAGGGCATAATACATTCAATGCTCTTCGTTCACTGCTTTCCGGCAAGCAGGGCTAATTTTTGGCAAGATGGCAAATCATTTTGCAGAAAATGGTTTTAGCCGTATTCAACACTCACTGTTCGCCAAAATTGAACAGCAAGCTTCATCCTGTTCGCCATTTTATAGTCGCCATTATTCGCTGTTGGTTTTCTATGGGGAATTAAGCATTGTCCATCAAAAGTGTATTCAATGTGAAAATGGAGCATGGTGTTCGCTTCTTTTTTGTGTGCAGTTTGCCGTTTTGCTCTCGGACTCTACTTCTAAAATAACTGTTTATTATTGATTTTTTTTTTTTTGGCGTCTACTAGTCAGTTTATTATTTGAAGGATCATGATTATTTATTTCTTTACAAGCGCCACATTAATATATTTGGTACTTATGAGTTATCTGGGCGCCCGATTTTTTGATTGTATGCCTTAAGTTAAGGCATACAATCAGATGCGATGCGATGCGATATCGCATCGCATCGCATGCGACCATCGGATGCGATGACCCGATTTTTCCATAGGAATCAATGTTAAAATGGACTGAGTCCATTTTAACATGGAATTCAATGGGAAAAAGGGGTCCATTTCATACCCCTCCTATCCAAGTGGGCATGGAGTTGGATATAAACCTGTGGCGAGCGTAGCGAGCCACCGAGCCCGAAGCGTGGCGAGCGAAGCGAGCCCCGCGAGGGGACGGTATTCTGTGTCCCCTCGCGGGGCTCGCTACGCTCGCCACAGGTTTATATCCAACTCCATGCCCACTTGGATAGTAGGGGTATGAAATGGACCCCTTTTTCCCATTGAATTCCATGTTAAAATGGACTCAGTCCATTTTAACATTGATTCCTATGGAAAAATCGGGTCATCGCATCGCATCGCATCGCATCCGATGGTCGCATGCGATGCGATGCGATGTGCCCGATCCGACCCGATTTAGAAATCGGGCGCCCGGATAACTCATAAGTACCATATATTTTTATTTTTTTGTTGTAATTTTGTTTCCTCCATGAAGCATTTGATAAAGGCAGGGGCTTCATATTGGTTTCATGCTTGATGTCAGGGGTTAAGTGCTCTGCCAGGGTTAAATGCAAGGCCGTCTTAACAGCAGTGTGGGCCCCTGGGCAAAGCAATGCACTGGGGCCCTTACCCATTATCCCCTCCTAGGGGTGGGGGCAGGGCCGTTTCTAGACAATTTAGCTCCCAGGGCGAAGAAATAAAAATGCGCCCCCCCCCCCCCCCCCAATACATAGCATGGTATTATAGTAATTTCGCGCGCCGAAGGCGCGCGCCGAAATAGGGGGTGTGGCTTGATATTAAAAGGGGTGTGGCTTAATGTAAGGCGTGGTCTAGCAGGAAAACAATTACCTTATATCACACTTTTGCAACCTGCAAGACCAGACATTGGTTGCTGCAGGAATTGTTATTGTCCTCCCGCACTTAAGTTGGCTGGCTGAAGGCCACACAATGACCTAGTACGCCTCACAATGACAGGCTACTTAAATCATTATACACTATTTATCTGTGATGCCAATTACACATTACGCCGTACACTGTGATGACGATTACATATTACGCCGCACACCGTGATGACAATTACACATTACACCGCACACCAAGATGCCCATTAGACCACACACTGTGATGGCAATTACACAATACTCCCCACATCGTAATGCCCATTACACATTATGCCCCATGTGCCGCTGCCGCACAACCGATGCTGTTTACTAATATGCCCCCACAGTGCCAGATATGCCCCCACAGCGCCACAAATATATACCCCACAGTGCCACATATATGCCCCCACAGTGCCACACATATGCCCCCACAGTGACACAAATATATGCCCCCACAGTGACACAAATATATGCCCCCACAGTCCCACAAATATATGCCCCCACAGTGCCACACATATGCCCCCAGTGCCACAAATATATGCCCCCACAGTGCCACAATTATGCCCCACAGTGCCACACATATGCCCCACAGTGCCACAGATATATGCCCCCAGTGCCACAGATATATGCCCCCAGTGCCACAGATATATGCCCCCAGTGCCACAGATATATGCCCCCCAGTGCCACAGATATATGCCCCCCAGTGTCACAAACATATGCCCCCAGTGCCACAGATATATGCCCCCAGTGCCACAGATATATGCCCCCAGTGCCACAGATATATGCCCCCAGTGCCACAGATATATGCCCCCCAGTGCCACAGATATATGCCCCCCAGTGTCACAAACATATGCCCCCAGTGCCACAGATATATGCCCCCAGTGCCACAGATATATGCCCACAGTGCCACAGATATATGCCCCCCAGTGCCACAGATATATGCCCCCCAGTGTCACAAACATATGCCCCCAGTGCCACAGATATATGCCCCCAGTGCCACAGATATATGCCCCCCAGTGCCACAGATATATGCCCCCCAGTGCCACAGATATATGCCCCCCAGTGTCACAAACATATGCCCCCAGTAACAAACTTACTTGGAGAGGGGAGGGGAGCGCATCGTGCTTCTCTCCTATCCCGCGCCCGAGCTCCTATTGGCTGACAGCGGCAGCCCAGTGACGTGGGCGAGGGGACGGAGAAACGCACGATGCGTTCCCCTCCCCTCTCCAGCGTGGAGTCGGGCGGCCGGGGAGACAGCGGCAGCGGCTGCGGCTGCGGCTGCGGCTGCGGGCGGGGGGGTTAGACTGCCGGGCGCCCTGGCTGTTTCAGAGGCGGACAAGCCGTGCGGCGCCCCGGGCTGCTGCACGGCTTGTCCGCCTCTAGAAACGGCCCTGGGTGGGGGCTGCTATCAGCAGCAGCTTTGATGTCCCACGGGTGGCAGGGGGTGCTCTATCTTCCATTCAACATGTACTGTAGGACCTGGAGCAGTAACTTCTGCTAATGACTCCTTTACTGCAGAGGTAGTGGGAGGGAGAACACTAACATGTGGAAGGGGGCACTGAGCTGAATGTAAATGACTTCCAGGGAGGTAGGGGGTGTTTTATACGCAGAGGAGGGTTGAATAATGGAGTGGGCTTAAAATTGTCATTTTCCTGTGGAAGGGCAGCTTGTTTGACTGCAGATATCACCATTATCTGGAAATAGATTTCTCAGCATTCAATAGTATAAAAAACCTAGAGTCCCAACTTTCAGGAGGTGCTGGGAACTTGGGGATCAGAGATCAGGAGCCAGAGCAATCCATTGACAAAATATAAAACTGTACACCAGACGTTTGGAGCTGGAGCAGGGACCGGCTGCTGGAAGGCTGATATCTTTGATTCGGGGCATGATAGAGACAAGCCGCTAGTGTCGACAGAAAGGGAGAGTCACAGAACCTGAAAAATATGACTGGGAATTGCAATTAACAGGTCGGATGTGGACTGCTGCTTTGAAGTTGGATATCTCCAGTTCCCCAGGGCCGATTTTCAAAATTCTGGTATCCCTGGAAAAAGTGGATCCTTAGCTATCAGCATAGGGCCCCACTGGGCCCTGGGCAAGTGCCCATTAAGCCAATATGAAAAGACGGCCCTGTTAAATGCTCATTGCTACATACCTCCCAACTTTGCCGGACCAGGAGGCGGGACACTGCTGATGCGCGCCGCAGACGAGCCAAAATTTTCGGGGCGTGACCTCATTTCAGGGGCGTGGCCTATACACGCAGCTCTTTTGCGAGGCCACGCCCCCATTTTGCCGCTATGGGGGCATGACCCAGAGGCTCTGTGAGCCTCTAGCCATGCCCCCAGCCCCCTGGCTGCGGGAATAGACGCTGTGCGCATGCGCACAGCGTTTATTCCCCGCTGCTTAGCAGCTGACAGGGGGACTCCCAACAGCCCCCCCTCACCGTGGGACACTGCCGGCCGCGGGAGGGACAGCGGGACAGGCCCTGATAATCGGGACTGTTCCGCTAAAATCGGGACCGTTGGGAGGTATGTTGCTATAGTGGTTAACACACTCTAATAGGTTAATAGGCTCTCTGCTGGGGGTTAACATGCTCTCTGCCAGGAAGGGGTTAACATGCTCTCTACCAGGAGGGGTTAATAGGCTCTCTGCCGGGGGGGGGGGGGGGGGTGTTAACATGCTCTCTGCCAGGAGGGGTTAATAGGCTCTCTGCCAGGAGAGGTTAATATGCTCTCTGCCAGGGGGAAGGGGGGGGGTAACCTGTCCTCCTGGTCTCAGCAGCCCCAGCACTGACATCTACAGCCATACAGGAGCAAGCAGTGTTGCGCTGGGGCTGCCGAGACCAGTAGCCGGAGGTCTGCTGTTGCTGGAATGCCCGGCAAAGAGGACAGGGTCTAGCAGCAGCAGCAGACTTCCGGCTCCTGAATGTGTGCTTTCAGGAGGCGTCGCTGCTGGTAGCAGGGCGGGCTTCTTGAGGGAGGGTAGCAGGCGCACGCCGGATTTGGTTATGTTCGTGTTGAATAGGGTGAGAGGAAGGGCTGGCGACGGACACGGAGGACAGCGGATGCACGGTGAGCGCATGGTGTACAAAAAAACAGTGGATGTTGAGCTGCGCTCGCTGTGCAGTTGAATACTGCACATAGTTGCCTACCCTCCTGCATTCTGCAGGAGACTCCCTGATTAGTCTAGCAATCTCCCTCATTTCACCTAGCTCACATTACACTGTTACATTTTTTGGGAAAAAAGGAATGAGAGAGCTACATTTACATTGAATCATCAGCACCATTTCCCAGCACTCTACCAAGTATAGTAGCTCTTACTAACTGCTTTGGGGATCATCTACATTTGGATATAAGTCATTTTAAAAGATTGCTCTCAGATGTAACAGTACACACCAACAATTCTAGGTGCCATGTTTACAATCTCTCCATATATGGAACTAGACACGCCCTTTGGGTGGAGCATAATACACCCCCTCAATGAGGCACTGTGTAAAATTCTACTACCTATAATATCTCTGATACTAGTTTTCAAAAGTAGGCAAGTATGGCCTAACATACCTCCCAACTGTCACAATTTTACCTTGACCATCCCGTTTTTTTTGTGGGCCGGCAGTGTCCTACAATTCAGGTGAGTTGGGAGTTCCCCCTGTCCGGCACTGAGGGGCTAGGGGCATGTCCAACAGCTCACAGAGCCACTGGCCATATCCCCAAAATTGGCGGAAACAGGACTTGACCTAGTCAGAGTGCTGTGAGTATAGACCCCACCCCTTTGTTGATAGGCCACACCCTCAAATGTTGGCGGGTACATTCGTCGCAGGCTAGGTCCCACCTCGCATCCCTCACAAGTTGGAAGGTATGACATATAATTTCATAAGATGTGCTTGATAAATGTTTCCTCAAAGCTGATTGGTTGCTATGGGCAACAACTGCACTGGTTCACTTCTTCACTCTCACTGCTCGATATATCTACCACCTAGAAGAGAGAGAGAGAGAGAGAGAGAGAGAGAGAGAGAGAGAGAGAGAGAGAGAGAGAGAGAGAGAGAGAGAGAGAGAGAGAGAGAGAGAGAGAGAGAGAGAGAGAGAGAGAGAGAGAGAGAGAGAGAGAGAGAGAGAGAGAGATGCAGCATTTGGAAATAATCCATTCCACGATATGGGGAAACAACAACGTTCCGTTTATACAAAAACTGTTTAAGTTACAAACCAACAAGAAATATTCATCTAAGTCACAACAATTGAAAAACACAGTCCATTATATGTTCTCGTGTTTTATTTGAACACATCATGTAAACATTCACAGTCCAGTGTAGACAAAGTATGTTAACCCCTAGGCCTGGGGTAGCCAACCGTAGTCCTCGAGAGCTACCAACAGTGCATGTTTTGCAGGTCTCCTCACAGAATCACAAGTGAGCTAATTAGCTCCATCTGTGTATCTTTTAAAATGTGTCAGTGATTAATGATTGCAGCTGTGCAGCAGCTAGGTTGTCTTGAAAATGTGCACTGTTGGTAGCTCTCGAGGGCTAGGGTTGGCTACCACTGCCCTAGGCTAATGACTTCTCCAAGAGCTAATTGGAGTCAGGAGTCAGCCACCCTGGAGTCCAATCAATGCGATGAGATTGTAGGTGTTTGTCAAAGCTGCCCTGCACTATAAAAAACACACACCAGTTTTGAGGTTTCTACTCTCAAGAAGCATTGCCTGATGTAAACCATGCCTCGCACAAAAGAGCTCTCAGAAGACCTACGATTAACAATTGTTGACTTGCATAAACCTGGAAAAGGTTACAATAGTATCTCTAAAAGCCTTGATGTTCACACCACAAAAGTGGATTTACAGTGGGAACAGTGGTGGATGGCATTTTTGTGGCCTGAATGAGGGTGATGAAAAGTGTCGCCCACCAGTTAAATCTGGAAGGTCACACATCCACACCTGCTGCAACCATAGCGGTCAGCAGGCAGAAATTATTTAAAGGTTTTAAATTTAGCCATATCTGTTTTAACTAGCCACGATCTGAGGTTTTTATCCCTAGAATAACATGCATGAGGTGAGTGTCAGAGAGACCAAGGCTAATGTCTGAGGTGATTACAGGCCAGTGTTTTTGCTACCTTTGGATGTTAGTTGCAGGGCCGTCTTAACATTAGGAAGGGCCCCTGGGCAACCTAGTTCACTGGACCCCCCCCCCCCAAATTAGTTTGCCAGGAGCCCACAGTCACCTCCCCAACCCTCACCTCTCTGGCTCCGTGCGGCAGCCAGTCAGCTTCCGGCGGCCGGGGATCCGATCATCTTCGCTGGGGGATCAGGGCAGCGGCGGTAGCTAGGAGCCTGCCCTGAAGTGGCAAAGCGCTATTAACTGGCGGGGCGGGAAGCGCTGTTGCATTTGAAAAGACTGGCCAGACGCTGATTGGCTGAATTCAGCCAATCAGCGTTCGGCCAGTCTTTTCAAATGCAGCAGCGCTTCCCGCCCCACCGGCAAATAGCGCTAATGGGAAAGATGGTGGCCGGGTGGCGGGGATCCGACCATCCTCGCTGGGGAAGGGGATCAGGGCGGCGGTGGCGGTAGCTAGGAGCCCGAAGCGGCGAAGCACTATTTGTCGGCGGGAAGCGCTGTTGAATTTGAAAAGACTGGCCGGATGCTGATTGGCTGAATTCAGCCAATCAGCATTCAGCCAGTCATTTTAAATGCAGCAGCGCTTCTCGCCCCCTGCCGGCAAATAGCGCTTCGCCGCTTCGGGCTCCTAGCTACCACCACCGATGCCCTGATCCCCCTGCCGGATCACCCAGTGAGGGTGATCAGAACCCCGGCACACGGACCCCCGAAATTAAATTCACTGCTAGCTAGGAGATGAAGCGCTATTTGCCGGCGGGGTGGGAAGCGCTGTTGCCTTTTCAAAGACTGGCCGGATGCTGATTTTCTGAATTCAGCCAATCAGCGTCCGGCCAGTCTATTCAAATGCAACAGCGCTTCCCGCCCCCGCCGGCAAATAGAGCTTCGCCGAATCAGGCTTCTAGCTACCGCCACCGCCCTGATCCCCCTGCCCGGATCCCCCAGCGAGGGTGAGCGGATTCCCGGACCCCGGCCACCATCTGCCCATCGTGCCCAATGGGAAAGACGGCACTGGTTAGTTGAGTCTGTTGGCAGCGAGTGAAACGACATCTCTTAAGCTGTGTACACACAGGGGCGATTTCAGCACATATTGCTGGCAATATGGTCCCTGAGCCAGTGATTTCATGTGCTCTGGGAGATAAATTGCTAGGAGCGCGCTCCCGCTGCCAGCCCTTCATGGTCGCAGGAGCATGCTCCTCCGATTATGGCTAAAAATTGCTGGTCTCTGGTACACAATGCACTGTGCACCAGCGATTTCTAGTCAAAATGAGGTAGAGACAGAATGAGACAGAATAGCTTGCAATTTTCAGCCAAAATCGCTGGTCGCTGATGAAAACAGTACACTGAGCAATATATTGCTGAGCAATTTTAAGCCAAGATCACTCAGCGACCAAATCGCACCGGGTGTACACAGCTTACGTCTCTCACACATGCACAGAGGCAATCACAAGGTAGAAGACTTGCTCTCGAAGCATTTGCTTTGCGTAGGCTTACTAGTAACCCATATGTCACGGATCACAGAGGAGGACACTACCTGTGTGAGAATTTGACTGTACCTGAGCAGAGGCGTGGAGTCTAACCGTGCCAGGGGTTTTCTGCCAGTGACCCCTCCAAGCGGGATTTGGGCTTTTGCGGCACCTGGCACGTCGGTCGCGGCCCTCTGCCCAGGCTTCTCGTACAGGTGCTGGTTACACTGGAAGTAGCAGTAGTCAGACAAAGTTTTAGCAGGTGCAGGTCACAGGTATAGCCGGGTCGGTAGCAAATAACAGATGGCTGGAGGTACACAGGGATTGAGCAGGTTCTTTGTCACAGGAATAGCCAGGTCAGTACCAGATATCAGGGAGCGTAGTGCAGACAAGGATTTAGCAGTTGCAGGTCACAGGGATAGCCAGGTCGGTAACAGTAAATCAGAAGGCTGGATACACACAGGTATAATGCTGGAATGGTGTGAGTACCTGAGACACTGGACACTGATAATACTATGCAGCACTGGATGACTTCAGGTATGAGCTTGAAACCAACAAGCAGTGAACAGAGACTGAATGAGCAAACTGAGAGTGGATCTCCCCAGGTACTGTGCAGATGGTGATTGCAGTCAGCTGTATAGGCAGGTAACACTGGAGTTTGCAGGATGAGCTTGGTGAACAGGTATTTGCAGGATTGATTACTTGCAGAGCCGGCCCTAGCCTAAATGATGCCCTAGGCAAGATTTTGGTTGGTGCCCCCTAGCACCACCACTAGTTCCGCATCTGACCCTGCTCCCCTTTCCCAGCACGATCAACCCTCATCATAGCAGTCATCATTTTGGTGCTCCTACCCACAATATTTTAAATAAAAACAGTGCACACATTCGATGCGCAGCCCAAACAGGGGTGTGTTCTTGCTGGGAAGGGGCATGGCCACACAATAGTACCCCCAATTAAAATTATGCCACACAGTAGTGCAAATTTATTCACATTATATCATGCGATGGTGTCCCTTATTCACTTTACATCACACAGTAGTACCACTTTACCTTATGTACATTATTATTCACATTATACCCTTAGAAAAAAATCCTGAGAAAATAATGTATTTTAAGCACCTCCATGGCCACACTGCAACCCAGCACAAAGCAGTGTGTGCTGGGCAGAGGAGAAGAGCTGCAGCTGCTGCTGTCACTTAAAGGGAGGGGGCCCGGGGCCCCCACTGGGCCCTTCCTTCAGACATTGGCCTAGGTAATTTGTACCCCCTACCCCTTTCTCTCGGCACCCCTGATAATACCACACAGTATTGCCCCTTACACATGACACATTATTAATAGCCTTATAACCATAATGCCCCTTACACATTATGCCAACCTTTATTAATGCCCTTCATACACACAATGACACACATAATGCCCCTTACACATATGTTGCACATTATTAATGCACACAAGGAGCTTCCAATGATTAAAATGATATGTGGCATGCCTATAATCTGTGTGTGGCTGTACCTGCATACAGAATGCTATGTTAGTGATTTCCATGAATACACTATTTCATATGCAGATACAGCCTCACTCACACACAGAATATAGGCATGCTGCATATCATTTTAATCAGCAGAAGCTGCTGATGCCCCTAGGCATTCCAAATGCCCTAGGCAATTGTCTAGTGTGCCTATGCCTAAGGCCGGCTCTGATTACTTGCAGACAAGTACTTAGCTGGAGTGCAGGGAATTACAGCAACTGCAATTCTGGGCCAGATAACAGAATCTTTCACTTGACATGGGAGACAAGGAACAGCATGTAGCTCAGGGAAATAACACCTTGCTTCTGGCACCAGTGGGAATTCTCACAGGGAGTATCACTCAGCTGTAGGGGTGTGATAGGCTGCTGAGATCAGCTGACAAGGTGATGTCAGAGTACCAGGTATTCACACAATATAACAGAGTGTGACATTACTCCCCCCTGAATGGGTGGCCTCCGGACACCCCTTGGACTGGTAGCAATTAATGCTTTCGACGACTCTTCTTCCCTCCTCGGGAACGTCTTGATCTACTTGGAAGAGGTGCAATCTCCGGTTCAACAAAAACTGCTTTCCGAAATATAGGACCACCAGGAAACGGTGCTTCATCCATTACGGGATCAAAATCAGAATCAGAGTCCTGGTCTAGTGTTAGAACCATGTTTTTCTTTTTGACAGTAGTATCAGAAATGGATGAAGAATCCAAAGAACCAGAATACCTAGAGGAGTCGTCATGAAGAGAGACCAAGGAAGCAACCCCGAGTCTCAAAATAGCAGACTGTGGACCTGGTACAGATCTTGATGCTTTTGGAGCAAACCTTTGTAGAACTGCTTCAGTAAAAGCTGAGAGATCTTCTAAAATAGGATCCTTGGTCTCTATGAGTGGGTTAGCCCAATCCAAAGCCTTACCCCTAAAGGCCAAAAGGAAATATTTCACAACCTTGGAAGAAGAAAGCGATGTCAGCAATCCCGAATCCACATCGGCAAGATATTGACGAACCAATGCATAAAACTGATCCAGATCTCCATCGAAATAAACGGATGGTCGACCATCCTCTAAACTTCTAGGCAGAGAATCAAATGAAGAGTCCACAACTGCTGGAATATTATTCATTTCAGAAAACTTTACTTCTTTTTTGGGACCCAGTATTGGAAGGTTTCCACTTGACTGTATAGACAGAACTGAACTAGGACTGGAGGCACTGGAGTCACTTCCTGAAACTGCCAACTCAGACATCTCCCCTGGCATTAGAAGCTCAGCTGCCCATCCTGGAGAAAAAAAAATCATACACCCCTTCTGGAGTTACAAATTCAGATGCCCTTCCTAGGTCTACAAGACCAGATACCCTACTGGGACTGGAGATCTCTCCTGGGGCATGGCATACTGTGACCCCTCCTGGTGCATGGCACACTGATCCATCTTGGAGCACGCCACACAGTGATCCATCTTGGGGCACGCCACACAATGATCCATCTTGGTACACCATACTCTGAGGGCGCTCTTGGGGTATGATGCTCTGAGGCCCCTCCTCGGGCTGGAAGGCCAGAATCCCCTCTTGGGGCTGGATTGGCGGAGCCCCCTCTTGGGGCTGGATTGGCGGAACCCCCTCTTGGGGCTGGATTGGCGGAACCCCCTCTTGGGGCTGGATTGGCGGAACCCCCTCTTGGGGCTGGATTGGCGGAACCCCCTCTTGGGGCTGGATTGGCGGAACCCCCTCTTGGGGCTGGATTGGCGGAGCCCCCTCCTGGGGCTGGATTGGCGGAGCCCCCTCCTGGGGCTGGACTGACGGAGCCCCCTCCTGGGGCTGGACTGACGGAGCCCCCTCCTGGGGCTGGACTGACGGAGCCCCCTCCTGGGGCTGGACTGACGAAGCCCCCTCCTGGGGCTGGACTGACGGAGCCCCCTCCTGGGGCTGGACTGACGGAGCCCCCTCCTGGGGCTGGACTGACGGAGCCCCCTCCTGGGGCTGGACTGACGGAGCCCCCTCCTGGGGCTGGACTGACGGAGCCCCCTCATGGGGCTGGACTGACGGAGCCCCCTCTTGGGGCTGGACTGACGGAGCCCCCTCCTGGGGCTGGACTGACGGAGCCCCCTCCTGGGGCTGGACTGACGGAGCCCCCTCTTGGGGCTGGATTGACGGAGCCCCCTCCTGGGGCTGGACTGACGGAGCCCCCTCTTGGGGCTGGACTGACGGAGCCCCCTCCTGGGGCTGGACTGACGTAACACCCTTTTCAGGGTTTTCAGAATCGGGTTTTTGGCCTTGGAACCGATCATCGATAGAAACATCGGTCATTCCTCCTGATGTTGCAGGAACAGATTTCCCACTGACTTTAAGAGATTTGAGAACTCTCTTTTGAAGTCCAAACCTGTAATTGGGTGCTTTTGTCACAGGACCCCAATCTTGAACTTGAATTCCTCTTTGGACACTCTCCTTAACACCCATAGTCTGAATGGTGCAAACTGGAACTGATGAGGACCCTCGAGATGTTTTATCACTGATGCCATTACTCTGATTCCTGGATTTGCGCAGGGAGCAATTCTCAATGAAATGATCAGGACCCGCGCAATAAAGACAAAGTTGCAATTCCTTGCGCCGTTGGCGTTCAGCTTCCGACAACTTGGGCCTTAGAAAGCTCTGATGCCTCTCTCTTTTCTGTCCAGAGAACGTTATCTCAGTTTTTAGGGCTCCTAAATCAACAGACTCCTAAAATGCAGTGCCTTGCGCTGGGGTTTTAATGGAATCAGGCATTTTTTCTAAAAGTTCTGGTAGAAACTGAATAATCCTGATTAATATCTTTTGCAGCTGCTCTAACATCTGCCCAAAAACTCTCAGTCTCACAGAAGTCTGGATACCTGGTGACTGGAAGGTCTGTGAATAATTGTGAGTGGTCCCTTTAACTGAGTCATCTGTTTTCAGATTACCAGCAAATTCATTGGAAAAGACTGGAGGAATGCAAGGGTTAACTGAGTCAGCAAAAAGTCTTTGGGACTGAGAAGCCATGGTAAAACAATCAGCTAAATAATGCAACATGGATGCTTGCGACCTCTCACATATCTTCATTAAGTCCACATGAAGGTCTGTCACCTGGGTCTGACCAGCAGTGTCCATTTTTATTAGGCCAGAAGCAATCTGTCACGGATCACAGAGGAGGACACTACCTGTGTGAGAATTTGACTGTACCTGAGCAGAGGCGCGGAGTCTAACCGTGCCAGGGGTTTTCTGCCAGTGACCCCTCCAAGCGGGATTTGGGCTTTTGCGGCACCTGGCACGTCGGTCGCGGCCCTCTGCCCAGGCTTCTCGTACAGGTGCTGGTTACACTGGAAGTAGCAGTAGTCAGACAAAGGTTTAGCAGGTGCAGGTCACAGGTATAGCCGGGTCGGTAGCAAATAACAGATGGCTGGAGGTACACAGGGATTGAGCAGGTTCTTTGTCACAGGAATAGCCAGGTCAGTACCAGATATCAGGGAGCGTAGTGCAGACAAGGATTTAGCAGTTGCAGGTCACAGGGATAGCCAGGTCGGTAACAGTAAATCAGAAGGCTGGATACACACAGGTATAATGCTGGAATGGTGTGAGTACCTGAGACACTGGACACTGATAATACTATGCAGCACTGGATGACTTCAGGTATGAGCTTGAAACCAACAAGCAGTGAACAGAGACTGAATGAGCAAACTGAGAGTGGATCTCCCCAGGTACTGTGCAGATGGTGATTGCAGTCAGCTGTATAGTAACACTGGAGTTTGCAGGATGAGCTTGGTGAACAGGTATTTGCAGGATTGATTACTTGCAGACAAGTACTTAGCTGGAGTGCAGGGAATTACAGCAACTGCAATTCTGGGCCAGATAACAGAATCTTTCACTTGACATGGGAGACAAGGAACAGCATGTAGCTCAGGGAAATAACACCTTGCTTCTGGCACCAGTGGGAATTCTCACAGGGAGTATCACTCAGCTGTAGGGGTGTGATAGGCTGCTGAGATCAGCTGACAAGGTGATGTCAGAGTACCAGGTATTCACACAATGGGCATTATTCTGGTCGGAGCGGCCAAACGTGCGTACGTTCGCCATTACCGCACGCTAGCCGTACGCGGCCGTTAGGGTTAAGTCCACCCACAAATCAGCCGCTTACGTACGGGCAGAAATACCGTAGAAGGGGAGTGGCGTACAAATGAGCGTACGGCAACGTACGCGGACGGCTCAGCCCTTGCACTCCGACAACAGGCGTACAACTGAGCGTACGGCGCCGTTTACGGCCGTCTTTCCTCCGTCTTCTTGCGGAGATCTGAGCGTACGCCAGTTTGCACGGACGGGTCCCTATTGTTTTCAATGGAAAACTCAGCTTATGTCACCGCTCGTGAGAGTGAGCGTACGTCCGTGCACGCTGGCATACCCTTCACATATATGGACCTGCAAATCTTGCCTCTCAACTACTAATCTGACAATTGATTAATTAATCTATTTGTTATTCAATTATTGTTTTCTATTAACTCAATTGTCTACCTTAATAAAGACCTAATAAAACTACATTTGAACCCTCATTACATGTATATTTGTTATGTTCTAATGTGGCATTTTAATCACTATCTATGTGTCCCCATATTGCTGTTACTTTTAAATCAAGTTATGTTGGTGTTTCTGTATATGTACTAAATTATGTCCGTAATTAGTTTGTCCAAAATGTGTAACATGTATACCTACCCTGATGTTATGTGTGATGTTTTAATCGAACAACATTAAACATTCATGCATTTTCACTATGTGTTATTTTACTCAAAAACACACACATTCACACATCAATCATTACCCCTCACCTCAAATTACAAGTATAACTTACAGTACACATCTGTATGTACCTACCCTTACACGCCCTCTAACATATTTATTAGTAAAAACACAGGCAATTTCGAACTGTAATCAAACTTTTATTTTATACAAAAATAAAAATGGGGGGGGGATAAATAAAAAATTAAAGGCGGGCCTCCAGAAGGCCAAAAAGGAGCTGGAGGTACACGAGGGTCAGCATGATCTCCCTCATTAGGGCTGCCACCTCCTCCTGCTGCTGTTCAGTGTCTGTAATGAAGGGATAAAACAAAAAATTAATATATAACATACACAAATGTTTGTTGTATTTGTACATAATAAAAAGTTCAGAGTTATGTGTGAAGGCCACATACATTTAGAAACTACATTGAAGATGGGTCTGCTGTAAACACAGTACTAAAAAAAAATATGTTAACACACACATACTGTACATAGTAAATAACATTAATTCAATTACTCCTTCATCGATGAATGTATGCTGTATCCCAATTGGTACTTTGGTTTTGGGGGACTGTCCTCTAACCTCACAATTAGCCTGTGCTATTTAAGGGTTATGACATTGTTGTGGCTTAAGCACTCCTTAGTATTTTAAATTTAGGACATTGCTGTACAAATTATAGGCCTACAGCTATGTTTGTAAAGCATGCATCCGCATGGCCTCACACACTATTACCAAAACAATCTCTACATTTAAGTTGCACCAGTGGCAGATTAAGCCTTTGGGGGGCCTGGGGTACTTTAGAGCGGGGGGCCCCCTTGCACTTGTCATTACTGGCCGCACACTGCATGGGCGAATATTATACTGTCAAAACATAGAGTAAAGGCAGAATAAACTTGGTCAATGGTTACCTGCAGGGGATATATATATATATATATATATATATATATATATAGACAGGGGGTTGGCGGCACTCGGAATAATAATACACACCATATATATATATATATACACACACCACATGAAAAGCCTGTGTTTGTCCCTCTGCCCCTTACTCTGGAGGAGACCTCACAGTCCTAGTGCTGCCTCTGATTAAAAACCCTCCTATGACTAAGCTGCTGCTGCTGTTCTCCATGGACCTGAGAAGCATGTAATGAGCTCCACCAATCAGAGCTCAGCACAAACTTCTCAGCCTCTGTCCTCTGGTGCAAAGTGTCATGGGACTTAGTCAACTCCCAGAAATGCACTGCACACTTGTGCAATCAGTGTGCCTTGGCTCCCGATGCTCAGCACCGTAAATCATTGTCACATTGGCAGATAGGTGAAGCTGCAGCACTACCCCACCCATGCACAAAACATTTAGCTAAAAAAAACAAAAAAAACATAACTTAAACATTTTATTTTAAAAAAATACATGACAACCACAGGGGGCCCCTAGCTAGAGGGGGGCCCAGGGGCACTGACCCCTTGCGCCTCCATTATAATCCGGCCCTGTGTTGCACATCATGCTGGGAACTGGAGTTACCCAACAACTGGAGCCACATAACTACCACACCACTAATGTCGGATATCTCATTGGATGTACTGTTATGTCAATTATTCAAGGGGTGAGGCATGGCCACACTCAGGGGCGGATTGGGATGTAAAACCAGCCCGGGAAATTTATGGAAGCAGCCCTGGGGGCGGGGTCTGCTGAGGGGGTGGAGTCTGTCAAGAGGGGGCGGATCCCTACTAATAGAATCTGATTCAGAGTTGCATGCAGTTGCAGCCTTCCTTTTATTTTTTGATACAGTTGCATGTGCAACTTTATGCTAATGCTGTTCCACCATTAGCTACATTATTGAAACTTTCACCAGCCCTATAATAGGTGCAGTCCATCTGTCTCAGTATGGCCTCCAAAGCGAGCAAATACGCTTCTCTGTATGCAACCACTATCAGCAACTCGCCCATATTACTCCCATAACACGCCCATACTGTGAATAGCTGACCCCCTGTATCCCCAAGGAAAGCATTACACATTTATAACAGATTTGGTGGTGCTTGCGCATCAGAAACTCTGTACGAACACCATTACATTGGCCCCCAAATAAATAAATAAATAAAAAGCATTAAACCCACAGGAAAAAAAACCTGACCCCCAACAGGTAACAAACATACTGATCCCCAATAGGGGGGAAAAACCCCAAAGAAAACAAAAACATTCCCCCACACGAAAAAACACAAAAAACAAACATTGGCCCAAACAGAAAACAGGCCCCCACAGGGAGGAGAGGTGTGGGTGGACCATTTGGGGCAGGCAGCTTCAGTGCTTCCCGCTGTACTTTGTATTAAAAGCGAGCAGTGTGTCCGGCACCACCATTACATTACACAGCGGGCAGCACTGCAGCTCTCACCGCATGCCGCTCCTCCACTCATTAAGGGAGTGCCTTTTTCATACTTGGGGAGAAGGCATAGAAAAATAGAAACATAGAATTTGACGGCAGATAAGAACCATTTGGCCCATCTAGTCTGCCCCTTTCTTATCCTTCAGGTAATCTCAACCCTTTTTGATCCTTATTTCTTTTTTAAGGATATTCATATGCCTATCCCAAGCATGTGCCGTGGGTATATATATATATATATATATATACTCATTACAGAACCTCCCCATACATATATATTAGAGCAAAGCTTTTCCCTGGTCATATGCTTGGCTCTTAAACAAATAGTATACCAATATCTATATATATCTATCTATCTATCTATCTATCTATATATATATATATATATATATATATATATATACACACACACACATATAACAAGAACAGGTGCTCCTTAGTGCAACAACGCTTTTTCAAAAACATTTAAAAGACACCGATAAAGCTGAAAGCTTTGCAGTTTACCGAGTCAACAAGAATGAGGGCCAATATGCAGAACACCGTAATGCCCATTACACATTAAGCCACAACGTAATGCCCATTGCACAATAAGCTGCACACTTTAATGCCCATATGACGTTATGCCACACATTATGCTATGTGTAATGCCCCAAGTACTTTTTATACACATAATGCCAACAGTAGTGCCCCTTACACAATGCCCCATTAGTGCCCCTTACAAATTACACCCAGTAGTGCCTATTACACATAATGCCAACAGTAGTGACTCTTACACAATGCCTGGAGTAGTGCCCATTGCAGTATGCCCCCATTAATGCAAACTGTGTAATCTAGTCTAGTCCAGCTGCTGCTACTGAAAACAGAGAGAAGAGCACAGCCTGCCTAGGCGCTGAATTGATTTTAAATATGGTGCCGGCTCGTGAGCCAATTGAAGCTCGTGGTCCGACAGCCAATCAATAACTGCAGCTGCTGGGCCACAAGCTCTGAGAGCAGTGGCTGCTGGCAATTAGCAGTGAGTGGTGATGTAGGTGGTGCACCCACAGTGCAAATGGGCAAGGCACCACAGGCACACACCTAGTTACGGTCCTGCACATCACCTAGTGCCCCATGTTCACATTACGCTTCACAGTAGTTCCCCTTACACAAAATATCCACAGTAGTAGTGCTGCTTATACATATAATGCCCACAGTAGAACCCTTCCACACACATAATATCCACAGTAGTAGCGCTGCTTATACATATAATGCCCACAGTAGTAGAAACCTTACACACACATAATGTCCACAGTAGTGGCACGGTTTACACATAATGCCTACTGTTGGCCACAGTAGCAGCATTGCTTATACATAATGACCACTGTTGGCCACAGTAGTAGAGAGTAACAGCGCCGTGTAACGCCCGCACCACTTGCTGACAGTTGTAGCATTGCCTATATGTAATACCCTCACCAGTTGCCGACAGTAGTAGTGCTGGGTAAGGCTTGCACCAGTTGCCAACAGTAGTTGCGCTGCGTAATGCCCACACCAGTTGCTGACATTACTAGCGACATTACTAGCACTGGGTAACACCCACACCAGTTGTCGACAGTAGTGGCGCTGCGTAACACACTCACCAGTTGCCGACAGTAGTAGCGCTGCTTAATACCCTCACCAGTTGCTGGCAGTAGTAGTGCTGGATAATGCCTGCACCAGTTGCCAACAGTAGTAGCACTGCGTAATGACCACACCCGTTGCTGACAGTACTAGCCCTGGGTAACACCCACACCAGTTGCCGACAGTAGTGGCACTGCGTAACGCCCACACCAGCTGCTGATACTAGTAGCGTGCATAAAACCTGCACCATTTACCAACAGCAGTAGCGCTGCATAATGCCCACACCAGTTGCTGACAGTAGTAGCACTGTGTAACACCTGCAGCAGTTGCCGACAGTAGTGACACTGCGTAATGCCGTCACCAGTGGCCGACAGTAGTGACACTGCGTAATGCCCTCACCAGTTGCCGACAGTAGTAGCGCTGCTAAATACCCTCACCAGTTGCCGACAGTAGTAGTGTTGGGTAAAGTCCGCACCAGTTGCCAACAGTAGTAGCGCTGCATAATGTACGCACCAGTTGCCAACAGTAGTAGTGCTGGGTAACACCTGCACCAGTTGCCGACAGTAGTAGTGCTGCATAATGCATGCACCATTTGCTGGCAGTAGTTGCACTGCAAAACACACTCATCAGTTGTCGACAGTAGTATCGCTGCTTAATACCCTCAACCAGGGCCGAATTTTCCATTAGGCCCATGAGGCACTGGCCTATGGGCGGCACCTGCTGGGGGCGGCATGACATCCCCCCTCACTGGTGGAGAATAGCCAGAAGGGGGAAGGGGTCCCAAATATCAGAAGGGAGGGAAAGGCAGGGCCTGGCACCCCCAATGGCATTCAGCCTTCTACTCACCCCTCCTGGAGTCTGGACCTTTCTTGCTCAGTGGCTAGTCACGGCGCAGTGACCTGATGCAGGTGGAACACTGGCAGGTACTCCCCGGCCCCGCTGACAGTGCTGCTGCCGCCGCGCACAGCTTCCCATACACATTCCACGGGGGAGGGGGGCGATGGCTCAAGGGCAGGCAATGACTGGCAGTAATGCTGGTGGCTATAACAGCTTCTTTCTCTCTGCCCCTCTGTGGGGGGGGGGGGGGGGGCAAAAAAAGTGGTGCCTAGGGGCGGACAGACACTTAAATCCGCCCCTGCCCTCACCAGTTGCCGACAGTAGTAGCACTGGTTAATACCCTCACCAGTTACCAACAGTAGTAGTGCTGCGTAATGCACGCACCAGTTGCCGACAGTAGTAGGGCTGCGCAATGCACGCACCAGTTGCCGACAGTAGTAGTGCTGTGTAGCGCCCGCGCCAGTTGCCGACAGTAGTGCTGCATAATGCCCGCACCAGTTGCCGACAGAAGTGACACTGCCTAACGCCCGCACCAGTTACCAACAGTAGTAGCGCTGTGTAATGCCCACACCAGTTGCTGACAGTAGTAGTGCTGTGTAGCACCCGCGCCAGTTGCCGACAGTAGTAGCGCTGCGTAATGCCGATACCAGATGCTGACAGTAGTAGCACTTCTTGACACCTGCACAGGTTGCCGACAGCAGTGACACTGCATAATGCCCTCACCAGTTTCCTACAGTAATAGTGCTGCATGTCGTGCATGATGCCAGCACCACAACTTTATTTACCTTAAAAGCTGGCTGGCTGGCTGTGGATCATCCACTGCTTTCTTCCATTATCTGTGCAGCTCCGGTGTAGCTCCGCCCCCATCCACGCATGTAGCTCCGCCCCTCCACTTCGTGTAGCCCCGCCCCCTTGCCAGCACCTAATGTCATGTTTACTGATGACATCAAAGGGGGATGGGAGCCAGGAGGGAGGGACTGCAGCTCTGTGCTGCCGGGGCTGCTGCAGTTAGAGTGACAGTGAGTGTACGTACTGGCAGCAGGCAGCCGGCAGCCAGAGTGAGGACAGCAGCGGGGATTTATAGCAGGGAGAGCGCATCTCATTGCCAGCGCCTCCCTGCAAGCAACCATCATCAGGCTCACACAGAGGTGGCGTGGCAGTGCACAGACAGAGAGTTGGAACCGCGGGAGCAGCTGCGTGCGGCCGCACATGCGCACCAGCACTCCCGCGGCCATTTTTACTTCTGTAAGAGTCAGTGCCGGCCGCAGCCATATTTCTATGGGGCAAAGTGCTGCGGCCGCTAGCAGAGATGGCGGCTGCGCGGTCCCGCGGCCCAGCCAGGCAGGTAAGCGGCCACTTTATCACTATTATCGGCCGGCCCACCGGGAAATACCCCGGTTTCCCGCCAGGCCAATCCGCCCCTGGCCACACTCAAAAAAACAACCAAGGGGAGCCTTGTTCCTGGAGAAGGACAGGACACACCTCATGGTCGGCCTGCAGTGATATGTTGCAACTAATGTTGATGTTGGATACACATATGTGGTTGTTGTGATTGTTTATGTGTAGAAATGTGTAGGTCAACATTAGACACATTATTTACTTACGGCTACTTGAGCCATCCTGGTCGCCGCTGGTTGGCTGTGCAGTGGTTGGGGGGGGCAGGAGCAAGGGGGATGGTCCTGGAGTTTGGACCGAGGTAGTGGGTGTGACTGGGGAGTGGAGAGGTTTGGGGGTGGGTGGTGGAGAGGTGTAGGGGGGTAGGAAATGGGGTGGGGAGGGGGGGGGGGTGGGGGTTGTGGAGGGGGTGGGGGTTGTGGAGGGGGTGGGGGTTGCGGAGGGGGTGGGGGTTGCGGAGGGGGGGGGTTGCGGAGGGGGTGGGGGTTGCGGAGGGGGGGGGTTGTGGAGGGGGTGGGGGTTGCGGAGGGGGTGGGGGTTGCGGAGGGGGGGGGTTGTGGAGGGGGTGGGGGTTGTGGAGGGGGAAGGGGATGGGGAAATTGTGTGGGTCCAAACTGCACCCAGTGTCTCCTCTTCTTCCTCCTCCTCTTCTTCCTCCTCCTCCTCCTCTTCCTCCTCCTCTTTTGTTCTCCTCCTCCTCTTCTTCCTCCTTCTCCTCTTCCTCCTCCTCCTCTTCTTCCTCCTTCTCCTCTTCCTCCTCCTCTTCTTCCTCCTCCTCCTCTTCCTCCTCCAGGGCTGCCTGGTCCCGGGCTGCCTGGTCCCGGGCTGCCTGCTCCCGGGCTTCCATGCGTGCCCTTGCCCGTGCTGAAATGTTCATGTTGATGGCATCGAAATCGAAGATTGGGTTTCATAAAAAAGGGGGAAAGAAAAATTCACATTAGTCATGCTCATAACCTTCAAAATTATCATTGCTGTGATATTTCAGACATTTATCATGCAAACTATTTGATATCCTACACCCAAAAACTGATCAACTACTTAAACCCCCCCCCCTATACACCCCCTATACACCCATATACACCCATATACACCCATATACACCCATATACACCCCCATATACACCCATATCCCCCCCATATACCCCCATATACACCCATATACACCCCCATATACACCCATATACACCCCCATATACACCCATATCCCCCCCATATACACCCATATACACCCCCATATACACCCATATCCCCCCCATATACACCCATATACCCCCCATATACACCCCCATATACACCCCCATATACACCCCCATACTCTGGAACATATTTATAAAAAATACACAAAACATTGCTAAAAAACGCTGACATAGTAGTAATCAAAACTTACATCGGGCAATATGGCGGCGAAGGCTGCTGAGGAACACCGGCTGCCGCCTGCGCAGGTCTGACCAGCGCCGCTCAACCTGCGCCAGGCTTCTGCGGACGCCGGTCGTAGAGAAGATCAGGCGGCGGGCAGCAGTATACGCCCGCCGCTTGTCGGCATTGCTAACATATGGGCCCCTGGGCCCCAGGTGACGGTCCATAACGTCGACCAGGGCCAACAGCTCAGGGGTGGAAAAGGGCCTAGCACGATTAGACGTCATAGTGGCAATGGCGCAGTTATTAATTGCAGGTACATATATCACTTTTGGTGCTTGCTGATTGGTCGAAAAAATTGTTTGTTTGGTATTAACTTTATTAATCCCTCTTACAGTAACAAACTGGATGCGAATAGAAACTTACGCGGACCGTTCCCATATACACACACCACAACAAACAGCATGCATTCAATGAAGAGAGAAGTACTGTATTTTCAGTGTGCGGAAAATAATACACGCAACCCTCTACTTATAACTACGCTGCTTAAAGGGGGCACGATACACCGATATGCATGGAGAGGAGTACTGTATATACAGTAGGCGGAAAATAATACACGCAACCCTCTACTTATAACTACGCTGCTTAAAGGGGGCACGATACACCGATATGCATGGAGAGGAGTACTGTATATACAGTAGGCGGAAAATAATACACGCAACCCTCTACTTATAACTACGCTGCTTAAAGGGCCACAATGCAACATGTTGCTGTATGACAATTTCCTACACATTACATATGTAAGGAAAGCATTGTAACGTGATGTTTTGAAATGTGACTCACAAGGCATACACGAACTCCAACAGATACCAGCTGACAACACTCATCATTGGAATGACAGGTGCACACATTTCACGATGTAGCCCACAATGCTCCACAACCTGTGTATATGCATATACAGGTGATTGATCAGGTGCGTTGAGACCTGCGTAATTTAAGCGGGAATTATCGGCGGGAAATATCGGCGTAAATTTGCATCTACCTTGCGGGAAAAAATATACGCCCCCTTGTTCATGGCGGGAGATTAACATATAAATATTCAGTCAGATGCAGCCCACAATTGCTGCAAACATGTCTGACTCAGACGATTCTGCAGCTGAGGACGCTCTGCAGAGAGCTACAGCACAATCCCTGCTTGATGCACTGAACAAGAGGGAACAGGAGCGGAGAAGGAGGGCCCAAGAGAGGAGTCGCCTGCAAGATCAAGCGGGCCCCTAAGTAACAGGCCCTGGTGAACCTCCACCAGCTCCACAAGGGCCAAGCAACCAGCCAGAACAAGAGGTTGCATCTCTCCAAACAGGTGTGACCCAGCAGGTGCATGGTGAGAGAACTGGGGCCACCAGAAAACGTGCTGCAACATCTAGGGTGATGACTGAGCAGGATACCACCACCAGAAAGAGAAACCCTGCATTTGTAGAGGCCGAAATGCGAATTCTAGTGCCCAGGGCACGCGAATGGATTGAATTGGCAACCAGGAAGCCGGGTGCCAGTGCAAGGAGAAACCTTTGGGACAAGATCACAGAGGAAGTGAACCAGGTGGCACCAGTGGTCAGAACTTGGGACGCGGTGAAGAAAAAGTTAGTGTGTTTGTCAGGGCAATTTTTCAGCAGTCTCCAGCAGGAACTGAGGCCCTTATTCTAGTTCACTCTTTCTGCCCAAATATTTCTTAGATGGACAAAACCATGTGCACTGCAGGTGAGGCAGGTGTTACTTGTGCAGAGATAATCAGATTTGGGTGGGGTTTTACACCTGCCTCACCTGCAGTGCACATGGTTTTGTCCATCAAAGAAATATTTGGCCAGAAAGAGTGAACTAGAATAAGGGCCTCAGTTCCTGCTGGAGACTGCTGAAAAATTGCCCTGGTCTTTGTCCCCCTGATAATGTCATATGTGTGTACATATGTTACATGTATGTTTTGAGACTAATAGAAAGGTGTGTTTGTAGATAGTGCTACACTTCAATGTCACATGTGAACACAACCATGTCTAATAACCCACATTGATATATGAAACATGCACCATTGGTGTGATGTGAGGTTATGGGCACAGTTCTGCTCATGTGAAGTATGTGATGGGACAAGAGAAAGTGTGTTTTTGAAAGAGTTGTTGTAACATATTCCATATGATGCTACTGAAACAAGAATGAGCAAACTGTGCACATGTAGCTGGTGAGAAACTACACATCCCAGTATGCCATTCCATAGTTAAATTACTCCATAATAACCACATTGTCAAGCTATGGTGGAATGTGTAGTTTCACACCAGGTGGAGGTGCCTAATTTGGCCATGGATGATGTCATTTCTGCATAGTGATGTATGTATGTGCATTTAGTGGCCTAATGAATGAGATGAGACACTGAAATGCCTCCTAATTGAGACATGAATGTGTGTGTGGGACACATATGGCAAAAAAACATAAGATCACCCACACTAGGAAATGTCACGTAGCTAGGGGTACCACATAGTCCCTTTAATTCCGGACACATATTAATTACACAGGTTCTGTGGCTGGCTGACTTCAAGACTCCACTTCACCTAATTTTAAACTGCCACAGAACCTGTGTAAGTAACATGTGTCCGGAATTAAAGGGACTAGGTGGTAACCCTACACGTAGCACAGTGGTGCACATATCTCATGGTGATATTTGTATTTTTAAACTTGTAGGTGGACTGACTTCAAAAGTGCACTGAAGAGGAAGATGACTGACCGGTACAACCACAGCATGTCCACCGGGAGCGGTCCTATGCCTGACCATTTGGAGTATACCCCCCTGGAGCTGGACTCCTGTGACGTGATCGATGTGGGGGAGATCAGGGGGATCTCCAATATGGACAGTGAGCTCCCGGCGGAGGTCTTTGCTGCTGCTTTTGATGGTAAGTCACAGTAATGCATTGTATTTAGAAAGATATTTTTTATTGCGTATGTGATGGTGACATTGTTTTCAATTCTTATCCTAGCAGAAGCAGAAAGTCAGGATGTACCGGCAGCATCTTCCTCTGCAGAGCCACAGGTGGAGCAAGTGGTCCAGCCTCCACCAAGACGTCGCCCCCAGCCCCAGCCACAGGAGACATGGAGTGAGAGCCTGTTGGTGACGCTGGACAGGATCGAGCAGCAAGGGGTGGATGCTGCGATCCGTCAGCAGCAGGTGGCGGATTTTCTGGCGGAGTGGAAGGCCACAAACCAGCTGCAGGTTGAGGCCTTGAACCGCATTAATGAAACTCTGGCGGCTGGCATGCTAAGCATTGGCCAACACCTCAGCCGCCAGAATGAACTTCTTGCGGAGCAGCTGTCCACCGCCAGGTCCCTAAGGGACAATCCCCCATCTGCTGCCCCACCCCAAGCTGCTCCCCAACCTTCCACCTCGGCTGACCCTCCTGTGTTGACTAGGGGAAGACGCCGAAAGCCAGCTGAGCCAAAGGCCCCTGTCCCCAAGGCCCCATCTAAAAGGGGCAAAAAAGGGCCCAAATGAGACCTGGTTCACTTCCTCTGTGGTTGGAGCCCAAAGGTTTAAATTGCACTGGACATCCGCTTCCTGAGTTGCCCATCGATCCATTTGCGTGCCATGGGCATGAAAGTTCGTATTTTGACCTCTACAAATGCAGGATATTTTTTTTTGGTGGTGTGTATCTTGCTTAGTATTCACCCTGGTTGTTGCAGTACGTATTCTGGTGTCTCCATTTCTTTCACCATTGCATTTGCAGGGTAACACATGTTTGGTGATATGCAACCTTTTGTTCTGGCTGTTTTATTATTTGTGTGTCTATTTTATTTGTTTATTTGATTTCTCACATTAAAGTGTCAAGCTGTGATGCTGAACAGCAAATAAATTTATTTTACAAATTAAATCTAAATTGTGGTATGTGTAATTTCTTGTGTGAAACAAATACTAGATTTATGTGTACTTACTGACCAGGGTATTTTTGAACATTTGTTGAAGTGTGGTCGAAGTTTCCCATGTGTAACCCTCTCCATGGCCATTCCCATGTTCCTATCCAACTTTTCCCTGCTAATTAGTTTGTGTCAGCACATGTGCAGAGCAACTTAATAGGTGAGAAAGCAGTTTGTGTGCAGGTGAGGTAGCTCCTACAGTAGTAGGTAAAAGCAGGTCCAGAACAATGCTTTCCTCATGGAGTGGGTGAGGCAGACAAACAAGGGTGAAAAGGTACATTTGTGTAGGAATGCATATGTGTCCTCCCTAAAAAAAGATGTGTGAATGGGCCAAACATGATAAATTAGCTTGTGAACAAACATGCATAACTTTTTAAATATATATGATTTGACAGTGTCATAAGCAGATGTAGGAATCCTTTGTTAGAGAGATGAGAGTGCAATAATGTGATTGGTGGCATCTTACATCCAGAGTGTAGTCAAATCCAAATCATAGCAGATGAGATAGTGGTACAGGTCATTATTTTGGGTACTATACAAAGATTGTGTGGAAAATAGTGGTCATGGGCTTCAAACATTGCTGAAACATCCTTTGTAGGTGTTAGATGTGGTTTATGTTATTGTATCCTAAATACAAAACCTATGTTAGTATTAGAGTGAACACGTTGACACATGTCGACTTGTGTAGATTGAGTGTGCTACTGCGTAAAGTCTATGAAAGCACGTAGTGAATGTGTCTGTTTAGCAAATACCTACCTTAGCGTATAAAAAGATTCTTACCTTAAATTAAACAAACCTTTAAATGTGGAGAAGTATAAAAACATAAGCTTCCAATGTGTTTGCGTGCTGTGTGTGTGGCTTGCAGGTAGTGAAATCATGGTTTGGACTTAATAGACTGCAGCATTGCTTATTACATTCAGGTGTATGTGTTTGAGTAGTAATCAGCGTTAATTAGCCAACTCAGGCGCACGCTGGCATGCGGTATCTGTAGGGGTGGTTTGAGCTGGCGGTTGGCGGCCGCCTGTTTGGTGTCCGAAATGAACGGTGCCTTAGTCGATCGTGCGGTAGTAGCACCGCTCATTTTTGGTGCACACCCCCGTGTACGCCCATATTTACGCCCATCTTCCCTCATTATTTCGGCCGCTCCCATCAACACGCCCCTATGCCGCCCCATTACCCGTACACTCGCGTACAGGTTTTTTCGCACGTTGAGACACCGGCCGTAAGCGTTGTGGAGTGTTCGCGCCGGCGCATTAGCGTATCTGCACATGCGCAGATCATGAAAAACCCCGGGACGTACGCGTACGGCCCGGCCGCTCAAACCAGAATAAGGCCCAATATAACAGAGTGTGACACCATACATGAGAGATTGCTACAGATGGAGCCCCTGCCATCCTTGGCCGGGGCTCACCAGACTCTCCCCCGCTGGCGAGCGCTGGTGGCAGGGGCTCCACTGAACTGGGACACGTGTCCCAGTCTCTTGGTGGGGATGCTACGTGTCCCTGCCCGTCTCCGCTTCAGGGGGACGGGAAGGGTTAGGGAGGCGCTTGGGGTCGCGCGAGCGTCTCGTGTGCACGCGCCCCCTAGTGGGGCTGGAGTGATGGCGGGGCTGGCATTAGAAACGCCAGCCCTGCAAAGATGAAGCCAGCCCCATATGTAGTTCAATATGGCATTCAGACCCAGAATGTTAACCAACACATAATATTATCACCTTGAGTGCAGAATCGGCGCTTTTAAGTGTTAGACAATTAGGGTGGTATTCAATTGTTTTTGCCCTTTCCCACACATGCCAATTTTTACTGCCGACAATTAGGAAAATTTAGGGTATCTGGGCCTAATTCATATTTGTATGCAAACCCAATGATTTGTGGTCTGTGTAGTAACAATAACCTTTTCTTTGTATGTACATAACAGGTGTTGTTAGATCACTTGCAGCCATTTGGGGATCAGAGCAGGAATGCCACCCTGCATTATTCTTCAAAATGGAGGTTTCTCCTATAGATTCCTACTCCTGCTGCATTTGTAATTTTAATGACACCGAACCACAAATCAAGCCCACTGAGCGAGTCTAAAGGCCCATACAAACTGGGCGACTTTGAGCTGAAAGTCACTCAAAACAGCCTGTTTGAGTGGCTTTCAGCTCAAAGCCGCCCAGTGTATATGCCCATAGCAACCAACCAGCTCCCGCATCATCGCCGGCAAAGCCGCTCATCTGCTGGTTATACCAGCAGATGAGCGGCGTTGAGGACGGCTTTGCATAGCTCTGCGCTATGCAACGCCGTCCTCTGGCGGCGCCGGGCAGGGGGAAAGCCGCTCAGTGTGTATGCACTGAGCGGCTTTCCCCACAGCGGTGATTGACCTCATCACTGTCCATACACGCTGGGCATAGTCGCCCAGTGTGTATGGACCTATAGTCTGCTGTAGCAGCCAAGTAGTCTTTGTGCTACAATTGGTGCAGCTATGTTCATACACATCTGCTCAATAGTCCTAAGGAACAATCTTGATTGTCAGACCCCATAATGGGTGGGGAGTTTTACAAATTAGCTTTGCAATGAATGTTGCCATGATTAAGTGGATCTAGAGAGTGTTTTGGAGATGAGGGCTTGGTTTAAGCTTGCCATTGGTAAAGGTGGGCATAAATTAGGGTGACTTCTCCCCTTGTACGCCCAGCAATCCTATGGGCACACCCATAAAACACTGGGTGGTCCCCTACTTCCACCGCATTACCGCCCCCATTCCTTCAACTATGGAGCGTACGCCATGGTGAGTGTGAAACTCGCCTAAGGCATTGGCTCTGGGGGTTTGCTCATGCGCATAATCGAACAGGTGAGCAAATTCAGCCTGCAGCGAGCGGGTCTGAATAACCCCCAAAGGCTTCTTCAGTCTTAAGGTGCCCATACACGCTCTGATGTGGGCGTCCATTTTGTGCTTAAATAGCATGCATCGCATCACATGCCTTGTGCATGCAATGCGATGAAAAGCATGTACAAAAAGTATGTGCAGCACATACTTTTTGTACTGTACGATGAGATGCTGCGGGAGCGCGCATCGCAAAGTACAAAATGGACACCGCTACATCAGAGCGTGTATGGCCACCTTTATTACTTGAAATATAGCGTACATAGGGGGTTATTCAGACCTGATCACTAAGCTGCTTTTTCATACCTCCCTATTGTCCCAATTTACACAGGAGTCCTTTTTTTCTGGGACCATCCCACCCAGTATCGGCAGTGGTGGCAGTTAGGAGTCCCCCCACGTCACTGCAGAGCAAAATAGACGCTGTGCACATGCTATTCCAAGAGACAGAGGGGGGCATGGCCAGCAGCTCTCAGATAGCCGGCCAATGCCCCAAACAGTAAAGAATATCAGGGCGTGGCCGTGTGACTGCAGCATTGCCACAAGCCACAAGCCAGAGCATGGGGTCCCTCCCGGGGGTGAATGCAAAATGTTTCTCAAATGGACAAAACCATGTGCACTGCAGGTGGGGCGGATGAAACATGTGCAGAGTTAGATTTGGGTGAGTTGTTTTGTTTCTGTGCAGGGCAAAAACTGGTTGTACGTGTTACATATGGTTTTGTCCATTTAAGAAAAAAGCAGCTTTACGATCAGGTCTTAATAACCCCCATAGTACGGTTACTGAATCTGGCCTTCACCTTCTTACATGCATTTATCTCCCCTACAATGTCCAGCCACGGGCTGCAAAAGTTCCCGGTGGACAATACCCATATAGGCTGCAGCAGGGCTGACATCAGGAATTCTGGGGCCCGGGACTCATTTCCAGTCTGGTCCCAGGCCCCCTCCTCACTTGACTTACCGTAACCCGGCTGCTGCCCCCCCACCTCCTCTTCCGCTGAGCTGCAGCCCGGAGGTCCCGGAGTGAAGGCTTCTTCAACTCAGGATGAAAGCAGGTCCCAGAGCACAGGCTTATTCTACCCAGGAAGCCGGCGGCCAATTAAATTGCAGCACTGGCTGGTGAGCCAATCAGAGCTTGCGTACCGGCAGGCACTCTGATTGGCTGCTGGTACGCAAGCTCTGATTGGCTCAAAAGCCGGTGCAGCATTTTAATTGGCCACTGGCTTCCTGGGTTGAATAAGCCTGCACTGGGACCTGCTTTGTTCAGCGCACTGAGTGCAGCGGAGGGAGTTGCGGTGGGCAAAATGAGCTGCCCGAGTCCTTCCAGAGGCCGGGGCCCAGGACAGCTGTACCCACAGCACCCCCCTATTGGCGGCCCTGGGCTGCAGGAAAAAGTGATGCTGCCAGGGAATATCCCTAGATCGCTACAGGCATTTCCTGATTTTTATTATTTTTGCCAATCTGCTTTGGAGGGGAAGGGCTGTATATACTTATCTCTTACAAATCGTTCTTGCATTCTTTGCCCATGGCCATCATGTTACATTATTGATACATCTTACTGTATGACTCAGACATTTAGTCACTCTTCAACACACTCACACAGGCATCTGAACTCAAAATACCTCAGTGACTTCACACTGCAATGTCATTGCTGTCACCATCAGCTTGTAACATTCTAATCAAAGTATAATAATTTATGCATTGCGTTATTGAATTGACATTACTTCTTTTATTCTAATCATTGATTTTATATTCAAAACATTTGTTTTCCATTTTCCTTAAGTGTGTTTATTTATGGCCATGGCCCTCCCACTATTTTACTATTTAGGAGGGTGGGTGCAGCCAATCTGTGTATTTGCTGCTTAATCCCCCAAAACACACATTTTCAGGTGTTAACTGCCTCTATTAAGTATCCCCTGAAAGAATGACAGAGGGACCACAGCAGTTATTATAGATACCTTCTGCGATCCCTCTTTGCTCCGAGGTCTGCCACAGAAGGGGACCACAGCAGTTAGCATTACAATAATATGCCACTGCGCCATCTGCCACCAGTGCCCCGGACACAGAGTAACGCCAAAGATAGACATTAAGGGGCCCATTTATCAAACAATATTTCAGGCTATATGGATACATCATATTTGTGTCTAGCACCCAAAAAGCGTTGTTTTTGGGAGCTAGCCACCAATATTATATATCCACACTCGGTGGAGTAGGAAAATCTGTGGTGGACATGTGATGGCTGAGCTGTCTGACTATTGAGAAAATAAATGGAACTGTAGCAGCTGAGCTGTACTTGCTACTTGTACTCTAGTATGTTACCTCATTTGTTTTGTTTTCCTATCTGGTGTGGCTATCGTGGTCTGCTGCACATAGAAACAGCTACCAGTCTGGATGGTGATGTTAGATTGCTGGTGCCCAAGTACAGCCACTCATTAACACATAGGAAGTCCAGGCATGAAAATAAGAGATATATCATGTTGGTAACTACTCTTGGTTGGTGGGAATATGAATAATTCGGTTTTAGAAATGTTGAATTTGAGGTGGCAAGATGACATCCAAGATGAAATGGCAGAAAGACATTCAGAGACGTGGAATAATAGGATTTATGGTCTTACCTTGATAAATCCCTTTCTTTGAGTCCATAGGGGGCACAGGAGTTCACGCTGGGTATGAGAGGTGAGGTAGCAGAGCGTGCACCAAAGGGTTACAGAAATGTACCCAGCATGCTCCCTGCCTCCCTTCTCCCTCATATCCCGCCCCCTGACCCTGGGTCACCAGTTTCGTTAGCAAGCCCAAGGCAGGAGCGGAGCAGAGAAGAAGGAAGAGCAAACACACACACATAGCATACAAGGCCAAAGCCATGGAACTTCCCCATATAGGAAGCCCCGCTACCAGGTGCGTCTGGGAGGGCGTCCTGTGCCCCCTATGGACTCAAAGAAAGGGATTTATCAAGGTAAGACCATAAATCCTATTTTCTTTATCGTCCACTAGGGGGCACAGGAGTTCACGCTGGGACGTCCTAAAGCTGTCCCCTCACGGGTGGGGGACGCTCCTGGACTGCGGAAAGCACATGTCTACCAAACTGTGCATCAGCCGATGCAAAGGTATCAAACGCATAGAATTTGATAAACGTGTGGGAAGAAGACCAAGTCGCTGCCTTGCAGAGTTGTTCTGCCGAGGCCCCTCGACTAGCGGCCCAGGATGTACCCACAGACCTGGTAGAGTGTGCCGTAACCCCCTCCGGGGGAACCAACTGCGCTGAAAGATACGCTTGACGAATGACTGACCTGAGCCATCTCGCCAAGGATTGCTTGGAAGCAGGCCAACCTCGCTTCCTGGCCTCATACAAAAGAAAAAGAGAATCCGACTTACGAGTCGCCTTAGTCCTGCGAAGGTAAATCTGCAACGCACGGACTACATCCAGAGAAGCCTCTGCTTCTGATGATCCAGGAAAAGAAGGAACTACAATCTCCTGGTTGAGGTGGAATTTTGACACGACCTTAGGAAGAAAATCTAGCTTGGTACGTAGGACCGCCCTGTCTGGGTGAAACACCAGAAAGGGGGGCCTACAAGACAATGCACTAAGGTCGGAAACCCTTCTAGCCGAAGAGATAGCCAGGAGGAAGGCCACCTTCCAGGACAGCCACTTCAAATCCACCTCCTCCAAAGGTTCAAAAGGAGCTGCCTGAAGAGCTCTGAGAACTAAAGCAAGATCCCATGTAGCCACCGGTGGGCTTACCGGAGGCTGCAGATGAAGAACCCCTTGAAAAAAAGTTTTTACATCTGACATGAACGCCAACTTCCTTTGAAATAAAATTGACAAGGCAGACACTTGTACCTTTAAAGAGGAAAGGCGTAAACCTAAATTTAAGCCCGCCTGAAGAAACTCCAGCAGGCGGGACAAACGAAAACGTCTAGGCTGAAAACCTCTAGACGAACACCAATCAAAATAGGTCCTCCACACTCTGTAATAAATCCGTGCTGACGAAGGCTTTCTAGCACGCACCATAGTATGAATGACCTCCGGTGAAAATCCTTTATCCCTTAAGAGGGATACCTCAATAGCCAGCACGTCAAAGCCAGGCGGCTCAGGTCCGGGTGGCGGAGCGGACCCTGAAAAATGAGGTCTGGACGTAGAGGCAGTCTCAGAGGAGACGCCACTGACAGATTCCTTAGGTCGGCATACCAACCTCGACGGGGCCAATCTGGGGCCACTAGAATCATCATCCCCCCTTCCTTCTTGAACTTGCGTAGAAGACGAAGAAGAAGCTGAAATGGAGGGAATGCATACACCAGACGAAACGGCCACGGTGCCGTGAGAGCGTCTACCAGGAAAGCTCCGGGGTCCCTTGTCCGAGAGCCGTACCGAGGAACTTTGCAATTGTGCCTGGACGCCAACAGATCTATTTCCGGCACTCCCCATTGGGACGTCAGCCACTGGAACACTTCTGGATGAAGTTCCCATTCTCCGGTGTTGATGTCCTGCCGACTCAGATAGTCCGCTTCCCAATTGAGAACCCCTGGGATGAAGACTGCGGAGATTGCGGGAAGCCGTCTCTCCGCCCACCTGAAGATTCTGGACACCTCCTTCATTGCTCCTTTGCTGCGTGTCCCGCCCTGCCTGTTGACATAGGCCACGGCTGTGGCGTTGTCGGTCTGGACTTTTACCGAGCAGCCTTGAATGAGAGATTCTAAGGCCTGAAGAGCCCGAAGAATTGCTCTCAACTCCAGGACATTGATAGGCAGGTGACTCTCCTGTGCTGTCCAACGACCCTGAACCGACTGAGAGTTGCAAACCGCACCCCAGCCCCGAAGGCTGGCATCCGTGGTTATTAGAATCCAAGATGAAATCCAAAATGGACGACCTTGGGATAAGTTGTCCGCCTTCAACCACCAAGTGAGAGACAGGCGGACCTCCGGAGATAACGTGATCAACTGACACTTCAGACGAGAATGATCTCCTGACCATTGGGCTAGAACGCACAGCTGAAGCTGTCGCGAATGGTACTGTGCATACTCCACCATGTCGAATGAAGCGACCATAGAGCCCAACACCACCATGCAACTGTGCACAGAGACCCTTCTGTGACTGAGCAGGGAGAGAATCTTTTTCTGTAGAGAGTGGATCTTGCTCTCCGGCAGAAAAACCCTCTGGAGCTGAGTGTCCAGCAGAGCGCCCAAGTGGACCATCCTTTGAGAAGGAGTCAGAAATGATTTTTTCCAGTTTATCTTCCAGCCGTGAGATGATAGAAGCGTAATCGCCAATTGCAGATGAATCTGCAATAGGTCTGGGGAATTCGCCACAATCAGGAGATCGTCCAGGTACGGGATCAATCGAACCCCCAGACGGTGCAAGTGAGCCGACATAACTGCCATCACCTTGGTGAACACCCTGGGAGCCGTGGACAGTCCGAAGGCCAAAGCCCTGAACTGAAAGTGGTCCTCCTGGATGGCGAACCTCAAAAACCGCTGATGGTCCAGCCGGATGGGAACGTGGAGGTACGCGTCCTGGATATCGAGCGAGGCCATGAAGTCCCCCGGTTCCAGGGATAGAATAATGGACCGAAGGGACTCCATACGAAACTTCGGCACCCGCAAAAACACATTGAGCGACTTCAGATTGAGAATCGGTCTGTGAGAACCGTCCGGCTTGTCGATCAGAAACAGAGTGGAGTAGAATCCCTGCCCCCTCTGTTCCTGAGGAACTGGAACAATAACGTTCGAGTCTAAAAGGGATCGGATGGAAAACTGTAGCGCCAGTTGTTTCGCTGGATCCCTTGGAAGACCCGTGCGAAAATAACGCTGAGGAGGGGGAACCCGGAACGTAAGGGCATAACCCCTGGAGACCACCCCCCTGACCCAAGCATCCGTCGTGGTGTCGCACCACGTCGGCGCAAAGGACAGGAGACGGCCCCCCACCCTGGGATCCCCCGGGTGGGGCCTCGCCCCGTCAGGCTGCAGGCTTGTCAGTCTGCTTGGCGTCTGGTAGCCCAGGGCTGCTTGGTGCGGGGTTTGGCTGTTTTGGAGGCCGAGGCAAATCTGGCAGCAGATTGACCTCTGGCCTTACCCTGGGTCCGAAAGGACCGAAACGTTGACTTCTGCCGGGGAGGCGCTGCTGAAGGCAAAAATGCAGTCTTAGAGGCCGCCAGGGTCGTCACAATTTTGTCCAACTCTGAAACAAACAGGGTATCCCCCTGAAAGGGGAGAGCCTCCAAAGCCCTCTTGGAATTGTTATCCGCTCGCCAGGACCTAAGCCACAAAACACGTCTGGCAGCAATAGTGGCTGCGGAAGCCTTAGAAGCCAGGACTCCCGAGTCCAGAGCAGCCTCCCCCAAATACAAACTAGCCTTTTGTATATTCTGTACGTGGCCCAGGAGAGATTTGCGACTAGAACCATCGGACAATCCCGACTCCAACATGCCCGCCCATTCAGAAACTGCCTTGGCAACCCATGCTGCTGCAAGAGAGGGACGCGTGACTGCGCCCACCTGTGAATAAGCAGTTTTAAGGAAATTTTCCAATTTCCTATCCGACGGGTCTTTTAAGGAAGAAGAATCCGGAATGGGCAGCACTGAAGAGCGCACCAGCCTAGCCACATGAGCATCCACCGGGGGAGGCTTCTCCCACTTAGCCCTCTCTGAGGGAGGGACCGGATAGAAAGAAGTAAGGCGCTTAGGAAGCTGGAACCTTTTAGCCGGCTGAGCCCATGCTGTTTCCAATAAATCTTCCATATGGGCCGAAGGAGGAAACTGAGCCAACACCTTCTTAGGCCGCTTAAACAGCGGGACCTTGCTACTAGGAGCAGGGGCCTCCTCCTCCAACTGGAGGACTGCCCTGACCTCCCGCACCAATGAGTCTACCTCTGCTGAGGACAAAGTGTCGTCAGCCACAGTGGATCCGTGATCTGAAGTATCCGTAGACCCCCCTGCAGCCGAGTCCGAATCGGAATCGTGAGAATCCTGCACAGGACTCCTGTGCCTAGGCTGCCGCCTGGACCCCCTGTCCGCCAAACTAGCCGTTAACCCCTGCACAGACTGTGCAAAGGACTGCAACCATGGGGGTTCTACATAAGCCTGAGCTGCCCCACCACTGGTATTAGCGACAGGGGGCAGGGGCGCAGGGGGAGCTGGTGCGGACAAGCGGTCAATAAGCTGTGTCATTACCTGAGTCAACGTCGAGGCCCAGGCCGGTTCCTGCTGGGTAGGAGGCAGAGGTAACGGGTTTGCTTCCACCGTGATACACCTGGAACAAACCTCCTCCTCTTCTTGAGACAGTACATCCGAACAGTCTCTACAGGTACGCTGCATTGGAGAAGGAGCCTCCTTGCTCTTCGCCTTAGGCATACTGACCGAGCAAACAAACAAACACCAGCAGTTACTACCAGACACAGAATAAGCAAGTGTCCCTATATAGGAAAGGCCCAGGGGCACCACACACTTGCAGCCTTTCACACAAAAAGCCTTAGCAAAGCAATTTGTAAAGGGCAAATATATCACAGTTCAGCAAGCTGAATAGGAGACAGAGATTATGCAACACACAAACTCTGTATGGTGACAACTCCTTTCACCTGTAATAGACAAGATTGGCCTGTCTGTACACAGGAAAGGAGACAATAGCAGGGCTCAACAATCCAGCCAGTAGCAGGAGAGGAGAATACTATACCAAACCAGGCTCCAGGAGCAAGGTGTAAGGGAGAATTCCAGCAGCCTCCTGTCTCTATACCCAGCATGTGCCAGAATGGCTGCTGATTAGGCTTTTTAAAGGAGGAGCTGGAACACCTGGGGCTGTGAGAGGTAGCACTCAGCACTTCCCAGGGGTGGGGGAGGGACCTCAGGACATCCCATTAACCCCCTCAGGCATCAACCTCCGGGGACACACCTGAATAAAAGTCCCTGGTGGTCTAGTGGAAGGGTGGCTACGCCAGACCCACACCGCCTGCCCCCCCGCTGACTCCCACAAAACGGGGGGGGATCTGCTGCTAGACGCGGTCCCCTGCACACAGGGAACCGCTGCTTACCTGTCTCAGGACGGGGCGCAGCTGCGGGAGCCTCCGGAGTGAAGACCCCGCGACGGAAGACCCCAGCCCAATTGCCAGCGCTGCCGTCTCCGTCTCCAGGTGTAGGAGCTGCGCCGCTGACACTCACTAAAAGAGCAGTCGCTGCGGCAGCTCAGTAACCCTGGCTGTACTAACAGCCGAGAAAAAAATGGCGCCGCTCAGTCTGCCTGAGCACCAAAGAAAAAACTGGTGACCCAGTGTCAGGGGGCGGGATATGAGGGAGAAGGGAGGCAGGGAGCATGCTGGGTACATTTCTGTAACCCTTTGGTGCACGCTCTGCTACCTCACCTCTCATACCCAGCGTGAACTCCTGTGCCCCCTAGTGGACGATAAAGAAAAAGCTGATGGTGTCATTTCAGGGGAGGATATATATTTGAATATCATCAGTGTACAGATGATACTGAAAACCAAAAGAGTTTTTTGGTTTGCCGAGAGAGGAGGTATAGACGAAGAATAGCAGAGGACTGAGCCTTGTGGTACTCCAAGTGACGGAGGTAGAGAAGGTGGAATCAGGGAAGCAAAAACTGAAAGAGTGATTACATAGGTAGGATGAGAACCAAGAAAGGACTCTGAAGACCTACAGACTGTAGTGTCTGTATGAGAAGAGATTGGTCAACTGGTCAAAGGCAGGGACGGGAAAACGGGACCGCACATCTGACCTGAGGGGACATCACACTGACCTGATTTGGGCTGATTTCTTGGCCCGTTCCATCGGGAACTGGTGAAATCAGCCCAAATCGAGTTAGTGTATGGGGGTCTTTACAGTTAATCTGGCCATACATTATAATGATTTGGAATCTTTAAGATTTCAGACACAATTTCCCAGACACACAATGGATCTTATGGGTGTAAATTCACATAAGATTTATCGTAAGAGCTGCAACTCCTGAATAGCATCTTCAGATCACGGGCCAGATTCTCTAAGCTTCAAAAGTGATAAAATGGAGAGTGATATACAGCCAGCCAATCAGCTCCTGTCTCACATTCTCCAACACAGTCTGCGACATGGCAGGTAGGAGCTGATTGGTTGGCTGTTTATCACTCTCCATTTTATCACTTTTGAAGCTTAGAGTATCTAGCCCCTTATGTACAGCAGTTAAGATTAGGATCCATCTCACAATGGGGGTTATTCTAATCCACTCTTTCTGACAAAATCCTTCTTAGATGGACAAAACCATGTGCACTGCAGGGGGGGCAGATGTAACATGTGCAGAGAGAATTAGATTTGGGTGAGTTATTTTGTTTCTGTGCAGGGTAAATACTGACTGCTTTATTTTTACACTGCAAAATAGTTCTCACTTTGAAGTAAAACCCCACCCAAATCTAATTCTATCTGCACAAGTAACATCTGCCCCACCTGCAGTGCACATGGTTTTGCCCATCTAAGAAGGATTTTGTCAGAAAGAGTGGATTAGAATAAGGCCCAATGTCTTTTGACTGCTGGCAGTTTGCTGAAACGACTGTTTTTGCCTGTTTAAACTTGCACCTCAGGAAGCTGCAAGCTCAAATCTGTCCCCTTGGCTTGATGTGCATCTGAAAGGAATAACAAACACCAATTGCATTTCCCCCCCCTTCATTTTTTTTTTTTTTTTTAATCTTTGCTACACCTTCAGGGTGAAATTTAATTGGATGAGAGATTCAGAGAGTGAGAGATTTGGTAAGAAATCTCCAGTTTTTTTAAAGCGGCAATCATTTACACTGAAAAAAAATATTGATATTGCAGTGCAAATGATTGCCGCTTTAAAAAACCCTGGAGATTTCTTATGGTGTGTACACACGGTCGACATGCTGCCGTGCGATGCGAGTCCCGATGCGATCTGATGGCATCGGGACTCGCATCACACGGCAGCATGTCGACCGTGTAATAAGAACATGAAGGAGAGCAGAGGACAGTACCTGTCACCAGGGTGCCGGGATGTCAGCGTGCTGCGACACCCGGGGCCGCGGCACATCAAACAGCTCCCCCCCCCCGCCGTGCAGACATCAGGCCACACCCCCGCCCTCCTCTTTAGACGGACTTCTTCTGGGTCATCAGCCCTGCAGCGCAGCCCCAGGAGAAGCCCCTCTCCCTCTGGCCACCGGAGCTATAGTGAGTATTCAGGCACAAAGACTATATAGTGCAGATCTGCACTATATAGTCTTGCCTGCCCTCACTATGTCGCTGCCGATTTGCGCTCACTCGTGAGCGCGCATCGGGCTCGCAAGCCCTGAAAAGTACACAATCGGTATACGATATGGCTTCCGATGTGCACTATATCGTCAACATCGGAAGCCATATCGCACCCGTGTGCACACCTTTACCAAATCTCTCAACTTCTGAATCTCTCATCCCATTATATTTCACCCATCTTTTTTTATGGTCTCTCTTTTTGACTCCTATTGCGATCTCTGTGTAAAGAGAAATTGTAAAAATCTTTCCACTCATGGGGCCTTATTTTGGTTCACTCTTAGAGGCAAAATCCTTCTTAGATGGACAAAACCATGTGCACTGCAGGTGGGGCAGATATAACATGTGCAGATAAAATTAGATTTGGGTGGGGTTTTTCTTCAAAGTGAGATATATATTGCAGTGTAGAAATAAAGCAGCCAGTATTTTCCCTGCACAGAAACAAAATACTCACCCAAAGCTAAATCTCTCTGCACATGTTACATTTGCCCCCCTGCAGCGCACATGGTTTTACCCATCTAAGAAGGAATTTGCCTCTAAGAGTGAACCGAAATAAGGCCCATGGTGTCACATAATAATAGGGTAGTCAGTATTTTATTTCACAAGTGTTGTTATTGATGATAATGTAGACTCATAAGATTTCATTACTTTTGTGTTCTGCTTACAATGTCTGTACACTGAATATAGATTGTCAGCAACAAAGTGGACAGGACAAAGCTTTCAGAGAGGATTGTAGTTAATAGGATGTCACTGAAGGGCTGGTTTGGAGTAATAGAATGTGAAGGCTCTGAGATATGCTACACAGAATGATTTTACTGCAGGCTCACTCTAGTATTACATATAGGCAGCAGTTGAACCAGTTATGAAAATATTTGAGTTTTTATGTCAGTTGATATTTCAGTCATATTGTAGTTAGGGAAATAAAATTGTGTGTGTACTTTACAGAATTTGATATTTGCCTGCATCAATTGCAGGTTAGAATCAAGGCTTACTTTCCCAAATTACAACCTGCTGCCCCATTTCTATCTGATAAGCTCCTGACACAACTGAGGGCCCGATTCAGATCTGATCACCTACCGCAAATTTGCATCGACCAGAGCTCCAAGCAGCAGGACACCCCTTTGTCAACTTGCTTCCTTTTGGAATGGCTGGGTGGAGGGAGGAGGTAGGGCGGCAGTGAGAACCAGGGAACCGGCAGTGCGCACACTTAAAAACAAAAAAGCCCATACAAATGAATTGTCAGCCACTGATTGTCTGTGACATCTCTCAGCCAATTAGTGGCTTCCCATTAATTTGTATGGGCTTCTTTTTTTTTTAAGCATGCCCAGTAGCACTGTACGGCAGTGGCATCCCCTGCCCGGCTCCCTGGTTCCCTCTACCGCCCACCCCCCGCTAGGCTCTCTGGTCCACAACATCCCCCGCCTGCTGCTGTCCCCATAAGATTTAGCGAATGTGCAGCACAGTCCGACCTCCTGACTCCGATGTGCACAGCATCGCGCATTGGGAGGACGGGATATCTACAAGTGTGTTTTGGGCCGATTTCACGGACCAATTAATTCGAATTGGGTAAAATCGCATAGTGCAGGGGTTCCCAATCTTTTTTGAATCATGGCACTCTAGAGTATCAAAATTTTTCCACGGCATCCCTAGCCCCCCCCCCCCCCAAAAAGGAGATTTTTGTAAGACCTTACCATTTGAATCCATTTCTCTAAGTCAACCTTAGGACGTTCAAGAGCCGATCGCTCAGGTCTGCAGATCTCATTACTGCTCGTCCAAATGAAGCGTCCTCCGACGTGAACTCATGGAACCTGTAGAATTTGGTAAAGGTGTAAACAGAGGACTAGGTGGCAGCCCTGCCCCGTGACGCACAGCCCAAGAGGAAGCAACCGACCAAGTGGAATGGGCATTAATCCTGGAGGGAACTGGTCTGCCAAATTTAGTGTGCGAAAAGGCAATGACCAACCGTAACCACCTAGCAATGGTCTACTTAGAAGCTGGCCACCCTCTCTTATGTACGGCATACAGTACCAATAACAAATCAGCCTTATGAAACGCCTTCACTCTACACAAAAACGCGCAGTGCGCGTACCATATCCAATTTTCTCAATTTGTCCCTACTTCTTGCCTCCGGAGGAGGACAAAACACAGAAAGCACAATCTCCTGGTTCAAATGGAAATTGGAGAAATGTTTGAACCTCCGGTAGCAGAACCACTCTCTTTTGAAAGAAGATAGACAAAGCAGACAGCTGCACTTTCAAAGACTGTAAACTTAAACCAGCTGAAAAACCATCCTGTAGAAACTCCAGAAGCCTAGTCACTTTAAATCTAGAAGCGTGAACGCTTTGTCTTTCACACCACCTTATATAGGTCTTCCAGACTCTATGATATTTTGCCGCTGACACAGTCTTCCGAAAACCGAGCATAGTTCTTATAACTGCGCCTGAGAAACCTTTCTTCTTTAACAAGGAGGTCTCAAAAGCCAGGCCGTCAAATTGAGACGAGCTAGGTCCTGGTGTAGAAATGGGCCTTGTCTGAGAAGGTCTTGTCGAAGAGGAAGACGCCATGATGCTATCAACAACCTCAGTATGTCTGAATACCAAGACCTCCTGGGCCAATCCAGTGCTATCAGGATAACCTTTGACCCTGCATCCTCACTCTCTTGAGGACCCGAGCAATCATGGGAAAAGGAGGGAAGACATAAGCCAGGCTGAAACACCACAGAACGGTCATGGCATCCACTGCCCACGCTGTCGGATCCCTGGTTCGTGAGCAGAACCTGGTCACCTGACAATTGTGTCTGGACGCCATCAAATCCACCTCTGGGAGCCACCGAAGAGATACAATGTCCTGAAACAACTCCAGATCTAACGCCCATTCCCCTTTCAGCAAGTGCGATCTGCTGAGAAAGTCCACTTCCACATTTCGAATCCCCGGATTGAACACAGCCGACAGGGCTGGAATATGTGATTCCACCCACTGAAAGATTTGAGGGACTTCTTGCATCTCCATCTTGCTGTGAGTGTCCCCCGGATGATTGAGATATGCCACAGACGTGGCATTGTCCGACTGAATTTGTATGGGAGACCCCTTCAGGAACTCTCCTGCTTACTGATGTGTCTTCCAAACTGCTCGAAGCTCCAATATATTTATCAGTAAAGCTGATTACAAGCTGGACCACAGTCCCTGCAACCTGAGATGTAGGGTAACTGCTCCCCAGCCCCTGACACTGGCATCGGTTGTGACCACCAACCAGTCCCACGTCTGAAGGGAGCGACCCAACTGCAGAGATTCCAGATCAATCAAATCAACGAATCCCTTGTCTCTTGACACAGGACAAGGGTTTCCTGCTTAATGGATTTTTGATTCCTGACCAACTGGAGAGAATGTTCCATTGAAAAGGCCTCGAATGAAACCTTGCATACTGTAAGGTCTCAAAAGTTGCAACTATCTTGCCCAGTAGTTTCAGACACTTCCAGATCGAAGGACTTGGTGACTGAAGGATGGCAAGTACCAACAGACGAACGTCTCTGGCTTTTGTTTCCGGGAGGAATACTCGATATAGATGCGTATCCAGAACCACTCTCAAAAACTGAAGTCTTTGGGTGGGAATCAAATGAGAGTTTGGGAGATTCAATATCTACCCATGGGCCCTTATTCAGATCTGATTGCAGTACAAATTTGTTTGGAAAATGGGCAAAACCATTTGCACTGCAAGTGAGGCAGATGTAACATGTGCAGAGAGAGTTAAATTTGGGTGGGGTGTGTTGAAACTGAAATCTAAATTGCAGTGTAAAAATAATGCAGCCAGTATTTACCCTGCACAGCAAAAAAATAACTCAAACAAATCTAACTCTCTCTGTACGTTACCTATGCCCCACCTGCAGTGCACATGGTTTTGCGCATTTTCCAAACAAATTTGTACTGCGATCAGATCTAAATAAAGGCCATGGTCTTGTAAGAATCGTGTCGCCACAGTCAGATGTTCCTGTAACTTCTCTGCTGACTCCGCCTTGAACAATAGATCGCCCATGTATGGGATGATTACAATTCCTTGTAACCTGAGAGCCGCTGCCATAACAGCCATCACCTTTGTGAATACTCTCAATGCCGTAGCCAGCCCAAAAGGAAGGGCTGTAAATTGTAGGTGGAGATCGCCTATTGCAAATAGGCACGAGCAGATAAGCATCCTGAATGTCCACAGATGCTAAAAATTCCCCTGGTTCCATGCTTAAAAGAACCAACCTTAGTGACTCCATCCTGCAGTGATCCACCCACAGATGAAGGTTTAAAGACTTTAGGTTAGAATAGGTCTGAAAGACCCATCTGGTTTGAGAACCAAGAAAAGAAAGGAATAAAATCCCCTCTTCCATTCCCCCCCATAGAACCGGGATCACAACTCCCTTCTTGAGAAGAGAAGTTGCCAACCCCAACAAAGCATTTCTCAAGTGTGCTTCTCTTGGTAAAGGTGTTGAAAGAAATATATTTGGAGTGGCTCCCCTGAGATTGATTTTGTAACCATGGGAAACTACAGACTGAACCCAAGGATCCTGAGTGGAGAGTACCCAAGAGTCCCGATACTGCAGTAGGCAACCCTCCACTCTGCTCCAAGAATGGAGAGCCTCCAACCGATCATGCTGAGGACTTATCTTTTAGGTATAAGAAGCCTTTTATCAGGTGTCTTCCACGCCTCCCCAAGAAGGTCCTTCATGCACTCATCAGATGGAAAAGTAACTGCGTCTGCGCTACGTCTTAAACACACCCTTTTGTTGCACTTTATCAACATCAGCAGGGCTGCCACTAGCAATTTTGGGGCCCAGGACTGATTTCCAGTCCAGCCACCCCCCCCCCCCTTTTGCGCTTGAGCAGTAGTATTACCTTCCCGGGACAGAAGCTGCCATGCCGGGCACGTGGAGATGCCCACGGTGGATGAGCTGTCAGTGCAGAAGGTTGATTTCTTTGTACATACAGACTATAATGTCAGTGTCCGGGCCCAGACAGCTGTAGCAGCACCCCTCTGTTGGCGGCCCTGAACATTAGCAAGATTCAATGCCTGTTTAACAGCCAGTATTAAATCCTCAATACCAGGGGTAGAGGTCTCAAAATCCTTTCCCTGGTCCCAAAAAATGCCTTCAGCACATTCACCTTCCTCATCCAGATTAAGCAGAGGATGTGTGGATAAAGGGTGCCTGGGAGTAACAACCTCAGGGGCCTTAGCAAACTGCTGCATAAATGTATTCATTTTGTGGACAGTCTGAGAAGTGTCCTGCATGGCCTTTAATAAGGCAGGGTCCCCTTGTGAGGGGGTAATGGAGCTCACAGATGGTTGTGAAGAAGGGGAAGGCCTAGGGGATCTAGTCAGCTCAGCCATCTGCCTATTTAGAGCTTGCACTAAGGCAGCCATAAACTTCCCCAGGGCAGCAGCCCAAGCAGGTACAGGCTGCTCAGACCTCTGGGCTTGAGCCCCACTGGGCACAGACTCACATGCAGGGCACAAATCCCCATGGTCCTTCTGTTCAGCAGCTAATTTGACCCCTCAAAATTTGCAGTCTATTAACATGGCAGATGCTCCCTCCCCTACAACAGCAACACTAAACCTTTCTGTCATAGTATAAAACACAGTGCAAGATGTCAGGCGCTTGAACAGAATAATATACTGTACCAGTGTACTTATCTGTCTGCGCTGCTGTAATGGACCCTCAGCGGTCACCAGGGAAAGCGCTGCACAGAAGAAACTTGTCACTCTGGTCTGCAGTGTAAAATCTCCTTTTCAGCTCTGCAGTGTGGGGAAAAGGGTGCCAGATAAGAGTGGAGGCAGAGACCAAGTCCCTGCTTCAGAGCTGTTTTTGGCGCCCTCCCCCTTTTAGCCACTCCTACCTACTTTCTTCTCTCTTCCAGTGTCTCCCCTCTGAATAGGATCACTTGTAAGTGCCCAGCTGCACTGGGATCCTGTTACAGGCATCAACTCCAAATTTGGATTTCTGCCTGTAAGTCCGGTAAAATGGAGGCTCCATCGCGGGGGGTCAGTCACCCATGATCGCCCTCTAAGCAGGGAGCCCGATCAGGACGCTCCCCAGGGCCTAGGAGACCTCCCTATAATGGAGGTCAAACTCTGGAAGTTTCACACTGCAACTAGATGAATATTAATAAAAACAAACCCCTATCTACTCTAAGAAACGGCTGCCGCCTGCAGCCCATCAGCATAGCACTCACTCCAGTGGTTACCTAAAATGAACTGGGGAATGCTGGGATGCAGAAGGGAGGAGCCTGCCTCTCAAAGAAGTTAGAATAGGTGCCTGGCTCCTGCGGACCCTCCTACATCCCAAGGTTGAGCTGTGTCACCAGGATGGACGAAAGAGAAATATAGATAATATTAAGTAGATTTACAGTATATGGGTTTCTTCAGTTAATTTATGTAGTAAAGGGCATGATTTGCTTTTGTTTGTACATATTTTATGATTGTCAGCCACCAGCACTGGTTTTGTCCATTAATAAGTGATCATAAATAATTTGAATTGGTCCTGGACCACCAACCATGGCACCCCTGCAAGTGTCCCGAGGGTGCCCCGGCACACAGTTTGGGAACCACTGGCATGGTGTATGAAGGGCCTTTAAACTTCTACATTGTAGCAAAAGTGGAACACAACATACGTAAATTTGTATAAGAAACCAATAAATTCAGTGTTCAGCCCTTAATTTAAGTTAAATACAGTAGGTTTACTTATTTTTACTTATTATCCCCACCTCTCCCCTGCAATTCACAAGATTTTGAGAGGCAAAGGCTTCTGATATGCAGCTCAGCCCTTCCTCCAGCACGGGCAAGCCGCATTTGTTCTTCAGGCTTTTCCTAGAGAGGAGATCTTAGAGGCATGATATATACACAGACAGACACTTTTATAATTGTCAACTTAACCTCCCAGTAAACCTTCTTATACAGTTGCTTAGACTGAAGGAGAAGACTAAAGACAATGGAAAAATCTTTCTTAAAATGCCCATACAATATAGCAATTCGTATGCAATTTGGTCACTTTTCATGAGTTTGCGGCGATAAATCAAATGATAAGCGCATGCGATTGACATCAGGTCAATTATGTTGCAAGGTCCCCAGTGCATCATAGCCTGCGATTCGCACCAGCTGCAGGAGAGCCAAACCGCTGACATTGCATGTGATATATCATACGAAAAAGGACCAAATATGATATATCACATGCAATGCTAGCAAGCTGAAAGGTCCATGCGGCTGAGGAAGTCGCATGGCCATCTTTACAGCACAAATCCTTGGCCACCTGTGTTTTTTACAGATTACACGGGCTCTCTTTCTCTTCCAATATTTTGTTTCTTTTTTTTCAGAGAAACTTTCTTTCCTTACATGCAGAGTTTCCAGTTTAGTCTTGGTTAATATTTGCATTATCCGGACACAGCCTTAAGTCATCCATACACTAGTGCGATTTCACCCGATTCCAACAGATCGGGCCTAGAATTCAGGTGAAGAGTGGACAAAAAACGTATGTATTTCATATCCGACCCAATACATGGTCTCATGCGCATCAGATGGACTGCACGTCTATCCTCTGACTCTGACAACCTTTGAGCAGAGGGGAACACATCCAATATATCATATGCAAAAGGACCGGATGTAATATATTGTATGTGATAGGTGGTTCAAGGGGGATCAGCTGCGCCTACTCCCCTCTGAAAAGTTGTAGTAGTGTATTAATGCAGGAAATAGCGTGAGGATTTGGGGTTATTGTATATTGCACCATTTCAGTGGCGTAGCTACGTTTTGGGCGCCCCCCGCCGTTAGGGGGGGGCACCCCCCCGCCACAAGCAGCCCTACCCCCCCCCTCAATCCCCCACAGCCTTACCTATCGCGCTGGTCCCGGCGGCTCCGTTCTTCTGCTGAGGACCACCAGAAAATGCCCACCCCCATACAGCAGACAGTTTTAGAGAACTGTGTGCTATATGTGGGCGGCCATTTTGTGGTGGTCCTCAGCAGAAGAACGGAGCTGCCGGGACCAGCGAGATAGGAAAGTCTGCGGGGGATTGGGGGGGGGGGTTAACTATAGCACCGCAGCCCCCGGCGCCCCCACATGAACAGCGCCCCCCCCCCCCGGTGGCTGCGGTGCTATAGTTACGCCGCTGCACCTTTTCCTCTGGATGTAGTGATTGGGTTAAAGCTGGGGTAGCTCAATGAAAGGTTAACATTGCTCCCTGCTCACTAATCAGAGCTATAGTCAGCCTGTGCTAGCTGGTTACAGATTAGTCACCACAGTTAAACATAGGCTTTAAGAACACTAATGAGTGGCACATCTTTCTTCTATCTGTGTGGTTTTTCGTAATCTGTCACAACTTCGTGAGGTACAAATTATAGAGGGGGAAGATCGCCACCCCCATTAATGTTTCTCTTATAAAAATCACTGGGAAATAAATCTAATTCCTTCCTAAAAGGGTTCTATGAAGAAAATCTACAGGAGAAAGAGCTAGAAATGAGCTTAGTTACGGATGTATCTATAATAAAAGGTCATATAATTATACATACGGTAGATGTAATCTTTTATACAGGATCTTCTGCTAAACCAAAATGGGAGGGAAAAAAACGAATCTCATAATGCTGATGACATAATTCAATATGATTCAATATGATGCACATCATCATGTACCCCTCTGCAAAATCTAAAGGGAAGAATGAAACGAAATACGGGTTTCTCAAACTAAAGGTTGCCATACATTAGTCCAACTTTTCTTAAGGACAAGTCAGACCTGACTTCCCTGGCAGCAGCAGCAAGAAAAAAGCCATTCAAATGAATGTGCAGCCAGCGATTGGCTAAGAGTGCTTTCAGCCAATCACTAGCTGCCCATTCATTGGTAGTTTTTTTTGGTACTGGTTTCCTAGCACGTCGCCCATCGCATCGTATACCATAAGACTAAATATGATATACAATGGGATGCTATATTGTACAATAAAATATTGTATCGCATACAATGCGATGGTATTCCTTTTTTTTTATTTACAACCACCCTGATGGGTCCTTACAATGTTAAATGCCCCCCCATTGTCAACACCACCCCCAGGATCAACGTCATCCCGAAGCGTGGCGAGCGGTGGTGGTACGCGTCCTCCGACCTTTTTATACCCCCACTATCCACGAGCCCTGTGAGGGGACGCGCAATACATGCAAAAAGTAATACGCGTCCCCTTGCCATCCTTCGGGCTCGGTGGCTCGCCACACTATCAACTCCAAAATCAACTCCACGCCGACGTGGATAGTGGGGGTATGAAAAGGTCAGAGGACACGTAGCGCTGCGCTCGCCACGCTTCGGGTTGGCGTTGATCCTGGGGGTGGCGTTGACAATGGGGGGGGTGGCGTTGATCCTGGGAGTGGCGTTGACAATGGGGGGGGGGGGCATTTAACATTGTAAGAACCCATCAGGGTGGTTGTACAATAAAAAAATCGTATACCATCGCATCGCATGCGGCTATATGGCATGCGGTGCGATCGCATAAGATGAATATCTTGGGCGCCGTGCTAGGAAACAAGTACCATTTTTTTCTCTTTCTCTTGTAGCTCCCTGCTCCTCCTGCCCAGCTATTCATTCCCCTCGCTGGCTCACCAGCGTCCCAAGCCCACCACCTCTCTGGTCTGGCTCACAGTGTCCCCCACCTGGAGGCTGCACATAAGATTTAGCAAATCTTATGTGCAGCCGGTCCGACCTCCCAACTCCGATCCGATGCACAGGAGGCCGGGATGGTCAGACAGGATGTCAAAAAAATTAGATTTTAGTCATCATGGTTCTAACAGTACATGTTTCACAGACATTCATGCCTAAGCCATACCTTCCAATATCACACATTCCAGGAGGGACCAAGTGCTCTGTTCTGGACGGGATACGGTCATTGGGTCTACAGCAACTGGGTCGACAAGCATTGGGTCGACACCAGTAGGTCGACATGGGTCTTGGTTGACAGGTCAACATGGGGTTTTTCCACTTTTTCTTGAGCAGACATGTGCCGATATGCGGTATTTCATGCCCTACCATCCATTAGGGCGTGGTGAGAGAATAAAATAGTGTGCTGAGCATAACGAGGCACCGTGTCCGAAGCATGGGGCGAGCGATGTGGTGTACTTCAAACTGTGTCCATGTCGACATTTGGGTTAAAAGACAATGGAAAAACCCCATGTTGACCTTGCCCATGTTGATCTAATGCTTGTGTCGACCTAATGTCCTACACCCATGTTGACCTTCTCCCATGTCGATCTAGTGGTGTCGACCTAGTTGCTATAGACTGAACAATACCAACCCTCCTGGACTTCCCTCTTGATTTTTGCTTTACCGGTGGCAGAGTGATCATTTGATAAGAAAGAGGTTTTACCACAGGCGATCGCAATTATAAATTGGGAGAAATGTTTAGGAACAGATCATTTTGTCCCTCCTGCACTGGATCATGTTGGGAAGAGGTATGATTAAGCACAAAATGAATGACTACCTTAAGTTGTAGTCATTCATTTGATTTATCTATTCAATATGTCTGGTGGTAACAAAAATCTGGCAATGTATGGGAGTATATGAAAGTCAACCATTCATCCCAAAATGCTGGAAATCAAAACCTGTTGTTTAGATAGATTTGTCAAATCAAATGGTCTTAACCAATTTGTCTGAAGGTCTGCTTCCCAGCATTTGGGAGCAAAGGATTGATTGTTACTTACTCCCAGACATTTATTCTGACCAGACAGATAAATCTTTAGGTGTGTACCAAGCATAAGTAATGGGCATGCAAACAGTTCAATTTCAACCATTGATTTTTGAGTATACACACTGTGCAATTTTCAATATGTATGATTCTGGCTACGTACAATTTTTACTACGTTGTACTATAGAGTGTACATTTTCTAGTCTAAAGTGTCATGCCTGCTTTTTTTTTTTCTTGCTATCCCAACCCTGGAGGGAGCATGGCATGCTGTATATACATGGAGTGATATGTACCATGTTTTCTACCGATATGTTATATAGTCTATATCGCATGGTGTGTATGCCCCATTAGCCTGATTTGATCATCTGGACTCAAGCATGGATATACTTAATCTGGACTATTAGGGTGCAATGAGGACTGCGTTTATGAAATATTAGTATAGTACATTTGGCCCATAAGAGGAGGGTGGGGGGGGGGGGGGGGGATTAGGGAGGTATATTCAATTAGCCAATTAGCTGCAATAACCTGGTTTTGTGGGGGAGGGGAGCTTTATTCGCGACCCCGCTTTATTGCAGCTTTTCAATTGCTTGCATTTGGTAGTTCACCATAAGATTTCTCAAATTTCTCTGAGCAGGTGAAAAGTGGGTAAAAATCCTAAATTTGGGTAAAAAATGTCAAAACAGTCAGCAGTGGCGTAACTATAGATTTTGCGCCTTTAAGCCAAAAAGTTTCTGGAGTCCCCACCCAATAGCATTTTGGTAAAACTAACATGGCTGTAATGCCCGATACACATGCCACACGCTATAATGCCACACTTCGTAATGTTATATATGGGATGTGGTCGGCATGTTGGAGTTCCGTATACCGACACCAGCATCCTGCTAGCTGTCAGAAAGCCAGCACCAGGACTTCAAAACAAATCAGGATGCCAACGCTGGAATTCAGACAGCCAAATTGCAGACTTCATCTGGTGCCCATTTTCCAGCAGAGTTCCCCATCCTCTCCTCCACTGCATCTCTACGCAGTACTTTGCAGGTCAGAGGGAGTCGAGAGTAGGGAGGGAGGAGGGCGGATGAAGGGAAGACAGCAGAGGGAGGAGGTAGACTTGCCAGGCACTGCTAACACCAATGTTGGGGCTGCTGAGGCAGACTGCACCCAGCAAAGCAGTAATCCCTACAGACCATGCTGGGGCCTTACTCCCCCAAGATGCCGTGGGGTCTGTGGGACCATAGGTATGCCACTGACCCAATAATGAGTGAAAATATGCAAAAGTGAGGAAAATGGGGAGTACAAGGTATGGGACAGGTATATTGGGGTGCATTATGAACCAGACAAGTGTTTTAGGCTTGCTGTTGGGAGCAATTGACTGTTTTGCAAGACTTTTAAAATGGGCCTTTATTTACCTAAATATATATACTTATGAGAACATCCATTTTACACAAAAAGCTGGCTTTTAATCTTGCAGCCATTTAACACATTTTAAGACCCAAAATTCTTATTATGCCCACTAATATAGTTCTTTACTTCTATCCTATATTATTTTACCAGATGTGTGTACAGGCTGATTTGCCTATTTTCACTGGTTAACCCATCACAGGTCTCCTGTTTTCACCATTTTCTAATAGGATAGGTTAAGAAAAAAAAAAATGGAGCATGTATACAAGCAATGAGCATTTTTTAGGGTGCTAGGGGCAATCCCAAATAAAGTAATTGCAGCTATTTGGAAACCCCCATGGTATGGAATGGATGCTATCCATCTATCTTTTCAAACACACTGACTACAGGCTTAACAATGTTTTTAGTTTGTTGTTGCCATTTCACAATAATATACTAGCATCCAGGGCCTGAATGTTTAGCTGTGACTACTCAGTTTTGTATAGGTAAGTATGAGTACACTTTTGGCCCATCAACTCTGCACATACCTACACACACCTATTTTGTCATATCTGAAGTAGGTTATTACACCCACTTAGCATGGTAATGCCAGGCTGAGGATTGCAAAGAGGTGATAAGTATGGAGGTCTTAATTTATTCAGAAGTATGTTCCCTGAGTGTTAGGAACTAATTCAGAGTCAAAGTCCATAATCCAGGCCCCTGGAGCTCAGGGGAAAATGGCTTTATGGAGAACCAATAATTACTGTTCTACGCTCACAAAAAAGGTATTTAGATGGTACTTCAACTTTAACCAAAAGAACTCAGAACATTTAGACATTAATGCATATGGAGAAAGTTACAAACATGAACCCTAATCAATGACACCACAATGCAAGCATAAATCTTAATGCAAATGTTCATGCTTTTCTATAGAAATGGTCCTTTCAAGCCATATCAAAAACGTAACTGAACACAGGGTTTTCAACCAATTCAGTATTTAAAAACCTCTGTGGCTGAAAGGAAACCGTGATCCAATGCTCAAAAAATCTGTCTACACTGTTGATCAGTACAGGCCTGAAACTTAAACTGTCAGTGTTATGTCAGACATGTTATTTTAGAGTGTGAGACGTGAATGAAGTGTGTCTGAGTCATGATGTTATGTACAGTAATATTTACCAATTCTCTGACATGTGACCCAGGACCTAGGAATGTTAAACATGTTTGGCAGTTTGAGTCGTGACTATAAAAGAGTCCACTTGTATATAAACCCCCATAGATGACAGGAAGCTGCATTAACACAACCTACAGAAGGCAGATCTGACAGAAAACAATGCTGTGCCTTCATTTTCAGAGGAATCCAAATCTTCAGAGACCTTTCCTGCAACCTCTATGGCCAGCATCAGAAAGCCTATTTTCCAGGATGGAACAGGACATGATCAGGACGGTTGAGGAGATAAAAGCAAATATGAAGCGTCTAGACCAGTTCCATCAGCAGTTGATGCAGGAGATGGCACTTCAAGAGAATTCGATAATGCAAACAATGACCGCAAGTGACTTGAAGCCTATCGAAGGTGGTTTTGTGCTTTCTCTAGGAGTTCAGGACTTGTCTCCCCAAGAGCTGACAGTCAAACTGCTTGGAAAGAAACTACTGGTCACGGGGGTCAAGGAAACAAAGAATGACGATGGAAAAGGATCCTTCTCCTACAAGTGTCAGATCTTTAGAAAGGAGGCAGATCTTCCCCATGATGTGCGAGCAGAAGATATGAATTGCATTATAACTACTGATGGGCAGCTGCGAATAGAGGCCCCCTGGAAGACCCACCCAGCAGTAGAGGAGAGGACTGTGCCCATCCAGCTCACAACAACCCTACAGGCACAAAAACAAAAGCCAGATATTGGCAAAGAAGCAACAACTAAAATATAAAGACCTTCATTTTGTTTGTACCTACAGCAAGTAGTCATTTTATCCATTCATGTATTTATAAATGTATTTGTTTTACAGATCCATTGCCTTTAGATGTGTATAAAAGGCAATGCACGCACTGATCTGTCCATACAATTTAATACTTTCTTTATTAAATAAAAAATGAATGAAAATCTTTTATATTGTGTTTCAGTCATTTACTTTTAGTGAGGTGAAAAATATTGTGGTGAATATTTATAGATCATGTCAAAAAGTTTATAACAAATATGACAAAATTCAAAAGGATATCACAAAATGACAACTACCACATACGGTAGATTAAGGCTTTATAAGTGATTGTTTTCCATTTTTAAACCCATCGTCTCTGGTTTTACAGTTTGTATGGTTTGCGAAGCCTAAACGGAAAATGTGTAATCTGCATAAATGTTTATATTTACATGTAAGACCAAATGTAAAGTGTGCAGGCTGCAAATAACACTAACCCAATTATCAAGGTCTCCAAATCACACTGAAAAAATGTCCAATACTTGTTAAGATATTTCAAGCAGCAGCAGAGATTGAGGCTGTGGTGCTTAGTTTCTAGTGGAACTAACACAGCAATCATACCTTTCCATAAAACCACAAACATAAATACCACTGATGCTTTAAGTGGGTTTTAAATTGCATTATTGATAGAATGTCATTTGTATACAGCAGCAGCTAACACATAAAGCTCATGGAGTTGTGCTGAGTTTTTCGCTCCACAATTTCATTCTTAAATGAGGCTAAAACCCGAAGTGTGAATGATTTTCACTGCCAGAAGCTATGCAAGCTAGGAACTCCTGACTCTGCTCTATTTATAACACACCAGCTGCCCCTCTGTCATTGCACATATTAGACTTTCCATGCCAAGCAGAATATTGTGGATTTATAGCACAAAATGCCTCAGTGGTCATCTCAGGAAAAGGATTTCTGTGCTGAAATGCATGAGTTTGAAGCTCTATCAATGATTAATGAAGAAGTGTCTGAATTGGATTCCTACACCAGCTGAGGACACCAGACAGCTTCCTATCACTTCTCTCATTTCCAGTGTTAAGTCATTACAATCAGCATCAAAAGATATATGTGCAGGACAGCATTATCTAGGGGACTGTATGCTAAAATGTATTATTGTCCAACTGGCAGTCTGTATACTATGCATTTTAAGTACCATGAGCAATAAACTGCCAGATTTATCCCAGAACATAAAAGTAGTGTGTATTCAAGTTTACAAATCAGCAGATCTGTCTGTTAAGTACATAAGGGCCAAAATTGGACTTTGGGGCTAATTCAGGATTAGTTTCAGCACAGGTCACAGCTGCTCAGCATGCAAGCTCTTCTCAGCAATACAGTCTCAATTCAGTTAGGTTTGCATTACAGAAACAGGCAGGGTCATCATTGTCATATTAGATTGCAGCGGCTGTGTGTAACATCACGCAGCCACCCAAAAACTGTGCCCCCTCAATGCTGCCTATAACACTGCAAAACACACTCTTCTGGGATGTAACTGCACTTCGAGCTTCACACAAAGAGCAAAAGTCGCCCAACTGAGATTTTCACAGATCTACAGCTTATAGTAAATCAGCCATTTTGTGCATTTATTGCTAAACCAGTGGTTCTCAAACATAGTTCTCACCTGTGGATTTAAATGGGTCACTTAAGGGGTGTACACATGGTGCGATTTACTTTCTATTCAATTAGGTTCGAACCGCACAGTGTGATGTACACATTCCATTTAAACAATATAGTACAGATATGGTCTCTGCAGATTTCATTAGGTCTATGCATCAATACTGAATCTGCTGAAAATGTCCCTCCAAAAAAATAGCTACCACCTTCAAGGAGACAGATGCTAGAGGTCCTACTTTTCAGCAGGAACGCCGTTCCTGAACCCCTTATTAAAAAGGGCATCAGGAAAAAATAAAATCATACATACACACACTTTTGTAGATAGCCCCCAAAGTTCCTAAACCTATTTTTCCAGAAAAATAGTACTGGCTAGTGTATATAACTGGAACTTACAGTTTCAGTGTAGCTGTATATATTTTGCCCCTGGCAATAACCATGTAAACCAGGGATGGGGAACCTTCAGCCCTCCAGCTTTTGTAGAACTACACATCCCAGCATGAATAGCTACATTTTTGCTATTTGGCCATGTTAAAACAGTTGCAGGGCATGCTAGAATGTGTAGTTCAACATCTGGAGTGATGAAGTTTCCTCATCTTCCTGGCACTGGGCATGTAACCCACTGGTAATAAGCAAAAATCCAGTAGCAATGAATAAGAAACCCTTGCAAATGACTTGTTGGGGGAACGCTGAAGGAGAAAATAGTTACAATCACCCCATTGGAATTTATGGTCCTCAGATTACACGTCTAGTCTTTTAGGAATGGATGTTTCAGTCTCGCCGCTTGATTCCTCTAGCTTTACTCATTGTTTAAATGCAGCTGTATTACTTCTGATAATTTATATATAATTTTTTTTTTAACACTATATCAAATCAGCTACAATAATGAGTTAATCACTGGCTTCCCCTTCACTCATTTGTATCCACAAAATGGTCAGGTAGCTAGTTTAAATCGGAAATCGGAAACACAAACTAACATAATAAACTTAATCATTTGACCCTGCCTTAGAGAACATTCTAAAACATGGTTAGCAAAACGACTTATCGGAAAATTAATACCAGCTGAATAAACAGGTCCAACAACAGACAATGGTGGCCTATTAAAAGCAACCTCCGGGAGGATGATTTTGTATACACCATTAACTGTGATTTTAAAGAGGAACTTACAGTATGCGCCAAACCTTTGCCCAATGAGGTTATGAGTAAAAATCAAATGTCACAGACCTCCCCCCCAACACTTTCTTACGCTGTGTACACACGGGGGCGATAGGGGCTATAAAATCGCTGGGAATATGGTCGCAGGCGACCATATTGCCAGTGATTGGAGTGCGCACCAGCGAGAAATCGCCGGGTGCGCGCTCCCGTTTTCTGCCCCATTATAATCGCTGGTCGCAGGAGATTGCTCCTGTGACCAGCTAATTACCTCTGCGGCTCCCCCAGCAGAGGTTCCTTTTCATCAGCGACCATCTCTGGTTGCTGATGCAAAGGAGACACTGGACAATATATTGCTCAGGAATATATTGCTAGCAATATATTCCTGAGCAATATATCTCCCCCCGTGTGTACGGGGCTTTAGTGTTTTTCTTTCACATAGAAAAACAAAACCATTATTTAACAGGTACACAGCTGAACTGTCCTTAACCATACATAATTCTAAAATATTTTGTAACTCCCAGGTTCAGGTAGGATGGGGAAATTTACTCCAAAGTTCACCACACAGGGAAAGGGTTAGCAGGCAACCAAAATGTACTTTATGGAAGTGTTGTCTTTATTTTGTGCTAGAACAGAGGTATGGAAATATGGAAAACATGTACTGTTAAGGTGCATACACAATGGGCATTTTTGCCCATAAGTTCACAATGTGATGAAAACGTTCACTGGGGTTGAACCACTTTCTGTAGTAGACTATGGAAAATGGTTCACTTCTCCTGTAACACTGGGAGATGGACAGCGATGGTGTGGGAGCACACATCAGCAATCATCGCCCACAACCACACTGATTATGAGCTCAATTAGCTCAAATGGAAAAAAGTGAGCTACTTTAAGTTTAAAAATTGCCTAGTGTGTATGGGCAGAAAACAGAGTTAAAAGTCAATGTTGACTTTATTATGTCACATGAGAATGTTTATGCCGAATGGGTTAATATTCATCGTCTAGACAGCATTGAAATGTCGATATGCTAGAATGTTATTTCTTCCTGGTAGGCCACCAGTTACTTACCTGCTCCAGGCAGTGCGATCTGTGGCTTACAGGCAGACTACAAACCATTCTCTACACACACCACACCAACTTTCGGTTTTGGAAACCATGAGATAAACAACCCCCCCCCCCCCCCCCCAAAAAAAAAAAAAAAGACAAACCCCCACTGCAGTCAGGATCAGCTCTAGACCCACCCATACTAAGAAATTATCACATCAAAGCACAGGTCACTCGTAGCACACTGGTTACAAGAAGAAAGAAAACAAGGATGTCTGTGGCGCACTTAAGTGAACAGTTATATCAAATGTAACTTTTAATATGTTTTATTAAAATGCTTAATAAATAAATGAAAGCATTTTATGAAAACGTATTAAAAGTTAAATTTGATATAGCTGTTCACTTAAGTGCGCCCCAAACAGGCATCCTTGTTTTCTTTCTTGCATCCAGTACCTATAAACATCTGGGGCTGCACCCCCTCAATAAGAGCATTGATTGTTGCCAAACAAATATAAAGATGGGGTTTCCTGTACCTTTCCAAAATCTTTATAAAACCAATAAGACCTAGTGCGATAGCTCCAATTCCTGCACTCGTAGTATACCTCTGCCTACATTTTTTTTTTTAAACTCAGATTTCATAATTTTTTTGGCATTTTGTATAGTAAATCAATAATGGTGTAACATGCACTTAATAATTCATCATGTAGTTCTGTAAAATTACTAATCCTAAACAGGAACAATAACTAAACAGAGTTAACAGCAGGCACTTGTTCCAAGGTTTGTCCAGTTGATTCCAGGAGTTTTAGGGTTATGCCAGGCATTGTAGTACATATTTTATCATTTATCAGCGGTCCTTGTGGTCTTAGGGGACTATCCATTTTAAGGAGTAAAAGGGGCATGTACGTTTTTACTATGCACTGTTGGAGCCACGCATATGCAGAAGTGCTGGGTTAGAGTATGCATCTCTTTGGAGCTCTAGTGAACCCTAGACTTACACTATGGCAGTTCTAGAGCCTTGCATTCCAGACCATTTACGTAATTAGTAGTTACATGCTTGATTTTCATTGGACAGATTTTTTTTTTTTTTTTAACTTGTGTAAATTTTTTATTGATTTTTCATATAGGTCATAGCTTACATAGCATAACATTGCATTGGATTTTTGACAATTAATTTGTACATTTCAACAAAAATTTAAGTCAGCATATTATCAGATACATGTAATGCAATGTATTGATGCTATACATATAGAATCATAACAAAACAATAATAAACATAAAAAAAAAAAGAAACAGTCTCTTATTCGTTATTTGGGTTGGCGCATCTATTGGTAAGCAGCAATTATTCATAGACTATTGTTACTATGAAGTGTAACTTCCAACTTGTTTCTTTGTGCCATTAATAATGCTTGGTAAGGACGGTCAAAGTGTATACTGTCCATTAAAGTCCACAGAGGAAAATTGGCAATGGTCGTAGGGGAGCAAAGGGGGATCTAAATTCCACTATGTTGAGGGGGAGGCCAAAGCCAGCACAGAGTCATTCCACCTGTTCCATTTGGAATAGTACCTTGGGAGGGTGTCTCTCTGTCGGAAGACAAATCGCTCATGCTCCGAGACTTGATTAACCAGCGCACACCAATGTCGGAGGCTAGGGGAGGATGTAGCAAACCAATTGCGCGCCACTATGACCTTTGCCAGTGTAACCAAACATAACACATATTTATAAATATCCGGGGTGCAAAGTTCTGCAAGATCTAGGGCAAACATACATATAGAGGGCGAGGATGCTGGTAGAGTGGGCTCCGTAGTGCGAAGGCTACTCCAGACCCCATCCCAGAAGGCTAGGACCCTGGGACATTGCCACATCATGTGCCAAAAGCCAGCATCGCCCGTACCGCACCTAGGACAATTCGCATCTTCTCTCAACCCAGCGCTAAATAGTGATTGTGGTGTGCGATACACTCTGTGCATGACATAAAAAGCCACCTGTTGATATCTCACACAGGGTGTTGATGTCCCAACAGACTCAAGAATTTGTACCCATTGTTCCTCAGTAATGGGCCCCAGATCACCCTCCCACTTAGCTTTTAGGCGCGTTAATGCATCCGGATTCGCTCGGGAGACTAGGGCGGCATACACAGTTGAAACCCTCTTACGCTGTCCAAGGCCTTTTATTAGCTCCTTAACCGGAGAGTCCGACAGGGCTGGCACCCCGTTCTGGAACTGGGACTGCACAGCATGTCTGAGCTGGAAATATCTAAAGAAAACCTTATTTGATACTTGGAACTCTTCGCTTAGTTGTTGGAAGGACTTTAAGGAGTTATCTGCATACAACTGATAGATGGAGATTAGGCCCGCCCCATACCAGATATTATCAACCGAGATAGGGCGTAGTTCCTGAAAGGAACTGTTATTCCATAATGGAGTTTCTTTATCAATTCCCTTCCAATCAAAAAGAGTATGCGCATACCTCCACACTAGCCTGCATTGTCTCAACAAGGGGGGGAGTCCCCCGAGCGGACCACCCGTAAGAAGAAAGTGTAGCGGGACCAATCCCCTACCCACCAATTCAGTACAAAAATTGGGAAATGTGGCGCCTCCCCTATCTCCAACCCATTCAGAGATGTGTACCAGCTGGGTCGCCAAATAGTATAGTCGCAGGTCAGGGAGACCTAGACCACCGCTACCACGTGGCCTAGCCAAGGTTCTCCTAGCCACCCTGGGCACACCGCCCCCCCATATAAAGGAAGATATTATACTATCAATTTTTGCAAAAACTTTCTTAGGTATGTATACTGGAGCATGCTGTAGGACATATAAATACTTGGGCTGGATGGTCATCTTTATTAGGTTTATGCGCCCAGTCATCGTCAGCGGAAGCTTTTTCCATACGTGTGTTTTTGCCTGGAAGGCCGATGTAATTGGGGCTATATTTTGTTGTACGTATTCTTTACTGTCAGGCGTAACCCAGATTCCCAGGTATTTAAAGCGGGTGGTCCACTGCAGGGGGGAATTAATTGGGGGGTGCTCCGGGACCACACCCGAGAGTGGAAAGATACTAGATTTGTCCCAGTTAATCAATAACCCAGAGTATATCCCAAAAGAGTTGACTATTTCCAACAGAGTCTCCAAGGAGGAGCCAGCATCATTTAGGAACAACAGCATATCATCAGCATATAATGCCACAACATCTGGGTGCCCATTTACCGCTATTCCTCTAATCGCAGGGTGTGCTCTTATTAGGCATGCTAACGGCTCTATCGCGAGAGCAAACAGAGTCGGAGACAGCGGGCAGCCCTGTCTGGTTCCCCTGCCCAACCCAAAACAGTCAGTCAAACTTCCATTTATGGATAATCTAGCCCTGGGGCTGCAGTATAACAGTTTCACCCATCTAATGTAGTTTGGTCCGAAGGCAAACCCCCGCATAACCTCCCACAAATATGACCATTCGACCGAGTCGAAGGCCTTGGCGGCGTCCAAGGACACCACCACTGCCCCCGACCCGGCCGCATCCCCCCTCTGCAAGTGGCAGAACAGCCTGCGCAGATTCTGCGTAGTAGACTTGGTGGGCATAAAGCCTGTCTGATCATTGTGTATTATTGATGAGATAACCGAGTTAAGGCGCAGGGCAAGAACCTTAGCAAGGATTTTAATATCCGAGGTAAGGAGTGATATGGGTCGGTAAGACTCCGGAGCAGTGGGGTCCTTGCCCGGTTTTGGAAGAACTATAATTGTTGCCTCCCTCATTGATGGGGGTAAAATCCCCCCCTCGAATAGTGCGTTATATAGGTTTAGCAGGTATGGAATAAAGTGCTCTCTATACTTTTTGTATACTTCTATGGGAATACCGTCTCCACCTGGTGCCTTCTTGTTAGGAAAGGAGGCTATAGCCGCCTCAATCTCCGTGTGCGAGATCGGTGCCTCCAGCGCCTCTATAGAGGAGGATGACAAGCGAGGCAGGGTGACTTCAGCCAAATACTCCTTCAGCTGGTCATGGGTATAACTAACCTTGGTAGCATAGAGTGCCGAATAGTAACATTTGAACTCCTGTGCTATTTCAGTGGTGGAATAACACATTTCCCCCCTGCTATTTTTAATGCTTTGTATGGTATTAGCTCCTCTCCCATCTTTGACCAAATATGCTAGGTAGCTGCCACCCACCTCCGCCTGTGCATACATGGCGTGTTGATTAAACAGTAATTTACGTTTAGTTTTATCTCGCAAATGCGCGGCCCATCTTTCCCTTGCCACATCCCATTGCATGCGATCCGCAGGTGACCTGGAAATAATGTATTTTTCTTCTCTGTCTTTACAATCAGCCTCAAGTTGTAATTCCTCTCTCCTCCCTGATCTTTTAATATTAGCTATACGCTTTATGAATGTACCCCTCATATAGGCCTTGAAGGTGTCATGTTTTAATGCTTGGTCGGCACATGTTCCATTGCATAAATCAAACGTCTCCCACTCTTTTGTTAGATCCCTGTCGTCACCCATTAACGAGAGCCAAAAAGGGTTGAGCCTCCAACCGCTAGGATAGGGGGATGCCTGGCCTTCCATTGTTAGCAGCAGCGGGGAGTGGTCCGAGATACCTCTTTGCAGATATTTAGCCTCTATTACCTCAGGGGACAGGTCAGGAGAAATGAGTGCCAGATCAATTCTAGAAAGAGCATTAACGCTGGCCGAATGACAGGAGTATTGGCGCAGTTGGGGGTTTCTAACTCTCCATATATCAATTAGACCCAGCTCGGTTATCAGCTTAGCAAAGGGGGTGGGCGCAGTCTGCTCAGGAAGGTCATGGGGTAAGCGTTCATTCCATTTATCTAATTGCCTATCCATAAAATTATTAAAATCACCTATGCACAGCACCGGTGTGCCCGGACACATAGATACAAATGTCATTGCCAATTTTATCACCTCATTGCTGTATGGCGGCGGGATATATACCGCAAGTACATTTATGAGTTTACGGTTGATGTAGGCCCTTAAAAAGACATATCTGCCATACTGATCTATTTGGCTGTGGACCAGGTGGAAGTTGACTGTTTTTCGGACTAAAACTGAGACCCCCCTAGCATTGTTGGAAAAAGTTGAGTGGTACATAAAACCGACCCACGGCTTTTTAAGTGCTAACGTTTTACTGCCTGTTATATGCGTTTCAGTAATACATGCAACATCTGCTCTGTGCTTCTTAATTTGTCCAAGAACCAAAGCCCGCTTAACGCGGTCGTTCATTCCTCTAACATTCCAACCAAGCACTCTCAGGCCATCTGTGCGGTCAGCCATTTTGTTTGATGTTGGTGTACATTACGCTTACCATATAATCCAGACCCCCCCAGCGGGCCCCCGTCCAGATGGACGGCCATTGCAACTGCCTACTTAGCGCCTTAGACATACAGAGACCATTAGAGAACAACATAAAACATACTTTGCAAAACAATCCCAAATACCCCCCACCCTGCATATCTTCCCAACTAGATACACCTGTTCCCAAAAGAACTGACCTACCTAAAACCTAAAATAACAAGAAATAGTGCACTTAGAAATAATACCCTAGGGGTATAGGAAACAAATATTCCTATAAGCTATATTACTGCATGAGCTCCGCTACCAATTAAGTGATAACAGTGCTACCCACCCTAGGCTTTTACCCACAGCAATATAACAGTAACAACAAGCAATAAATCACTGGTTAGAGCAGTACGCTTGTCGCAGGCCGCAACTCCGCCTGGAAGGTCCTGTGGTACCTCAAAGGTAGATACATCACCACTGGAGACTGTACAAGGTCACAGTCAGACACGAGGATTAGGGATACGATCCAACCACGCCTCTGCCTCTCTTGCAGAGTTGAAGAAGTGTGTGGTATCCGCATGTATAACACGAAGACGGGCTGGAAATAGCATAGCATATTGGATCTGTCTCTCTCTCAGGCGCTTCTTGACATTAATGAAGAGTGATCTTGACTTCTGCACATCCACAGCAAAATCTGGATATACAGACACATTGTGATTATCGTGCTTTAGAGGGCCCTGTACCCTGGCCAGGCGTAGCAGGGTGTCTCGATCCTTATAATTGAGGAACCTTGCGATGAAGGTACGGGGAGGGGCGCCTGGAGGGGGAGCCCTGGATGGTAATCTGTGGGCTCTCTCCACCGAGAACTGAGGGGTGAAATCCTCGCGTTTAAAGAGCTGCAGCAACCAGGATTCGAGGAATTGCTCAGGAGCAGAGCCCTCTGCTCTTTCAGGGAGGCCCACCAGTCTAACATTATTGCGCCTCAGGCGACCTTCCATATCAGAGAGTTTGGACTTCACTGAGTCCATTTGCGTCACCAGGTCTGCAACCGTAGCCCTGAGAGGACTAGTGACGTCCTCCAGATCGGATATTCTGTGCTCCGTTTCTCCGACTCTCTCACGCAATTTTTGCATGTCATGCCTTATTAACGTTATGTCAACCTGCACCTGGCCTATCCTGTCTGTTACTCTCTGCTCCGATGCAGCTATTGCTGCCAGGATTTGTTGTGTGGACTGCACAGGTGTTGGCTCAGCGGGAGGTCCGGCGCCACCCTCAGCCGGGGGCGGAGAATCTTCAGAATGTGGTGGGGTGTTAGATTGGGAGCCCCTGGCAAATTTTTCGAGTCTGGAGGCAGCGGAGGCATGACCCGTCTTGCCCATGTTTGGTCACCACTACTCCCCCGTACAGGGCTATAGCTCAGTCACTTAGTGGTCGAGGGCCCAGCAATGCCGGGTAGTCGTCCCAACGTGCAGGGCGGGGGGGGGAGGGGGGGAGAGAAAGGGAAGCACACAGTCAAATTTTAAAGTATTTGAAATGAAGTGAAGCCGGTAGAAATTAATAGCTGTTAAGCACGGTCCCCAGGACCTGTTGATTATTTCTCAGGAAATCACTCCAGCCTGGCTGAATATGTGCACCGTGCTTTGAGGAGTCTGAGCTCCAATGCCTGGCCTTTGTATAATATAGGGGGTAATAGCAGTTAATGGCACAGTTTTGATCAGGCGACAGCACTTTTGTATAAAGTAGAAGCACACCAGAAGAATGCCCCACAAGGGGTAGTTAGCAGCCAGCCACAGTTGTCTCCCCAGCTATTGGGAGCCCTCACTATCAGCACTAGCCGTATCCTATCAGATGTAGTGTTTTCTAAGATGGCGGCCGTCCCTTACAGGGATTGTTGCGCTCACCCTTGATGTTATTCCGATTTCTGCCCAGCTGTAAGGCTCACCGACATCAGGAGGGGCCAGGTCCCCAAGAGCAGCGTCTCCTGTCGTACCAGGTATCCCCGCTCAGCTCCCCGCCCGCTGACGCCGCAGCCGCTGCGTCCTCCGTTCACCGCCGCGCTGCCTTCACACAGGGATAGCTCTCCTCCTGCACTCACTCCGGGTCCTCACACCGCCGCACGGGGGGGTGTTCTTTGTCCCTGGACAGCGCCGGCTCCCACCCGCATACAATACTCCGCCTGCAGGGTCTGGAGCGCCTCGCCGTCCCCAGTCAAGATGGCGCCGGACACAGGAGGATTGGCGCGCACTGCTCTCCTCGCCTGCCGCCGACCTCACGGACCCGACCTCGTCTTTTCCGCAAGTCCACACAGGTCAGGGGGGGTTCCTGCAACCTTTTTGTGGGGTTTGGGTCGCCTTCAGGGTGGTGAAGCCAGGATATTAGCCCAGGATTGTAGCGGAGCTCACAGACTTGCGTCCGTTCACATGCTGTACCAAGCCACGAAAATCATTGGACAGATTTGATCTAAAAATGGACCAGACATGAAACATTGCTCTTCCAAGTCAGTACAGCAATATACTTACTATATAAGATTATGTGGTAGCTCGCACCTTTGTTAGATCAAAACGCTTCACAAGTCAAGCTGAAGAACACAGCCTGATGCCTTCAACCGACAATACACAGCGAGTACAGTTAGTACATTTGTATTTGGCATTAACCCAAGTGTGAACGTAATTATCATGGGTGAATTAAACGGATGAAAACTTTCATAAAATTATTGGCAAAATGCACACACTGAATCTATTGCACACAAAAGGAAGAAACAAAAGTATCTATTGGTTACGTACTGTATTATCAAGATATACTGATGAGTACATATTGCAGAGAACATACAATACAAAATACAGAATATGAAGAAGAGAAAAAAATAAGTTCCCTTCCCCCCTTAATACCTTATAAATCGTTATTTGGTCAAGTGATTGGGTTCAGAGACATAAAGACACCTCAGATGGCCTTTTACTTCAAACATCTGGTTCACAGCTCCCTAAAAAAGGAATGATCTCCAATTGCAAACAGGTAGGAAAGTCAAGGTGACCATAATTTCCTTTCCTGACTGCTCTAAAGCAGGGTTAGATCTTGTTCATTATTTACAACTCATCTGGCAACTTCTAAGATAAAAGGCCTGCTGGTCAAGCAAGGAATGCACAAAAATAATTAATCTCATTATCAAATGTAATATTTAAGAGTCTGAACAGAGGCGGCCATTTTCTAGACTTATTTTTCATATGGACTGTGCAAAACCTGAAAGATTATAACACATTATCCTTCTGTTTTAAAAAGATATGGCTATAATAATATTAATTTTAACTTTCAAGGAACAGCAGAAGACGGAACAGTTGAAAGACCCATGCTAAAATGCTACACAATTTTATAGTTTAAAATATGGCTAAACACTTGTAAAGAAAATGAATTCCTTCATATTTTTGATAATTTGGAAGAACAGGATATATAGTGGCAAAAATAGCAGACAATTCTGTGGTGAGAATCAGATTTTACTGTGGGAAAATAATTCCATGCGTGGATCACCAAAACCGCATTTGTACGAGTAATTCTTTATTTTCTAACCACTGCTTTATTGAAAGTGCTTTTATGGCTTTACAACAAACTTTAAAGTTGGCAGCGATGATGATTAGAAATGAACAAAGAATAAGAGCTGATGTTGCTACTATAGAAGAATGGCAATGCTGGTGAGTGCACACTCACTCCTTTAGAAAAATAGAATGTTTGTTAGCTTCCTGGCAGCCATATTGTTTCCAAGGCGATGTTTTGATCCATCCCACTTTTTCAGAAAAGGCCTTTGGATGAAAGTTTAACTTAAGAAAGGCATTCTGTATTAAGGGAATTAATGAAAAAAAGAAAAGAAAAATCAAACAAAAAAATATATCTATATATATCCATATACACTCCATATGTATACGCATGTCAATGTACACAGTCTGTCCTCACAATATACTGTTTAAGAATGATTTCAAGAACAAGGAGCTCATCAGAATCGGTTTAGAAGCAAAGATTTACCAAAGCTTTAGAAGTAAAGCATCCTTCCACTCTTCTCACACCTCCCACCATACCCACTAATATGGAGGAGGGAGAAGAGGGTGGGGATAGGAAGAATGCAATATATATATATATATATATATATATATATATATATATATATATATTTAAAAAAGGACTTAAGACTTAAAAATTGAATTAGTATTTATACAAGGAACAAAGTGCAGGTGGAATGAGATATCCATCAGGACGCTGATCAATTACAAACTGGAGTGGTACAGTGGATGATAAAATAGAAATTCATAGCGTCCGTCTCACCCCTCCAGAGCCAGGGCGGTTATGCGGATTCTGTGGGGGCTAAGTAGATTTAGCATTAAAGTGGATTTCCAGTCTCATCTCGCTGTTGTTGGTACATTTTTTGGATTTCAATTTTTTTTTTTTAATTTTCTTAAATTAGTAAATTTCTATGTTTTGGTCCCTCTCTTCCCACCACCAGGTGGAGAGAGATGAGGGAGGAGATGGTGGTGAGGTTGGGATTGTACACAACTTAGTTGCTGCAGCACTGGCTTCTAGCAGGGGGGTTATTTTCTTGCAGGTCCACCCCCCTATTCCTTCCTGGGGCACCTTGTGCACTTTGGGGCTCATTCTTCGGCAGCTTCTTGGCTGGATATTGAAGAGAAAAATAATGAGACTGCAGCAAATTCACAGAGAATAGAAGACATTGCACTACATCCAGAGCACATTTTAGTATATCTATACTCTATGTGCTTATAGCATTTGCCTTTACAGCGTAAACAGTGCAGACTATATTTAAATAATGCTAAATATAAAGCAAGTAAATGGCTGATAATTTACTAATGGTTTCAGTATGGCAACGCCAGAAATACCTCTTGCAATGGTTTCTGCAAGTACTAGTAATAACTATAGGACTGGAATCGGTACATCTGTCAGAATGAACATAGGTCTACAGTCATTAGGTCGACTGGCTGGAAGGTCAACCTGATTTAAGGTCGACATGGGCCAATGTCGACATGACTTAAGGTCGAATTTGCATAAAGGTCGACATGAGGAAGGTCGACTGGTCATAAGGTCGACATGGGTTTTTCACTGCTTTACGATAAAAGATTTCTATGAAATCCAAGTATAAAATGCATATCTTGCTTAAAAGTAGGTGTCCCATAAAGCGCTTGCCCATTTTTCAATATTCCCAGAACCTTAGACAACCCCCTTACTACTATACCAGGACAAAAGTACTATTAAGTGCTGGAAAACCATTAGAGACAACCAAATGAAAAACTGCCCCAGGACCAAAGCATGGCAATATATCTTTACCAACCATGTAACTTTTTTTGTCCAGTACCTCAGCATTTAAATCATAAAATGCCTATTCAACCAGCCACATTTAATACGGGTATTTTTTATTGTTGCATTAAAAATAAAAAATTTTAAGTAATCTTTAAAACCACAGTGCCCTTAAATATACCTATCTTTTATGCCAAATACTTAGGATCTTTGCTACTTTTTCCACAATTTGCGTTTTTTTTTTTTTTTTTTTGCTTTCTACAGTGTACTAGGGGCTTAATTCAGACCTGATCACTGAGCTGCTAATTTTTGGAACCCAGCAATGAGGTATATGCTTCCCCCTCCAAAAGGTGAAATCCCGCCCTTTGCAAGCCTGCAAATGGCTTAGCACGGCTTATGAAAAGTAGATAAAAATCGGGAGTTGTCTGCAAATCCTTTCACCATGGAATGATTTTCCCATTGTGCGCAGTCCGTGCATAGCCCTGGACTTACTCAACGACTGTGATAGAACCAGGCTGACAGGAGACGACGTCATGCACCCTCCCTCCAAACGTCTGGACATGCATGCGTTTTCTCAGACACCCACAGAAAACAAAGTGTTACCACTCCTAAACGCTGGCTTTATGTCAACCACCTTGTGAACGGCCATCAATTTAAAAAAGTAGCAGGCTTTCATTGCAGGAAGGCCTTGTGCATGTGTACCAAGGGCCGCATGCATGCGCAGTCTATCGATAATCACCCGGAGTGCAAACTGACAGCCGTGCAAATAGGTCTGAATTAGGCCCAGAGTACTGTTTGGGCAAAAATGTAGCTATTTGAGGATAGGTGCACACATCTGTACTTGTCTCTTCCTTGGTAAAATTATCTCCCCTCTATTTTTATTGCCCCTTCCTATAATTCCATTTAGCCATCTTAGGCCCAGGAGTAATCCTTACCGATGGCCATAAAGATTTCATTCACATTCATGGCGGTTTTCGCAGACGTTTCCATGAAGAGCAGACTGTTGTCATCGGCGTATGCTTGAGCTTCCTGCAAACAATAGACAAGGTATAAGGAGAAAGCCTCCCTTGTATGCTCAGTGAGTGGTAATACAAAAACAGTGCCATTGGCGGTCTATGGCTACCGAACTAAGCTCACCTGGAAATCTACAGCTCTCTTGTTGGAGAGGTCAGCCTTGTTTCCAGACAAGGCAATAACAATGTTTGGACTTGCCTGCCTCTGAAGTTCCTTCACCCAGTTTTTTGCTCTTGCGAATGTTTCCTATAGTAAGGAATACATAGAAAATAAATCACGCAAAGCCACGTTAATCAAATAGTAATAAGTCAGATTTTACAACATTTAAATAATTTTTGCCAAACTAATGGGCACACTGGCCGATTTTACCAGCATATATGGCCAACGATGATGGGAGGAGAAAAAAAATTTGCTGAGCTGAAAAGCAGGTCAAAAAGACAAAAATACGCTGCTTTCAGCTCAAAGTTGACCATTGTGTATGGGGAATCGGTACATCTGTCAGAACAGACTTAGGTCTACAGTCATTAGGTTGACCCCGGAAGGTCGACTGGCCCCAAGGTAGACAGTGTTAAAGGTCGACATGGGTCACGGTCGACAGTCATTAAGTTGACATGAGTTTTTCACTGTTTTTTTTTACCCGAATGTCGACACAGTCGACATGGACACAGTTGGAGTTGAACCGCAGCCCCTCGCATTGCTGGCTATGCTTCGGGCACGGTGCCTCGCTACGCTCGACACACTATTTTATTCTCCCACCACGCCCTAGTGGATGGTAGGGCATGAAATACCGCCTGTCGGCACAAAAAACAGTGAAAAACTCATGTCGACCTAATGACTGTTGACCTTGACCCATGTCGACCTTCCGGGGTCAACCTAAGTGTGGTCTGACAGATGACCGTTTCCCGTGTATGGGCCTTTATACTACTGAAGAAAAACAATTTTATAAAGTTGCCCCTTCCAGATGGTGGTGGATATTATTCTTATTTTTTATTGAAATTTCACACACAAAAAACACCAGAATGACAGTGTTATCATGAATCCATGACTATGTACCAATCTTTGGCATAAATGGCAATAAAGATCATTACAAGATTTGCTTGGTTCACATATCAGTTGTCATAACAGTGTTTAAGGGAAACAAATGCATTTGTGTTGCAAACAATGCAAGTAGAATACATAATTTATATTGAATATAGAATTTGTTAGTAATAGGTGGGTCATTTTTCACTACTCTGGAAGTAGTGTTATGCGTAGTATTTGTAAAAGCTACGATGGATTTGTGTTTTGAACAAAGAGAAAAAAAAGGAGGATTTTTGGGGCATTACTTATATCAGACAATCAAAAAAGGGGATATGAATCAATGGATAGACAACAACTATGCAGACAAGCATTATGTCGACACCACGAGGTCAACATGCATGAAACATCAACATGGGGATAGGTCAAAATGAGCATTAGGTCCCACCACGCCTTAGTGGATCGGATCAGTTGACATTTTGACCGACTGTCTTATTGACCCAATGACCGTATCCCTAAAAATAGAGACGGTGCAAGTGTCACCAAATGCATATTATACAACATTTTTCCACTCATTTATTGGAATGATGTAAGCATGAGAATGAAATAAAAATTTTACTTAATTATTCTTGTTCAAATAAATTGGAGGAACACTGTGACCGGTATTCAATACATTTAGAAGAGCCGATAGTGGGGCGTGGCCTGACGGACTAGGGGGTAGACGTGGAACCTGGCTCTCCCGCACAAAATCCTGTTAAACATCCTTCCCACCCGCGGTACCCCCTGTTCCAGACACCCAGCGTCGGGGCATCATCCCCTGTGCCTCCTGCTGCAGTCGGGTGCGGTCTCTCTCCATGCTCTGTGTACTCCCCGTGCTACCCATACCTGCGGCCTAGTGATCCTGCTGGTGGGTCCGCCGGTGCCGCAATCCGGGCTGCGCTATCCTGTTGGGCGGTGTGCTCTTTGGCTGTGCTGGATCTGTGTTCTGCCGGGGGAGCTGCCGTCCTCCACTACGTGCCTGAGGCCCTGTCCAGGTGTCTTCGGGCTGCCGGCTGGCTTCCTCCTGCTAGATCCTGAAGTAAGGGAGCAGCTCGTGGCCATCTTGGAGCCTCCTGAGTGCATGTCTCCGTGGCGGGTGAGGACCGGACCAGCTGCTGCAGTGACCTGCCTGCTTGTAAACCACACGGCCTTCAGACTGACGCACTGTGCCTAGTCCTCCTGATACTGGAAATCACTTTACATGCCTTGAAGTGGGCTATATTTGTTTTACTGATAGTGCCTCCTGAGTGCACCGCAAGTCTCTGTGGGGTGAGTGTGAAGCACTTGCTGTAATTCTTACTACCTGGATTTCAATCTGCAGGACAGGACCCTGCACTCCTGCTACTGATGAACCCATTCTATGATTAAAAGTGGACTGGCTTCTATCTTTGTTGTGACACGGCACTGTTTATATTACTAGCTCTGTAATGGCTTCCCAAATACTTCAGCTTATTCGGGACTCTAGTGACAGGCTCCTACACAAAATAGACCTACTGCATGCCGAGTTAACCTCTGCTAGATCTACACCTGTGCAGGACGATGGGGTGGCAACAGCCTCCACGTTAAATTACTACAATTCTGACACGATTATATATCCAGGATACTTGCGGGTGAAAGCATCCTCTTATACATGTGAAGCTGAGGTGATGGCAGATGCCACATAAGTACTACAGTCGCGACGTAAGTGCTCATTCACCTGTGGTCCTTCAGGAGGTGTCCGATGCTGGAGATGAGGAACCTATACTCCCCTGTCCCAATCCTTATAACACTGATGATCCTGCCACACATGCTGCCTATGAGGCTAGCTACAAGAAGGGATGGATACATTGTATGGCTATTCACATATTGAGGGCCCCTTAGTACTATATGCTCGAAGGGTGTGACGTGGAGGCTCCACGCTCAATAACATCACTGTCATCACAGCTGGATGCAGGGATACCTCGAAATCCTGTACTCATGGGATACATTGCTATTTACTTCATACCACTGTGGCAGGAGACTGGTGATATGATATCTCATTTCTGGGGGGCTCCGGACTGGCCGGACTGAAACTACTATGCACCGGTTTCATGCAGCGGTCCTGTTCACCAAAGTTCTAGGCTAACTGGACTGATGCTGTACCTAACTGCTGAGAAAGCTTTACTTTTAATCTCTTTACTATACTCTGTTGAATGCCGCTGACCAATAATGATATATGACTACAATAATCTGTTATTTAATATTTTACATACAATGGGCCTGGTATACAGGCTCTGGCGGGAAAGCCAGCGCCACCCTGGTCTCGGGTCATTAGTCTTTTGTCCCTCCTTGTGGGTGGGTGGTCTTAGTTTATAGTATAGTTAGTGGGGTAGGGGTAATTCGGTTCAGGGGCTCCAGGTATGCCTAAGTTGGGGGTAGGTTATACAGGGTGGGGGGTTTTGAGGTAGGTTTGCTTTGGGATTCATTTTTTTTATTATTTAGGGTAGTTGGGCATATATTATTTTCTCTTTAGGTCAATTTATATTATAAGTGATCCCTATTTAGCAGGAATGAGTTAGTTCCATAAGTCTACGATTAATACTTAATTATATAATCCTGCATTGTTTCTACTTGGCTATACCCGAATGGCGCCTTCGGGGTAAGAAGTATCTTAATGGTTTTCCTTGGAGATCCAGTATCCTACATTCATATGTTGTGCATATCCTGCTCATCTACTTATGGCTATATATTTTTTCTGTAATTGCTCCTGCCTATTTTATAACTCTTATCTGTTACCCTAACTGCCCACATATATGGGTGGGGTGGTTGTTGTTGTATATTTGTATGCAAAAATCTCAATAAAAATTATTGAATAAAAAAAAAAAAAAAAAAAGGAAGCGCCGATAGCTTGCTGTCCGGGTATTCTGCAAATCCTCACCAATCACCAAAATATAAAGTTCAGACGGAGACAACACTGGCGCTAAAAAATTTAAATGTTACTTTCCTTCAAAAAGGTAGAGCATTCCACACTTGTCCTCGAATGGATTTAAGTGGATCCTCACCGATTAGGTTATTGTAAACATGAAAAAGAAATGTATGAACAATAGTGAAGTATGTCCAAATAGTTCCTTATTTTTCTTTCTTTAACCCAAACAACTCTTCACCCATGTGCCTGGGTCTAAAAAGCTTGTGCCGGTTAACCCTTTGCGAAGATAGAAGGTTTACGTAACAAACTCACATAAACGTGGGTATAGAAAAGCCCATCAAGGTATCTTTCAAAGGCCAATATGCAATTCTCCCTGTGTGAAGTCTGTGCTTCTAGAGACCTGCAGGAAATAGGGTGCATACCCAAACTCACTCATAAACGAGGATGTATGTTCCTATCAAGGTATCTTTTTTGGAGGCCAGACGATGGATATTTTTCACACAAGAATTTCTTTAGTATAAACTCCTCCAAAACAGGTTACAAACAAAACAATAAAAGGACACATACAGTGGATTCCAGACTTTCCGATGGGCAGATGTTTAACAGCAAAAAAAAAAAAAAATCTACAAAAAAAAAAAAAAAAAAAAAATCTACAACCTGGAGTGAGGTCCGGACTCGTATCCCAGGTGTATCATGCTTCAAGCCACAGTCTGTTGATCTGTATCCAAGATTATCCTCCTCCTCCTCCTCCGCTTCCCTACGCGTTTCGACCCTTCCTGGGTCTTTGTCAAGGTGTGCAGAGTGCTGTATGGTATGGGTTTATATACCATATGAACAGAAAGTTACTTTACTTCCTGTTTGTCAATTCTAGTGTTAACTTGGGGAGCACCATCAACCCCATAGGACGCAGTGGTATTTTAACTATTTAAACGGTTAGTGGGTTCAAGTATTTGTTTCGAAACTATAGGAAAATAGGCTAGTTCCTTTCAAATTATGTCTAGCGCAGGACTTTCATTGTCTCTTTGATGGATGGATGCATATGCAGTTAAACTTAGTCAGGAACAAAGGTAACTATAGGGGGAGCATAGTCTCGCCAGTCCTGTAATATTGTTATTTATCCTGCTGCACCGAGTACTGTACCACCAAGATTTATCTTTTACAGTCTTAAGTCATATGCTGGTTTTGATTGAGAACTCCCCAAACTGCCCAGGGGTAAATGGAAAGACATTAATGAGCTTGGATTTTGTATATCTATTTATAATTAAGTGCCAAAAATATAGATTTTTTGGGCAGGCTCATAGGCAATGGAATAAATCTGCCTTAAATTGATGACACCTTAAACAGGAATGGTTATCAGTGGTTCCCATATTAATGGGGATAAGTAGGTATAATGAGTGTTTGGGAATAGTTCGATCTACGTACTAGCTGAGAGAGAGTACTTGAACAGAACAAAGCCTTTTCTAATGTTGGCTTCATTAAAAAAGGTAGGGAAACGTTTTAACTATTTGGACATACCCAAGAATGTTATGCTTTCTAATTCCATACACACTGCACAAGAACCTAAGGGGGGTGATTCTAGTTGACTTGGTAAGCTGCGAAACTTGCAGTTTACTGAGCCCATGTGACGCCACCCTGGCGAATCCCCGCAACCATGCGAGGGGATGTGCCTGCAGCAGGACAAATTACCTTGCTCACCACAGGTGATTGCAATCATACATTACCAGGGAAGCCCAGGAACAGAGCATTTTCTCCCTGAAGGAGAGGGTCAGGTAGGCAACCCTGGTCTAGACCAGACATGTCCAAACTATGGCCCTCCAGCTGTTGTGAAACTACACATCCCAGCATGCCTTGCCATAGTTTTAGCATTCCCTAATAGCAAAACTGTGGCAAGGCATGATGGGACATGTAGTTTCACAACAGCTGGAGGGCCATAGTTTGGACATGCCTGGTCTAGACCCCTAATTGGCGATCTAGACATTGTTGACCATCGACAAATGGTGGTCAGTATTTTGACTGTAGGTAAATCATACTGAACCCATCCTAACCAGAACACTGCAAACCCATAAACACACAGAATAACTCCTCATGTTCTCCTAAAATACATACTGTGTTGGTGATGTCATAGACAACGATGGCTGCTTGAGCTCCTCTGTAGTACATAGGGGCCAAGCTATGGTATCTCTCTTGTCCTGCAGTATCCCAGATCTCAAATTTCACTGTGGTGTCGTCCAAACAGACTGTCTGTGTTAGGAAAGCAGCTGAGGACAAACAAAGCCATTACAAGGATCAGAAAAGCATAAAAATGAATAACTAATACATATTACTCCATCATCCTATGGTAGTGTTCATTCTGGCAACCTGCATTTTCCAAAATGTGTGCATTTCCTTTTACTTGCCTGTGGTGTCACGGTCTGCCCTGCTGCCTCTAGCACAGTGTGGTCTCTACTCTAGCAAAATATATGCTGAAATACAGACCACAATGTGCTAGAGGCACCACAGCAGAGGGTGACAACTTACACAAGGAAGAGAAACTGCACGAGTTTTAAAAGATGCAGGGTGCTAGAAGGAACACTACTATGGAGGACATTGGGCCTAAAGACACTCCTATAAAATGCTGCAAAAGCCTTGAGTGCCACTCTCCTATTTCCACCATGCTGGACACGGATTTTTATTTCTAGAGGCTAGATGAAACACATGCTTCTTTATGGAGAACTAAGCCAGTAGCAAAGCAAACAGACGAATAAATGTATCGTACCCATCAACTGTTTTATGCTAATACTAGCTCTAGTGAGTATTTAACCCTTTGAGTGCAAAATTAATTTGTCAAAATAGCTGTGCAAATGTGACATGGACACCATATCGGTGCACCGCGTTCCCTTGCCATGCTCCATGCACAGTGCCTAGACCTTTTGTCTGTGTCGACAGTCAGTGGTTAGCCCAATGTATTGGAAACCTTAGTTGTGTCAACCGAACGACCGTTTTTATTTATATAACAAATGTGAGCTATAGACGACTTAAATAGATATTGCTCAGAAGAGCCCTTCTAAGTGATAAAAAAAAAAAGAGAATCTAGTGTGTATGCTCAATACCATTAACAATGTGCACTCCAGCACATTGTTAACGACACCCCCTGTCGGATGAATTTGCTGGTAGATTTTAGCTATATAGCCAACGGCCCGCATGTCCTGGTGAAATCACTTAGCAATATCATTTTCCAATAAATCATGTCCATGTGGCATAGTCCTATATAAGCCACAGCATCTATTCCAGTCTAGTTACCAACATTGCTTTGGCCACTGATATTAAGAGTTCAACATAAGGAAAGCAGTCTATTTAAAAAGGTATGGTTTGTAAGGGGAAAAAATAAAATCAGTTCTGTTTTAACTACACACTGCCAAAAATACATGAAAATGTAGAAGCCAAGCATTATTTATTAACAATTATTGATGCAGGCTGATTCTGCATAACCAATCAGAACATATAACATATAAGATGCCATGCTGCTAAACGTACATGGGCACCATATACTACACTGCCTCTGCATTGTGCACGCACGGAGCAATGTCAAACACATAGTCATTCAGATGTGTACTTGGCCCAAGTCCACCTTCATTATATGGGGACAATGGGCCCAATTCAGACCTGTTCGCAGCCTAGCGAAAAGGTAAGCGCCATCCGCCGTGCATACCCCCTCTCACTAGCATGCGAGGGGATGTGTACGCCAACACATCCCCTTGCATGATTCACAGGGGGGAAAAAAATAAAATAAATCATTCGATGATCATTTTTCCTCTGTTCATAATGAAAATTCAGCCTGGACTGGCTTTTCATTTCAACACTGTACTCCAAATTCAGGGTGGTGCCGACATCAGATGACCCCCCCGAGCAGGCATCGCCACGCCTGCATTCGCAGGGAACTGCCCAGCATTTTTATGGGGATGGCCACAAAACGATGGTCGTTCCATTGCTCCGGCCCGCCCCCTTCCCTCCCACTATGGAGCGAATGGCTCGAGGAGTGTGAAACTCGCCGAAGCCAACCGATCCCAGGGTTTGCGTATGCACAAACCTCAAATTATATATGTATGTGTGTATGAGTGTGAATATATATATATATATATATCATACATACATACATACATACATACATATATTTGCATACTCATACACATCATTAACCAAGTCTCAGCAAGATAAATATAATACGGAGACCTGTAATGTTGCAGAATGTCACATTTGCATTAACAAGTCTTCTATTTAGTGGACTAAGGTCCACTGAGTTTTTGATCTAATCAGCTGACGCATGATAGACTCAAATCTGCTGACTCTCCTTCCTGTCCTACTCAGCATGTTTCCTGCCATCAAGTACACAGTAACTCAGGGATGGGGGGGGGATATAGGGTAGGATTCCCTCCACTCTTCTGCAAGAGTGAAGATCATGCTAAATAAGTGCAGCCCTTATAAATTGTTACCAATAATAAAAGAATGGAAAGCCAAGGCTCATTGCTTTTTGTTGGGTTTTTTTCCCCTCATATTTCCAGTTATAGCTGTTAAGGCCCATATAAAATAGGCGATTCGGAGATCAAAGTTGCTCACTTTTCCTTTCTAAGCTACTCTGAGCTCAAAGTCTCCCAGTGTGTATGGGCGGTCAAAAAGCGATCCCGCTTCATCGCTGGCTGTCACTATGTATTAGAGCATGGGTCTTCAACCTGTGGCCCTCCAGATGTTGTGAAACTACATGTTCCAACATGCATTGCCACATTTATTCCTATAAGAGCATGCCAAAACTGTCAGGGCATGCTGGGACATGTAGTTCCACAACATCTGGAGGGCCACAGGTTGAAGACCTGTGTATTAGAGGATGAGTGAACCACTTTCCATAGTCTTCTGCCCATATTGACATAAGCTATATCAACCTATGGCGTGTATACTAATGGTGGTCAACCCATCAGCTGCATACTGAAACTGAGTACTTCTGAATCAGTGATTTGCCACTGCTCGCTAGGTTCACTAGAAAACGATATTAAGTCTGTTGCATGAAAAGCAGAATATACACGTTTAAGGACTAGTTGAATTGCAATAGTGGTGACCTGGTTATCTGCAAGGCCAGCCAGACCAGGTTAAGATTTTAGTTAACTTACCTCCAATAGTGCTCTCTTGGTACTCATGAAACTGGCCCTTGACAAAGCGTAGGACAAGACTAGATTTCCCTACTGCCGACTCCCCTAGTAAAACCAACTTGAACTGGCAGATTTTATTGCCGGCAGCCGGCCCGTTTGGTCGAGCATTTCCGCCTCGACCGGCCATCTTATAAGGTCACTGGGATGCACAGAGATGAGGACAGCGGTGGTGTTAAAGGCACAGGAGGTGAGGGCAGAGTAGACTGGATCAGTCAAGTGAGCAGAAAACAGGCCTCTAAAAATAGAAAAGAAAGTTGGTTTATGTTCTTACTTTCTCTTTACTCAAGCAGGTCTGAGAGACATTTAAAAAAAACAAAAAAAAAAAACACTTCTCTTTGTACAGAAATCACAAAACACAATTATGTTAAAAAACAGTAAAACAATCCAAAAAGGAATAATTCGCCTTTTTTTCCCCATTTCTTCAATATATATTTTATTGAAGCTTAAATGATTCACGTATACACTTTGCTTTGTAAGTATTGGCTACCATACATCAGTAGCCACGATTACGGACCCACTAATTAGCTAGACCAGCATAGATCAGTTATCCATCGGGGAAGATGCAAAATGAACCATGTTAAAAATTCCCATTCCCAACCATTGGAAAATCGGAATGGACATGTGTACGGAATGCTGGTCAGAATACAGATACAGACAGTCTGATGGAGGGCATCCTTACATGGGTCAATAAGTATCTTCAGCCTGCCCCTCCACACAGACTAACCCTAACCTTTACCCCCCACCCCACCCCTCATGCTTACAAATCTGAATGCTAGTGTCCAATTGTAAAGCACAACGGAATATGCTGCGCTAAATAAGAAAAACTATAAATAAATGAATGAATAAATAGTGTCGGTATTCTGTCTGCCAGCATGCGATCAGGACACTGCAGGTTCATGTATGAGGGCCCATCAGTCAAATGTGCTACTAAATGTTCATTCTCTTCCTGTAATGTTACAGACAGGGAAGGATAAATACCATGGCTAGCGAAGAGCAAACTTATCAAGCAGCTCCAGGACAGTGAACGTAGCCAAGCAGTGAACAGAACAATAGGACAATACTATGGCAGAGATTCTGTTTCCGCTTTGGTGGGAACTGCAAACATTGCAAAGGGTTAGGAAGAACACATGCACAGCAAACATACAGCACTGGTTTATCTTGCTGGTGAGATTTGCCATAGGAAACATAATACATATAAATAGAGCACCCACAAATATTAGGAAATTGAACAACAGGAATATTCCACTATGGCAATTTATAAAATTGTATGAACAAGTATAAATAAATAGGGGATGTTTTATAACCCTCCTAATCAGGCACTCCCATTCCTATCTCATACCACCCAACTTCCGTGTTGGGGAAATAGGGACACGAGCGCCTGAAAGGGGGTGGGGTGTATGCAAATAAGGGTGTGGCTTATGCTAATTAGCCGCAACCTCATTTTCATACAAGAATAAATGCTGTGCACATGCGCACAGCGTCTATTCTATTAGATTGGGGGGTCTCCCAACTGCCACCCACGCAGCGGGACAATGCCTGCCGCGGGTGGGACAGGACCCGAAAATCGGGACTGTCCCGCTGTAATCGTGACAGTTGGGAGGTATGCTATCTATCTCATCAGGAGTAGTTTCACTCACAGGTAATGATCATTCCCAGATACAGAGGAGAAATACTGCTCATGAATGGGCGGAAGACACAGCCGACCCAATCAAGAGAAGTGTTTATGGAGCACCTCCATCAACCTGTGTCCCGCTTCCGTAACTCATACTTCACCTATTTTAAAATCACTTTAAGAGGGTGAGTCAATTGTTTTCCACACAGCTACCATAAAGGGTAACAAAAAAGAGCAATTTCATCGCTGCTCCGTTTGGGCGTGAATTTGGCACGGTAAAGACATTTATTGTAGCAGGGCATGCTGGGATGTGTAGCTGGAGTGCCAAAGATTCCCCATCCCTGCCTTAGTTGGGGCAGTACGGATGGTGTAATGGTTAGCATTACTGCCTCACAGCACTGAGGTCATGGGTTCAATTCCCACCATGGCTCCAACTGTGCAGAGTTTGTATATTCTCCCCGTGCTTATGTGGGTTTCCTCCCACAATCCAAAATTATACTGGTAGGCTAATTGGCTCCCAACTAAATTAACCCTAGAATGTCTGTGTGTGCATGTACATGTGGTAGGAAATATAGATTGTAAGCTCCATTGGGGCAGGGACTGATGTGAGTGTTCAAATATCCTCTGTAAAGCTCTGCGGAATATGTATGCCCTATATAAGAAACGGTTAATAAATAAATACATTAGTTGGTGGAGGGCATTTTGTGGGCTGAACCAAGTTATTAGAATGCAGACTAATCAATCCACTAAAAGAACCAACATCAGTGGGGGGTGTTTAGCAATTTTACTTTGATAAACCTAGCATTGCAGGGCATCATCAGCCAAGATCTTCTAAAACAATGCTACCAATGACCATTTCCACATATCTATGGAAATAAAGAACATGGCATAATTACCAATGAGAAAGTACACTTCACAATTAAAATACTACTTATCTGACAAGCAGCACATTAACAGGCAACGCACAGAGCTCTTTCTAACTTATCTGTCTACTACGGTTCTTGTGGTCACACCCATTCACCAATAATTAAATTCCACAGAAACAGATGGATAGCAACAGTCATACTTTCACAATTTAGTTTTTACAGCTCAAGGCCTGTGTCTAACATGTGGGGGTATCTGCTAGTCACTGTAAATAATTAAAAATACAATTCAACTATGGATCGATGCCAAAATTCAATCACTGTTACATGTTTCCTGCTGCACTGCAAAGTCGAAATAACCATTTTGCTGAAACGATAAGAAGTCTGCTACAGCTGGCATGTGTAATTCAAAAGGCTCAAAATACACTTTCATCTGAGCATAATGCTTTCACTGAGCAGTGCTGCATCTTCTGAAATGCACAGCGTATCAACTGATAATTGTTTACCCACAGCATTAAGATTAGCATTTACAAAATAATTGTTATAATAGGCGTTAACCCTTTCTGCAAAGAATGTCGTGTCCTCTCCATCCCTATGATCCTGATGCTCAAATCGGTTTAAAATGGCTGCAGATGTACTTACAATAGTTGCTAAAAGACATTTCACACCTATGGGTAGAATAAATGATAGTGACTAACACCCAGGGGGAGGAGCAAGGCATGTGGCCTTGCAGTGTCACTATCCACACCATCACCTGTTGCCTTTAGTAAGCAGCTGGCAAGCGAAGCAGTGGGGGTCAGCGAGGGTCCATTTGGGCTATCTTCATCAGACCTTGCTCCTCCCCCTGGTCTGCCCCATCATGTGACAGGTCCATTCTCCCAATAGGAAATAGCCCTAAAGCTGCCCATACACGTACCAATTACCCAGTACTTTTTGTGCTAAAATAGCATCGTTGTGCATATGTTGTGCATGGGATGCGATGCTATTTTAGCACAAAAAGTACCGGATAATTGGTACGTGTATGGGCAGCTTAACCAAACTGTGAGTGAAATCAAGAACCAATCAAAAGCAGAAATCTGCTATAATCAGATATTCAGTAAAGGATATGAGGACACCAAATGCAGCCATACTTCATTGGGCCTAGCTAGCAGAGGGTCAAGTTTATTAAACTGTAGGCAATAGTGCAGCTTTATATACACCACAGTCCCAAAATAGAGTACATATTTAAAATAAGTCATCTTTGTGGCTAGGACAAATTTCACAACGCTACATATGGTACTGGCCACTGAGGGTTGTTAAAAATGGCAACATTGACATTCAAAAGGTCAACAGTTATGTCATCATTGCTGATATATTAACTGTTGGAATCTCAACTGTCAGAACGTCAGTGTTAAGCACTAGAGAAAGGGGTAGGGGTCAATGTTAGGGATAGGGGAGAAATAAATCATTAAATCAGTCAGTTACATGAACACTGATGAAATCTGTCTGGATCAACTAAGTTTCCTTGGCCCACTAGAGACAATATGTCACGGTCTACATTATAAAAGCCGACATAGCCAATGCCAACATTAAGACAATGTCAATGTTATAAATGTTGACATAATACTAAACCCTGGCCACATCTGAAGCGAAAATAAAGAATCCTGTGTCTGTAACTGGAAATGAGACAATTTCCTGGATCAACCCATCTTATCTGTTGACAAGGGAAGTATCAAAAGCACCACTGTCAAAGCAGCCAGATTGTTATTCAATCTACTGGGGAAGACTTTAAAAAAAAAAAAGCACACTACAAATCCAAAAGATTATTGCAATATCCCCCAGCCACAAAAATAAATAAATAAATCACACTAAAGCTGCCCATACACGTACCAATTACCCAGTACTTTTTGTGCTAAAATAGCATCGTTGTGCATATGTTGTGCATGGGATGCGATGCTATTTTAGCACAAAAAGTACCGGATAATTGGTACGTGTATGGGCAGCTTAAGGGGGGTATTCAATGATTTTCATGCTCCCGCAGCCATCTCCCGACGGGGGAGATGGCTGAGGGGCCCTATTCAATGCTGTCTTCCTGACAGCATTGAACAGGGGTTCTCGGCAGAACGAGCCTGACATCACAAGCTGTCGAGAAAAGCTGGAAATAGGCGAGCTCCCGGCCGGAGCTCTGCTATTTCCATCCTCAGCTCGCGGCCACGCCCCTTTATAGCCGTTTGGGGGGGCGGGACATTGAATCCCAACCACCGAGCAAAGCGAGAACTGGACAGGGGCACTGCCATTGAATACCCCCCTAATTGTTCACAAAGAAAGCATTGTCTTTAAAAAAAAAAAAGGTAGGATTTTGTTGTCGTTTCTTTCAAGTCACAAAAACACCCAAAGCATACTTTTTCCTGTCCCCTCTCCAAGGGAAGCCCGAGCGGTGATGTCGCTGGCCACTTTGGAGAGGGCTGGATGGTAATATCACATCAGGTCTGTCCCCATCATGAATCTATTTGTGGTTCTAAAATGATGCTACTTGTGCCAGATAGCCACACCCCATCAATATGGAGCTGTGATTCCAGTGACATCCTGTTTGCTTCACTAGGAAGCTGACCGGATGCACAATAGCACCTACTCTGAGGGTGAGAAGGACTAACACCCCCCCCCCCCCCCCACACAAAAACAATAAATGAAACAAAAAATTAAAAAATATTGGCAGTCTTCTCTCCTGCAAATTCCAAGATAGTAGGCAAGCATGGCCCAAACAACCCTTTCAATTCAATGTGATATTAATCAGGGGCAATCAATCATGGTGATTGACCCACAAGTTGGGTGAAATAGATAGCTATAAAGAGAAAGTACTTGTCTATTCTATTTGAGCAATAGGCTAATGACATTTTGCACACACGTGAAACACTACTACCAAAATGCTATGTACAGTAGGTTGCCAATAATTACAGATACTACAAGCAAACTTTGGATGGCTCCCCGGGAACATTCTCCTTTGAGGATGGTTTAAACCATCATCAATAAAACCTGAAAGTCATTTATGTGCTTTTGTTAAATGTCAAACAGTTTCAGTAGGCAGACAGAGTTCTGGATTAATGTTTGGGTAGAACTACTCACTGGAATACTGCAGCATCACAAGTCTGTGCCAGAAGCGACTGTCACATGGCTGCCAGGACTCAAATGAAGATGCTGGAGCCATCACTGCTGACAGGAAATGGTAAGTACCTACTAGACAACCAGGGATGGATGTCAGATCATCATGTGGATATATTATCTAGGTAGACAAGAGTAATGTCTACATGCTGCATTCCGATAGTTTGTCCATGTCGATCTTCTTATGCCAAGTCATACCTCACCCCTTTTAAACAGTTCCCTTCATTCCTATGAGTGACCACCAATAACCTGTCATTACTTAGTGTTCATTCTAGCACCTGCTATCTTTGAAAACCCATGCAGTTCCTCTTCCCTGCCTGGGTGTTGCTGTCGTGCATCTAGCACAGTGTGGTCTGTATATCATCACGGATATGCAAATAAGATCTGTGCTAGAAACACCACAGCAGACAGTGACACCCCAGGCAGTAACAGGAACTGCATGGGTTTTCAAAGGTAGCGGGTGCTAGAATGAACACTATATCCTGCACTTGAGTGTACAGCGTTTGTCTGTGGAGAATTAGGATTTTTGTTTTTTAATTAACCGGAGGTGCATGGATGCCTACATGTACTGAAGAATTAAACCCATACCCAGGGTCACCAGTGGTGCAGGGAATATCCCTGGGCTGTTGGTCAATTCTCAGGTGGAAGGAAATCTATTTTATATTTGGGTATGATTGAGTATTTCCAGCTATTGGCTCCCAATTATAGGATCATCCCCTTGGCAGGTTCCACTTGGTGCTGGTTATAGAAAGTTACAGGACCTTGCTCCAACCAAACACAAATTTCAACTGAATCTAAAACACAACAGAAAATGAATAGCTAGTTTTTAAATTTATAGACCATGGCAAATCAATCTATTAGTAAATTTACCCACAAGGCTACAAATAGAGATTATTTATACTCATGTATAATAAAGATAAATTGCCTATTGCCCCAAGATCTCCCATCGCATTAGATGGGTGATCAGGCACGATATGACCATTAAATATGGCCCAAGTGAACTGCAGTGAGAGAAAAAATAGGAATTTGGTACTCACCGTTAATTCCCTTTCTCCGAATCCGTAGGGGACACTGAAGTCTACGCTGGGGAATAGAGTGGTGTATCGGAGGAGTCGGCACTTTAAGAAACTTGAACTGTGGTATGGCTCCTCCCCCTCTATTCCCCCCTCAGACCTCAGTCTTAGTTGACCGTGCCCGAGAGGAGAAAAGAGACCAGGGAATCCCCAATAGAGAGAGAGAAAGATATTAACAAACAAAACGACCAACCATACTACTCAGCAGGCTGTCACCAACACCCAGACGCATGCATAACCAAACATAACTGCATGCGCTAAAAATAAATCCCCCCTTTAGGCCTGAACAGTGCCGGGAGGGTGTTCAGTGTCCCCTACGGATTCGGAGAAAGGGAATTAACGGTGAGTACCAAATTCCTATTTTCTCCTTCATCCTTGGGGACACTGAAGTCTACGCTGGGGACGTCCCAAAGCCATCCCCACGGGTGGGAAGGCACTGGGCATCCTGAAGCACCGCACGGCCGAAACTGGAGGCAGAGGCCGCAAAGGTGTCAAACCTATAAAACTTAACGAAAGTATTAGGGCCCGACCAAGTGGCCGCCCTACATAACTGTGTCAGGGAAACCCCCCTGGCAGCGGCCCAGGACGGCCCCACCGAACGGGTGGAATGGGCCGAGATCCTGACTGGCGGTGACTGTGAAGCATGAAGGTAAGCCTGCTTAATGGTGAGACAGATCCACCTAGCCAGAGTCTGTTTAGACGCTGGCCAACCCCGCTTTGCCGAAGAATAAAGGACAAAAAGTGAATCCGACCTTCTGAGATCCTTGGTCCTATTCACATACACCTGCAAGGCTCGGACCACGTTCAGCGAGGCGGAATCTCCCGTAAGAGCTGGAACCACGATTGGCTGATTTAGGTGATAAGATGAAACCACCTTAGGCAAATAATCCAACCTGGTCCGAAGCTCAGCCCTGTCCGGATGAAACACCAGGTAGGGAGACCGGCATGAAAGAGCGCTAAGATCGGACACCCGGCGTGCCGATGCTAACGCGAGCAGTAACACCGTTTTCCAAGTTAACAACCGCAAATCAATAGAGTCTAAAGGTTCAAAAACACTTGACTTAAGATAATCCAAAACTAAGGAAAGATCCCAAGGTTCCTCCGGAGCCCGCACTGGGGGCTGAAGGCGGAGAACCCCGCTCAAAAACGTCTGCACTTCAGGAATGACGGCAAGACGCCGATGAAAGAAAACTGACAATGCAGACACTTGTACCTTAAGGGACCCTAGGCGCAAACCCGCCTTAAATCCGGCTTGCAGAAACTGCAACAACCGAGACAAAGAAAACACAGCCGTGGGCAAGTTACGGCACTCGCACCACGCTACATAGGCCTTCCAAATACTATAATAATGCCGTGAAGTCACCTCCTTCCTGGCCCTTATCATAGTGGGAATCACTGATTTAGGAATTCCTCTTCTGCTCAACAGTGTGGCCTCAACGGCCATGCCGTCAAACGAAGTTGCCGTAAGCCTTGGTAGGCAAACGGCCCCTGCTGTAGAAGATCGTCCCTTAGAGGTAGCTGCCAAGGATGATCTATCAGGAGCCCCTGAAGGTCGGCATACCAAGGACGACGAGGCCAATTCGGTGCCACCAGGATGACCGTGGACCTCTCCCGCTTGATTCTTCTGAGTACCAACTGAATCAAGGGCAACGGAGGGAACAGATAAATTAGGGAGTAGTTCCAACTCGCGGTCAGCGCGTCCGTCGCTACCGCCTCTGGATCCCGAGACCTGGAACAATACAGCCGCACCTTCCGATTGTTCCTGGAAGCCATCATGTCCACCTGAGGCATCCCCCATCGGTGGGCGATCTGGGCAAATACCTCCGGATGTAAGGCCCACTCCCCAGGGTGAACATCCTGGCGACTCAGATAGTCCGCCTCCCAGTTGTCCACCCCGGGAATGAAGACCGCTGACAAAGCCAGAGCATGCCGCTCTGCCCATTGCAGAATTGGACGTACCTCCTGCATGGCTCCGCGACTGCGCGTTCCGCCCTGCCGGTTCACATAAGCCACAGCCGTGGCATTGTCCGACTGAATGCGAATCGCCTTCCCCCGGAGGATCCCGTCCGCATAGGACAAGGCCAGACGAATCGCGCGAAGCTCCAAGATGTTTATAGACAGCTTCGCCTCCTGAGACGACCAACGACCCTGGAAGTGCTGCCCCAACACAACAGCTCCCCAGCCTCGGAGGCTGGCATCGGTCGTGACTATAGTCCAATCCCAGATTCCGAAACGTCGGCCCTCCAACAAATTGGCCGACAGTAGCCACCACTGGAGAGAGAGACGGCTGCAGGGCGATAACACCACCATCTTGTACATGTGCAAGTGGGAGCCCGACCACTTCCTGAGCAGGTCCAATTGAAAGGTCCTTGAATGGAAACGCCCGAACTGCAGAGCCTCGAACGAGGCTACCATCTTGCCCAGCAGTCGGATACATAAGTGCACCGACACTCTCCGAGGTCGAAGCACCTGCCGAACCAACTCCTGCAGGGACAACATCTTTTCCCGAGGCAGAAAAACTTTTTGAACCTCCGTGTCCAAAATCAACCCCAGGAATACAATCCTTCTTGAAGGATTCAGCTGAGATTTCTGGTAGTTGAGAATCCAACCATGGTTCAGTAACGTCTGGCAGGTTACCTGAATAGCCTGCGTCAACTGATCCCTGGATTCGGCCTTGATCAATAAATCGTCCAAATAAGGAACGATCTTTACTCCCAGAGAATGAAGCAACTCTACCATCACTGCCATTACCTTGGTAAACAGACGCGGGGCCGATGAAAGGCCAAACGGCAGAGCCCGAAACTGAAAATGGAGATCCCTTATCGCGAAACGAAGAAACTTCTGATGCGGGACGTAAATGGGAATATGCAAATAAGCATCTTTGACATCCAAAGATGCTAAAAATTCCCCCGGCTCCAGCCCTGCAACCACAGAACGAAGAGACTCCATCTTGAATCTGTGGTACGTGATATATACGTTTAAAGCTTTTAAATTCAATATTGGTCGAACCGAACCGTCCGGTTTCGGGACCAGGAACAGGGGAGAATAAAAACCCTCTGTGCGTTGTTCGGCAGGAACCGGCATTATAACTCCTGCGGTCAACAGTTTCTGTACTGCTTGAAGAAGCAACTGACGGTTCAACTCCACGTGAGGCAAACCTATTGTAAAAAACTGGTGAGGGGGAGTACTGGAAAACTCCAGTCTGTACCCTTGCGCAATGACGGACAGAACCCACTTGTCCTTGCAAGACCCCTCCCATGCCTGCCGGAAGTCCAACAGGCGAGCCCCTACTCTGGGATCCCCCAGGTAGGAGGGCCGGGAGTCATGCTGCGGGCTTTTCGGTTTGCTTGACGTCTGCGCGCCGAGCAGCTGGTCCTGAGGAAGTGTTTGCTCCACCAAACCCTCTGCCTCTGCCACGAGAAGCGGTAAAGGATCCTCTGGACTTACCTCTGAACTTAGGTGCCCCCCGAAAGGAGCGAAAGGCCGGCCCTTGATAAGGCTTTTTGGGAGGAGGAGTCGCGGAAGGCAGGAAAGTTGATTTGCCTCCTGTGGCCAGGGAAATCAACTTGTCTAACTCCGGGCCAAACAGGACCTCTCCCGTAAACGGAAGAGCCTCTACCGCCCTTTTAATGTCCGCCTCCGCTTGCCAGGACTTAAGCCACAAAGACCTCCTGGCCGTAATGGACTGAGCCGAAATCCTTGCCACCAGAGCCGCAGAATCCCTTGCAGCCTCTCCAATATACATTGCAGATTCCCGCATCTGTTCTGCTAACTGAATGAACTCCTCAGAAGAACCCTGATCATTCAGACCCTTTGACAAATCCTCCGCCCATTTCTCCATGGCCCTACTGACCCAGGAGATCACAAGAATGGGCCGAAGTGACACACCTGCGGTTGAAAATATCTGTTTAAGCCCCGCCTCCAGACGCCTATCTGGCGCCTCCTTGAGGGCCACTGCCCCAGGAATGGGAAGCGCCGCTTTCTTGGAAAGCTTTGACACTGACGCGTCTGCCAACGGCGGGGTCTCCCATTTTGCCCTAGCCTCCGGAGCAAATGGGTAAGAGGTCTTAAACCGCTTAGATAACTGAACCTTTTTCTCTGGAGATCTCCAAATATCCAGAAGAGGTTTCTCCAACTCCATAGATTCTGGGAAGGTGACCACTGCCTTAGCAGACCTCCCAAAAATAGAGACCTGCGTCGGCGGCTCCTGCTCCGTAAACTGTTGCTCACACTTAGTGCATACAAACAGCTTTGGAGAAGCTTTTGACTGAGACTTGGATGTCATGCTGCACACACACACGCCCCTTACACACACACAGGTGGAAGGAGGTGAAATAAGCCAGACAAAGAGAGCCCCCACAAGGACCCCACACCAAGAGCAAAAGCACCACACTAATAGGGGGAGAGGAGCGCACCTTCCCCGAATTAGGCCCACCAGATAAACTCTCCAGCGGGGAAGTCTCACAAGAGAAAATCCCCTCCACTCACCCAGCGCAGTATTCAATAATATCCAGGCTGAAGAGGGGGAGAAAGCGTCCTGCTGTCCTGTTCCAGAGAACTGTAGAGGCACAGCCGACAAGGGAGCAGCGTGGCAGGCACCGGCGTCTGACACAGAGGACTGCAGCTAGGACGCGACCACTCACTGGTCCGCCCCTTCCGTCCTCATCAAAGCGCGCGCTGTATACAGCGGCGCTGATTGGCTGTCTGCTCCCTGCTGGACCAGCGAATTAACCCTGGTCCAGCCGTCACCCAGCGCTATGCGCTCGCACGCCCTGCTCTCTCCGGCGGGCGACTAGGTCGCGGCCCCGTAACACACGCCGCAGGCAGCTGTGGCGGGACCCAGACGCTGATGCGTCTGTGACCGGAGTCAGCCGCGTGCGCCGCAAGCGGTGCCGCTCTGACTCCCCGGAGAGCTATCCCACGTCGCAGGCAGCCGGCACGCGCTGGCTGCCTGTCTCCAAAAAAAAAACAAGCAAAAACAAAAGGCCCCAAACGGAGCCCCTTGCCCAGGGATCCGACTCCTCCGGGCACTAAACTAAGACTGAGGTCTGAGGGGGGAATAGAGGGGGAGGAGCCATACCACAGTTCAAGTTTCTTAAAGTGCCGACTCCTCCGATACACCACTCTATTCCCCAGCGTAGACTTCAGTGTCCCCAAGGATGAAGGAGAAATTGTATTATTTGTAAACGCAACCTTACAAATAACATATTAGCAGAACTCAAGAGTTCTGCATCAAAGTAAAAGTAACAGTTCGGTGCCCAGACTCCAACCTCCAGCTTATACCCACTGTCCCCTATGGGGTGAAGATGATTGGAAGATCAACTTCCATAGAACATGAAGTGTAGCAGAATATGGTTTTTCTGAGCATTTACAAGGCCTAAAACTTGCAATAAATCAAGACATGTCTAGTTCTTGGCATTGGTGGAAAATACATTGTAGTCAATACTTCCCCTGTCCATTAGGAAGTGAGTCTGCGTAAAATTACTCACATTATCTTTAAGATATCAGATGAGCATTTTACCATTAGTCTGGAATGGAGTGCTCTTTCCAACATATATTATTAAACATTTCCAGCTCTTACCACGGCATAGTAAGAGAGGGATTGGGATTTCATATGCATACCATGTTAGTCAGAACATGGTATGCAGAAGTGATATTGATATGAGGTTTTGATCACATATATTAGGAGGTTTTCCACTATAGATAAAATATATTTATTATTTTACTCCCCGACTATCCCACTTACACACATTAATACTGTAATTCTATGATACGGCTGATCTGGGTTAAGTTTATAAGCAGTTATGCTATATTTGCATTGGTTTCCACCACACGTGTAAGTTAGGAAATTCACACTGTGGGGCAGTTCAATCAGTTCTGATTGATATGAATGAAATTTACTATAGTAAGTAATAGTGAACACAAACAAACAAGATGATATGTTACTTCTGCTGGTTAACTGCTTTATGTGACCACCAGAAAAAGGGTATCTGATGCAATGACTAGGAATTACACCCAATCCATTTATTTGATTAGCCATTCCACTCAAAAGAAAGCTACAAATGATACACAGTGCACTGGATGACTGATCTGAAGTATCAAGCACTGGAACCTTGTAGAGATGAACAAATGACAGAGGTAAACCTGGGAGAGAACATTAGGGCGATTCAATTGTTGTGCCACTTGGCTACCACTAGGCGGTGCAAAACGGACCAATTCAATGTTGCTTATTTAGACATCTTTTAACCCACAGAGAGTCATTTCTTCTCGCAGCTTCCTGATGTGTAAGGAGAAAAGTATGCAAAGTCCTTAGTTTAAGATGGAGTAGCAGCTATGCGCAACTATAACCCATCTATATGAGCACACATACAACAATAAGCACCCAAAATGGATCAACAATTGAACATTTACCCCGCCCAAAAAAAAGGCTTAAGCTGTGTACACACGGTACACTTATGGCTGGCAATATGCTCGCTGAGCGACCATATTACCAGCAATTGGAGTGTGCACCGGTGATAAATTGCCGGGTGCGTGCTCCCAATTTTAGCCACCTAATGATCCTCTGACCAGCGACTTCCCCTACCTCTTCTCCCAGCAGTGTGTCATTTTGGTACTTATGTAATAGCCGGGGGCCCACTAAGCAAATAGCTTAGTGGGCGGTTCTGCGTAAGAAAAATCGCATTGCATACAATTTTTTTGCATGCGATGCTATTTTCCTATGTAATTTATTCACTGCTCTCTGGCCTTGGGCGGTGTGATGAAATCGAATCGCATTTCCCGCAAAGTCGCATGCGATTTTATAGGGCGAGATGCCATTTTATGTAGTATACACTTTTATGACATCCAATGGGATTTAGGCACCTTCTGCTGAAAATAGGATGTTGCCCATAGCAACCAATCAGATTCTACTTCTATTTTATTTAGCACCATGTAGACAATAATTTATAGAATCTGATTGGTTACCATGGACAACATCACATCTTCAATAAAACTCCCACCTTAGTAAATTTACCGCTTTTGAGTTGAGAATTTGTTACCTTAACAATCAATCAGAGATTGTAGGCTTCTTCTTATTCTTTAATACTGCCAAGTGTTTATTACATTTACTACTGCATGAATACATTTATAAGTCAGCCATGAGCAAATGTGTAACCCAGTAGCTTGGAAAATAGTTGTGCATTAATGAATAGAAAAAAATCCTTGTAAAGTGAACATTACGGTCAATTACATAAATACAATACTGAAATGAATTACATTATGCAGAAATCGGTTTGTAAAATAAAAATACTAGCATAGTAAAGCTGGCCATACAGTAATGCAATCCGGGCCCTTTTTATCAGATTCTGACGCGTGGGTCAGAGAAACTGGATGGAAAGTGTAAAATCACACGCGTTTTACCTCAGAATCTGATCTGATGCACATTCCTGTGTGCATTGCATTGGAGCCAAAGATCCCAAGGGCTGCACTATAGATTTTTGGCTCCGGCAGCCTTGGCTGGGATCGCATACCATACACCGTATACAAAAGGACTGCATATGGTGTACCATAATGGAGATTGTATGCAGCTTGTCCCCTAGAAGTCACATAAGTGTATGGGTGACTTCAGAGTAACATACTCACTAGCAGAAAAAGGATATCTGCAACCAAAAATAGTGAATACAGCACAGTTGTTTTTAAACAAAATGTGTTTAGAGAATACCGCCCTACAAAACCCAAAACAGAGTTATTTTCTATAAGCAACAAAAAGAAAAAACGTGTTCAGGAAGTTCAAATTAAAATGATTTGCATCTTGTAGGATGTGTCATTAATTCCAGATTAAGGCCAGTTCCACAGAAATTGTATGACCCTACAGGTTTTCTAACAAAAACACAGCATCAGCAGTTGGAATGAACTTCAAAACACATTCAAGATTATACACATTTACTAATATTAGAAAAACATGCATATATGTTAATCCACATTATTCAACACCTACAATGAACAGTGGAAAGGAAACACAAAACTGGATATTTTCATAATGTGTAGTGTTCATTCTAGCACCCTGTATCGTCATGCAGTTCCTCTTCACTGTCTGGGGTGTCGCTTTCTGCTGCAGTACTTCTAGCACAGTGTGGTCTGTATTTTAGAACTTAAACGCAGACAAGACATGTGCTAGAAGCAAACCCTAGACAGAAAAAAAGAGGGTGCTAGAATGAACATTAAGGTGTTTGCATCACAGAAACCTTATCTTAAAAATGTTAAGATTATAAAGACCAGAGTCACTAAATAATCTCAAACTCAGCCTTAGCCAATACCCAGAAACTTTACCTGCAGCTAACACCACATACCCAAACATAAGGATGACCATTGGAGCACATCTTATCAATGGTTACATCTATTTTGATAACATGAACCATAGATGGTAAACGGTGGTCCTGTACCATAGATAGTTTGGATCCGATATGATATCCCGGCGGTGGGGATCCCGGCGGTCGGAATCCCGACACTGGAATCCCGACCGCCGAAATCCCGACAAGGGGGGGACATGGATCGCCCCCCCTTGCGGGCTCGCTGCGCTCGCCACGCAGCGGGCCCGGTGCCTCGCTACGCTCGGCACGCTATTATATTCTCCCTCTATGGGTGTCGTGGACACCCACGGAGGGAGAAAGTTTCGGGATTTCGGCGGTCGGGATTCCAGTGTCGGGATTCCGACCGCCGGGAAATTAACCGCATCCCGATAGTTTTAACCATTGGTGCTTCATGCCCAAGTAGCACAGTTCAGCTGTTAAAAGTGCATACACACTGGTCGATATAAGGAAAGATATCGCTCATTTAGTACGTTCTGGGTGATATTCATAATATTATCGCCCAGTGTGTATGCAACGAACAATGGGCACTCCCAATGGTCGTTAACATACCACCCCCCCCCCCCCAATTGTCTGCACATGCAGTTCAATTTGGCACATTGTCTAATGTATGAAGCAGTGATCCGTGACATCGCTGAACAATAATTCAGTGTATGTGCGCTAGATTGTTTCACCACAAGTTTCAAGGAAAATACTTGACTTAATGGAGAAAAATAGTCAAATGTGTATGCATGTTTAGTTAAAAAAAAATGTGACTTTTGGGCCAAGGGAGAAGTCTTGGCCAACATCCCAAAACACTATATGGGGCAGTCAGATATAGAGAGGCAGACCATCGGCATACCAACACACTGTATATGTGCTACTGCTGGAACGTCAATGCTCTACCTTGCTCTATACCTCTCTTGACAGACTAAACTGTCAGTCAGCAGCCCCTTACGCCACACCTAACTCATGCACATAGTGCAGCACTACGTCATATGAAGGGGGGGGTGGGGGATTGGTTGTTAACCTAGGATGATGGTCAATATATTTAACATCAACAAACCATCAATGATTTTTAGACATCGAAATTCGATGGCAATCTCTACCCAGATTAATTTCACTGGGTATCAAAAAATAAACATTACAAGATCATGTTATATCACTCTTCTACAAGCACCAAGTAAAAGGCTGTGTGTTTCAAGTGTATTTTTATGCAGGATTCCAATATAATTTCCAACTATCGGCCTACTAATTATTGGCTCCTATAACTTAACCAGTTTGTCACTTGGCATGGATGTAGATCAAAACTATGTAGCCTGATGAATACTATGATATCACTAAGATTAAGATATTAAATATATAGAAATGTTGCAACATATCATTTAACAATCTCACGCTTATGAGTTAGGGCAAAATGTATTGGGCCTGGAGATAAGATATTGAGAAGCAAATTCTACAGAACCAATACGTACAGCATTATGGGGAGATTATTATTCTCCTTTATTTACATGGCAACACAAGGGGCCCACTGCGCCTTACAGAATATATAAACAGGAACTGTATGAACAAACAAGAAAATCGGCTAATAGCGCATACACACAGGGTGATTTCAGTGTTACTTCTAAGCAATCCGACTAGATCACTTCAAAATTAAGCAATTAAATTCCATGTGTATAATCCACCCAGCAACGGTGCTGTGCAGTCCCGCGTGTCACCATCGCCTGACTAGATTTATACTGCATTTATAAATCTAGTTAGATCGCCAGTGTTCTCATGGAGGTCTGCACAGATCGCTCAGCACACCACTGATGCTTTGCATGTGTGCTGAGCAATCCATGTTAACTACATTCATTAGCACAGGGCTTTAGTCACCCCAGGAGTATGCCGCATAACAGTACAAAACATGGACATGGCTTATAAACACTACTGCTGCAGTCATAACACACAATTTATGATCCATTGCTCATATAAGCATTGCAATGTTTTGTACTGTAAATCCCATTGCCCTTGATTTGTACAGTTTGTGCAGGTGTTGATAATGGAGAGCAGATGATAGCATAAGTAAGGGAAGAGGACGTTGCTTGTGAGAGCTTAGTCTGAGGGTAGAGGGAGGACAGGGGTGACTCAGGAGATGCAGTGTGTAAAGAGGACACACAATAGCTAGAATCTATCTAGCACAGTGGTGTCAAACTCATGGCCCTCCAACTGTTGTGGAACTACACACCCCAGCATACCCTGCCACATATTTTGTATAATGGATTACTAAAACTGTGGCAGGGCATGCAGGGACATGTAGTTCCACAACAGCTGGAGCAATGGGCAACTATTCAACCTACCCTTTTTAGAAGATCTGATACACATGCACATAACGTAGAACAGTAGAAGAGCCCTGATATGATTATACCATAGACACTATGACTATGGTATAATCATACCAGGGCTCTTGTACTGAAATAGAGCAACCTATGATGAAATATGAAGTTGTGTTTCCTAATGCTGTAAAGGCCAGCAGACATTACCCAGCACAGCTGTAAGTAGGCCTCTGTGTGCAGGGCTGGTACAGCCCATGGTCCCTGCTACTTCCTAAAACATATATCATCAAATCCTGCATCACCTGGGTCGTATAGCCACACATCGCCCCCCGATCAGTCAGGGAGACCACGGAGCTAAAACATGTGTGCGGAGCTGCTGCCTAATGCATCCACTCGCACCCTGCGAGGCCCTATATTACCAAGGCTCACTTGTGGCGTATGCCATGCCTGGACACCGCTTTCACTTGCGACAGCGCTGGTTACCCCTCTAACAACGAAAACACCTACTCATCCCAGTAGGCCGCACATGAAGCCCCGTCCTTACCTCTGCGCTTGCGGCCGCCTCCTCTCTCTCTCCCGCCGGGAGAACCTTTCACTGTTCCTTCTCCTCTGGCCTCAACTTCCGCCTTTCCTGTCCCACTTCCGTGTACACCCTACTGTCAACCTCGCTGATTCGTTTGTTCTGCAAAGTGACGGCCGTTTGGGCCAATCACCTCTCCTACTCTGTCTACTCACGCCCATTTCTGTCGGAAATGACGCAAAGGGAGTGGTGGAATGCGGAAATAAAGGTGCAATGATTTATGGGAAATGTATTTTTTTGATAGAGGAAGTACTTTGATTAGGTTTATATCTACTTTGTGTTTAGTTACACTTTAGGGTTAGGGTCTGCAGCATTCACATTGCTTGGGGGGAGAGAGTCCCTGGTTTATACTCTGTTCCTCCCTCAGTACTGTTCTTCTACACCGCCCAGCTTTGCTCAGCTCTTGCCAAGCATTAATAGTTTTCTTTTCACTGACAGTTGTATATCATTATTTGAAACTAGTGTTGTAATATATGGAAGTGTCTGTAATATCAGAGCTTCCACAAAAGGAGGATTTATGTAATCTTATAATAATATACATATCATTATGCAATAGTTTAACTGACCTTACGCTTTGTTTGGTAATATTGCCCATACAGTTTTTGTCAATGTGATGGCCCCCTACATTTTAATAACCAAAAATTATTAAATCATAGAAATGAATTGGCATTTTAAAACGTAACGTGGCTTAAAACTGAGAAAGTCAGCTCCTCTAGGCGGCCAATAGAATCATTTGCAGGAGATGCGCGGAAGATGAAGCATCTCTGCGTCTCTCCTCAGTTTGTGACAGGGGACCGCTGAGACACTCGCATTTAGTTTTTTTTGCGAAGACCTGGACTACTACAGGAGAGAAGAGGACAGATCTTCGCCAGAGGAGACTTGTAAGTATAATTTCCTTCCACAGGTCCCCTATGGATTACTTCAGACCCCGGACCTGGACGCCGACATGGACCCAGACACCGGACCAAGACCGAGGGCTACCTACGGGCTCAAGATAGGTAAGTGTCAGTATGTGTGGGCTTTGAATGTATTAAAGTTTTATTTTTCTTGGGTGTCAGTGTGTTTATTTGACTATTTTTATTACTGTGGAACTACAAGTGCCAGCGGGCAATTTAATGCCCCACATGCTGGGACTTGTGCTTGTCCAAGTCCCAGCTTGCAGGGGAGGCTTGCTGGGACTCATAGTTCCACAGTTTTAAATAATAGTTTATTCTATTTTTTTTACACAACTTCATCATCCCGGACAGCACCAGGCTTCAGCCTGGTCAGGTAAGTCCTGGAGGTGGGGGGCCCCTTTATTGGGAGGTCCCCACTCCCCCAGGGCCCCTGGCCAGGCTGACTGGTCAGTAGGGATGAATGCTTTGGCCGGGGGGACTTGTAGAAAAAGTCTCCCCCCGGCTGTGGCATTACCCTCCTGGCTGGTTTGGCCTGGGGCTGGTTCTTAAAAAACGGGGGACCCCTAGTCATTTTGTCCCTTGTATTTTGATAACCAGACCTGGAGCCTGGGGCTGGTTTTAATAAATCGGGGAACCCCTATTTGGTTGGTTTCCTGATTTTTTTATTACCAGCCCCGGCTCTTTCAGCCTGGTGCTGGTTACGGCTGTGGGGGGGGACCCCACAACGTTTTATTTATTTATTTAACCATTTTTTTTACTCTGCACGAATTCGTATATATGGCCAGCTAATACGAATCATTACTCCATCGGAGGGTTACAAAGCAGTCGTATTTGACTGCTTTGTAAATTCCCCTGAAACAGCCTTATGCAGTCGTAGTCATTCCTATTAAGAATACGAATACAATTTTTTGTATTCATATTCTTAGTAAATTTCCCCAATAGTGTCATAAAACGGGGATTGGCAGCGCTGCCCTGTCACCCTCTCGCCTGTCTGCATCGTGTGCAGAAGCGTATGTCATCTCCATTGTCTCCCTGACCGCATTGTGCATGCGTGGCTGCTTGTCCTCTGTCCCTGCCGGTCCTGCAGCCATACCAACCTTCACATGGTTTACAAACACCAGAGTTTCCCTTCAAACCCATTCCCTTCGGCCATAACAGTCCTAGTCAGCTGACCAGTCTGGACCCAATTCAGAGATGTTCAACTGTCAGTAATTACCATGGCCAATCATCAACCATCCAGGAGTATATCTCCAGTCCGTGAGCTCTGGGAAATCACCAGTGGTTTGTTGTAGTACCCTTTTAGCAACCTGGTCCTGGTTTACCAAGATACTCCAGTGCATGGGTCCTCAAACTGCGGCCCTCCAGATGTTGTGAAACTACAAATCCCAGCATGCCTTGCCACAGTTTTAACACCCAGGGCCGGTGCTAGGTTTCTTGGCACCCTAGGCAAAAATTTGGCCTTGTCTCTCCCCCCCCCCCCCCCCAATCATTTTTGATACTCACCTGGTCCCCGGTGTCCATCTTCAGAGGCATTCCTGGTTGCAATGATGCATTGCATGGGTGCACTGGTGATGGCATGATGCCACCCACGCAATACATCATTGGGAAAGGGGATGCCTTTCAGGATGGACGTTGGGCACTGCCAGAGGTCCAGGCGAGTATAAAAAAAATATACATATACAAAAATCTAAAAAAAAAATGTATCCAAAATGCTATCAGCAAATGGGATGCTAGCGGACAGAATGCCAATGTCAGCATCCAGTTATAGGGAATGCTGTCCCTCCCTCCAGCCTAACCCCACAGTCTTAACCTAAGTCTCCTAGTAGTGCCTAAACCTAGTGAGTCACACACACAGAGATGAGGGGGTCACACACAGAGGAAGGATTTAGGGGATGGGGAAGGTTTCACATACAGGGATTGTGGGGTACAGGGGAGACAAATACAGAGGAAGGGGTGCAGGGGGTAACAATGTGGATTAGGGTGGTGGGGGGGGTCACAAACACACAGTGGAAGAGGGTAGGGGGGTAATACTGTAGTTTCACATATACGCAGGGGGGGGGGGTACTCACTGGGGAGCAGATGGGTACAGGGCTCCCGTTGGCACTTACCAAAATAAATCTGTGGGGTACAGTTCAGCCTGCAAACTGTCAGTGTGGCACCTCTGTACTTTATGATGCTGGCATCCGGCTGGAGACACGGCGAGTAAACTCATCCCTCCGTGGGAGCAGGTGGCAGGCATAGCACTGCTTCCACTCATGGGAGTAAGTAAGGTGCTTGTCCTGCTGGGGGTGGTTCGGTGCAGCTGCTGGAGGAGAGCAGGTGCTGGTTCTGGTGGGCAGGGGGAGAAGGCTGCTGAGAGCTCCGACAGCCAAAATCCGAGAGGAGGGGGTAGCGCTGGGCTACTTTTGCTGTGTGTGCGGGAGCAGGAGGCAAGCCTAGCACCAATCCCCTCATGGTGCGTTAGTGGTTGATGTGGGAGGGAACGAGGTGCTGCAGGGGGCTGCTGGGTGTGGGGAGAGTCCAGCTGAGAGCTCCAGTCTCCAGGCCACCGGCATCCGCTGGGAGGGTGGATGCGCTGGGTAGCTAATGGTGGGCTGCTGGGTGCCCCTTTCTGCATCAATTGCAGTCAGTCAGTCAAGGGGGGGGAGGGGGGGCTCCACGTGGGGGACGCAATGCGGTTTCTGCGGGGCGGGGAATAGTGACCGCCGCTCTCACCTCCGGGGAATACAGCCGCCGTGCTGCGCTGAGGGGGTGGAGGGTGCGAGATGTCCCTCGCGCTGATCCGCCGGGAGGGGGGGGGGTGGCAAATACGGTGCAATGCGATTGCTGGGGGAAGGACAGGGGTGAGTAGTGACCGCCGCTCTCACCTCCATCCGGGGGTCCCTGCTGCCGACTACCGCCCCCCAGTGGTCGGCGCCCTAGGCAAATGCCTAACATTGCCTAGTGGTGGCGCCGGCCCTGTTAACACCCCCTTATTGCAAAACTGTGGCAAGGCATGCTGGGATTTGTAGTTTCACAACATCTGGAGGGCCGCAGTTTGAGGACCCATGCTCCAGTGCAAACTCCAGCTATTGCACTGCCTAGTTTCCTGATTTCCTGATTAGCTCTACCGCTGCTTGCATCGGTCTTTCCCGGATAGCTGCCCTGTTGTACCTGCCGTACTTCTCTACATGGCCCCTATTCTGATTTACACGTTCCCCTGCGTGTACTCGCAGGGGAGTGATTTTTTGCGACTGCGCATGCTCATATTCATTAATGCACATGTGCAGCCACTGTGTGCGACCGGCCACAACAATTAGATTATTCGCCGGGAGCTCGCACACAACAGTGCGGGTGGGGGCATGGGGTGGAGGGGTGTTGGATGCACCCATGGGAACGCCCAGCGTTTCACGGGCCTTCCCATGAAAACGTTGGACATTGTCATGGTGATTCCCTGATGACGCATGTGTGGGGGGCGGGCAGCTGACTTCAGCGGATGTCAGCTGCCTGCCTGCTTCCCACACAGGGCGCTCACAGATCTGAGACACTACAGAGGTGGTGACCAATGTTCCCTCTAATTTTACGAAGGCTTTGTGCAGAAAAAGATATTGGCTGTGCAACTTTGGAAGGAAATGTACATTTTTGTGCGTCACATAACGTATACAGGCCTAGGTTTCGAGTTCTGTTGAGTTAATAAAGCAATTTGAATGTTTACAGACTTCACACACCACACATATAGACTATAGCAGTGATTTTCAACCTTATTAAACTCGTGGCACACTAAAACAAGATTTTAACCTTTGTGCGCTCAGTTGTAATGTCTGTGCGCGGGCTCGGCGAGTTGTGTGCGCGCGCACACGCGCACAGCTTAGAGGGAACACTGGTGGTGACCATCAAATGATTTTGTCTGCGCACGCAAGGCTAAAAATCTGAGTTTATGCAATACATCCATTCGCAGCTGTGCCGGGGATCATGGCGTGCGAGGGGGGGGGGGGGGCAGGTGTTGGGCGGCATCTACATGCAACGCTTCAAAATTTGCAGCATTGCGTGTGGACCAGAATAAGGTCCCATGTCCGGTTCAATCCTGGTAATCAATTCAATGCTCCCCAGCCACAAATTGTGTTACCTGCAGCGCTCTGTGAAACCTGGCCATCATCGGTGGTACCTGCTGGCATCCCGCTTTTGACTCTGCGGCATTCCATCCCCGCGGGCCCACCACGCCAGCCTTGGCTCCATTCTCCTCCATGGACAGGGCCATGACACTTCCAAGTCATCTGATCCTGCAGGATCCAGTCAGGATGATTCCCCTGTAGGGAAAAGCCTTAGCCAATCAGCTCACAGCAAGAGGTATAAAGCCCAGCTCAGGGAACTGAACCATGTCAGTGCTTTGTTGTCTATCAGCCTGTAGTGAGCTCCTGCTTATCTCTGCTTCCAAGACACAGTGCAATTACCAGCCTCAGCACTCCCTGACTCCATGGGGGAAATTTACGTGTCCATTAAGGACAGCTTCTATCAGTCTCAAGCTCCTTAACCCCTTCCTGACACAGCCAGTTTTTGCCTTCCTGACAGAGCCCTTTTTTTCAAATCTGACATGTATCACTTAAGTGGGGATAACTTTTTTTTGCTTTTACTTATGAGATTGTTTTATCGTGACACATTGTACTTCACATTAGTGGTAAATTTGGGTCGATACAGTCTGTGTTTTTTTGTGAAAAATACCAAAATGTCGTAAAAAAATGGAAAATTTAGCAATTTGCAAAATGTTAAATTTTCTGCTTGTGAGACAAATAATCATACCACTCAAAATAGTTAATAACTAACATAGACCATATGTCTACTTTATGTTTCCATCATTATTTCAACTTCCTTTTAATTTTTTTGGACACTAGGAGGCTTACAATATGAATAGCAAATTCTCAAATTTTCAAGAAAATTTCAAACACTGATTTTTTTAGGGACCAGTTCAGTTCTGATGTGACTTTGAGGGACTTGTATGTGAGACACCCCCATAAATGATGCCATTTCAAAAACTGCACCCCTCACAGTATTCAAAACAGCATTTTGGAAGTTTTTTAACCCTTTAGGTGTTTCACAGGAATTAAAACAAAGTGTAGGTGAAATTTCAAAATTTCATTTTTTTTGCAGATTTGCAATTTTAATACATTTTTCTAAGGAACACAGTAGATTTTACTAGAGAAATGTGACTAAAAATTGATTCCCCCAATTCTTTTGTTTTCATAAATATCCTATATGTGGCCCTAGTGTGCACGTTGACCAAACCACAGGCTTCATAATAGAAGGAGCACCTACTTGATTTTGGAGCCTCCTTTTTATGAGATTATTTTTTAGGCACCATGTAGGTTTCTAGGCACCATAAGATGCTAAAATTTAGGAACCCCCCCACAAGTGACCCCATTTTGCAAACTACACCCCTCAGGGAATTCATCTAGGGGTATAGTGTACATTTCAAACCCCCAGGGGTTTCACCAATTGTGGTACAACTGGGCAGTGAAAATGAAAAATTAAATTTTTTACACAAAAATGCAGTTCTGGCTCAAAATTTTTCATTTTCAGAAGGTATGAAGGAGAAAAAGCACCCCAAAATCTGTGCCCCAATTTCTCCCGAGTACGGCAATGCCTCACATGTGACCAAAAAATACCATTTGGGTGCATGGCAGGACTCAGAAGGGAAGGAGTGATTTTTGGATTTTGCAGCTCAGATTCTGGTGGAATGTTGGTGGGTGCTATGTCGCATTAGCAAGACCCCCGAAGCACCAATACAGTGGAACCCCCCCACAAGTGACCCCATTTTGCAAACTACACCCCTCAGGGAATTCATCTAGGGGTATAGTGTACATTTCAAACCCCCAGGGGTTTCACCAATTTTGATACAACTGGGCAGTGAAAATGAAAAATTACATTTTTTTACACAAAAATGCAGTTCTGGCTCTAAAGTTTTCATTTTCAGAAGGTATGAAGGAGAAAAAGCACCCCAAAATCTGTGCCCCAATGTCTCCCGAGTACGGCAATGCCTCACATGTGACCAAAAAATACCATTTGGGTGCATGGCAGGACTCAGAAGGGAAGGAGTGATTTTTGGATTTTGCAGCTCAGATTCTGGTGGAATGTTGGTGGGTGCTATGTCGCATTAGCAAGACCCCCCAAGCACCAATACAGTGGAACCCCCCACAAGTGACCCCATTTTGCAAACTACACCCCTCAGGGAATTCATCTAGGGGTATAGTGTACATTTCAAACCCCCAGGGGTTTCACCAATTTTGATACAACTGGGCTGTGCAAATGAAAAATTACATTTTTTACACAAAAATGCAGTTCTGGCTCAAAATTTTTCATTTTCACAAGGAAAGATGGAGACAAAGCACCCCAAAATCTGTGCCCCAATTTCTCCCGAGTACGGCAATGCCTCACATGTGACCAAAAAATACCATTTGGGTGCATGGCAGGACTCAGAAGGGAAGGAGTGATTTTTGGATTTTGCAGCTCAGATTCTGGTGGAATGTTGGTGGGTGCTATGTCGCATTAGCAAGACCCCCCAAGCACCAATACAGTGGAACCCCCCCACAAGTGACCCCATTTTGCAAACTACACCCATCAGGGAATTCATCTAGGGGTATAGTGTACATTTCAAACCCCCAGGGGTTTCACCAATTTTGATACAACTGGGCTGTGCAAATGAAAAATTACATTTTTTACACAAAAATGCAGTTCTGGCTCAAAATTTTTCATTTTCACAAGGAATGAAGGAGACAAAGCACCCCAAAATCTGTGCCCCAATTTCTCCCGAGTACGGCAATGCCTCACATGTGACCAAAAAATACCATTTGGGTGCATGGCAGGACTCAGAAGGGAAGGAGTGATTTTTGGATTTTGCAGCTCAGATTCTGGTGGAATGTTGGTGGGTGCTATGTCGCATTAGCAAGACCCCCGAAGCACCAATACAGTGGAACCCCCCCACAAGTGACCCCATTTTGCAAACTACACCCCTCAGGGAATTCATCTAGGGGTATAGTGTACATTTCAAACCCCCAGGGGTTTCACCAATTTTGATACAACTGGGCAGTGAAAATGAAAAATTACATTTTTTTACACAAAAATGCAGTTCTGGCTCTAAAGTTTTCATTTTCAGAAGGTATGAAGGAGAAAAAGCACCCCAAAATCTGTGCCCCAATGTCTCCCGAGTACGGCAATGCCTCACATGTGACCAAAAAATACCATTTGGGTGCATGGCAGGACTCAGAAGGGAAGGAGTGATTTTTGGATTTTGCAGCTCAGATTCTGGTGGAATGTTGGTGGGTGCTATGTCGCATTAGCAAGACCCCCCAAGCACCAATACAGTGGAACCCCCCACAAGTGACCCCATTTTGCAAACTACACCCCTCAGGGAATTCATCTAGGGGTATAGTGTACATTTCAAACCCCCAGGGGTTTCACCAATTTTGATACAACTGGGCTGTGCAAATGAAAAATTACATTTTTTACACAAAAATGCAGTTCTGGCTCAAAATTTTTCATTTTCACAAGGAAAGATGGAGACAAAGCACCCCAAAATCTGTGCCCCAATTTCTCCCGAGTACGGCAATGCCTCACATGTGACCAAAAAATACCATTTGGGTGCATGGCAGGACTCAGAAGGGAAGGAGTGATTTTTGGATTTTGCAGCTCAGATTCTGGTGGAATGTTGGTGGGTGCTATGTCGCATTAGCAAGACCCCCCAAGCACCAATACAGTGGAACCCCCCCACAAGTGACCCCATTTTGCAAACTACACCCATCAGGGAATTCATCTAGGGGTATAGTGTACATTTCAAACCCCCAGGGGTTTCACCAATTTTGATACAACTGGGCTGTGCAAATGAAAAATTACATTTTTTACACAAAAATGCAGTTCTGGCTCAAAATTTTTCATTTTCACAAGGAATGAAGGAGACAAAGCACCCCAAAATCTGTGCCCCAATTTCTCCCGAGTACGGCAATGCCTCACATGTGACCAAAAAATACCATTTGGGTGCATGGCAGGACTCAGAAGGGAAGGAGTGATTTTTGGATTTTGCAGCTCAGATTCTGGTGGAATGTTGGTGGGTGCTATGTCGCATTAGCAAGACCCCCCAAGCACCAATACAGTGGAACCCCCCCACAAGTGACCCCATTTTGCAAACTACACCCCTCAGGGAATTCATCTAGGGGTATAGTGTACATTTCAAACCCCCAGGGGTTTCACCAATTGTGGTACAACTGGGCAGTGAAAATGAAAAATTAAATTTTTTACACAAAAAATGCAGTTCTGGCTCAAAATTTTTCATTTTCCCAAGGAAGGAAGGAGACAAAGCACCCCAAAATCTGTGCCCCAATTTCTCCCGAGTACGGCAATGCCTCATGTGTGACCAAAAAGTGGCAGGACTCAGAAGGGAAGGAGTGATATTTGGATTTTGCAGCACAGATTCTGGTGGAATGTTGGTGGGTGCTATGTCGCATTAGCAAGACCCCCAAAGCACCAATACAGTGGAACCCCCCCACAAGTGACCCCATTTTGCAAACTACACCCCTCAGGGAATTCTTCTAGGGGTATAGTGTACATTTCAAACCCCCAGGGGTTTCACCAATTTTGATACAACTGGGCAGTGAAAATGAAAAATTACATTTTTTTACACAAAAATGCAGTTCTGGCTCAAATTTTTTTATTTTCAGAAGGTATGAAGGAGAAAAAGCACCCCAAAATCTGTGCCCCAATTTCTCCCGAGTATGGCAATGCCTCATATGTGACCAAAAAATACCAGTTGGGTGCATGGCAGGACTCAGAAGGGAAGGAGTGATTTTTGGATTTTGCAGCTCAGATTCTGGTGGAATGAATGGTGGGTGCTATGTGGCATTAGCAAGACCCCCGAAGCACGGTGAAATGATGAACCTAATAATCCATAGATGTGTGGTATATTTTAAAACACTCCTTTATACATAGGCCGGGTTTGTCGGGGCAAGTTTCACAGTGGAAAATAGTTTCCTTTCTTATTCCCTTTTTATAGCAAACTTTGCACCTTTTTTGTGTCCTGCCCTTTCTTGCAGTGGAGGGGATTTCGTTCGGAAAATGCTGCCCTGGTACAAAACGGGGGCCAGTACTAGAAGTACTGGGGCCCTCTGCCTGCTGGTTCCCAAATATTAGGCCCTTTATGACTTCCTCTTGAAAGTGCATAAATGTCCCCCTCTGGCTGGTACAACGGAATAGCACGTAAGCGTTATACAGTGCCATCTGGATGATATACACGGCCAGCTTCTTGTACCAGATTTTTGTTTTCCGCAGGGCACTGTACGGCTTCAGTACCTGATCTGAAAGATCCACTCCGCCCATGAACCTATTGTAATCTAGGATACAATTAGGTTTTGAGGTGTGGGTACTGGTACCTCGTACAGGGATGGAGGTGGTACTGTCTCCATGAATTGTTGTCAGTATAAGGACATCCCTCTTGTCCTTATATTTGACCAACAACATATTTTCGGTGCATATTCCCCTGCTTTCACCCCTTCTCATTACTTGGGCAATGTGCGTTTTTGGGAGGCCTCTTTGGTTCTTACGCACAGTACCGCAAGCTGCTGTACCTCTTGAACCAAGGGCCTTAAACAGGGGGATGCTAGTGTAAAAGTTATCCACATAGAGGTGATAACCTTTATCCAGGAAGGGGTGCACTAAATCCCAGACAATTTTTCCACTAACACCTACGAGGGAGGGGGGGCATTCTGGCGGTTCAATTCTTGAATCCTTCCCTTCATATACCCTAAACCTGTGGGTGTACCCTGAGGTGCTTTCACACAGCTTATACATTTTTATGCCATACCTTGCCCTCTTACTGGGAAGGTACTGGCGGAATTTAACCCTTCCTTTAAAATGTATAAGGGACTCGTCAATACAAATAAATTTTTCAGGGATGTACATCTCTGCAAATTTGGCACTGAAATGATCAATGACCGGCCTGACTTTGAATAGCCTGTCAAAGGTGGGATCATCTCTGGGTGGGCACAGTGTATTATCGGTGTAATGTAAAAATTTAAGGATTATCTCAAAACGAGCCCGAGTCATGGCCATACGGTAAAATGGGGTGCTGTACAGAACATCTGTACTCCAATATTGCCTAATTTCTGGCTTTTTTACTATGCCCATATGTAACACCAGACCCCAAAACGTCATCATCTCTACTGCATCTACAGGGGTCCACCTAGCAAATGATGACGTGGGGTTTTGAGCAATAAACTGCTGGGCATATAAATTACTTTGGTCCACCATTAAATTTATAAAATCATCAGAGAAAAATAATTTGAAAAAGTCAATTTCTCTAAACCTGCTGAATCAAATTGGATTCCTGGGATGGCCAAAAACTCAGGAACCTGGGGCTCAAAATTGTCTGGTGGTGGGGTCCATACGGGATCAATCATTTGGGGGGGGGGTCTCAGCTGCTCTACGGGGGCGTCTTTGAGGGGGTCCCTCATCAGCAGAGGAGGAAGAGGAGCTTAAGGCGAATCCTTCAAATTCCCCGCTTGCATCACTGGCTGTGTTAGAGTCAGAGGCAAGCATGGCATATGCCTCCTCCGCTGAATACATTCTTCTGGATGACTGGGATGACATTTGGGATGACATTTGGGATGCCATTTTTATTTTTGTGTTTCTGTAAGTGTAATGTTTCAACACGTGTATAGTGTAGGGGGGTACAAACTTTATTTCAACACGGGGGGTATGTAGTGTGTAGTGTGTATGTAGTGCAGAAAAAAAAAATACTTTATACAGGAATTTGATCCCAATAAAAAAAAAAAAAAAATTGAAGGGGTTAAAAAAAAAAAAAAAAGGTCCTGCGCCAAAAATTGAGCACAGATGTTGGTCAGTAACGTCCGTCACTGAACAGCGCTCAAAGGCAACAGGACACCCACAAAAACATCGTGGGTGTAAAAACAAAAAAAAACTATTTAAAAAAAAATGCAGAAAAAAAATGATATCAACCTGTGCCAAAAATGCTGTTCAGTGATTGTACGTCACTGATCAGCGGCCACAGGACACCCACAAAAGCAACGTGGGTGTAAAAACAATTTAAAAAAAATTTCCACAGCACTCTCCAAAAAAAAAACAATTTAAAAAAACTGCAGAAAAAAAAATGATATCAACCCTGTGCCAAAAATGCTGTTCAGTGATTGTACGTCACTGATCAGCGCTCAGCGGCCACAGGACACCCACACAAGCAACGTGGGTGTAAAAACAAAACCCCACTGCACTCTCCAAAAAAAAAAAAACTGAAGATCAGTGATGCAGTGATGCAACACTGATTAGCAGTGAGGGGCAGCAGACACACAACCTGACACGGTATATATATATAAAAAAAAAAACCTGGACCCCCAAAAAGTTGCTGATTAATTAATTTAAACTGACCAGCACAAAAGGGGGGGCAGCAGGGGGGGCAGCAGTCAGTTGCACACGCAGCACAACCTTTGGTGCAACTGACAGGTATATATATAAAAAGAAAAAAACCCTGGACCCCTAAAAAGTTGCTGATCAGTTAATTAATCAGCACAATCAGCACAAAAGGGGGGGCAGCAGGGGGGGGGGCAGCAGTCAGTTGCACAGGCAGCACAACCTTTGCTGCAACTGACAGGTATATATATAAAAAAAAAAACTCTGCACCCCCAAAAAGTTGCTGATCACCTCAGATATAGTGATCAGCACAAAAGGGGGTGCAGCAGACACAAAATATAGCACTCTCTATCACTCTCTATCACTCTCTATCACTCTCTATCACTCTCTGTCACTATCTGTCCCTATCTCTCACGATCTGTGACTCTATGACACTGCAGCAGCAGCACACACAGAAGTCACAAGATCCAGGAAGTATCCAGCTGCTGGCAGCACGCTACCAGCGGTGATCAGCGGTGATCAGGTAAGTTTCAGGCAAGGATCAGGTATGTATCACGACAGATTGGCACGGTGACCGCTCTGCACGCAATTCCAGACCGGAATGGCGTCTGCAGTGCAGTCACCGTTAGTTTAAATCACGCGCCTTGGCTGTGATTGGTCCGTGGGTCCCACGGACCAATCACAGCCTTGGGGGCAGGTGGGGTGAGGTGTCGTCGTCACCGATGACCCCCTCATGCCCCCTGACGCCCGGCGGTGATTGACACCTGTGTTACCGAGCGTCTGATTCGCCGGTAACACAGGAAAACGCTGTGAATGGCTGTTCACACTGAACAGCCAATCACAGCGATCGCCGACGGGGGGGCGGCATCGCAGCCCCCCCTGGGCATGCAGGGACATGTCTGCTGTCAGGGACAGCAGACATCGTCCCTCTGTCCCCGCCTCTATAGACGCGGGGACAGTTTAAAGTCATGACGTATATATACGTCATGTGTCGGGAAGTACATCCCGGCCATGACGTATATATACGTCAAATGTCGGGAAGGGGTTAAAGAGACAGTACAGTTCTATCTGCAGCTTTACTTGGCTTTAGGTAATCCAGCTGTCCTGACCTGCTGGCACTCCCAGCTTTAAGCAAGCCTACTCCGTGCAGTGCTGGTACCCCCAGCTTCAAGCCACCTTGCTTTCTGCATTGCAGATGTCCCTAGCTTCAAGCAACATTGCTACTGTACTGCTGGTATCCCCAGCTTCGAGCAAACCTGCATTCCTGCATCGCTGGTATCCACAGTGGGTACCGGATGCCTTCGGTTTTGTCATTCTAAGAAGGATTTTGTCAGAAAGAGTGAACTAGAATAAGGCCCTGAGTACCTGACCCACAGTCTCTCAGTACTTCCTTACTGTTCACGCTTTTGTCTGATTGCTTTTCTATTATGTTTGTTACCCATTTAATGCATGAATAAACCTTACATTTGTTGTTGCCACCTCTAGTCAGGACCCCGTCTAGTTGCCTTTATAGATAAACCAACTAATTAGTAGTCTGCCAAGCTTTACACCATGTTTCTAATGGCATATTGTCCTGTGTATATTTCCACCTCTGTTTATTAATAGTCCAATTTGTGGCATATCTTCAGTCTAAAGGAAATTTGTATAATATAATTATGTATTAACAGTTTCTTATATAGCGCATACATATTCCACAGCGCTTTGCAGAGTGTAGTTGCCCATGCACATCAGTCCCTGCCCCAGTGGAGCTTACAATCTATATTCCCTACCACATGTACACACAGACATTCTAGGGTTAATTTTTGTTGGAAGCCAATTCTACCATCCGCACCTCACCCTACCTGGCACGCAACCCGTATGGCCCCTGCCATATTAATGCTGGAACCAGGCGTGCAGCCGCCTATTGGTGAGTATGTAAGGCATTCTGTAACTCCCCTACATTTCCTGCCTTGTGCACCGCTCCCTCCCCGCCACACGAGGTTCCTGGTGAGCCAGGGACCGAAGCCCCCACCCTGTGCTACCAACGAACTCGCTCCAGGGAACCCTGACAGTTTTTGCTGAAGCTATCAAGGCCTATATCCAACAGGTGAACTCCCTCACCCCTGTAACATCCCTTGACTTTCCCGGCCAGCTCGTTGTTGTGCCTGATCCTTCCACCCCTGGCTGTGACCCGCTTACTGGTGGCCGCATTTACCTACATATGGGCCCTGTCACTGCCAGCCCACTCTCTGGCTCCCCTCCAAGCTAACCTCGGGCTGATTCCTGCCCCTACTATGTGCACGTTGCCCTCTTGCCTTTCTATCCCGGTGACACAACTCTAGCGGTGCCAATTCCAATAATTTCACTATCTTTCCGCACGCTGCCTCTGGCTGTGCGCCGATGGAACGCCTGTCCCTGTTGCACGCATTGGGCCAGACAATCTTCCTTATGGGGACCCCCCAGGACACCTTCCTGCAACCGCTTGGCGTCTGTCTGTTTGGGATATCTGGATAGCCACTCCCCGATTCCCCTTAGCCTCACTGCTAGGTGCTCTTGCCAGTGACTGTCGCTCTGGGTACCTTGTCCCCTTGCTGACCTTTTTGCTTATAGCAATCTTTTGCCGGGTGATTCCCGCTGCAGACTGTACAGGCGTGTTTAATCTTACAAGCTTGCCTGGTGCAACCTGCATCATTAAAGGAGTAACATTTAAGCTTGTCCTGTTTGTGCGTGCTAGGCCCCCCTGCTGACTTCTGCATCGCGTAACTTTTCTCTGCCTGTGCTTCCGATCGTGTCTTAAACCATAGCTCCATATCTTTAGTGCCATACTTGATGGGCTTCTGCCCCTGTGACCTAAGCCTAAAGGCCTCATCATATCTATGCCAAGCTTGACCCCCGCACTCGTTGTGCATGTTATATATAAGTTTGACATATTTCACCATGTTCATGTTCATCAGCATGTTGGGGTACATCTAAACATAACAGCCTGCGTACGCAAACATTCCTGTTACCCAATGCTGTATAGTTTTGTAAGATTCTTTTTGCAAAACTTCTATCAATAATGAGTGTCCATTTACGCCTTCTTTCATAGCAATGCAATTTGTTTATATTTTCCAAGCTATTCACACTGGAGAATTGAAACTGCTGACGTGTTGAGAGGACACAGCAAAATCTTGATGTAAATTAAATATTAAATACACTCCTCTAAAGTGCATCTCACTACCGTTGCAGCTAGAAATAGGGTCAGTGTGAGCGAAACAACTTTACAAAACAATCGCATCTGTGGAAATTTCTTGCACACTTTTCTCACCTGCAGGGAAATTAGATATGGCTGTGTCTAACTCAATATGTGTGAATAATGTCTTTCTGTACCAATAAATATCATATAAGATGATAGGAAACCTGTAAAATGTAGCTGCACACATTGCGGTTAAAAGTGCCGGATGACTCACGACAAGTTGGGATTCTGAAAATCGTTTCTTCGAAATCCTGAATTCCATGGGCTATTTTCCCTTGTGCGGGTCCACGAGGGAAAATAGCAAGGGATTGATTGAACTCGCCCTCTGTCGGGATCCTGGCAGTCGGGATTCCGATGTCGTAGATGCATGTTCCCATGTACATTGGATCTGTGTCGGGGTCACAGAGGCTGTTAGATCCCTTGCTGGGATCACATTTGATGCATCACATGCAAAAAAAGAGAGCATACAGGGGCCGATTCAGGAATGCTTGGTAAGATCCAAATTCGGCCCCAGCCCCGATGTTCAGGGTTTGTGGATGCACATTTCTTCACATGTGCAAACCCCGCACCAAACGATTTCAGTGAGTAACATACTCGCTGCAGATAAGGAGGGGAGGGGGCGGCAGGGGAACATCCAGCATTTTATAGGCATCTCCATAAAAACAAAGGGCGTTCCACTAGAAATGCAGGCGTGGCATTCCCTGCTCTGGGCCAGCAGCTGATGTCATGTAACGTCAGCACCCACCCTGTCTTTGGCGGACTTCGACGCAATAAAAGTTTGTTTAGACCGACCGCTGCTTAGAGAGCCTTGCTGAATCAGGCCCACAATGTATTGTATTATATCCTAATGCCAGTGAGCCCAGCTTATTTCTTAAGCTGGGTACACATTGAGCTATTTTTCTTTCATGCCAATGGTGGGCACTGGGACAGTGGGTATAGATGGAGCGTCCTGAGACAGGCACCAAGGAGTTATCTTGTTTGAGTGCAGACTCTGGCCCCTCCTCTCCCATATCCCCGCAGGCTCCCAAGGCAGTTTTTCTTGGTGCCTCAGGGCATAATTTTATACAAGGAATGGCTATATTCCAGCCCCTTGTGTGGGTCTTTCGCAGACACAGAGAATGTGCCTGCGGAAAGTTTATACAGCTACCGCTCGGCATCTCGGACTGACCGCACCGTGGCCGGCCGGCTCCCCTGTATGTGTCACCAGCCACCACTGCCACATACAGGGGAGCTGCAACAAGTCTCTGGGTCCAGGTAAGCGACCCCTCTCTCCAGGGCCAATGATTTAGCAGCAATTCTGCCGGCGAGGGTCCATTTTGAGTGTCAGGACCCTGAGCTTTACTGGGGGAGGGGTGCATAGAATTGTTACCCAGAGAAAGAAAGGCCTTTACTCCAACCCGTTTCCTGTCCTAGGTTTCCTGCCAAGGGGTGCTTCTCTCCTCCTCCCTCTAACTGCTGGGTGCCATTTCCACATTGCAGCCAGTGCAGAGAGAGAGAGATAGAAGTGCATCTGCTCCCCCAAACCTCACTGTCCTGGTACCAGGTTTGACATAGCCCCTACCACACCATCTGATGGTGATTGATATTTGGAAATACTGTATCAATTTTCTGGTGGGTGTAGTGCATATCTGTGCCTATCATATACAGATATACACTTGGCAGTGTGTGTGTGTGTTAGCTGTGTATTATATAGCAAGTTATATAATACATCTAGCTCAGTGGCGGAACTTGTGGGTGGTGAGCCTAGGTGCAAAAATATAATTTGGGCCCCACTCCTCCACCCCAACTCAAGTTCACAATATGGAACATGGCAGAGGGTGAGAGAGAGGCAGGGGGAGACAAAGAGGGACATTTACTAAGATGGAATGGGTACAAATGCAAACATTCGTACCCATTCAATATGTCCGGGACCTGCTGATCGGCTAATTTACTATCAGCGGAATATTTCTGATTTGCCATATTTATTGTGACAAGCTCAGCCGAATTCAGGTGTGCGAATGAGTTCACCATCGAAAGAATTCAGGCATATATAGCCATAGATCAGATTGGCAAATGTACAATAATTCGTCTAGCTGAATTCATCCGTGAAGTCAGCTCAAAATACAAATGAAAATATACCACATTTTCCATCTGTATTTTGAGGACACCTGCACGGTTCCGTGCATGCTTCTATGTGTAAAAAGTACTAAAAAATAAAGAAAATAACCAGTGTAAGGTCCCCCCACAAAGAGCAGTATTATATGTGCCCGGTGAGGGGGTTAAACTATGGGGATCACCAAAAACAATCAACCCTCGCCGTTTAACCCATCGGCCGCTCACCATATTCAATGTTCTGGGGGAACCCTTGCTGTCAGATGGATTCCCCCAAACAGCGAGGTCCGCGGATAATGCAGGGAGACCGCTGCATTTAGCCGCAAGCTTCACTGTTCAGGCGGCCACACACACCATTTCCACGTTGCTGTAAAAATCCAGTGAGGTGGAAAAGGCATGTGCAGGGGGTCAGTTGAATACTGACTATGTGAGAGGTGTGATAACGAACAGTCAGCACTGCTCGCTGTCACAGCTCTCAAAAAAAGAATTGAATATACCCCAAAAAGGATAACTAGCCCCGGGATCTTTGAGACAGTGCTGGTTGCAGAAATACAGGGGGGGGGGGGGAATGTTGGGGTTCTCCTGTATTTCAGCAACCAGCACCGGGCTCATTGACCATTCCTGCTTACAAAAATACTGGAGACAAAAAGAATAGGGGTCCCCCATATTTTTATAAACAGCATCGGGCTCAATGTGTTCTGCATTTCTTTATTTAAAATTGCCCCAAGCAAAAAATCTTCTTAACCCCTTTCATTGATAATAACCCTCAACATTGACTGAATGTTAGGGTATTAACAGTTTGTGTGCCAAGTGAATTTGTCAAAATAGGTGTGAAGATTGCGAAGCAAACATTTTTATAATGTTTACCCTACAGTATATAAGAAATATAACCTTTTTTTTTTTACACAATATTTTTTATTTTAATTTATATAACAAATGTGAGTAACGCTGGCATTTTTAGCGGGAATTTTGCACATATCTCACAGAGATGTAGGCACTCAACGGATTAAGGTTCTAAAGAATACAAATTAGTCACACAAGTGCTGCAAATAACAAATGAGATTAACATTACAATAAAAAATGTAAATATAGCAAGAATACTAAAGTATAGCAGATGTTGTTCTCATTTAGGATATAAAAGCAGTGGGAAAGAATGAAATGTACTGAAAGTGATAGTGGCTGCGAGCAAAAGTTCACATTTTGGCACTTAGATTATTCTTTGACTTAATAAGCATGATATTGCCCTCGTTATACTACATGTATAGACTAATCAGAATTTTACTATTATATAGTAAATGAACAGCAGGGTGCTCCCTTTTGCAATCAACCTGCCGGAGAATAGAGCAGTGTTTCCCAACCATGATCTTAAAGACACACTAACCATCCAGGAGTTATTGATATCAATGCTGGAGCACAGATAGTTAAATCAAGTATGGCTATCTATAAAACCTAATAATAATAATAATAAATAATAAAACCTGGACTAATGTACCTTGAGGGTCGTGATTAAGAACCTCTGGGATAGAGGGTAGAAGTATATGACAGTTGTTGCCTGAAAGGCTGTTCTACTAAATACCTCCTACTAATACTTTATCTGTATTTTGTTTAATAATTACCATTGATTTTTAGAAGTAATGGTTCTCCATTATTTGTAACGGGTGTAAGTGAACATAAAAAGAGGTATTATAAATGAACAGATAATATTACTAGTAGATTTATTGTATGCAATTAAAATCTCTTAATCACAGTAGATCAGGCATTCCAAACCTCGGTCTTCAAGGCACATTTAACAGTGCAGGTCTTAGGACGTCCAGGCTTAAGCACAGGTGACTTAATTAGTACCTGAGTTATTTTGATTTAACCATCTGTGTTGAAGCCTGGTTATCACTAAAACCTGCACTGTTGGTGTGCCTCGAGGACAGTGGTTGGGAATGCCTAGACCAGTGGTGTAACTATAGCCCTGCAGACTCCGCGGTAGCGGGGAGACGTGGTTTAAGTGCGGGCGATGGGGGTCTGAGGGGCTATTGTAACACCGCTGCTGCGTCTGTGCTTCGGCCGGAACCTGCAGATTTACTTGTCTGCACTGGGGTCCCGGCTCCCCTCCTGGCTTCTGCAGCTATGACCATCATAAAATGTCCGCCCCCCTACAGCAGATAGTTGTCCCTGCTAGCGGGTCCCTGCTACGGAAGTGCTGAGCGGAGGGCTAAGGCACGGGGGAAGGGAGGGGGGGTTGTTAAGTTACTTAATGAACTATGATAGTCACGCCACTGGCCTAGACGATAGAATTGTTGTGCTAAGCTGACAGATACGCAATATTATCTCCCGTACCCTTAAAAGTGAGTAGAGGAGAAACATTTTTATATATGTACTGTAAAATTAATACTTTAATTTGACAATTTTTTTTTCTGAAAAAAAAAACAACAAAAACACTTGCACAGTGTTTTCATACCTCCCAACATGACCCTCTCCAGGAAAGACACAATGCTCTGCTCCTGGACTTTCCTCTTAATGTATGAGTACCCTCATCTGTGTTGAACTAGTTAATTCATAAGAAAGGCAGAGCAATGTGTCATCCTGGAGAGGGCAATGTTGGGAAGTATGGTGTTTGATTTTTAATATCCTTCAAATAACTTGGCATCATACAAACACAAGGTTGTATGAATAAATCAACACATTTTCCCAGTGGTTAAAGAATAGAACAATGGGCCAAGATAATGGAGGATCAAATAAGTTTTTTTTATGAATCTTGGGTAGGGTTTACATTTTTGGACAGATATGATGTTTAACCTTCAAGAAATCAAAATTTTATCATCAATCCAACCTGCTCCCAATGGCAAGTCTAAAATAGTGTCAACTGGGGATTTGATCTCCGATGTACGATTGTAGTCTAATACTGCTTTCAGATTGCAAAATATAGGGTCACACCGGGATTTTGAAACGGTTTAGCCCACTCCATATCCTTCAGCGACCAAGCAATATTGCTGGTTCGCTGATGTCATGCAGGGACTTGTCTTGTCTTTGTTGTACAATTTCTAATCCTTATTGTCCTATGATGTTTGACAAGTCTTTGTCAAGTGTAAAGGCCCTCATACATTAGGCAGACTGTTAGACCCAATTTTCCTGCGAGCTGCCCGGCAGCTCCCCGGGAGGCTCATTTACAACTTTGCATGCGATTTATCACATGTAAAAAAAATGGGGAGCTGCAGGGCGGTGAGGAGCAGTAACTGACTTTATAAAATCCAAAGAAATTTATTTACAAAAAAATCACTAAAAGGTTCTTGATTTAAAAAAAAAAAATTGTTTTACATTTCTCTTCTGTTCAGTCACTTGGCATTTTCTTAATTAAAAAAAATATAAATTGTTAACATTTCTATATATAGTGACGGTACTTGTTTCCTAGCATGGCGCCCAATCTTTTGATCGTAGTACATCTTATACCAGTGGTAGCCAACCCTAGCCCTCGAGAGCTACCAACAGTTCACATTTTCCAGACAACCTAGCTGCTGCACAGCTGCACTCATTAATCAATGACACATTTTAAAAGATACACAGATGGAGCTAATTAGCTCACTTGTGATTCTGTGAGGAGACCTGCAAAACATGCACTGTTGGTAGCTCTCGAGGACTAGGGTTGGCTACCCTGCCTGGGTGCTGTACAGCTCAGTAAATATGTTGTCCATGTCCCTCATTAGAATGCATCTAGTGCATATCTGTATGTGTGATTTATATCTGTACTGCCATTGTTGCCCGTTTTGACAACCCTTTGTATTACAGTATGTGCATTATTTTTTATTTTTATTATTTTTAATGTCTGTAAAGCACCTTGAGTCCTGTTGGAGAAAGTGCGCTATATAAATAAAACTTACTTAGTTACTTACCCCAGTCTTATACAATCGCATCGCATGCAATATGGTGGCATGTGATGTGATGCAATGCGATTCGATTTTTAATTGTACAGGCACCCTGATGGGTGCTTTCAATGTTAAATGCACCCACATTGGCAACGCCACCTCCACTATCGATGCCAACCCGAAGCGTGGTGAGCGCAGCGAGCCCGCGAGGGGCGGCGGTACACGTCCTCCGACCCTTTAATAGCCCCACTATCCACGTCGGCGTGGAGTTGATTCTAGATAGTGTGGTGAGCGCAGCGAGCCACCGTGCCCGAAGTGTGGCAAGCGTAGCGAGCCCCGCAAGGGGACGCGGAATACATGTAAAGTAATACGCGTTTCCTCGCGGGGCTCGCCACGCTTCGGGCTCCGTGGTTCGCTGCACTCGCCACACTATATAAAATCAACTTGACGTGGATAGTGGAGGTATGAAAAGGTCGGAGGACGCGTACCGCCGCCCCTCGCGGACTTGCTGCGATCGCCATGCTTCGGGTTGGTGTTGATAGTGGGGGTGGCGTGGGGGTGCATTTAACATTGTCTTATACAATTAAAAGTTATATAGGGTACTTAAATCGCATTGCATGCTGCTATATGGCATGCGATGCGATACAATGCATAAGATTGCCATACGACTGAAAATCGTGGGCGCCGTGCTAGGAAAGAAGCACCAAAAAAAATGCAAAATACTCAAAATTCAAATAAAGAAAATGTCACAGTTTATAGGGCAAGAACAGCAGATAATTAGTTTTTTTTTTTATCTATTGTACACTATGGGGGGTATTCAATGTGCTCCGAAAAAAACTTTTTTACGTTTAACATATGTTTTCGTTTATTTCGCATCAAGAATCCTTTTTCGCTATTTTTTTTTTCGAGGTATTCAAAGGTTTTTTTTCCGGAGACAGCAAGAAGTGAAAGAAGTGAAATGTATCGAAAAATGGGCGTGACTTTTTCGCTAAGCGAAACTTACGCGTATTGTATAAAAAGAACGTGCTGCGCAACGCATCCACCATTTTGGGATGCCGACAGTGTTGTGTCTAATGGCCGTAGTGCAGTGGATCACAGCAGCCCCCTTCCACGTTCGGACCGCGTGTCTTCAAACAGAGTGAGTAATATCCTTTATTTTATTAGTTGTTTTGTACAGTATTGCTGCGCTGTTTCTATTGTTTATTTTCTTTAAAATGGAACCTTCTGCTCGACAGCGTTGTCCTTGAATTTAACCACAGGTTAGGGCTTTTTAGTTTTGTCCGTTGTTAGTGAGATTTTAGCATGTCCTTTAAACAATACTCTCCTTGTGTGTGGCATGTCTTTCATATTTCCAAATTGGTTCTTTTTAGTGCTTGGTTGTTAAGGGGATAAATTCAAATTGTACTGTTATATGAGCTTTGAAGTGTGCACGGTTGGGGTGGGTCAGCATGGCCACTTTTCAAAGCTTTGCACTTTCTTGTTGGGGAACGTCTTAAGGGTGCACCCTGCCTGACCAGCAGCATTTGTTAAACTCCAGCCCCTGCGTGCCAGCCAGAATGCTTTGTGATGGAGCAGCGCTGCAGTGAATAGCAGCATTGCTGGAGGAGCTCAGTCACAGGAGGAGACGTGACTTCCTGTCACACGCAGAAAGCCCCTGTGTCTTCCTCGCAGCCATAAAGCCCATCCAGCTGACCACCTCCAACTATCTTATGAATAAAGAAATAGCTAGATGGCTCTTTTAGAGGTGTGAGGGGGCAGTCGCAGTGTGTGAGGATTTGTATGTGTATTGTGTGTTTATGTAGATGCTGCTTTGTTTATTTATGTATGTGTTGCTTGTGTGTATGTAAGGGCTATTATGTCACTGTATTTAGAGAGGTTGGTCTACAGTATATGTGGATGTATGGGCACATGTAGCTGTGTGCATACATGTGTCTGTGTACCTGAAAGTTGCAGTTTATAATTGTGGGTGTATGTGCATCTGTAGCAACTGCATGTGTATACATGTGATGTTTGTGGAAGTGTGTATAGATGGTGGTTCTTGTGCATATAACGCTGTGTGTATGGATGTGGGTGTATGTGCATATGTTGTTGTGTGTATACATGGATTTGTGTCTGTTAATGCCATATATGAATTGTGGGTGTATGTGCATATGTCCGTCCTGTTATGTGTGTACATGTGAAGTATGTTGCAGTTTCTATATATGTGGATTTTATATGTGTGTGAGTTGCTGTGTGTGCCTATGCGGGTGTGTCTGTATATTAGTCTGGCATAAACAGTAGTCATTCTAATAGAAGCGGTAATCAATCAGACTGACCTTATTTCTACAGTTATATGTCGTGCCCACATAAGTGCTGGAAATTCCCTGCTCATCTTATGACCTGTCGATCTCTATTCAAATTCCAACATAACTCATTAAGACCTTGTCCTTTTTAGACCTAAGTCAGGTCGACCTTCCAGGGAAGTTGCACTAGTGGGGACGACTTTATGACTGTACATATATAATTTCATTCTCACACATGATCCACACCCCGCCTATGGGCATCTGTTATAAAGTTATTCAACTGGGTGTATTCACTGTGCAAGTTTAGCACATGGGGATCTTTTGTTGTACATTGAAACGACCATGCTCAATCATGACATTTGTATTTATTAGGAATGTCTACAGAAAGAAGTCTTTTTTCACCAGTGGATTCCTCTTCAGAAGATTCAGTGCATAAAAATACAGAGCATCAAGAACTGGATGAGATGGCTTTGAAGACGACAAGCCTTGTTGGAACTAGAAAGAAAAGCAATGGAAGACATCGGGTAATTAAAATTATTTTGGGTTTATGAATATAGTATCACCAATATGTAATGATAGTCTGGATCAGTAAATATGCATTGCATCGAGTGTCACGGACAAGGCCTGTGGGTGTGCGGCTCATACTGTTGCCACCTCAGAGTGAACCCTCCTATATGATATTCCTACCCCAACAACCCTCACACCACGCCCCAATGCGATTTTAAAAATCACCATGTGTTGGTACATCAATACTAACATCCATTTATTTGTTTATGGTGATTTTATAACACGCCAATTTCTTAAAATGTTGTCCTAATATCCAACCATAATTTATTGGAAGAAATGGTATTTGGCTCTCACAAGTACAACACATTATTCGAGAAGTTGGAACAGACACAGCAGCCTTCTATAAGGCAAAACGTAGCGGTTACAGCTTGGTGTGCTTTGGTAAAACATGGGTGGGTGCTGGGTCTATAACCATTATGGTTTCTTAAACTGGGTGATCAATGAATGTCATTGGCACACATGCCTTTTATTTAGACATACAATAAAAATTCCTGAAAGAGATAGGTAAACTAAGGGCAAATTGAACATGGCAAATAATTTTTATTATGTGCTTGTTTAAAAACAATAACACTACATCTTTTTTATACAGTCTCCTACATTGAGAAGCCCACATCGTTCCGATATTTCTACAACGGAGGAAGATTTTGAAAGATTTGAGGAGGATTGGGAGCAAAGTGCCGAATTTAGAATCTGGAGGGCGAAAGTTGAAGCATCGCGCAATAAACAAAAAGCCACCACAAGTGGACATTCGAAGGTATTTATTTTTATTTCAACCAAAGATGATTTCAATTTTGCAATGTAATGATGTTTAAATTGTAAATTCTCATTCTGTTTGCAGATTTTCCACAGCAAAAGGCAACATTTACAAAATGTTCATCACAGCCGGCCACAAAACAGTCTAGAAAAGAAGCGTCCCAATGATAGGCAGCGATCAAATATCCGTAGTCAAGAAAGCATGCAAAGTGATACAAATGAGGTTGCAAGGTTTTCTGATGACTCAGCATCTCATCATTCTTCTGGTGAAGGATCCGGTGGTGAAAATCTGAAAAAGGCTCAACGTGGCGTACGGTTCAATGAGTCCGAGAATTATGCTCTGGTGGAGGCAGTTGATAGATATTATGATATGTTGTTTGGTCCAAGGGCACCAACTACAGCTCCAAAATTGAAAAGAAAGATGTGGAATAATATTGCCGAAAAAGTCACCTCTATATCAGGTGTTCAAAGAGATTCCAAACATTGTATCAAAAGGTATAGTGACTGCCGCAGGCAAACTAAAAAAAAAATGGGTATGCAAAGAAGACATGAGATAGGTACAGGTGGCGGACCGGAGATGAAAATAAAGTGGCTTTCCTGGGAGGAAATAATCAAGAAACGATTAAACCCAATAATGATTTATGGAGTGAAAGGAGGTGTTGACTCTAGACGAGGAGGCATTCAGGAGGAAGAGGAGAATCCTAGAAAGAAAAGAGGCAGCAGAATTAGCAATGAGAAAAATATGTCTAGTAAAAATGGTAATAATTTAATAGCATAAAATCTATGTACCAAAATGTAATGAAATGTTATTAATAATATTTTTACCTTCATTAGATGAGCGTCAACATTTAATGCAAGCGGAAAGAAGGCACAATAATTCCAGCAATCGAGTTCTTGAACGTTCGAAAGATAATGATGGCAGTGGTATGGCTGAATTGCAAAGTATACCCACATGCTTCCTTGAATCATCTGATGTAACCGACGTAACGTTTGAGGGTTTCAACAGCAGTTCCATAGATAATTATTCCGGTAACCGATCCTCAAGGGAGAGAAATTCCCAACAGATGGAATGCGAGAGTACTGTAAATCCAAAAGAAAAAGGTTAGTTTTTTTTTTTAAAAATAGCTGTGTATTGCGGCATAAAACCAGTTTATAATCAAGGGATGTATTTTATTAAACAGTAATACTTTTTTGGAAATGTTATGCACTCCTTACATGAAAAGTGTGATTTATTTGTTTATAATATATTTTATGGGAATTTTAATTACAGAAGATATGCCTATGACAAGTGGAGGACTTTCCTCCGGAATTGGTCGTTTTTTTAGGCCTGATTTAATTGAAAATTTGTCTGAGGATGGAGATGTGGAGGTGCGACAATCGGAATCAACACCTATACGTAAGTAATAATATATTTCAGCAATATCTTTGGGTTTCTACTACACTCTTCATTATTTACAAATAAAATCAAGTAATTGAATGTTCTTCAAAATTTCTCTATCCTTACAGCATCTCAAGCAAGGCAGCTTGGAAACAACGACACATCAGAAGAACCAGAATATCTGCATATCAGAGCTTTGGCAGATCAAATGCAGCGGAGACATGTTGACTTTGAAAAAGTTTTAAACAAAAGACTAGATAGCTTAGAAAACACTTTTAAAGGTTTTATAGACATAGTAAAACAGATTGATGTAAACCGCCAGAGCCAATACAAAACTACTCAGGATATACTGAATATTATAGCTGTGTCAATCAACAAATTGGTTGACAATACAACTAGCCACGCACACAGTTTAATGAAAATTTCAGATGCTAATGCACAATCAGCAAATACCTTTAATATCATGTTAGAGTGCCATCGACAAACTTCTGCCAGTACAGGGTTGATTGCTACTTCTCTGAAGTTAATTGCAGAGGACATGATTGCAAAGTCGCACAAAAAAAACATAAGTGAAAAACAAAGAAAAGCATCAGTAAACGAGAGGAAAGGGGGTGTATTTCCCACACAAAATACCTATTCCTATTCCCAAATGTACACAGGATATTCAGGCATGTTTCCAAATGTTAGAGAGCCAGATCATGCGACAACATCTTGTGTGCAACCTGAATCGTTAGCTAACGATCTGTCATTATCAGCACCTACACACGATGACGATGAAACTCAGATTTCACAGGAGTTATAAAAAGTTTAAAATTACAATGTTTTCACAGTAATAACTTGTAACATCCATCTCCATCCAGATTTGACTCTGGTCTCTTTAGGAAGGAATAGGTATTTTTATTGTGAAATTGCACTTATTTAAGTTTTTATTGTTTATTATCTATAAGTTTTTTTTTTTCAATGCAGCAACATAGGAACCATTGTCAACACTGGCCAACCTTCTCCCCCCAGATGTGACGCACTGCACATTTGGAAGGAGCAGCGTGGTCAGTGGTGACAATGGTCATTGTTACAAACAAATGACAGTTCGGAAACTTTACCTTGTGGCGTATATCATTTGTGCTGATTTCAATGTTCCATTGTCAACACTGGCCAACCTTCTCCCCCCAGATGTGACGCACTGCACATTTGGAAGGAGCAGCGTGGTCAGTGGTGACAATGGTCATTGTTACAAACAAATGACAGTTCGGAAACTTTACCTTGTGGCGTATATCATTTGTGCTGATTTCAATGTTCCATTGTCAACACTGGCCAACCTTCTCCCCCCAGATGTGACGCACTGCACATTTGGAAGGAGCAGCGTGGTCAGTGGTGACAATGGTCATTGTTACAAACAAATGACAGTTCTGAAACTTTACCTTGTGGCGTATATCATTTGTGCTGATTTCAATGTTCCATTGTCAACACTGGCCAACCTTCTCCCCCCAGATGTGACGCACTGCACATTTGGAAGGAGCAGCGTGGTCAGTGGTGACAATGGTCATTGTTACAAACAAATGACAGTTCTGAAACTTTACCTTGTGGCGTATCTTGGTTCTCTGTTTCTCTAAACACTTTGAATATTTTCTCATTTTTTGAGCGTTTTTATATCTTTCTAACTATTTATAAATGAAACAACATCAAAGGTCATGATTCATGTCAGTCGAAAATCCAAAATTGTTCAATAAAATTTTATTGAACCAAACAACATTTCAAGAATCATTTTTCGTATACAATTATTTACATTGAACTATTATAGTATAACAATACAATTTTATGACACACGATGCAAGTGGTGTAATGCAAAGATTTTGCCATCGGTTCAACCGGTCATCAAGCACAGTGTTCTCTGTGTGGCCAGCAGTAGACATATGGACCTGCAAGGGGAAAAATTAATGGTTAGTATTGGCCCTGTTATGAACAGACATGGAACTGAGTTACACCTGGCCCACAGCGCATGCGCCCTTGGTATGTTTGGGGTTTAACCTAGGGAATGGGTCTTCAACCTGTGGCCCTCCATCAGGAGTGCCACAGGTTGAACACCAGTGTTGCGGGGGCACATGAATGAGCTACTTACCAATTTCACAGAACAGCAGCTGAGAAGTGGGGCCTGTCTCTGGCACTTGGGAATGATCTGGATGTGGCGTGAAGGCAGACATCAAACTGCAAAGGGATGTTTGCAGAGGCAGCAGGAGACATAAGGACCTGCAGGGGGAAACATGAATGGGAACATAGCGTGCTGGTCAGTAGTGGCCCTGTTGCAGACGGACATGGCACCGAGGTACACCTGGCACACAGCGCATGCGCCCTTGGTTTGTTTGGGGTTTAACCTAGGGAATGGGTCTTCAACCTGTGGCCCTCCCTGAGGAGGGCCACAGGTTGAACACCAGTGTTGCGGGGGCACATGAATGAGCTACTTACCAATTTCACAGAACAGCAGCTGAGAAGTGGGGCCTGTCTCTGGCACTTGGGAATGATCTGGATGTGGCGTGAAGGCAGACATCAAACTGCAAAGGGATGTTTGCAGAGGCAGCAGGAGACATAAGGACCTGCAGGGGGAAACATGAATGGGAACATAGCGTGCTGGTCAGTAGTGGCCCTGTTGCAGACGGACATGGCACCGAGGTACACCTGGCACACAGCGCATGCGCCCTTGGTTTGTTTGGGGTTTAACCTAGGGAATGGGTCTTCAACCTGTGGCCCTCCCTGAGGAGGGCCACAGGTTGAACACCAGTGTTGCGGGGGCACATGAATGAGCTACTTACCAATTTCACAGAACAGCAGCTGAGAAGTGGGGCCTGTCTCTGGCACTTGGGAATGAAGTGGATGTGGCGTCAAGGCAGACATCAAACTGCAAAGGGATGTTTGCAGAGGCAGCAGGAGACATAAGGACCTGCAGGGGGAAACATGAATGGGAACATAGCGTGCTGGTCAGTAGTGGCCCTGTTGCAGACGGACATGGCACCGAGGTACACCTGGCACACAGCGCATGCGCCCTTGGTTTGTTTGGGGTTTAACCTAGGGGATGGGTCTTCAACCTGTGGCCCTCCATCAGGAGTGCCACAGGTTGAACACCAGTGTTGCGGGGGCACATGAATGAGCTACTTACCAATTTCACAGAACAGCAGCTGAGAAGTGGGGCCTGTCTCTGGCACTTGGGAATGATCTGGATGTGGCGTCAAGGCAGACATCAAACTGCAAAGGGATGTTTGCAGAGGCAGCAGGAGACATAAGGACCTGCAGGGGGAAACATGAATGGGAACATAGCGTGCTGGTCAGTAGTGGCCCTGTTGCAGACGGACATGGCACCGAGGTACACCTGGCACACAGCGCATGCGCCCTTGGTTTGTTTGGGGTTTAACCTAGGGGATGGGTCTTCAACCTGTGGCCCTCCATCAGGAGTGCCACAGGTTGAACACCAGTGTTGCGGGGGCACATGAATGAGCTACTTACCAATTTCACAGAACAGCAGCTGAGAAGTGGGGCCTGTCTCTGGCACTTGGGAATGATCTGGATGTGGCGTCAAGGCAGACATCAAACTGCAAAGGGATGTTTGCAGAGGCAGCAGGAGACATAAGGACCTGCAGGGGGAAACATGAATGGGAACATAGCGTGCTGGTCAGTAGTGGCCCTGTTGCAGACGGACATGGCACCGAGGTACACCTGGCACACAGCGCATGCGCCCTTGGTTTGTTTGGGGTTTAACCTAGGGGATGGGTCTTCAACCTGTGGCCCTCCATCAGGAGTGCCACAGGTTGAACACCAGTGTTGCGGGGGCACATGAATGAGCTACTTACCAATTTCACAGAACAGCAGCTGAGAAGTGGGGCCTGTCTCTGGCACTTGGGAATGATCTGGATGTGGCGTCAAGGCAGACATCAAACTGCAAAGGGATGTTTGCAGAGGCAGCAGGAGACATAAGGACCTGCAGGGGGAAAGATGAATGGGAACATAGCGTGCTGGTCAGTAGTGGCCCTGTTGCAGACGGACATGGCACCGAGGTACACCTGGCACACAGCGCATGCGCCCTTGGTTTGTTTGGGGTTTAACCTAGGGAATGGGTCTTCAACCTGTGGCCCTCCCTGAGGAGGGCCACAGGTTGAACACCAGTGTTGCGGGGGCACATGAATGAGCTACTTACCAATTTCACAGAACAGCAGCTGAGAAGTGGGGCCTGTCTCTGGCACTTGGGAATGAAGTGGATGTGGCGTCAAGGCAGACATCAAACTGCAAAGGGATGTTTGCAGAGGCAGCAGGAGACATAAGGACCTGCAGGGGAAAACATGAATGGGAACATAGCGTGCTGGTCAGTAGTGGCCCTGTTGCAGACGGACATGGCACCGAGGTACACCTGGCACACAGCGCATGCGCCCTTGGTTTGTTTGGGGTTTAACCTAGGGGATGGGTCTTCAACCTGTGGCCCTCCATCAGGAGTGCCACAGGTTGAACACCAGTGTTGCGGGGGCACATGAATGAGCTACTTACCAATTTCACAGAACAGCAGCTGAGAAGTGGGGCCTGTCTCTGGCACTTGGGAATGATCTGGATGTGGCGTCAAGGCAGACATCAAACTGCAAAGGGATGTTTGCAGAGGCAGCAGGAGACATAAGGACCTGCAGGGGGAAAGATGAATGGGAACATAGCGTGCTGGTCAGTAGTGGCCCTGTTGCAGACGGACATGGCACCGAGGTACACCTGGCACACAGCGCATGCGCCCTTGGTTTGTTTGGGGTTTAACCTAGGGAATGGGTCTTCAACCTGTGGCCCTCCCTGAGGAGGGCCACAGGTTGAACACCAGTGTTGCGGGGGCACATGAATGAGCTACTTACCAATTTCACAGAACAGCAGCTGAGAAGTGGGGCCTGTCTCTGGCACTTGGGAATGAAGTGGATGTGGCGTCAAGGCAGACATCAAACTGCAAAGGGATGTTTGCAGAGGCAGCAGGAGACATAAGGACCTGCAGGGGGAAACATGAATGGGAACATAGCGTGCTGGTCAGTAGTGGCCCTGTTGCAGACGGACATGGCACCGAGGTACACCTGGCACACAGCGCATGCGCCCTTGGTTTGTTTGGGGTTTAACCTAGGGGATGGGTCTTCAACCTGTGGCCCTCCATCAGGAGTGCCACAGGTTGAACACCAGTGTTGCGGGGGCACATGAATGAGCTACTTACCAATTTCACAGAACAGCAGCTGAGAAGTGGGGCCTGTCTCTGGCACTTGGGAATGATCTGGATGTGGCGTCAAGGCAGACATCAAACTGCAAAGGGATGTTTGCAGAGGCAGCAGGAGACATAAGGACCTGCAGGGGGAAACATGAATGGGAACATAGCGTGCTGGTCAGTAGTGGCCCTGTTGCAGACGGACATGGCACCGAGGTACACCTGGCACACAGCGCATGCGCCCTTGGTTTGTTTGGGGTTTAACCTAGGGGATGGGTCTTCAACCTGTGGCCCTCCATCAGGAGTGCCACAGGTTGAACACCAGTGTTGCGGGGGCACATGAATGAGCTACTTACCAATTTCACAGAACAGCAGCTGAGAAGTGGGGCCTGTCTCTGGCACTTGGGAATGAAGTGGATGTGGCGTCAAGGCAGACATCAAACTGCAAAGGGATGTTTGCAGAGGCAGCAGGAGACATAAGGACCTGCAGGGGGAAACATGAATGGGAACATAGCTTGCTGGTAAGTAGTGGCCCTGTTGCAGACGGACATGGCACCGAGTTACACCTGGCAGTTTGCTACTTACATCCATTGCAAATGAACCCCAATAATTTTGTGATGCAGACTCTTTCGAAAATAAACTTTGAATCAACAACTCCCAAAAAATACAGAAAACTTCAAGCCGATACAGAAAACTTCAAGCCGAACAAGGCCAACAAGAACCAACTAGGCCAACAAGAACCAACATGGATCAACTCTGTAATTAGAAAGGGATAAAGTATATCGTTAAAAAATATTCAGGGACTTGTTCAGAAACATGGCACACAATCTGGTGTGTTGCAACTCCATAATCGCATCACATCGCATGTAACAAATTTATATGCACTGCGATGCAATGTGATGGTCCCGATTTTTCAAAGGGTTGTATGGGAAGTAAGCTTTGCAAATCCCCACTATCCAACAAGGCATTCAGTTGGATCTAAACCTGGGACAAGCGTCAAGAGGCACCCACCCAGATCGGGGACATGATCAGCTATCCACGCAAGGGGATGCTGATTAGTTAAAAACAAAACAACGTCCCCTTGCAGGGCTCGCTGTGCTTGCCTCGTTGGGCCACGGAGGGTCACTACCCTTGGCACAGGTTTCTATCCACCGCCATGCGTAGTTAAATATTGTACAAATTGAATACCACGGAAAAATCAGTTCCATTGCATCACATTACAAACACCAAATATATATATGTAAAGTCCATGTGCATTTACATGTAAAGAACTAATGTGTGCTATACACACATGTCCCAATACGATAGCAATCGTTAAAACAATAATATTACAAGGTCTGTCAACCATACAGACATGTGTGTATATACATATGTATCGTTAATGATACGGATCATGATATATAGAGATATCTGTTTAAACGAAAAAAAAACACAGAAATACTCACATGCGAAAAAAGTATTGATCAGATTTCTTCTGGTTTCTGCTCCTTCGTCCATGCCCACAGGTAACACTGAAGAAAGATCCCCATGCTGGTTAACACTAGCACGAATATTCACCGGCAAACGTCTTGCGACACAGATATTATGCAGAATGCAACAGGCATTAATAATGCCGCAGACTTTTCCCGGAGAATATAAGAGGCTACCACCGGAGATGTCTAAACATCTAAACCGGCTCTTAAGTACACCGAAGGTCCTTTCAATTACACCCCTCGATGCAATGTGTAACTCCTGGTACCTTTTTTCAGCATCACCTACAGGATTAAGCAATGGGGTCAACAGCCACGGTTTATTCGGATAACCCGCATCACCTAAAATATCAATAAAAAGTTGTAAGATATTTGCTAATAACTTATGCATTATAAAATATATATATATATATAGATTACATACCTAACAACCAGCCATCTGGCATTCTTCCTTCCTCAAAATCACGGAAAATAGATGACTGGCTTAAAACGAAGGAGTCGTGGGTCGACCCAGGAAAACCCACACAGATGTCCAATAACCTCATTGTGGAATCACACACCATCTGGACATTCAGGGAATGGAAGTGTTTTCGATTCCGATAACATTCTTCCGATTCCCTGGGAGGTGTGAGTTGCACATGGGTGCAGTCAATCGCGCCCAGCACATTGGGGAATCTCCATTTTTGAAAGAAGCCAAATTTGATCTCATTACATTCGCTGTCAGTGTCTGGAAATTTTATAACCTGGGCCGTTAATTTACGGAAAGCTTTAATGACCTGAGATAAACAGCGAGACATCGTTGGCTGGGAAAAACCGCATGTCTGGGATAAAGTTGGCTGGAAGGTGCCAGACGCAAAAAATTGCAATGCAGCCAGCAGTTTCTGGAAACCGCTGACTGCATGGTTTGACCGTACCCGGGGCTCAAGGTCAGCTTCCAACAGATCATACAGCGAATATATATCCTGAGACGACAAGCGAAAGGTACCAATCACTTCCGTCTCAGAGAGACCATCCAGTACACGCCTAGTACGATACTGGCGTGGACGTGGAATTGAAACACGCACTGACTCACCAGAAGGAGTAAGATGCTGACCACGATGATGATATCCACGGCCCTGAACAGGACACCGATAGCCACTTGCCAAACGACGACGTCGACAGCGCATCAGGTATGTTGACACGATCATGAACATCACAAACAAGTCAGCAAAATAATCCATTCTTTGAGACAGTGATAAAAAATGAAGGAATTTGTATCCAAAAACGCAAATTGACCTATAAAAACGCTTCCAAATACAGCTGACTGCACAAGGCTGCTACTCCATGAAATCCCAAACGCAGGAGTGAGGAGGTGTGGTGAAGTGCATGATGGGAGAAAAGAAAGGCATGCTGGGAAGTGAATTGTAAGAAAACAAGTAATATTTCACACAAATAAGCAAAAAACAAAATAAGGGCAAACAATCCTGCATATATTTTATTCTGGAGAGCAAACGAGCCGTTACTTAACAAAATACAGAGTTGAATCTATGAATTCATCACCCGTGACATGGTGAAAGGAAAATTGAGAAGAAGAGCATACACGCGGAAACATTCATATCGGTATCATATCATTGAATATGTCTGAGTGAAAAGTCGAAAAAAAGCTATAAAAAAAAGTGAAAAAGTGGAAATATCGCTACCGAATCAAACGAAAATGCATCGTGAAAAAAAACATTTCACATACTCGAAAAATGACTAGATTGAATAGCTGAGGACTCTCCGATGTGAAAAAGTGAAAAAAAACACGTGAAAAAAACCATTTCGATAACGATTGAATACCCCCCTATAACTGCCTATGACTATAATATCTCCCGCAGATGTTTCAGGATATTAACTCTTCCTGCGCTTGAGGGATTGATCTAAGCAAGGCACCAGAGGCATATTTAGGTGTCAAGTAACTGTACAAGGTGCTCAATGAAAGGAAGGACATATCCTCAGCTGCCTATTATCCAAGCAGCAATGACATTTACATGTGTCCCATCACTGTATCCAAGGTTACCTGCAATTTTTCTTATTAGCTCTTAATGTTGTAGTTGTAGTTCTTATATTCATTCATTACTGGATAACAGTTTTATCAGTGGATTTTTACAAATAACTTGCCTTTTATGTGCGTATATAGGTGGCCTTCTCAAATTTTCAAGGAGTTTTGTCAGATTGTTTCCTTTTGTAATACATATGTGGCAATAGATTATAACAATGGTGCAGGTGGATACTACTCTGAGGTGCTTTGTGTATGATTGTAGCATACTTTTATGTGTAAATATAACCTCTTATTGGTTGCTTGTCTTAATTAATTTTCTTCCCATGAGTTTTGCAAATGATATAGCAAACCGCATCGATAAATGCAGCATAGCTGTTTCATTGTATTACTTTGTTTAAGATTCAGTTAAAAAATAAATCTCCGCCCATTCTAGTCATTGCCACAAATGCCAGCATTGTACGTTGAGGAGCATGACCTCCGAACCACCCACCTGGGTATTCCGCTCCTTCAGTTATAATCTGCAATGGAGGACAGGCTGGGTAAGATAAGTGAGGCAGTGCAATACTTGCACAATGGAAGCAGATGGAGAAAAAGAGAGCACGTTTGGAGGTCAGAACATGTCCTGTCACCGGGCCAGAAAATGTCATATCTAGTGTAGAGAGGAGCAGAGGAGCAGAGGAGGTGCGGAAATGGGAGGGAAGTGTACTGTTCATGGTGCACCAACTCTTCTTCAGCGGGACTACCTCTTCCTTCTTTAGGACCCATGGTCAGCCGTGACATACTGTAAAAGGTCAGTCTGACTCAGTACTGATTAGAACAGTATTAGTATAGTTTTAGTACTGATGCAGGGATTGGCTGCGGGCCCCTTGATTGCCATTAGTATAATTTTGTACGGTGGGGGTATATTATTATACTGATGTTTGTTTTTATGAGACATATTGAAATTAAGGATATAGATAAATATATGTGTGTGTGTGTGTAGCAGGGTGTAGAACTACGTATACGCAGACGGATCGATGATGTCTAGATCGATAATGACTTGGTGGACCACTCATGGTCACCCACAACTAGTTAGATACCTAAAAACAATTGGCATACACTAGATTGACATTGACAGAAGGTCTACACAAGCAAAAGGTTGACATGAACATGGTTGACACTGACAAGGTAGACACACGTTTTTCATGATTTTTTTTCTCAACATAGACTTGTTCATACTTTACAATCCACATGGAGATTGCAGAGAGGAATGCGAGAGGACGTGGTACACTTATACGGTATTCATGTCAACCTGTGTCGACACAGACACCAATGAAACCAGGAAAAACTCATGAAAACCTTTTCACCGTGGACCTCGTTCCTGTCGACCTGTCGCTTGTGTCAACTTTTACTGTCGCGCTAGACACTGCTGCCTATTTTTTTAGCATCTAACTAGTTGCAGTCGACCAAGTCATTGTTGAGCTAGACATCGCCGATCTTCTATGCTATAACCGTAGAACTGTTATGTGGAAGGATGATAATGAAGGTGAGGGGGGATATAATTATGCATCTGTACCCCCCACTCGCTGGTTCCGCCACTGGGCTGTTTCATCTAAGCTCAGGCTGTACATTTTTATAATTAAAAAGGTAACTAGCTAGGATAACTTGTACAATTACACTTCATCATTAAAGTACAGTAATTGTTAAGACTGCTCTGTAAAGAATGTGACTGTCCCTAGATATCTGGAGCATCCATATGAATATTAGCATTTGTTGCTGAGTAGATGTCACACAGAACCAGATTAATGGTGTTTTGATTATGAATATTATAATGTACATGTTGTACCCACTATTGTGCATGAGCAGGTCATCTGTTTCTTATAAACTCTGTGCAACCAGGTGGTGGGTAATCCAACAGTACACAAACTATCTAATGGTTGAGATAAGGGTCAAACATTTCTTTTGGGACCCTCACTACGGTACACTATCACTGTACATTTGTATTGTGTTATTTGCATTAATGTCTTATGACTTTCTTGCTGGGTCTAGACACACAGACTTGACTATAAGATTACTGCGCTCCCCACACTGTATAAAATCAACTCCATGCGTAGTGGATAGTGGGGTTATGAACTGGTCAAAAATCGGTTCGGATCGCATAGATATATCGGCCGATATCGCATCCGATACATTGGGCGCCGTGAAACTACACAAGTACATATATTATATATATATATATATATATAAAAGTACCTATATACACAGCCTGTGTGTGTGTGTGTGTGTGTGTGTATATATATATATATATATATATATATATATATATATATGCGAGGGGGGGTTTTGCGGCACTCCAAGCTGCTGAAGGGAGACTGAGTCCAATTGAATGTGAAGCGGTGCCCGTCCTATGGCAGCTCTAGGCTGTCAGTGTACACAGGGGGGGGATGCGGCGGCACTCGCAGGCAAAAGAACCACACCAGGCGGATAATATCACCAACGTTTCGAGGCTGGTTGCCTCTTTATCAAGGTGCTCAAAACTTCAAACAATATCACAAGTGAGAAAAACAATTTAAATACCTGCTCCGGTCCTGTCGGTGCTCGCAGCGCGGTCCAGCGTCTCCGGCGTCTAATGGTGACGTCACGTGAGTTGCGTCCCAGCCGGTGTGGTTCTTTTGCCTGCGAGTGCCGCCGCATCCCCCCCCTGTATATATATATATATATATATATATATATATATACACAAACACGTATGACATACTTTTCTAGTATATGCATCATTGTTATCATCTGGTTATTTGTTGCAGAAGATGTCTGGATTTAATTCTATATTTGTTAAGTAGCAAAAGGGTTAATGTCCTCTTCCTTCTGCCGAAGAGATGGGTGAAAGCTGAGAACAAAGGGATCCTATTCCAACCCACTTCTCTCTTATTATCAAAAGTGAGAGATCCTTGAATTTACATTAGAATGGGAGACCTAATCAAGCTCAGATGGGACGGAACTGCTGCAGAATTCTGTGGTATATGTCTATGTGCATAAAGTCCCTTTCACACTGAGACAGGACACAGGCAATTCAAATTACTGCTTGCCCTGGCAAATACCCGGGTTTTTGGGGCAGTGAGAACAGGGTATTAGTTAGTACCTCAGTCCCTTTAATTTAACCATCCATGCTGAGCCATGGATAATCTTTAAAACCTGTTCTGGGTGACATGGGCACCGAGGGAAAAACATGCTCTAATGTATGCCAATAAACTAAGGTACAAAAGTCTGTTCATAGTGGTCTTTTTTTTTAGAATTGCATGCAAACAGAAGTGGAGAAATAAGTCTGTATTTTTTCAACCTATTCAGATTTTGGTCGCATATGCACATTTGCAGCTGTGGCTTCCTCCCCATCTAGAATATGAACATTTGCAGCTGCGACTTCATCCCCTTCATTACAGTACCTTGGTTTATTAAAGCTGAAGGCTAAAAATGAACTATACAATGGAAACATTTGATAGATAATGCCAGATAGTGCAGATACTAGTACAAAAGTGTGGCTTTGAGAATGTGCAATGCAAAGCAGTCCAGATGCAAAAATATATAAACATATATTCCTCCATAAAAGCGGCGCTCCAAGCATGTTGTAAAGATGTTTATCAGTTGTATGAGGCAATGTTCAATGCCTTTAATCACACAGCATTTTCATCATGACATAAAAACACAAAAAACGTTCACCTTATAAATCAGCATCATCCAGTGTACACGGGGGGGTGTTTCCAGGGGCAGACATCTTACCCTCCCGGCATTGCAGATCTACTGATCACATGTCAGTGCTGACTTACCTATGTAAACAATTACCATTGTTGCAATCTTCATAGTAATACACTCTGACATACAACAAGGGTAAAAAACCTGCAATATATAAAAATATAAAGTTACACAAGGATGCATTATTATTAGAGATGTGCGGGCTCGGATTCCTCAGATCCGAGCCAGCACGGACGTCATCAATCCGGGCCCGGATACGAGCAGCGCTCGGCGCTTCCCGCCTGACTCGAATCCGGGCGCACGGGCAAAACGTCATCGCCCGGCGTCGGATTCTCGCGAGATCACGGAACCCTTAAATTCCGCAACCTCGCGCCGCCATCTTCACTCCAATCTCGGAGAAGGGTAGGGAAGGGTGTGCTGCTGCTGTGTGTGGTCTCTGCTGGGGCCCGTGCTGCTGTGTACTGTGTCTCTGCTCAGTGATCAAGACATCACCATTGCAAGGATGACTGGTGCTGTGTTCTGTCTCTCCTTTGTGCTGGGGCCTGCCTTTGCTGAGTCTGCTCCTGTATAGTCAGTCACAGTGTGATAGTCCACTGGTGCTGCTAGTGCCACTGCCTGCCCTGCACTGCCTAATGTCTGCTGCAGTCTGCTCTCTGCTGTTGCCACTGGCTAGTGCCTACCAGTACCTATTGCAGTATATAATTCCAGTGTGCTGTTGCCCCTGGCTACCAGTACATATCACAGTATATAATTCCAGGTTGCTGTTGCCACTGGCAGTGGCTACCAGTATTTTATTTATTGCAGTATATAATTCTAGTCTGCTGTTGCCACTGGCTACCAGTATTTATCGCAGTATATAATTCCAGTCTGCTGTTGCCGCTGGCTACCAGTATTATTTATCACAGTATATAAAAATCCAGTCTGCTGTTTCCACTGGCTACCAGTATTTATCGCAGTATATAATTCCAGTCTGTTGCCACTGGCTACCAGTATTTATTGCAGTATATAATTCCAATCTGCTGTTTCCACTGGCTACCAGTACTATCAGTCCAGGGGTGCCCACATGTGTGCTGTATCCATCCAGGGGTGCCCACATGTGTGCTGTATTTGTCCAGGGGTGCCCCTATGTGTCCTGTATCAGTCCAGGGGTGCCCGCATGTGTGCCGTATAATTCTATGGGTGCCCCCTTGTGTCCTGTATCAGTCCAGGGGTGCCCGCATGTGTGCCATATAATTCCATGGGTGCCCCCATGTGTCCTGTATCAGTCCTGGGGTGCCCGCATGTGTGCCGTATAATTCCAGGGGTGCCCCATGTGTCCCATATCAGACCAGGGGAGATGCCCTTTTTTTTAATGAAAATAAAATTAAGGTGTTTTTTTTTTTTACTGCAAGGGCTGTTAAATGCGCTGTAGTCCAGGGGTGAGACAAGAGTGCTGTATAATTCATGGGGTGTTGCTAAGTAAGGTGTGCTGCTCTTTTTTATAATTAAAAGAATACACATTTTTATTTTTACTGCAGGAATTTGTCTGCCGTATAATTCCATGCCTGCCGCCATGTGTGCCGTAACAGTCCAGGGGTGCCGCCATCTGTGCCGTATAATTCCATGTGTGCTTTATCAGGTCAGGGGTGCCACCATCTGTGCCGTATAATTCCTGGGGTAAGCCAAGTCTGCCGTATAATTCATGGGGTGCTGCCAAGTGTGCTGTATTAGTCCAGGGGTGATGCTAAGCATGCCATATCAGTCCAGGGGTGATGCTAGGTGTGCCGTATCAGACTAGGGGGGATGCTAAGTGTGCCATATCAGTCCAGGGGTGATGCTAAATGTGCCGTATCAGTCCAGGGGTGATGCTACCTGTGCCATATCAGTCCAGGGGTAATTCTAGGTGTGCAGTATCAGCCTAGAGGGGATGCTAAGTGTGCCATATCAGTCTAGTGTTTGTGCCGCACACTTGTGTGGCTTATCATAGATATCCAGCTACCTCGGTGCAACCTTTTGCCCTAAAAACAATATTGTAAGGTGTGAGCTGTTCAGAATAGACTGTAAATGAGTGGAAATGAATGTTATTGAGGTTAATATAGCGTAGGAGCAAAAAAAAAAAAAAAAAAATATGCGATTTTAGCAGTTTTTATGCTTTTTTAACAAAAAAATCAGAACCCAAAACCCAAGAAATCCAAACACAAAACACTTAGGAGGTGTTTTGGCAAAACCCATTAGAACCCAAAACCTCAAGGTAATCAGAACCCAAAACCCAAAACCCGAAAAGTGGTCGGTGCACATCTCTAATTATTATATATTCTAACAAAGCCTGTTTTAAATTGCGGTACTTGCGTATTTGCAGGGCGGACAATTTACATACGTATGGCACCGTAGTAAAATCTTATTGCATTGCATGCAATTTTGCTGTGCAATGCAATGTCACTAGTTAATATGGTACTTGTATATTAGCACGGTGCCCGTTATGCAGTTAGCGTCGTGCGGGCTGTGTGAGGGCTGTGTAAATAGTGTAAATAGCATGTGATTTTGCCTGTGATGCGATTTAGCAAAACACCCCCAGTGTACATGTCTATGTGATGCAATGGGATTTACCACACCCCCACTATCCACGTCACCCCGAAGCATGGCGTGCACAGTGAGCCCTGCAATGGGACACGGTTCTGCGTCCTCATGACCTTTTCATACCCCCACTATCCACGTCAGCGCCGAGTTGAATTTATAAAGTGTTGCGAGCGCAGCGAGCCACCGAGTGTCCTGTTAGTTGGGTGCCCACTAAGCTATTTGCTTAGTTTTATGCGTCCTCTCGCGGGGCTCGCTACGCTCGCCATGCTTCGGGCTCGGTGGCTCGCTGCGCATGCCACACTATATAAAATCAACTCCATGCCGACATGGATAGTGGGGGTATGAGCGTACTAACTAAAGTGGGCACCCAACTAACATATAAGTACCATATATATATATATATATATATATATATAGAGAGAGAGAGAGAGAGAGAGAGAGAGAGAGAGAGAGAGAGAGAGAGAGAGTGTCAATATATACATACATGCATGCATACATACATATACACACATACACACACACACACACACACACACACATGTATTGATCGAAATTCTAATTTCTCTTTTCATGTTTCAGGTATACAGATTTCTCTCATTGGCTCAACACAGTTCTGCATTTTCCATTTTCTTGATATTTAAAGTCTCTCCAGTTCTTTCCTTTGTGTAAAAATAGACTTTATTTCACTTGAGATATACAGCGTCAGGCTGTTTATATAAAAGCACATGCGGATGAATAATAGGCACGTAGTTAATGTTACATTCTCAGAGACTGCTCTCCCTTCCGAAACCAAGGCAGCATTAACTCTTTCCCTGCCCCAATCTGGCAAGAAAATGGGGTCAACATTACAACTGTAAACAATGCCCATTACTGTGTATAGAAATACTTTATACAACCATTTACATTGTGTATTGCCAGTGTATTTCTATTATGCCCTTGTTTTTTTTTTTTTTTTAAAGGGAAATTAAGCTTTTCTAATTAATGATGCACATGATATATGATAGCTGCTTTCAATGCATTTGTTCAAATATCTTATGTGAAATGTCAACTACAAAAAGAACCCTATTAGACTTACCTATCAGCTTTTAGTGTCCCCACTAATAATAGCCGGCATGATTGGTTGCTATGGCATACAGCATTGATCTTTGCACTATGCATGCAATAACCTTGCATTTCTATGAATACTAAAATGAACGAGAGCTCGGCCATCTCACTTGGGAAGCACATGCCACAGCGGTTAGCATTATTAACTCATTGCTGAGTTGGGTTACTGACAAGGGCTCTATCTGTGTGTATTTCTTAGGTTCTCCTCATGTATGTGTAGGTTTCCTCCCAAATATTAGGGGTTCCAATGTGTAGCTAGACAATCAATAGGTTGACTGTTTTTATGATCAACTTCGTCAAAAGGTTGACAGGTACAAAATGTCGACAGGTTCAATAGGTGGACATGACGCCGAATGACCCATAAAGGGTTGACACACTTTAACATTTATTTTGTTTACTTTTAGCTTAATTTACCATACATGTGGACTATGTATGAACGGGAATAGTAACCTGTGTCCAGTGCAGGGGTAATGGAGCAAACAAAAATGCCTGTTTAACCTGTCCACCTGAAACACAGTCGACATTTTGCCCATGTCATCCGTATACAGATCTCTTGCATGCTGACCCTATGGGGTTGGCCTATTGACTGTCTATTAGAATTGTGTAGGTCTGTTGGCTTAGAGTATACCGCTGTGTGTGTTTGTGTGTATGTATTTCAACTCAGATAGCAAGCAGGGTTGAATGCAAATTTAACCCCAAAGCAGTGCAGTGTGAACAGATAAACCAGGTCAATGCAATCCGGCACCTTTTTACACCATAGGAAAAGCCAGTGCTAATTTCTGAGCATTGGCTCGTCAACCATCAGCAGTGACATCACAAAACTGGCAAAAAGCCAGGTCGGTCCTCCAGTGTGTAAGGGGTCTCAACTGGGTCGCACCCGGGAAGGGTCCGTTTACAAAATCCCTGGTGTGACCCGGCATATATATATAAAAGTACCTATATACACAGCCTGTGTGTGTGTGTGTGTGTGTGTGTATATATATATATATATATATATATATATATATATATATGCGAGGGGGGGTTTTGCGGCACTCCAAGCTGCTGAAGGGAGACTGAGTCCAATTGAATGTGAAGCGGTGCCCGTCCTATGGCAGCTCTAGGCTGTCAGTGTACACAGGGGGGGGATGCGGCGGCACTCGCAGGCAAAAGAACCACACCAGGCGGATAATATCACCAACGTACCTCAGTCCCTTTAATTTAACCATCCATGCTGAGCCATGGATAATCTTTAAAACCTGTTCTGGGTGACATGGGCACCGAGGGAAAAACATGCTCTAATGTATGCCAATAAACTAAGGTACAAAAGTCTGTTCATAGTGGTCTTTTTTTTTAGAATTGCATGCAAACAGAAGTGGAGAAATAAGTCTGTATTTTTTCAACCTATTCAGATTTTGGTCGCATATGCACATTTGCAGCTGTGGCTTCCTCCCCATCTAGAATATGAACATTTGCAGCTGCGACTTCATCCCCTTCATTACAGTACCTTGGTTTATTAAAGCTGAAGGCTAAAAATGAACTATACAATGGAAACATTTGATAGATAATGCCAGATAGTGCAGATACTAGTACAAAAGTGTGGCTTTGAGAATGTGCAATGCAAAGCAGTCCAGATGCAAAAATATATAAACATATATTCCTCCATAAAAGCGGCGCTCCAAGCATGTTGTAAAGATGTTTATCAGTTGTATGAGGCAATGTTCAATGCCTTTAATCACACAGCATTTTCATCATGACATAAAAACACAAAAAACGTTCACCTTATAAATCAGCATCATCCAGTGTACACGGGGGGGTGTTTCCAGGGGCAGACATCTTACCCTCCCGGCATTGCAGATCTACTGATCACATGTCAGTGCTGACTTACCTATGTAAACAATTACCATTGTTGCAATCTTCATAGTAATACACTCTGACATACAACAAGGGTAAAAAACCTGCAATATATAAAAATATAAAGTTACACAAGGATGCATTATTATTAGAGATGTGCGGGCTCGGATTCCTCAGATCCGAGCCAGCACGGACGTCATCAATCCGGGCCCGGATACGAGCAGCGCTCGGCGCTTCCCGCCTGACTCGAATCCGGGCGCACGGGCAAAACGTCATCGCCCGGCGTCGGATTCTCGCGAGATCACGGAACCCTTAAATTCCGCAACCTCGCGCCGCCATCTTCACTCCAATCTCGGAGAAGGGTAGGGAAGGGTGTGCTGCTGCTGTGTGTGGTCTCTGCTGGGGCCCGTGCTGCTGTGTACTGTGTCTCTGCTCAGTGATCAAGACATCACCATTGCAAGGATGACTGGTGCTGTGTTCTGTCTCTCCTTTGTGCTGGGGCCTGCCTTTGCTGAGTCTGCTCCTGTATAGTCAGTCACAGTGTGATAGTCCACTGGTGCTGCTAGTGCCACTGCCTGCCCTGCACTGCCTAATGTCTGCTGCAGTCTGCTCTCTGCTGTTGCCACTGGCTAGTGCCTACCAGTACCTATTGCAGTATATAATTCCAGTGTGCTGTTGCCCCTGGCTACCAGTACATATCACAGTATATAATTCCAGGTTGCTGTTGCCACTGGCAGTGGCTACCAGTATTTTATTTATTGCAGTATATAATTCTAGTCTGCTGTTGCCACTGGCTACCAGTATTTATCGCAGTATATAATTCCAGTCTGCTGTTGCCGCTGGCTACCAGTATTATTTATCACAGTATATAAAAATCCAGTCTGCTGTTTCCACTGGCTACCAGTATTTATCGCAGTATATAATTCCAGTCTGTTGCCACTGGCTACCAGTATTTATTGCAGTATATAATTCCAATCTGCTGTTTCCACTGGCTACCAGTACTATCAGTCCAGGGGTGCCCACATGTGTGCTGTATCCATCCAGGGGTGCCCACATGTGTGCTGTATTTGTCCAGGGGTGCCCCTATGTGTCCTGTATCAGTCCAGGGGTGCCCGCATGTGTGCCGTATAATTCTATGGGTGCCCCCTTGTGTCCTGTATCAGTCCAGGGGTGCCCGCATGTGTGCCATATAATTCCATGGGTGCCCCCATGTGTCCTGTATCAGTCCTGGGGTGCCCGCATGTGTGCCGTATAATTCCAGGGGTGCCCCATGTGTCCCATATCAGACCAGGGGAGATGCCCTTTTTTTTAATGAAAATAAAATTAAGGTGTTTTTTTTTTTTACTGCAAGGGCTGTTAAATGCGCTGTAGTCCAGGGGTGAGACAAGAGTGCTGTATAATTCATGGGGTGTTGCTAAGTAAGGTGTGCTGCTCTTTTTTATAATTAAAAGAATACACATTTTTATTTTTACTGCAGGAATTTGTCTGCCGTATAATTCCATGCCTGCCGCCATGTGTGCCGTAACAGTCCAGGGGTGCCGCCATCTGTGCCGTATAATTCCATGTGTGCTTTATCAGGTCAGGGGTGCCACCATCTGTGCCGTATAATTCCTGGGGTAAGCCAAGTCTGCCGTATAATTCATGGGGTGCTGCCAAGTGTGCTGTATTAGTCCAGGGGTGATGCTAAGCATGCCATATCAGTCCAGGGGTGATGCTAGGTGTGCCGTATCAGACTAGGGGGGATGCTAAGTGTGCCATATCAGTCCAGGGGTGATGCTAAATGTGCCGTATCAGTCCAGGGGTGATGCTACCTGTGCCATATCAGTCCAGGGGTAATTCTAGGTGTGCAGTATCAGCCTAGAGGGGATGCTAAGTGTGCCATATCAGTCTAGTGTTTGTGCCGCACACTTGTGTGGCTTATCATAGATATCCAGCTACCTCGGTGCAACCTTTTGCCCTAAAAACAATATTGTAAGGTGTGAGCTGTTCAGAATAGACTGTAAATGAGTGGAAATGAATGTTATTGAGGTTAATATAGCGTAGGAGCAAAAAAAAAAAAAAAAAAATATGCGATTTTAGCAGTTTTTATGCTTTTTTAACAAAAAAATCAGAACCCAAAACCCAAGAAATCCAAACACAAAACACTTAGGAGGTGTTTTGGCAAAACCCATTAGAACCCAAAACCTCAAGGTAATCAGAACCCAAAACCCAAAACCCGAAAAGTGGTCGGTGCACATCTCTAATTATTATATATTCTAACAAAGCCTGTTTTAAATTGCGGTACTTGCGTATTTGCAGGGCGGACAATTTACATACGTATGGCACCGTAGTAAAATCTTATTGCATTGCATGCAATTTTGCTGTGCAATGCAATGTCACTAGTTAATATGGTACTTGTATATTAGCACGGTGCCCGTTATGCAGTTAGCGTCGTGCGGGCTGTGTGAGGGCTGTGTAAATAGTGTAAATAGCATGTGATTTTGCCTGTGATGCGATTTAGCAAAACACCCCCAGTGTACATGTCTATGTGATGCAATGGGATTTACCACACCCCCACTATCCACGTCACCCCGAAGCATGGCGTGCACAGTGAGCCCTGCAATGGGACACGGTTCTGCGTCCTCATGACCTTTTCATACCCCCACTATCCACGTCAGCGCCGAGTTGAATTTATAAAGTGTTGCGAGCGCAGCGAGCCACCGAGTGTCCTGTTAGTTGGGTGCCCACTAAGCTATTTGCTTAGTTTTATGCGTCCTCTCGCGGGGCTCGCTACGCTCGCCATGCTTCGGGCTCGGTGGCTCGCTGCGCATGCCACACTATATAAAATCAACTCCATGCCGACATGGATAGTGGGGGTATGAGCGTACTAACTAAAGTGGGCACCCAACTAACATATAAGTACCATATATATATATATATATATATATATATAGAGAGAGAGAGAGAGAGAGAGAGAGAGAGAGAGAGAGAGAGAGAGTGTCAATATATACATACATGCATGCATACATACATATACACACATACACACACACACACACACACACACACATGTATTGATCGAAATTCTAATTTCTCTTTTCATGTTTCAGGTATACAGATTTCTCTCATTGGCTCAACACAGTTCTGCATTTTCCATTTTCTTGATATTTAAAGTCTCTCCAGTTCTTTCCTTTGTGTAAAAATAGACTTTATTTCACTTGAGATATACAGCGTCAGGCTGTTTATATAAAAGCACATGCGGATGAATAATAGGCACGTAGTTAATGTTACATTCTCAGAGACTGCTCTCCCTTCCGAAACCAAGGCAGCATTAACTCTTTCCCTGCCCCAATCTGGCAAGAAAATGGGGTCAACATTACAACTGTAAACAATGCCCATTACTGTGTATAGAAATACTTTATACAACCATTTACATTGTGTATTGCCAGTGTATTTCTATTATGCCCTTGTTTTTTTTTTTTTTTTAAAGGGAAATTAAGCTTTTCTAATTAATGATGCACATGATATATGATAGCTGCTTTCAATGCATTTGTTCAAATATCTTATGTGAAATGTCAACTACAAAAAGAACCCTATTAGACTTACCTATCAGCTTTTAGTGTCCCCACTAATAATAGCCGGCATGATTGGTTGCTATGGCATACAGCATTGATCTTTGCACTATGCATGCAATAACCTTGCATTTCTATGAATACTAAAATGAACGAGAGCTCGGCCATCTCACTTGGGAAGCACATGCCACAGCGGTTAGCATTATTAACTCATTGCTGAGTTGGGTTACTGACAAGGGCTCTATCTGTGTGTATTTCTTAGGTTCTCCTCATGTATGTGTAGGTTTCCTCCCAAATATTAGGGGTTCCAATGTGTAGCTAGACAATCAATAGGTTGACTGTTTTTATGATCAACTTCGTCAAAAGGTTGACAGGTACAAAATGTCGACAGGTTCAATAGGTGGACATGACGCCGAATGACCCATAAAGGGTTGACACACTTTAACATTTATTTTGTTTACTTTTAGCTTAATTTACCATACATGTGGACTATGTATGAACGGGAATAGTAACCTGTGTCCAGTGCAGGGGTAATGGAGCAAACAAAAATGCCTGTTTAACCTGTCCACCTGAAACACAGTCGACATTTTGCCCATGTCATCCGTATACAGATCTCTTGCATGCTGACCCTATGGGGTTGGCCTATTGACTGTCTATTAGAATTGTGTAGGTCTGTTGGCTTAGAGTATACCGCTGTGTGTGTTTGTGTGTATGTATTTCAACTCAGATAGCAAGCAGGGTTGAATGCAAATTTAACCCCAAAGCAGTGCAGTGTGAACAGATAAACCAGGTCAATGCAATCCGGCACCTTTTTACACCATAGGAAAAGCCAGTGCTAATTTCTGAGCATTGGCTCGTCAACCATCAGCAGTGACATCACAAAACTGGCAAAAAGCCAGGTCGGTCCTCCAGTGTGTAAGGGGTCTCAACTGGGTCGCACCCGGGAAGGGTCCGTTTACAAAATCCCTGGTGTGACCCGGCATAGCATTGTGCAAGGGGTATTACAGGGCCATTGTGCACCAAAATTATGAATTATTACATTAAATTGCATGGCTTTAGCAACACGTTTTTAAATAGCATCTCTAATACCACTTTCACATCGCAGACCCGTTTTAAAAACCGGTATTTTAAACCGGTAATTAAAACGGGTCAGAGCCTTAATAGTGGCCAGATTAACGTTTTAAATGCAGGTTCAGTGTCATTACACATTGCAGTTGAAACGTTTCATTCTGAACACGTTTCAAGGCAGAGTGTAATGCACTGATCAGCGCCATCCCCGGTGCTCGTCCGTGCGGCGCGGAGGTACCTGTTAAGGGAGAGCCTGGAGGTCCCTGCGCCTGCGGCGCTGAGTATGATGCTGCCGGGGTCCCTGCAGTGAAGTGGAAATAACGCGCTATCTCCGCTGGAGATAGCGCGTTATTTCCACTTCACTGCAGGGACCCCGGCAGCATCATACTAGGCGGCGCAGGTACCTCCGCGCCGCACGGACCCCCCTGCCAGCTCCCGGGGACGTCTTTTAACGGGAGACATCAGAGGCAGCAGTGGGAGTATGGCCTGAACACGGGGGAGACATAAGCTGCCAACAGGGTATGACACAGCTGCCAACATGAGTATGACACAAGGTGACGCCTGGTGCTAGTCCCGGGGAGGTCTTTTAACGGGGGGGGGCAGCTGCAAAATTGTCCGGGGGGGGGGGGGCGCTATCAGTGCTTGTGTTGTTTGCCTGAAATACCGTTTCAGACAAACTGCACACATTCACATTGCACAAAAAACGGCAAGGAACCGTGTAGGACTCTGCTTTTTACACGGTTCGAAATGCCAGTTAACTTAAAACGGTAAATTGCCTGTGGTGCATTCACAGTGCACCCTTAAACGTTTTAAAAAGGGAAAAAAACGGGGGGGGGGGGGCGCTATCAGTGCTTGTGTTGTTTGCCTGAAATACCGTTTCAGACAAACTGCACACATTCACATTGCACAAAAAACGGCAAGGAACCGTGTAGGACTCTGCTTTTTACACGGTTCGAAATACCAGTTAACTTAAAACGGTAAATTGCCTGTGGTGCATTCACAGTGCACCCTTAAACGTTTTAAAAAGGGAAAAAAACGGCAATATACCGTTTTAAAAGTGCGATGTGAAAGGGGTATAATGTGACAGAGCATGCTTGTTTTTCTCAAAGGTATACAAAGTATATATTGTTTTAAAAATAATTTAACAGAGTGCTGGATGGCCTCCCGACAGTTGGGATTCTGACAGTCAGTAGACCGACGTAAGAATCCTGGCTGTTAAAAGCCCAAAAGTTGGGATTCCGACTTACAGGGGCTATTCTCCCTCGTAGGGGTCCCGATCCCGCATCATGGGGAGCTCAGCTGGGATTCCGATGTTGGTCTAATTACCATCACAATCCCACTTGTTGGCAGCTCATATCACACCCATTTAACATGTTTGGAAAGTTAAAAAGGGAATGCTGTGTCCTAGATCTAGAATGGCATTAAAGATTGTGTCATGTGTAATATGTCTTTCTTATATGCAATAACTATTTGATAGGCAGAGTTGTCCAGTTAATAACTAACTGCTATGACAAAATTGCAAAAGCTCCTTTGTTTATAGCAGGCATGTCCAAACTGTGGCCCTCCAGCTGTTGTAAAACTACACATCCCAGCATGCCTTGCCATAGTTTTAGCATTCCCAAATAGCAAAACGGTGGCAAGGCATGATGGGAATTGTAGTTTCACAACAGCTGGAGGGCCATAGTTTGGACATGCCTGGCTTATAGAATCTAGAAGGCAGGTTTCCATTTTTATTTCTGGACCTCAATGACCAATATTAAAGATGAAGGCAAAATATGTGAGAATATATAAATGTAATATATTGATTAATTGATTAATAAATAAATATTTCTAAACATTTTACTTTTTGTAAATCGTTTTTTTTTTAAATCAGTTATCCCAACAGGAACTAATACGTTTTAAAGTGTAATTTCCCTTTAAAAAGTGTGCCTCGAATTTCGAGACATTGTCGGGGAGCATTGAACAATTTATGTGAACACATAATTCAGTTATCAACAATTTTCGGACATCCCATACCACTTATCACCCTTACCATCTTATGTAATGGACTTCAAGAACTTTGGGCTAAACAGACATAGGAATGTGTATTCCATTGTACTTTAGGGTATTGGTGTCAATATATGTGAGAAAATAAATCCACATCTCTCAAACACATCCCAAGCGAATAAAAGAGTGAATACATCTGACTAATATGTGTAAATCCTATATCTGAGCACTGTTAATAATAGAAGTCTCCAGTAGTTTTAGCATTCAAAATGTCACAAAACAATATAGGTTACATATCTTGTTCTATAGTAAAGCCAATCTTTAAATGCAATTAATATTGGGATCAAATGTATATTTATTACATTGGGTTATTTCAAATTGGGTTACTTAATCATTGAAATTATCCACGTATTGACCATGTATTGAAGTCAGGGCTCCTAAAGGGAACCAAGAGGTCATCCCAATGTGATCAAATAAATCTTTAAAAGGCTATGGGAACATGTGGTGTTGTAATACAGATGACATGTATTACAATAACTAGGTTACACCAGGAACTCTGTGGCAGGATGTGCTGAGAGATGGGAGTTACAATTTATAATTCATGCAATTTATCAAATTGTCATAGCATATCATTGTTTCTTTATAGTAAAACATGCAGAAATCAGCTAGCAAAGATACTGAACGCTCCAGTTATTACTTTCAACTCCTTAATAGACTTCTTTTTTGTGAGCTTTTCATTAAAAGGTTGCAACTTAACTTAATAATATATCCAATGGTGAAGAGAGAAAAGACTAGGGGGCAGATTTCTAAAAGCTTGGACAGAGATTACATGGCGAGAGATTGCCAACCAATCAGCTCCCAACTGTCATCTTTCAAACATTGGGACAGATGTATTAAGTCTTAACAAGAGATAAATGCCAGGGTGATAAAGAGAAATAAACGTCCTGCCAATCACAGCCCAACTGCCATGTTACAGGCTGTGTTTGAAAAAAGTTGGTTAGGATGTGATTGGTTGAACGTTTATCTCTCTTTATCGCCCTTGCATTTATCTCTTGTTAAGGCTTAATACATCTGCCCCAAAGAGAGATTAACGTCCAGCCAATAACCTGCTAACTGCCATGTTACAGCGGTGTTTGAAAAAAGTCAGTAAGGAGCCAATTGGCTGGACGTTTATCTTTCCTTATCACCCTTGCATTTATCTCTTGTAATGGCTTAATACATCTGCTCCATAGCCTGAAAAATGACAGAATCTGACTGGTTGATATGTTATCTCTCTCGACTTTTTTTTCAAGCTTTGACAAGTTTCCCCATAGCCTGAAAAATAGTATATACTAGGTTACAATCCAGACATTTAAAAAAAAATGTGTTAAATCATCCAGACATATATCAATTCATAGAAAAATCTCAGTAAATAATATTGAAGATGAGCAAAAGAAAACACTTTCATGCACCTTTCTGTGAACTAAGGCCATCGGTTTGTTTTACATTTCAATAATCTGAAATCACTAATAGGGCACAATAAGCTGCGCTGTCCTTGGCTCACAGGTGAGTTACAAAATCAGGCCGCTAGATTTATCTGATTGTAGTCAAAGAAGGATAAACCTGGATCTGTCCCAAAACCACAGGATAAAGATATCTAATCATGTGCAAAACAAAAATGTAAGAATTGTGTAGTAAATGAAAGGGTAAAAATAGTGTCAAAGATTTAAATATGGTAAGAATGTGTGTGTGTGTGTATATACAGATGGGGCACTTCTCATCCTGGCTGGCGGATCGCCAGAACGTCCCCGCTGGCGACCCGCCAGCGAATATACTGAGACGCGCGTGCGTCTCACGCGCACGCGCGTCTCAGTCCAGCGCGACGGAAACCCTGTCCATCTCCGCCTCAGGGAGACGGACAGGGTTAGGGGGGTTAGGGGGGGGGGGTGCGGGCAGGCGGCGGGGACCCGGGGGAACGGATGGAAGCGCCGTCGGAAGGGGACGCGCGCGCCTCTCGTGCGCGCACGTCCCCTTCTCGCCATCGCCATGGCGCTGGCGAGGGATGGTGGCTGGCGACGCCAGCGCCATCCCCTGCCAGGATGAGACCTGCTCCATCTGTATGTGTATATATATATGTTGGAAGTGGCCCGGCACTCTCCCAAATGGGTACAGCTTACCCCTGTGCCCTCCGGTGACTATGTGTATATATATATGTATATATATCCAATTATGCCGGCACTCCAATAATACAGCTGCTCCGGTGCCACTTCAGTTGTAATGTAGCGTCCAAGAAAAGAGCACTCTGGAGACTGGACAATAGTACAACAAACTGTATTGAAGAGGTATGAACGTTTTCAGGACCTAAGTCCCTTCCTGTAGGTATCTGAGGAAGGGATTTTGGTCCTGAAAACGTTCATACCTCTTCAATACAGTTTGTTGTACTATAGTCCAGTCTCCAGAGTGCTCTTTTCTTGGAATATATATATATATATATATATATATATATATATACACATTATAATTTTTTTCATGCCCTGTATCTTCAAAATGTTTCCATGTGAATGGTAATATTTCAGAACATTCTTCTTTATTAAAAGCTATTGTTATTCTAGCTCTTTTGTGTACCACACATAATTATTAAGATCTAATTCTTTATGATGATATTGTGGGGAAAAGAATGCATGTTTATCTTTAGCTGGTGGGGGCATCTTATATTAAAGGTAAATTAGAATTTCAATATACATAATTCTAATCTTGATTGTAGCCTGGAGGTGAATAGACTCAGAGGTCTTCAACATGTGGCCATCCAGCTATTGTGGAACACAACCAGTATGTCTTGCCCTGGTTTTACCATTCCCTAATAGCAAAATTGTGGAGGGCATTCAGAGCTGGTGTTGTAAAACAGCATCTGGGTGGTCATATGTTGAACAACCCTCGACTACACTAAATTAAACTTTTATACTGTTGTTTTTTTTAAATAAGAGAGTTTTTTAAACAGGTACTGTAGATATATTTAACTTTTAGCTGAATGATTGGTGTTTTTTCTCTCTTCAATGTATTGTTTTCCAAGCTTTGATAAATCTCCCCATATGGGTTTATTTGTTGATCCCAAAAGTTGCTTCATTGCCATAACAGGTCCTCGGTTTGGCGTTCTTCTTATTGGTCAAGAAGTACGTAAACACACAGGAGTGCTGGACATTTATAAAATACATGAGTGTTTGAAGATCATGTAAGGAAGTTCCTGAAAGCTTGTGTAACATTTTTAGACCTTCCACATATGCCACACAATGGCCTCCCAGCTTGCACAAGTCTCTTGTGCATATAAACCTTCTATCAAAATGCATTGTCCAGGTAACAATTTAGGCAAAGGAAACACATGCACCTAGCTATTTAGAATATTATCAGTAAATAATGATCTTCTTCTGTGCTTGTTTAAAAAAAATTGGAAAGAGGTTTCTCAGATTTCCACAAGTGCTATAAAGAGCATGTTTAGAATGTGGTGGGTCCCTAGTTTGTTCTGCTTTTATCTCAGAATCAGTTCAAGTCTGGTTATTGGAGTCTGTACTGGAAGTGGACTGAGGTGGATAGTTCTGGGCAGTACAAGCAGTGAAGGATTGAACAGAACTCATAGAGGTCATAGTATGAGCTGGCCAGCTTATAACTGGAGGTCCAGAGACCGGTGAACCATAATTAGTAGTCTTAGGGCTTGAAGTAGTCTCTTCAGTCTGTTGTAACAACCTCACCCTTTCCATATCTCCATGTGATAATGGTGTCCCAGGAGAGCACATGGTGTTAGAAGGAATATAGCAGCAGTCCCTCACTGGATGGAAAGAGTCTGAGTCTGTAGGATGTGGACATGCATCTGGAGAAACTCTTGCAAAATGAACTTGGTTGTAAGGAACGTCTGAAGCTAAAGATGCATGTCCAAGGGTCCGGGGCATGGAGGATTCCTGTACCAGATGCAGAGAGTGCGGTATGGGATAGCTGGGCCTAGGCTGCTGCTCATTACAGCTCATGTGGCCAGCAGGAGGGGTTGAAACTACTTGGACTGTGTAGGGACATGCCAAAGTGGGGTTGTACTGCTGAACAGCAAGCAGAGCTTGTAACAAGCGCATCATATGCTGTAGATCCTTGCTGAGCTGAGAAACTTCTTGATTGAGATTGTTGATCTAGAAAGAGAGTAAAATGTCAGCAGAATGATACAGATCACTTCTAATTCATGTTTACTAAAATTATTATTACAAACTCAGATGTTCTCAGTTACAAGTGCTGTATAGGATTTACCTAATACCCATTTTACACCAAAACGCCAGGTTGCACCTGGGTTTTTAGACCCAGCTTCAACCCGAGTGCGACCTGGCGTTTGGTACCTTTTACACCGGCGGTAAGCTGCTGGGCTGCCCCCAGCCCCCGTGCACCCCCCCCAGCCCCCATGCACCCCCCATCCACGAGGAGAATGGATGCTGCACACAGGCATCCATTCACCTCATCCCTGCCTCCGCTGCTGTCTGCAGAATACAGCAGACAGCAGCTGAGGCTGTGTGGCCCCCCCGCCCAACCTGCAGACACTACGGTCTGGAGGTTGGGCTTCCCCCATTGATGTAAACGGGAGCCAGATGACCCGGCGTACTCATTTACACTGCCCTCTACCCAGGTCCTTGCTGTGTTCAACCCAGGTCAGGACCTGGGTAGAAGTCCCATGTAAAGGGACACGGCTTGACCCATTACTGACCCGGTTTTTGCGGCGGTGTAAAAGGTGTATTATTCTTCTCGTAAAGTCTCAAATTAGTTCCATTACACATTTATGAATGGGTTGAAGATAGAGATCATCGGACATTGCAAATAGAATTTAATCTAAAGAAATAATTTAAGGCCCTATATATTAGGCAATTCACATTGGGCTCTTCTTCTGCGATTGCGGTGATCAATCGCAGGAAATATTGCAGATGATTGAAAGCAGGTCCAATGCAATGCATGTTCTCTTATGCATCGCACCGGAGCCTGCGAGTTGCATAGGTTGCACATACAATCTCTTGGCTTGCTTCTCACCTTTACAGTGATTATGGATAGTAGGACATGTTATAGCATGTGTTGTACGTGTGTCTTATGTTGCCTTCACTTTCAAAAAATTATTCAACCCTATATGCAGTGCTGATCAAATACTGTATATACTCGAGTATAAGTCGACCCGAATATAAGCTGAGGCACCTAAATTTACAACAACAAATTGGGAAAACTTATTGACTCAGTGGGACCCTCACTCGAGTATATGCAGAGATGAGCTTTTTCAGCATAAAAAAATGTTCTGAAAAAGTAGGCTTATACTCGAGTATATATGGTAGGTCATGACTGCAAGAAAATAACCATATACTGGGTTAAAGCCACTGTTGCCATACCTGACCTTCACAGATTGTTTACTTATTAACATGGTGCAGGCAGCTGTTATAGCCCATAGTATTAATCAGTGCTGACCTTCTACTCTTCTTGTAAGGGTAATGAAAGTTGATACCTTATATGTTGTTTTTGGTCATAGCTTATTAGTATTCTTCTGTCTCTTACCTCTTGGTTTAATCTGCATATATTTTGCTTGATCTCTTCTGCTTCAGCTGCTAATATTGGGTTAACTAAATTTATTCCTGATGCATAAGGAAGAAAGAGGTAGACTGTCAATTTCATATAATAGGTATGAACAAGTATGCCATCTAATAACAACAAAAAAGGAATACTTAATAGTAGACAAATATTACGTTATATTCAGGCATCATACTGTAACAAATAAATTAAATAGATATAATTTTCACAGGAATTCCTAAATTTCTGCATTTTAAAAGGGGGTGGATGATCAATCAGTGCAGGTGGGGATTGAGCAGTGGCGTAACTAAGTTTTGGGCGCCCCCCGCCGTTAGGGGGGGGGCCCCGCCGCCGCCCCGCCGCCCATGCAAACCCCCCCCAATCCGCCGCCGCCCCGCCGCCCATGCAACCCCCCCCCCCAATCCCCTGCTGCCTTACCTATCGCGCTGGTCCCGGCGGCTCCGTTCTTCTTCTGCTGAGGACCACCACAAAATGGCCGCCCCCATACAGCAGACAGTTTCAGAGAACTGTGTGCTATATGGGGGCGGCCATTTTGTGGTGGTCCTCAGCAGAAGAACGGAGCCGCCGGGACCAGCGAGATAGGTAAGTCTGCGGGGGATTGGGGGGGGGGGGGGTGTAACTATAGCACCGCAGCCCCCGGCGCCCCCACATGCACAGCACCCCCCGCGGTGGCGAGGTCTGCGGTGCTATAGTTACGCCGCTGGGATTGAGACATAGTTTGGAAGAATGGAAATGGCTTGGGAAGACCACATTTTTAAGGACAGTCCCAAAAACCACAAAACACAAATTGGTTGCATACTTACCCACTTAAATGAATTAACTGGAGCAAAATTGAGAATATCTAAAAAGTCATGATCTGTTAGGAATGTTTAAGTCTGGAGTTCAGAGACTCTGCTGTAAGTTACAGTAATTTCTGTCAAACCAGCAGTATGAAGTTAAATGAAAGCTGAAGCAATTTTTACTTTTCAACATGTTCCCTGTATAATTCCTCGGAGGACCCTCATTACAAATCACGTAAACATTTACCATAGTTTATAAAATATTTTTCTTTTTTTTTTTCAAAATATAATTTATTGATCCTCACCAATCACATAGCATACAAATAAAAAGATATGGGACAGTAGTAGTAGATGAGGAGCAATCCACAATTTTCTAAATTTTTCAAACAAGTATCAATAAACTTAAATTGAGAAGATTAGGGACATAACATGGTGGCCTCAATTTCTAAATGGTAGTATTGAATATATTATTGTAGGACCGATGATAACAGCCGCATTAAAAAAAAAAAAAAGATAATGTCACAGATCAATCCTCTAAGAGGCATCACACCATAACAATGACATGGGACAAAGGGGTGAAACAGTCAGTAAAAGAAAACAAAATATAACATTCGCCCGTACCTAGAACCAAGCCATCAACCCATCCATGGACTGATCCAGCCATCCAGCAGGAGACAGAAGAGGAGTGATAGAGGAGAGGAAAAGTAAAAGGGGGAAGGAGAAAGAAAAGAGACGAGGGTGGTGTGAGGAGTATTAGTTAGATTGTAATAGGGGTCTTATTTTGGAGAAGTTGTAAATTATACCATGAGGTGGACTGGAAACATGCCCTAATTGCCGTTTTAGTCCTAAGAGGAAGGGTTTGAAAATATCTGTCCCAGCATTTAAACAAGGCTGAGGTCATGGATTCTTTATGAAGCAATGTCTCCAGCCAGTCCATGGTAAATAGGAAAAGTAGTCTAGAGGTTGCCATTTCCAAAGAGGGGGCTGAAGTGTGTATCCACTGCTGTAGGATGGCTTTCCTACCAACCGCTGAGAGAATCACTAGGAGTTTCTTATCATATTTAGGGACAGAAAGTTGATCCGTGACATAGCCAAATAACGCCCAGGAATCATTAAGTTGAAAGGGCAAGTTCAGGGAAGAGGTAGCGTAGGTGTGTAAGGAGCTCCAAAAAGTTTGGATGTGAGGGCAGATCCAGAAGCAATGGTACAGATCTGCGTCACAGGAGTGAGACTTTGGGCAGTCGGAGGTGGTAGCCATTCCCATTAGATGCCAATGTTTAGGGTAGAAATATGCTCTATGAAATATTTTATAAGACAGCTATTGGTAAGAGCTAGCAGGAATAAGCCTAAGATGTAATAAGAATGTAGATAGAATAGTCTCGGGGTCTAGAGTCGAGGTTTGTGCAGCCCATTTGTGTTCTTTTCTTTTTTTAACAATGGAGTTAGTTTTCCATATTCCTTTATTACATGCTGAGTAATATTTCAGTGCAACATTAAATTGCACCTTTTAGAAATCAACAACAGAGAATGAATAGTTACATTCAAGGTGACATATACATTAAAATGTACAAACAGCAGAGGAATTCTTCCCTTGTTAAGGGGCCACTGCTGTGTTCTAAGAATTGCTGAGTTGTGGCCCCTACTGAGCATGTACAACTGATCAGACATATATGTAGAAGATGTCACCATTCTGCTCTTCTGTGAGAACCACGAACCCTGACACATGGAGCAAAAGTGTTTGCTATGCTGACGAAGAGCTGCATTGTTCTGCCCACAAACAAACATTGGGCTTGATTCACTATTGGGTGTGATCAGTAATGCAGTTTCCGAATAACCAGGAAACTGCTCATAAGCAGGACCCATTTTGCGCATGTACAAAACGGGTCCTGCGATTGCATTATGAATGCCTCTGCCTGACTGACAGGCAGAGGAGGTGGGGGTCACACTTTTTTTCAGAAATGCTCAGGTGACCATTGTGACCGATGGTTGTAAAGTTTAATGCCAGACTGCAATTCTGGTCACAGTTCTGCAATCACAAATGCAGCAAGGAGGTGTGTATACACTACTACGTTTGCATTGCTAGGGATCGCAAATGTAATCCATGCTAAATGAGAGCCATATTGTTGATTTCTCCATGCACTTCTGACTTATGGCCCCATATATCTAAGTGCCAATCCCCAAACTGGCCAGAACTGCCAATCCACTATTTGGATTTGCCTGATTGGAGGCCATTGATGATCAGCGATCTGCTGGGGAATAGGGAAAATTAAACATGCTTAATATTCCTGATTTCCACTACCTGGCCAATGGGGGGTCAGCAAATAGCAGCTTCTAACTGTGATTTATCTAGCATAGTCTATGAAATGAAAGAAGTTGATTGGTTGCTTTAAGTAGTTTTTTTTCTCTCTCTCTCAAAGGTTTTATACATCTCCCCTACAAGATTACAAGATTTAATTGTTGCATAATGACAATTTCAATAAATTAATATAGGAATAGGAAAGATGTAGTTTTAGAGATGTGCAGACCCAGATTTAACTGGATTTACCCAGATCTCAAAACGGGATCTTATTGGCTTTATGCTGTCACATGTTTTTGCCCCAAAACATGTGACAGCTAGATAGCCAATAAGATCCCGTTTTGAGATCCGGGTAAATCCGGACCTGCACATCTCTAGTTTTAGCACAGTCTGTAAAATGACAGTTAGAAGCTGATTGTTAGTATGGGCAACATCTCTACTTTATAATTCTCAAAAGGTATGATACATCTGTGTATACCACAGGTCTTCAACCTGTGGCCCTCCAGATGTTGTGGAACTACATGTCCCAGCATGCCCTGAGGTTTTTTGGCATGCTCTTATAGGAAAAAATGTGGCAATGCATGTTGGAACATGTAGTTTCACAACATCTGGAGGGCCACAGGTTGAAGACCCATGGTGTATACCAATGTATGATCCCAGCTGACAAATAAGATCACTTATAAAGAACATGGCTCACAATAAATGATTATCTCAGAGTCCAAGTTACATACTGTATAGAGTAGCATGTAAACTTTAAAGCATCTAAGAGGAAGTATACAATCCGGGATTCTGACTGTCGGAACGTTCACACAGTCGGAATCCCGGGCCATTTTCAATTCTTCCGACTGTAACTTGACAGCCGGAATTCAATGTTCTGATTGTTGCGTGTCGGAAAGTCCATGGTTGGGTGCAAAAAAGGCAGCTGATTTTCGAAACCCCACCGTGAATTTGACACTCCGCGGGCAATTCCGAAAAAACAGATCCAACTTTTTTAAAAGTCGGATCTGACTGCCTTCAATGCTGCTGTTAGGTGAGTGCCGATATTTTCCCTGTTGGGAAATGCCAGCACAGATTGAATGGAATTGGTCAGACAATGGATATTAGTGGGCAATTTTGTAATTATGAAGACTTAACTTGTCAACTTCTTGGAAAATATTGAGACTCCAGCGAATGTAGGCAGCTAAAGCAGCCTTTTGCTTTTATTCTAGATGTGAAGGCATTTCCCTATAGTAAGCTCTGTCATTCTAGCAGCTTCAGAACATCCATTTACTTGACTTAATTAGCAGAGGCACATGAGAATCCTAATTTTGTCAGTGCAAAACTCCGGAAGCAGGTCAGATAAAAAGAGATTTTCGCTAGGCACCACTGAGTCACACAGGATGTGCCAGCAAGTGAAGAGGTGGCTTCTACTTTATGCTATCAGATACATTAAGTACATGGTGACACACTTTCTTTTCACTTTTGTGCAGTTTCTGATGTCTTCAGCTACAGACCTAGATACTGGATCATGTCCTGACCCTCCAATATATTGGGAGGCAGGGCCGACGAGAGGTATGGTAATTTTTTTGGGAGTGGCCTAATTGTGGGAGGTCACACACCCAAAATGATTAAGGTGGGTGAAAAAAACCCTGACAGTAGGCTCAGCATGAGCTCTCACGCTGTCAGTGATACGCTCATGTGGAGCCTGCTGTCAGCACAGCACATGCTCTCGGTGTGTGCTGCTGCCCAAAAGGGATGGAGGGGGATCGAGGACGAAGGACCAGGGCCCCCTGTCGGGCCTCTACAGCAAGCTTGGGCCCGGGTAATTAGTTACCCACCCCCTCTCCCCCTCTCGGCGGCCCTGTTCAGTGTAAAGGGGTGTTTCCGAATGTAATCCAAAATCTCCCACTCTGCAGCGCATTGGAGTAAGTACGGGTGTCTGAGGGTCAGTAACAGCCCTGAAATTTGGTCTTTTTTTACACTGGATACTGTATCAAATATAGTATTAATATTTAACAGCACAGATTGTCTATAGTATAGGCTATTTCAAATATTTAAATAGGATAATAGGTCAGGAAAAGTTTTAACATATCATAATAGATAAATACACAAACATAATGAAACAGTACTGCACTTTCTAAGCTCACAATCTCCCACTTCTTAGTAAGGGTCCTGTCTCTTCCTCCTGGCAGCTGCTCTCTGGTTGACTGTGATGTTTGAGGGCTCAGATCCATACATAGAGTAAATGTGGTAGAAGCTGGTATACTGGGCATGTGCAGCAGCTCTGTTCTGTCCCTTACACTGCACGATGTGGCAGCAGTTCTAATAATCACTTTATTTACCAGTGCCATTGTCATAATTTAAGGCCAAGAGGAGGGGGTTTCCAGGCAACCAGAAACCCTCCCCCCCCCCCCCCCTGTGTTTGTCTATGCTGTTGGGAGGTCTTAGCTTGCTCATGGTGCAAAAAATGTGAACTACCGAGCACTAAAATAAAATGTATGCAACTACTGACATCCCACATGAGAATTGCGGGGACTGTAGTATTCTCTGTTACTTACTGTAGCTAAACACAGGGCATATCTCAGGAGATACCCTACATCCCCATAATCCTTGATGTTACACTTGAATCTTTTATGAATTGCTTAAACCATGCAGAAACAGCTGTTCTGTGTCTAGTGTCTGTGAGTCTCTGAAACACTGCCATCTGCTGGCAGAGAGTGAAACGACATCTCTTTCTCACACATTCACAAACACAGAAGGTAACAGACTAGCTTTCAAAGCTTTTGCTCCGAGCGGGCTTACTAGTTTGGAACATAGCAATGTTATGTGTGGAAACAAAATACATAATGAATGTAATGACAACAACAGAGGAAAAGGGACATTGGAGCTATAGTATGTATGACATGGAGGTGATTATGGAGCCTACACATTTGGCGATTTCAGGGCATTTCTGAAGCGATCCAACTAAATCACTTAGAAAATGCAGCAAAGCTTCTTTGGCATCACTGGAATACTATTGATCAGGTATCCTAATGCCGGGTGTGGTATGATTCACCGACAGTTGGGATCCCGACACTCATTATCAAGACGTCGGGATCCCGACTGCCTGGTCTCAGACAGCGTGGCCAGCGCAACAAAGCCCCTTGTGGGCTCCCTGCGCTCGCCACGCTGCGCTCGCCACGCTGCGGGCATGGTGGCGAGCTACGCTCGCCACCTATTCTATTCTCCCTCTATGGGGGTCGTGGACCCCCACGAGGGAAAATAGCCGACGGCCGTCGGGAATCCGGCCGTCTGTGTTTTAACAGTCGGGATCCCGACGTCGGGTTAATGACTGTCGGGATCCCGACTGTCGGGACCCCGTCCGGCACCCCTAATGCCAACCTGAGCATGAGGCAAAAAAAAAGTTTTCAACTCTTATAAATTGGTCCACGTTGTTGTCCCCATACAGTGGCGGAACTCCGGGAGACAACGGAGGCTCCAGCCGCCGGGCGCTAGGCCCCGAAGGGGCACATCGCTCTGTCACCGGGCACATCCCTCGATCACCATGTCCCTTCCCCCTCGTCCACGACAACCCCCTGACAGCATCTAGCTCTGCAGCGCCAGCGGCTGTCTATTACAGCCTAAGCAGGCGGCCAGCGGCTGTCTATCACCATCTAAGCAGACAGCCACCGGCGCTGCAGAACTAGCGTCTGTCCAGTGAAACTTCAAACCTGCAGCCCCGGGCTCCATGACAGGACATCGGGCAGGGCAGGGTAGGGCAGGAGACCTGGAAGGTAGCAGAGGCACGGCTGGTCCTGCGGCTCCCAGAACCTTGGCTCCAGCGGTGTCGCTAAGGTCAGGGGGCTGCTGGTTGCCGGGAGCTATACATGCGTGTTACCTAACTGAACCCTCTCTCACCCCTCTCTGCCTGACCCCCCCCTCGTTCTCTCCCTCACCCCCCTCTCTATATGTTTGATACCTCATCCCTCTCTCTCTGCCTTAGCCCCCTCTCTGTCTGTCTGTCTGTCTCTCTCTCTCTCTCTGACTCCCTTCTCTCTACCTTACCCCCTCTGTCTCTGCCTTAGCCCCCTTTCTGTCTCTCTCTCTCTCTCTTTGCCTGACACTCTCTCTACCTTACCCCATATATCTCTCTGCCTTAACCCCATCTCTCACCTCTCTCTCTGCCTGAACCCCTTCATTCTTTGCCTCACCCTCCTCTCTCTCTCTGCCTTAGCCCCCCTCTCTTTCTCTGCCTTACTCCCCTTTTTCTACCTTACCCCCCTCTGTCTCTGCCTGAACCCTCTCTGCCTGACACCCCTCTCACCCATCTCTGACACTTGTTTCTCTCTTTCTCAATGATTCCCTATCATTCTCCTCTCTCCATTGTTCCCCCTATCTCATTCTCCCTCTTTATAGCTATGTATCTATGGTGGGGGTGGTGGGGGGGGGGCACCAGCTTATATCTTGCCTCCGGGCGTCATGGATGAATTTACGCCACTGTTCCCATAGATGTGTAATAGTGGTAAAATCTGGGAAACTGGTATTAACCCTTGGCAATCAGCAGACGTAGATCCTTTGCCTGTGTTTACAATGGCATTTTCGCTTCTCCCCACTCATTAAATAGACATTTAGGGGTATTATTATTAACCAGCAGCTTTCATAAGGGTGCTTTTTTGGATGGGGTATAGCGTGCCAACAGTCAGGATTCTGACAGTCATTAGTCCGATGTCAGTATCATGACTGACAGGACTCAGACAGTGGGGCGAGCGGGACAAAACCCCTAGTGTGCTTGGTGGCTCGTTGCACTTGCCACCTATTGTATTCTCCCTCTATAGGGGGCCCCCACAAGGGAGAATATCCCCTGTCATTCAGGATCCCGACTGTCTGGATTGTAACAGTTAAGATTCCGAGGTCCGTGTGATGACTGTCGGAATCCCAACTGTCGGGAGGTCATCCAGCACCCGCTTTTTCTCAGCATGTGTAAGTCAGCAATACTTATTTTAAGTAAATCAAAACCCCTTAACATAAAATATGTGATGTGTTATTCTAATCTAATCTATTAATGGGCACTTAAAGGAATGACATTCATGGACAAATCATTTGCTCTTCAATAAACAATGGGCCTAATTCAAATCTGATTGTAGGACACATTTTTTTTCTCAAAATGGGCAAAACCATCCTGCGTTATTCTTACACTGCAATTTAGATTTTAGTTTGGACGCACACCACCCAAATCTATTACTCTCTCTACACATGTTACATCTGCCCCACCTGCAGTGGCGTAGCTTGGTTTGGGGCGCCCCCGCCGTTAATGAGGGGGCGCCCCCCGGCCGCCCGTGCCCCCCCCCCCGGCCGCCCGTGCCACCCCCGGCCGCCCGTGCCCCCCCCCGGCCGCCCGTGCCCCCCCCCACATCGCCGCAGGCTTACCTGTCTGCACGTCCCTGCTCCCCTCCTGGCTTCAATTAATTATATGCAGACGGACCATGATAAAATGGCCGCCACCATACCGCAGACAGTTTCAGAGAACTGTCTGCTTTATGGGGCGGCCATTTTATCGTGGTCCGTCTCCATAGAATTGATTGAAGCCAGGAGGGGAGCCGGGATGCGCAGACAGGTAAGCCTGTGGGGATGGGGGGCGGGGGCATTACTATAGCACCGCAGCCCCCCGGCACCCCCACATGCACAGCGCCCCCCTGTGACCGCGGGGGCTGCGGTGCTATAGTTACGCCACTGCCCAACTGCAGTGCACATGGTTTTGTCCATTTTGAGAACACATTTGCCCTGCGATCAAGTCTGAAATAGGTCCAAAGTGGAACACAGTGAATGATTATGTGGTGTATTTGTTTACGATGAAAATGTGTGTACAGTATATTTATTGTATATATACCTGCAACTGGAGACTGTCGGACTGGAGATCTTCCTCTTGAGTTGTCCATGTTGAATTGAAAGGTCTGGTTCTCTGAAGAATCTCCACTGTCCTCAATCCCATCTACCACTCTATAGACAAAGCATACAGTATGTACTTAAATATATTCTTCATTTTTATAGTGCTATAATATTGTACAGTGCCAAACAACCAGATAGCGCTGCTCGTTTGCATGAGTTACTGCCCCAATGGAGTTTATAATTTAATTTCTCTGTCACAGTCACACTTTAGAGAAAAAATAAAGACAAAACCAATTAGCATACCAGAATGTTATGTTGACTCAGAAGCATGCTTTAATTTTGTAATAAATCCTCTTCCACCCTCCTAACACAAGCATGGCTAACGCATACAAATATGATAAAATGTTATTAAAAATGGCTAGGATAGATGTATCAAACCTTCGAGACAGAAACAATGGAGAGAGACAAAGTACAAACAATAAGCTCCTGTAATTTTATATTCTGTTTGAAGAGTTACAGGAGCTGATTGGCTAATGCTTGATCTCTTTCCACTTTATCTCTCCAGACTTTGCTTTACCTCTATAAAATACCTATTTTTAAAACCTGCTAGATTACAACGTTTTATGTAGCACGGGTTTGCTATACAAATGTCAAACACATGTGGAAAAAAGAAAAAAAAATACTAACATCTTTAAAAGGGATGTAGTTATTAAGCCGACAGTCGGGATCCCGGCAGTCAAGCTGCTGACACCAAGATCCCGACTGCCGACATTACCACTAACTGGAACCCCAGAGCACAAAGTCTATTCTCCCTCGTGAGGTTCCATGACCCCAATAGAGGGGGAATAGAACTGTGCCCACAGCGTGTCAAGCTCAGCGAGCCAGCAAGGTGGCTTGTTGTGCTCCCCCCACTTCGGGATTCTGACTGATGGGAAACATACTGAATCCCTTCAAATACCTCTAGAGCAGCCGGTAGCTTCTACATTACCTGGGGAGCAGGGGGCACTTTTACACCGTTTTCTGCTAAAAATGGCAGTGCAAACACCATAGTTCCAGTTTAAGTAAAGTGGAAATAAAAGCAGTGTTTTGAGCCATTCCTACTGTTAGAGCCAATACTACTTTTTTATCACAGGTATTGGAAAAACATGCAACTACAAAATATGACTTAGTTTCTCTCAGAACTGTTGCTCTAAGGGCGATTTACAAATATTATAAACTCTGTGGGCCCACAATGCAAATTATATTTATTGATTTCAATAATCAGCTTTTGGTTGAACGGAAAGAACTGTACACAAAGGCTAGCACATGGATTAGTTAACTAAAGTATTGGCCAATTCCGAGTGTTGATGACTAGATGGAATGGATGCCGGATGGCCTCCCAACAGCCGGGATTCCGACGGTCAGTAGGCCGATGTTGGAATCCCAAATTTTAAAAGTCCTCCAGTCGGGATCCCGACTTACAGGGGATATTCTCCCTCGTGGGGGTCTGCTCGCCCCCCTGTCGGAGTCCCAGCAGTCTGGATTCTGACGTCAGTCTAATGACCATTTGAATCCCACCTGTCGCCAACTAGGAACTAGGTGAACTTTTGAGCCTCATTATTTTGTTTCATATGCAAAGTTTGATTTAATTTGTGTAACAAGATATCTGGATTAAATTCATTGGAGTGCAGTCATTATTTTGTTTGTAGCTATAAAGGTTTTTTTTTTAAATACATATATATATATATTCTTCCATTAAAACTGCTCTGTATCACAAACAAGTAGAGAGAAACACTTTGTTACAAGCAGGCAGCCACCATCCCCCTGCCCTCATAAAGGGATTACCCTATTCTCAGTTTTTGAGAATTTGGCGGATTTGCACTGACCCCAAATTAGCAGAGGTAGTAATGGATTCCCTGATGTTAAAATTCTTGCAAAGAGGCTACAGTAAAGAAAGTCTCTTACAGGCTCGAGATAAAATACATTGCTTGTCCCTTACAAGTACAAGCACTAACTGTGGTTCTAATAAACAAGAAAATAAAATCATTTTTCCCATAAATTTTACTACTAATGCGGATGAATTGGTCAAAAAAGCTAAATCTATCTGGCCTATGGTCAGTGGTGATTCATCTCTAAAAATCTTCAAAGATAAAAGAATCATGCCTACATACCGCAGGGGTAAAAATCTAAAGCAATGGTTGGTACACAACGATATCTCGAATTTTAAAACCACTAAAACTCCTGCCCACTTCCTCTCCCGCAAGCCAGGCAACTATCGTTGTCTGGGCTGTATCACCTGCCATGCGTTGGAGGTAGGAGATACGTTTACTCATCCCCACTCTGGCAAAAAATATATGATCCGGTACCCCATGACCTGTACCAGCTCTTTTGTTGTATATTATTTAAAATGCCCCTGTGGCAAACTTTATGTGGGGAAAACTATCCGCCCCTTTAAAGAAAGATTTGCCCTCCACAGATCCAACATTAGAAAAGCCTTGGAAGGCTCTTCTAGTGACCAACCTGTGGCCAGGCACTGCAGGGAGTTCAACCACTCTATTGCTTCCCTGAGATGTAAAATCATAGATTGGATACCCCCCTCCACACGGGGAGGTGATCGCAATAAAATTTTGTTACAACGAGAAGCACAGTGGATTGATAGGCTCCAAACTGTCTACCCGGGGGGAATGAATGAGCTCTTGTCTCTCAGATGCTTTTTGTAATGATACGAGCCGTCTAACATATGTATTTTAATCTTTTGCTGTTTTTGTATATATGCCGCTTTACTGCAAACCAGCTGCTAGATTAATTAATTGAAACAAATTTTTTTTGCTGATTTAATATAGCTGTCTCATGTAATAACTTCTTATGTATATATCCGTTCATTTCATTAGGTGGTTTCTATAGCAACTGTTTTAGGCGTCGTCACGCCCCCGGGGCAGTCTGCTGACTGACAGTAGCGTGCAGCACTGTTATGACGTCAGCGGGACAACCGCCGTGAGCGGCGTGGACGCACATGGGAGGTGACTGGGTGTCGGGTAAGCTATAAAATGTCTTATTTCTTTTGTATACACTGTATGTCCTGACGAAAGAGGCAATAAATCGCCTCAGAAACGTTGACCACATCTGCAATGGTGTAGTGTCGTTATTTACTGGTTGTTAACCTCCTGAGTGCCGGCCTGGTCATTTGCTATGACCCATTGACTGTATCTATTCACCTGAGGCAAGGACACCGGGAGTTGCTGTCTGCTAATCTAGAGTGCCGGACACACAGCACAAATATATATATATATATATATATATATATATATATACCAATTTTTTTCTCGGGTAGAAACCAGGCCACAGACTATATTTGCAATAGACATATTTTGCACATTTAAGGTACAATTTATGTATTTTTTAAAATAAAGCTACATTATAAAATAGCCTTGATGTTTCCATGTTGTAATGATTTATTATAAGTATATAAATAAGACTACACCAAGAAACATTTTAATAACTAAAATACGCATGCTGCCGATTCAATGGTCACCAATCTTCAAATGATTTATCTCCTCTTTGGTAACAAGTCAGAACTGACTTTTATTTCAACAGGAGCGCCAAAAAGGGGGCAGGTGCTGACACCATGTGACTTCAGTCGCCCACCCCGAGCAGGGAATGCCCCGCCTGTATTCCCAGGGGAACGCCCAGCATTTTCATGGCGATGCGCATAAAACACTGCCGCTCCCCTGATTCCATCCCTTGCCCGCACCCCTCCTTCCTCTACCCATGTGACACCTGAGCGAGTGTGATACTTACCAAAAGCATTCGCAGAGTGGGCCTGCACATGAGCAAATACACGCATGCGCAGACCCCCCACAATCGCAACAAGGCCGAATCAGGGTGGGGCAAAATATTGAGTTAGGAGAGGAAGCTGATCTACTACAAGATCATCCTCTGGGCCTGGGAGAGGGGCACACAACCCTAAACCTCAAATACTGAAAGAGGGACCCAAGGGTGCTGATGATCCTAGCCCACAGCTGTGATTGAGAAGCAGGCAGAAGCCACAATTCCTGGCAGCACTAGTAACATAGCAACACAATAATTAAGGTTGAAAAAAGACATTAGTCCATCGAGTTCAACCTACCTAACCTGTAACTACTGACTTGAGTAAGTCATATCTATAGGATTCCCTTAGTGGCCAAAAATGCATCCAGTTTTGATGTAAATTCATTAACAGTAGTTGCTGTAACCACCAGCAAGGAATTCCAGAATTTTGCTGCTCTAATAGTGAAGAATCCTCTTCCTTAATCAGTACGGAATTTCTTTTCCTCGAGCCTCAGTACATGCCCGCGTGTCCTAAGTATAGGCCTGTTAGTGAACAAATCATCTCCCAGTTCCATATACTGTAGGTGCCAGACGCGGTCAAAACTCCGACAGACAGTGCCTGACGGCCACCTGCTATTCTCCCTCGTGGGGGTCCACGACCCCCATAAAGGGAGAATAGAATAGGTGGCCAGAGTAGCGAGCCACCGTGCCTGCAGCGTGGCGAGCGCAGCTAACCCACAAGGGGCTTTGTTGCCCTCACCATGCTGTCTGAGTCCGGGCAGTTGGGATCCCGATGTCGGGCTAATGACTGTTGGGATCCCGAGTGTCGGTACCCTATACCACACCCGTTCCATATGATTCCCAATCTTTTATTTGAAAATACTAATCATATCACCCTCTCAACCTCCGTTTCTCCAGTGAAATCATATTCAGCCTGGTTAACCTATCTTTGTATTCTAGTGTATTGAGACCTTTTACTGGCTTAGTCGCCCTTCTCTGTACCTGTTCCAATTAATTTATGTCCTTTTTAAGGTGCCGTGCCCAGAACTGAACACAATATTCCAATGTGGTCTCACCAATGCCTTGTAAAGAGGCACTATCGCATCCCTTGAATCCATTCCCCTTTTAATGCATGCCATGACCGGTTTACTTTTGCTGCACTTGAGCAGGATGCACTATTACCCAATTTTTCATCTAAGATGTTCCCCAAGTCCTTCTCTGCAGCAGAATTCCCTATAAAAAGTGCATTTAGCCTATACGTAGCTTGTTAATGTAATTTTTGTTCCCATAATGATTTTTTTACATTTTTCAATGTTAAACCGCATTTTCCATCTTTCCGCCCACCTTTCCAGTTTAAGTCACTTTGTAGTGTATCCACATCACCTCCTGAGTTAATTTCCTTGCTCAATTTCGTGTCGTCCGCAAATATTGCAATCTTATACACTGTGTCACCACCTAATGAATATATTAACAAGGTGGGTCCTTATATTGAACTTTGTGGGACTCCACTTTGGAGCTTACCCCAACTGGAATGTATACCATTTATCATCATTCTCTGTCCCTGATTGTGCAACCAGCTTTTAATCCAATTATACATTTTAACTCCTAACTCTAAATTACTTTTAGTTTTATTAATAACCTATTATGAGGCACTGTGTCAAAAGCTTTAGTAAAACGAAGAAGTATTACATCAACAGATTTCCCTAAATCCACCCCCTACTAACTTCCTCATAGAAGCTAATTTAAAAATGAGCCTTACTTAGCGCCTTCTCCTGTTCTAAGAAATGTTGGATACTATCTTTTATTATTCCTTCTAATATTTTCCCCACAATGAATGTAAAGCTGACCAGTCTATAATTTTTAGGGTTAGTTTTGCTACCTTTCTTCCATATTAGTACTACGTTAGCTATGCACCAGTCCCTTGGTACCGTCCCGAGTTTATTGAATCTTTAAATATCAGATGTATTGGTAGTGCTATGACAGAACTCAATTATTTTAGTTTCCTAGGGTGTATTTCATACAGGTCAGGACATTTGTTTCTATTTAGGTTCTGTAATCTATTTTTGACTATTTCCTCACTCAAACAAACAGTTTGGGAACAATCAAGAGCCGAGCATTTAATCTGTGGGAGATCCTCTGTAATGGACCCCTCTGTCAGTGCTACTTCCCACCTTACCTCCCTAAGCCTGCACTGCAGGCTCCTAAGTATGCTCGGCCTCTAAGCAAAGATGAGCCATGTCAGTCTGCCTGATCCATTAGCTGAACTTTGTTTCCTGGCCTCCTTTGTCAGTTCAAATATCAGCGACATATTGCAGTCTGACTCACAGCACACCCCAACTGCTGCCTGACATGCTGAGCTGGCTAGCATGACAGCATGAGACAAACGGCACCAGGAGCACGGCACAATTTGAACAGACACATTTGCATATTTTGAAGTTTATACATTTATACTTTTATGCAATTATCACTGATTAATGGACATAAAATTGTGGACAAATTCAAACATATCAATAAAATATGGAAATTTCTTGAGAACAAAACGGAAACACAAAACTCACCGAGGGCTGAGGTCCGGTGGTCCATATGTGTTGAGAGATGGAATGAGAAGCTTGGCCGGCTTTCGTGAGCCAACAAGACCTGCATCAGACACGTTTTCTGTATTGCGACAGTGAGGTGAAGGGCTTCGGCAATGACTGTTACGGATTGGAGAGCGGCAGTTACGACGGAAGGCAGAGAATTGTCTCAGATCATCTCCAAGTAGGCTGCTCAAGGAGCCCCGGCGCACTGGGCTATTAAGGTTTGGCAGCATGAGTTTCCTACGTGTCATGGTAGCAGGGGAGTGATGGAAAAAGTCATCTGACTCATCGTTGTCTTCTAGTATTGACGCCAACTTTTTATCAGGTGTGGTACCAGATTCTGGTCGAGGCTGGAAAATGAATCAACAAATCATTTAGATGATGAAATTCTTTAAATCTGAAGCTGATCCCACAACTGTCCATTTAGTGGCCCATTTTGGCTGATGTAGACCAAATTTACTTAAATAGTAGCAAATCTGTGGGCTCCTTAATAATATTTGTTTCAAAATTATTTTGAGAATGATACATTTAAAATTTTGATTTGCTTGTAAAGTCAGACTGTGGAAAACTAAATATATCATCACAGCACAACACTAGAGGAAATGAGGGTCAACAAAGAGACAAAATGCATCACCTGTGATAGTCGTGGAGATCGAGAAAACCTATAGCAGCCCTAGAAGTTACAAAAACAAGTTACAAATGTATAATATACCAAACCTATTCATAATAATATTAATGAATGTAAAAATAACATAAGGGGGTTATTCTAGTTCATTTTTTCTGACAAAATCCTTCTTAGATGGACAAAACCACGTGCACTGCGGGTGGGGCAGATGTAACTTGTGCAGAGAGAATTAGATTTGGGTGGGGTTTTTCTTCAAAGTGAGATCTATATTGCAGTGTAAAATAAAGCAGTCAGTATTTTCCCTGCACATAAACAAAATAACTCACCCAAATCTAATTCTATCTGCACATGTTACATCTGCCCCCCTGCAGTGCACATGGTTTTGTCTATCTAAGAAGGATTTTGTCAGAAAGAATGAACTAGAATAAACCCCATAGTATCAGATTATAGTGTTAACAGTATAAGTTTTACTGATCATTAAACGGACCGGACGGGGTTTTGGGCAGCAGCGAGCACCAAAGTAGAACTTCTGTCCTGTATACCAGCCGCGATCCGGAACATACTGTACCCTTGAAAACGGGTGATATGTTTTTATCTTCCTTTACATTGTGAGTGCAAGAATAAAATGGTACTTGTTTCCTAGCATGGTGCCAGCGATTTTTATCTTAAGCATCGGGACCAAAAAAATTGCGTTGATCGCATCGCATACAACCAAATCGCATGCGATGCGATCGACGCGATTTTTACATTGGAATCAATGTAAAATGGTCCCTGAGACCATTTTACCATTAGGCCCAATGTTAAAAGCCCCCGAAACCCCAATTTTAATTGCATACCCCCCCTCATGGGTGAAATGGTCCCCCATTGTTAACGCCACCCCACGATGAATGTCAACCCGAAGCGTGGCGAGCGCAGCGAGCCCGCGAGGGGCGGCGGTACGCGTCCTCCGACCTTTTCATACCCCCACTATCCACGTCGGCGTGGAGTCGATTTTATATAGTGTGGCGAGCGCAGCGAGCCACCGAAGCGTGGCGTGCGTAAAGAGGGGATGCGCATTACTTCACAGGTATTACGCGTCCACTCACCACGCTTCGGGCTCAGTGGCTCGCTGCGCTCGCCACACTATATAAAATCAACTCTAGCCGACATGGATAGTGGGGGTATGAAAAGGTCGGAGGACGCGTACCGCTGTCCTTCGCGGGCTTGCTGCGCTCACCACGCTTCGGGTTGGCGTCAATAGTGGAGTGGCGTTAACAATGGTCAGGCATACAATGTAAAATCGCATCGCATGCCATTATAATGATATGCGATGGACGCGATCAACGCGATTTTCTCTTTGCCGGCAATAAAGGCTGGTAATTGACAGAAAATCGCGTCCATTGCGTTGATCGCATACCTTAAGTAACTTAACTTAAGGTATGCAATTAACCCCGACGGGCGCCGTGCTAGGAAACAAGTACCAATAAAATTGCTATATTTTTTTTTACCTACAATATTGCACCATCTAGTTTTTTCAAAAGTCCCTGCAGGTCTAATAGGCCAGGAAAAAGACTAAGACTTGATTGATATGCGCATTTATGACCTTCTACATGTGAGTGGCCTGTGACAATTAAAACAGCTTCAAGTGTCATACAATATTGCACTATGGTCCTGTCTTTTCTTTTGAGTTTTTCAGATTAATATCTGGTTTGTCTGGATACCAATTTATATTTGAATTGTGTAAGTTCAACGCATTTCGCCAGTGGGTGCACCATTACTGTTTTTCGTTTGTCTGTATTTTAAAGCTTTTGGTGGTGGAAGCTTTTTTTGGTGTCATCCTGGGCAGAAAGTATAAGAAACACATTTATCTATAGTATAAGTTTTATGTTATATTTAACTTTTTGGAACAGTGCAAAAAAGCTTTAGAATGCAGGTGTTATGTTACAATATCTTACATCCGTCTCGCTGCCTTCACGCAAGTTAAACGTCAAGTCATGGTGGATGTCTGCCATAAATTTGCTGGAATATTCCGGGTATAGTTCCAGCACCTCGAGTAGTCCACGTAGAGTGACATACTGAAGATCACAGTATGTCAAAGCTTTCACATCAGAGTTTGTCTTTATCACCTGTTCTTTGCTGGAGATATCCGCACCAATTAGATCACCCTTTCCTGCAGGGGACACATGGAAATGAGGAATAAATGTGGCACCATTATTAGTATACTGCCTCACAGCACTGTAGGTTCCATTCCAACCAAGGTCATGTGTATGCAAAGTTTATATTATTTTCTGCATTCTTAGGTATCTAGTTTCAGATAATATTGGTCACATCACTCAGAAAGCACTTTGTCCCACCCCTTTCTGATTCCACTAGTTCTCAATATATTGAAAGGCTGAATTGTATTGGTAGAGGGAGCTCGTTTTGCCTATGCAATGGCCCTTCACAGTGACTGCACCCTTCATGCCAGGAACTTCTGCTCTCAGTGAGTCCCACAGACAACCTGCCAAGCTGTCCTCTGTTTCTGGTGGCTCTTTTTTTGAAGCATGATGTCATGTTCTCACCACTGCTGCAGTAAAGAGAAGCCACAAAGAGGAGCTGGGACTGTGCGCATAAAGCAAAAAAGAAAGTGAGAAGGGGATAAAGGGACACAGGAGCAGGAAGTACAGAAACGAGAGTGAGTGGATGGAGGAACAGAGGGGGGAGGGGATTTGTGAACTGCTAGAGGAACACATGTGGACGTGAACTGCTTGAGGAACAGAAGAGGTATGAACTCTCCTAGAGGGACACAGGTGAGCTAAAGGCGGGAAACGAGTGGTGAGTTGGTTGAGGGACACAGGGAAGGGGAGCTACTGAAGGTACATAGGGATATGGAGCTGCTGGATTGATGCAGCAGGGGTGAGTTGTCATAGTGGGGTTGATCTGCAGTAAGATACATGGGCAGTGTTGGAGACACACAGGGAGGATGGTAGCAATGGCGAGACTCCTAAATGGTGCAGAAGAGATTCTGGTGGGATGAATTCCACTAGCTCTCCATGATCACTTTAAGCCCTAGTTATATGGTTTTATGTTAGTGCTTATAGTTGTGATAGTGTTTACAAATAACAAACATTGGGGCAAATGTATTAAGCTTTAACAAGAGATAAATGCAAGGGTGATAAGGAGAGATTGACATCCAGCCAATCACCTGCTAACCTGCCATGTTACAGCCTGTGTTTGAAAAAAGTCAGTAAGGAACTGATTGGCTGGATGTTTATCTCTCTTTATCACACTTGTATTTATCTCTTGTTAAGGCTTAATACATCTGCTCTGTGTCTATTAGCTATAATGATCTTCTAACTGTGAGTACTCACCAAGAATGGCCAGCACCATATCATCCTTCAAAACTTCCAGAGAACCTGAACATACAAAGTAGTTGGCCTGCAGAGCATCTCCCTGCCGTAATAGGTATTCTCCAGGGGCACAAAAAGAAGTCTTGATGTGCAGAGAGAGGGCCCGTAGGCATCCACGGCTCGCAGGTTCAAAAACTGGAAGCTGAAGAATGTCTTTGTTGAGATGCATCGCTATATCGGCACGTAACTCATCTGGAAAATCTTTAAGCAGCTGAGAGAAGAAACAAAAGCACATTATTTATGGTATGGAGACTTCAGCTGTTCTATAGCATCAATGTTAGAGAGTGATATGAATAAAAAGCGGTACTTATATGTTAGTTGGGCACCCAGTATGCTCATACCCCCACTATCCATGTCGGCATGGAGTTAATTTGATATAGTGTGGCGAGCGCAGCGTGCCACCGAGCCTGAAGCGTGGCGAGCGTAGCGAGGGGATGCAGAAAACTAAGCAAATAGATTGGTGGGCGCCCAACTAACATATAAGTAATTAAAAAGAAGATACACCTTTCTATCACCGTATAACCCTTTGCCCACAGTTGTCCCTACATGGACAGGACTGGCTGCTTGACTGATCGTTAACCAACGAGCAGTATTTCCACTGCTGTGGTACACTTATTTATTACTGTTATTTATGTAACGCACACATATTCCGTAGCACTTTATAGAACAAGCTAATTTTGATTGTTTGTGTCTTTTGGACCTTAGGAAAATACTTGGAGTTCTCGATCAAATAGAACCGCTGAATGATAATAAACCCTTAGGGTTATGGGATGATTATAATGCAGATCTGGCTTTATATGTAAGATGTTTCCAGCATTACAGGGGGTAGCATGTTCAAGGAATCAACAGTAGTATGGACCTTATTCTGATTCGTTTGCACGGCCATGTGCATTCGCACGGCCATGTGCATTCACACGGGGCCGATGTTTAAGCTTTGTGCGGCCACGGCGAACTCCCATCCTTGCCAATGGAGGGCGGGGATTCTCATGCTAATTTCACCGAAAATTATATTCATTCAAGCGAGCAGTGAATGCCGGGCAGTTCTCCGTTTCATAGACGCTGCAATTCGCTGGTGTATTTCAATGGAATTTTGACTCTAATTCGCAGAGAGTGTATTCAATGCTAGAATGGAGAACTGCTTTCACAGTCATTTTCGCAGAGTTTCATCATTTTGCATTTGACATCTTTTTTAGGTGAACTGGAATGTGTACTTTTAAAATAAATGTTTTTGATGTAAAAAAAATCAGTTTTATTTTTATTTGAAGGATCTTGCTTATTTTTTCGCATTACAAACACCACTTTAATGTATTTAGAATTTTTTTTCTCAGCGAACTGACAGCCAGCTGAGCAGTGCTGGGGGGGAGGGGGGAGGGGGATGATTCGGGGGATGTCAGCTGACGGGGGACTAGTAGGCAGCTCTCTGCCAGGGGGTTATTATGCTCACTGCCAGGGGAGCAGGAGCCAGAGTTCTGCGGGAAGGGGAGAGAGCCGGGACACTGCCTGTCTGATCAGTAGGGAGAGACGGGTCCAGCAGCAGCAGACCTCCAGCTCCGGCAGCCCCAGCGTGGTGATAGCAGATGTCAGCACTGGGGCTGCAGGAGCCGGAGGTTTGCTACTGCTGCTGGACCCATCCCCGTCCTCTGCATCCTCAGGCTGTGTGGGGGCTCCCAGCGGCATCAGCGTGCTCCCCCGCCAGGACTCCACTCCATCCCCAGCCCCTGAGGCCCCTAGTGTGGGCTAGCGACAAATTGCGGGATACAGTGAATCACGGCGAACACGCGACGAATCCAAACCAGGAATCGCTGCCATGCTCGCCGGAGCATTGAATACCCCCCACCATGTCAAAAACATTATTATAGAATTAGCATATGTGGGAGCTATTCATACACGTATCAAAAGTGACCGCTGATTGCCATTACATTATGGGCCTGATTCACAATGACTCGCAATTGTGTGAGTTCGGCCCCTTCCCAATGTTTTGAGGACTGCACATGCGCATGCGCTATTATGCGCATGTGCAGCCCCCCTTTGAGAATGGCTTTGTCGACTTGCATAGTTGCTGCCTTGCATAGTTGCTGAGCTATTCGCAATCATTGGGTCACGCCGGAGCCAACCGGGGGGGGGGGGGGGGGGTGGCATGGGGACGCCCAGTGTTTCCTGGGTGTGCCCGCAAAAACAGTAGGTGCACCCAGGTGATTGCCCAGGCATGCCCATGCAAGAGCAAGCGGGCCAATGCCTTTCAGGGGCGGGTGGCTGATCTCACATGACGCCAGTGCGCGCCCCATTCTCGGAGTCGCATGCCGCAAATATAGGTCAGTTAAGGCTGACTTATTTTTGCAAACAGGGGAAAAATCATTCAAAAGGTTGGTGAATAATAATAATGTACTCTGGCCAAACTGAAAAAGGTCCCCTCCAACCCTCGTCCTGCTTCCCTACTGTAGCTACAATATGTTAGCATAGCTACGGATGCATACCATGCTTTGGTGCTCATGAATACAAAAACAAAAAACTACTGAGAAGGGTGTTGGTGAAGGTGGAGGACAAACTACATTTACATCAAACTACATGTCTCATTGTGAGATCAAAAATATTGACTTTCAGAATTGCTTCATGTGGGCAGCTTTATGCTTTTCAATCTAACTGTTGAAAATCATGGCCTGTGTATAACTAACCTTTAAAGTTCATATTATAGGTTAGTTATATACATGGGCAGTATGGATGGTGTAATGGTTAGCATTACTGCCTCACAGCACTGAGATACGGAGTGAGATTTAATAGGATGAGAGATTCAGAAAGTGAGAGATTTGGTAAGAAATCTCCAGTTTTTTTAAAGCGGCAATCATTTACACTGCAAAACCAGTTTTATTTTGCAGTGTAAATGATTGCTGCTTTAAAAAAACTGGAGATTTCTCACAAAATCTCTCACTTTCTGAATCTCTCATCCTATTAAATCTTACCCCATGGGTTTAATTCCCACCATGGCAGTTTGTATATTCTCCCTGTGCTTGCGTGGGTTTCCACCAGGTACTCCGGTTTCCTCTCACAATCCAAAATTATACTGGTAGGTTATTTGTCCCCCGACAAAAATTAACCCTAGAATGTCTGTGTGTGCGTGTACATGTGGAAGTGAATATAGATTGTAAGCTCCACTGGGGCAGAGACTGATGTGAATGTTCAACTATATCTCTGTAAGGCGCTACAGAATAAGTGTGTGCTATATTAATAACTGTTAAAAAATAACTGTTAATAAATATTGGGAAGTTTAAATATGTTATAAAAATGTTTGTCTGAAGTACAGTAATGCTGCATATTCAGTTTAAGTATCAAGAACATGTTTAGCTACATTTTTGTCTGTTAAATATTAGTTACCTCATTGGCATCAATGCCATTATTGACAGACCAGGTTGTCTGGAAGTACTCTAGCATACGTTGTTTAAGCTGCTGAGGCAGACGGTGAACACGAATAAAATCCTTGAGGTCCTTCATACGTGTATGGTACAGGGAGCGACGGGAGTACATACGTTGGATGATGGCGGTCACATTACCAAAAACGACGGCATGCATCAGGGCTGCAAGAGTGAGATAACATAATGACAGTCACACAGGTAATTAATATGTGTTATAATAACCCATAACCACCAAATAGTAGTTTCAGTAGTTTTATTCTAGTGTAATTTTGTTAAAATGCTTTTCCTTGTGTAATCCTGTATTTGGCTGGAAGATTTGCACTAATTTAGAGCAACAACTATCTTTCATTGTATAACATGCATATAACATAGACCAGCCAACGACAACTGATTGCTGTTCAGAGCCAATGTTGAAACAAAATGCAGTGTTAATAAATGATCCTGACAGGAACACTGGAGATTACGAACATTTATGTTAAGGTAGTGGAAGCCTGTATAAGCCTAAAACCACGTAAGTGGCTGTTCTTGGAACCGATAGGTGGTTTCATAGTTTCTAAAGTTACAAATATTTAATTGACAGTTTTTGTGGGGGTTTCAGGGGCGGATTTAATAAGCTCGTGTAGTAATAAAGTGTCTGGTTTTTATCACCGACCAATCAGTTCCTAACTGTGAAGTTACAGGCTTTTTTTGAAAAATGACTGATTGGCCGGTGATAAAAACCAGACACATTATCATTTCACCAAGCTTAATAAACCTACCCCTCAGGAATTGATTGAAGGAAAAAAAAAGGCTCATTTACAGAACTTCCTCTTTTGTTAAATTTTTTTTCTGTGGCGCACCACACCCCCTGCTGGTAGGTTGAAGGCCGTATGGAGGGGTATGCAATCTATGCCATAACTAAGGTGCAGGGCCCTTAGGGCAGCACTACTGTGTCCCACAGCTGCTGAATCTGGCTAGTGGGGTATCGGGAATGGCACACTGTGGCACTGCAGTTCAGAGCATCTTTTCAATGCTCTGGAAGCATACCCAGCAGTGTGTAGATCCATGTCACATGTTTAGGGGCAGGTCTAATACTGACCAGTAAGCTCTACTCCACTAATTGATGTCAATTTTTTCAATTGAATGAATCTCAGAATACCATTAGGTCTCATGAACTTGTTTTTTTTCCCCCTTAGTGAAAGTCCTTTCTCAACCTAGGCTTTTCCAGCCATGACGACAAGCATGGATAAATGTTAATCTTCAACTAAATTATTAATTGAATGTCCATGCAGAGATGACTTTTAACATATCCTGGACTGGAACATCCATCCTGACCAGATGCACATCCCCCACATACCTCCTATCAGCATCGTGCAAATTGAGAAGATCTTCTCAGCATCGGTATTGGCACACACATTGCCGAATCCCACACTGGTAAGGCTGCTAAGGGTAAAGTAGAGGGATGCAATATAAGCACTACGAACAGAGGGTCCACCAACTGAATTATTAATGTACGGCACTTCAAGACGTTTTCCAAGCTCATGGAGCCAACCTATAAGAAAATATTAACAGTTAAAATTGTGCGTATGTTTTTCTACAGTAATTAAACTTTTTGAAAAATACAAATATCCAGTAAACATTAAAACCTGTGTTTCTGATTAAACAACTAGTACATTCCTGATATTTCCTCAGTTATGCTCAAGATTTATGAATATTGGCAAGCTTTTGTCATTGTGAATGTAGACAAAAGTGATTGGACACTGACAGCAAATAGATCAACAAGATTTTATGGCTGTCAGTACTTTGTACGTCCACCACGTGCAGTGAATAGTACTGCAGATACCCTTCTTGGCAAACTGTCTACAAGTTCCTGGACAGCAGCAGGAGGTATGTTTTGCCATTCTGCCTTAAGTTGTTAATGGTGTTAAAATCAGGCTCTTAGTTGGCCAATCATTTCAGGTTGCAAAATTTTTTTGTATACAAGTCCAGCCTCGTCCTGAAAACATGACAGTTTTCCTGACAATCACCAAACCAAAACATATCCATCTGATCTGAAAAGTGTACAACGTGATTCATCACTCCATAACACTCACTGCAATTATGCCACTGTACAGTTTCCCTTCTAGTGCATTTACAGTGTTACTGTATCAATTTTTGGTCTGAACCTTCTATCGAAAGAAGTCACTAATTACTATGATGACCACTGAGTGAAAAATGTCTAAAACCTTAGGTATAAAGTGGAGAGAGACAAAGGGCCTTGTTTTAGTTCACTCTTTCTGACAAAATCCTTACATGGACAAAACCATGTGCACTGCAGGTGGGGCAGATGTTACCTGTGCAGGGAGAGTTAGATTTGGGTGGGGTTTTACTTCAAAGTGAGATCTATATTGCAGTGTAAAATTAAAGCAGCCAGTATTTACCCTGCACAGAAACAAAATAACTCACCCAAATCTAATTCTCTCTGCCCATTTTACATCTGCCCCCCTGCAGTGCACATGGTTTTGTCCATCTAAGAAGGATTTTGTCAGAAAGAATGAACTAGAATAAGGCCCAAAGTCCCAATCAATCAGCTACTAATAGCCTGGACTATATGAAACTCTTTTTATAATTCTTTACCAAGAAAGTGGTTGGGTAGCTAACAATGGGATCTGGGCTTTAGATTGACAGCCACTATTGGTCGACGTCCATTAGGTTGACATGGGCATTAGAGGTCAACATGATAATGATCTTCCATGTACTGATTTTTATATAAAAATGGTCCTTTACATTGTACTTTCATTGCAAATTCTAGCTTTTCTTACCAATGTCCCAGGTGACCGGGTCGTTGCTCTCCATCTCTTTACGTCCAATTACATACCAAACACAGGCCATCCAGTGAGCCAGGAGGGCAAACATGGACATAAGTAGGGTTAGCACCATTGCACTGTACTGAGAATACCGATCCAGCTTTTGCAACAACCTCAGGAGCCTCAACAACCGAACGGTCTTCAGCAGATGGACCAGAGAGGTCTTCCAAGTTCATGATTATTGAGAGAAAGAGACAGTGTCAATGCATAGTTTGCATACACACTATTTATTATTATTTTTTTGTATTGTCTATCATTTGCATTACTCTCTGTAACACTTTACTTTCTCTTAGACCAGGCTTGGCCAACCTGTTGTTCTCCAGCTGTTGTGAAACTGCAACTCCCTGCATGCACTGCAACAATTTTGCTATTATGTGTAGTTTCATAGCATCTGGAGAGCCACAGGTTGGCTCAGACAATAATCTTCTTCTAAGCACATGTATATAGTCTACATAGTGTTCATGCATGCACTATGGTGAATTACTGTTTTCATAATAGATTTCTGCTTTCTGCTTACAAGCATGTCCTCTTGTAATTATACTACAATTGTAGTCCTGGTTTTAAACGAACATTGCATTTCTCACAGAACAGCTCGTATTACGGAAACAACAATAGATTGTCATATTAGCCTCTTACCACTGTGACATTAAATGCATAGAGCAGATCAAAAGGCAAAGCAGCAATGAGGTCCACGAAGAACCAGGTGGCGAGGTAGTGGAGGCAGATAGAGCGGGGGTCATACACCACTTGTCCAGAGTGACTGACGTAGGTTGTACGAAAATTCAAAATTATATCTGCAAGAGTAGAACAAAAGGTTTGCTGTACTTTTTTCAACCCTGACCCCTAACAGGTTCAAACTATATTGTGTTTGGGGCCAGGAATCAGTCAATATATTATCATATGTATTTTGATATATGTTTTATATACTGTAATGCAGAGGTTCCCAAACTTTGTTTAATCACGGCACCCTATAGTATCAGAATTGTATCCCTGGCACCCGTAGGCCAAAAGTTTCTTATTGAGATATTAAGAAAAAAATCTAAATGAAATAAATTATGTTTAAATGCCATCTTTAGTTTTAATTATGTAGTGAGGGACAAGATTAGCTTCTGAGTATACACATATTTTATGACTGGCAGCCACAAGTATTGGTTTTGCCTATTACATTGACCAGAATTAATTTAAAATGGTCTTTGATCACCAACCCGAGGAACACCTGAAAGGGTTCCAAGGCACCCCAGGGTGCCACAGCACACAGTTTGGGAACCACTGCTGCAATGTTTTAATCTGGGGAGATTTCTCAATGAGACCTCCTCTACATTTTTTCTTTACTGGTGATGTCCTATTCTATCTCAAGTCACTCATCTTGTCTGGCTCTTGTAATTTTGTAAAACTCTGTATGCATGAATTGCACATATATAAAGGCCATCTGTATATAAAGCCACACACACTTTTCCTGTTGTCGGTAAAAATCGAGCATGTTATATGTTCTATAGTGCCCATCATACTCAGGAGCCTCCCTTACTTGGTGTAGCTGACAAAGCTGGCCGATACCTAGCTTTTTGTTTCAGTGAGCCAGATTCTCTAAACTTCAAAAGTGATAAAATGGAGAGTGATAAACAGCCAGCCAATCAGCTCCTACCTACCATGTCACAGACTGTGTTTGAAAAATGTCAGACAGGAGCTGATTGGCTAGCTGTTTATCACTCTCCATTTTATCACTTTTGAAGCTTATAGAATCTGGCCCAGTATCTGCTATCCCTTGGTTATAGTACTTATAACTGGACCTTGGGTGGAAAGTAATAAACCGGAAATGCTGTTTTTTGGGGGGGTTTTAACAGTATTTCCAGATGAACTAACGCCCTGATGCCGGAGCTACAATGTGGAGGGTACTGCCAGCTATTCCTGCATTACCCTATAGAAGCCTATGGGCTTCTCTCTGTTTGGATTCCTCCTAGCATGCGCTGTGGTTAGCAGCCTCACTCTGCACATGTACAGTGGGACTCTCGGGTTACAAACAAGTGGCTGAGACATCTATTTAAGCTAAGATATCACCAACAATATTACCAGATATTAATCAGTGTCAAGCTATTTGCTACTGCTTCCCCTCATATAAATCTTTAGGGATCATAAATAAACTAGAAATATGTGGCCATGCAGCAACATAAACTAGGCACAAATGCATTCCCTCCAACATGACCCGTTCCATTAGGTACAAAATGCTCTGTTTCTGGACTTCCCTCTTAATTGATAATTGCAGTCACCTGTGTTGAACTAGTTCAGTGATGATAACGTTGTTCCAGCAAAGGTGAAGGCAATCCTAAATTAAGGAAGTCCAGAAACAGAGCATTTTGTACCTAATGGAATAGGTCATGTTGGAGGGTATGCAAATCATTATATTTATTTTTCATGTACAGCCATGGCCATTAGTTTTGCAAATTACACAAATATACATTTTCACAAAGTCTTCTGCTTCAGTTTTTATGATGGCATTTTGCATATACTCCAGAATGTCATGAACAGTGATTAGATGATATGCAATTATTGGCACAAGTTTCTCTTTGCCATGACAATTAACTTAATCTCAAAATCAACATTTCCACATTTTCCACATTTTTCAGCTCTGCAACAATAGGACCATCTGACATCATGTCAGTGATTCTCGCGTTAACACAGGTAAGAGTGTTGATGAGGATTAGGCTTTTAAAGGAGGGTGGTGCCTGAAATTATTGTTCTTCCTCTGTTAACCATGGTTACCTGCAAGAGCACATGTGCAGTCATCATTGCTTTGCACAAAAAAGGGCTTCATAGGTAAGGACATTGCATCTAAATCAACCATTTATCAAATTATCAAGAACTTCAAGGAGAGAGTTTCAATAGTTGTGAAGAAGACCTCAGGGCACCCAAAAACATTCAGCAAGCACATGTACTATCTCCTAAGGTTGATTCAGCTGCATGACTGGGGCCCCACAAGTGCAGAGCTTGCTTAGGAATGACAGTAGGCAGGTTTGAGTGCATCTGTATGAACAGTGAGGTGAAGCCTTTTGGAGGATGGCATAGTGTCAAGAAAGGCAGCAAAGAAGCATTTTCTTCTGGAAAAAACATCAGGGACACACTGATATTCAGCAAAATGTACAAGGATTGGACTGCTGAGGACTGGATGAAGTCATTTTCTCTTAGGATTCCCCTCTCAGAGGGGAAAAGCTTGTCCTAGGTCATGCCAACAGTAAAGCAGCATCCTGAGACAATTCATGTGTACAATATACAACCATTGAAGTATAGTTTTGTTACGAATAATGCCTTTTGCAGCATGATGGAGCACCTTACTATAAGGCAAAAGGGATTCCGGTGGTCGGGATCCCGGCGTTCAAAATCCTGACGCCGGAATCCCGAACGCCGAAATCCCGACAAGGGGGGACGTGGATCGCCCCCCCTTGCGGGCTCGCTGCGCTCGCCCCGCAGCAGGCCCGGTGCCTCGCTACGCTTGGGTGGCCTTGCCAAAGATTTGCAAAACTACAGCCCAGTCTACAATAGGCCCATCATGTAGAAAAATGATCATTTACACCTGTCACCTGCTGTTTCTGAAGCTTAAAAATGACAGTTACTGCTACACAAATATATAAGTACAGTATACTAACTGTACCTATCCTGTATCACCCTGGGTAACTTCCTGGCTTTGCCATATCTTAAATCAGTGCTCTGTACTATTCCTGAATAACTTGCATTAGGGCAACAACTATAACAGATTTCTAGAACACTTATTGTGTATCTGTAATTTAGGACAAAACAAATATACAGTAATACCGGGAATATGAGAAGAAATGTGGAAAAGTGTCATGGCAAAAAGTGTTTTCCTGGATCTGCATTGTATTTTAAGTATAAAACATGTCAGGAAGGCAGAAATTCTATGCAATCGTCTGCTAAGGAGAGAGAAAAAGTACCAACCAATCAGCTTCTGTCTTTATACATGCTGCAAAATGGAAGGAACTGATTGGTTGATACTTTATCTCTCTTCCAGCATTCATACATTTCTCCCCCAAAGTCACAGTATCTAGAAGTCAAAAGCACCAGCTCCCTTTACTCTCTGTTAGTGCTAAGTGTGGATGTGTCATAAATGTTGAGTGTTAATATTTATTAAAGATGGGGATTCATTATAAAGGTGGACAACCTCTTGGGTAGGGAACATCACCACTATGTGCTGCCAATTTTGCATTACTGCTGTTGCTGTATTTATTTGGTATAGTAGCTGCCTGACATCATATCTAAAGACTTCTATTTCAGATTGTACCATTTCCTTTTTGAGTTGTCTCCCTGTGGTACCTGTCAAGAAGGCTGTTTGGTCCTCTGCTTACTTGCTTACCTAAAATAAACAGCATTTCCACAGCAATGTCACTGACTATTGTGCTTCGCGCTGCAGAGACGCTGTCATCATGGCCTGTGAAGCAGACATTGTACGGAACGGTGACAGCCACGTAAAAGGTGGCTAAGAGGATAAGCCAGTCCCAGAGGGCTTTGAAGATGCTGTAATGAAGAAGGATGAAGCGAGGTTTCTGGACAGACGCTACTTTGTACTCAGGTAGGGAAGGCTTGTTATCTAAGAGGTTCTGGTGACAGAAGAGAAGAGAATGATGGTTACAAGAATGGTCAAAGCAATCTCAAATGAAAACATTCTCGTTACAATAAAATGTCTACAATTTAAGGAGTATGTAATCTCCAGTAAACAATGAATGTTAGTGCTCAGCTGGTTTTAAAACACCCTTAAGAAATCCGTAGTTTGACAGAGACAGTGGAACTGAAAGTTCCAGCAGGCTTCAAACAAAAACTAGTGCAGTGAAAGCACTTGTATGGAAATGTCTTTTTAAGAAATGTCTTTTTTAGCACTTAAACAACATAAATTGCTATGACAGTCATTACACCTAAACTCTAGTTGCTACTATCTGACTTCAATGACTATGGAAGGATAAACACAAATATTTTGTGCATGTTATGAATCTTGTGGAGTTTTGTGGTGAAGGCTCCAAGTGTTCATCACAGCAGCCATCAGTGTAGATATTTGCGCACAGGAAAACAAATTTTTACATATTGCTTTGACTTCCATGACTGTCTGGGAATTAGTACTGGTTAGTAGTATTTATAGCTAAACATCCCTGTCACCTGACCTAAACAATTGCCCATCTCTAGTTCCAGATGCCCCAAAATAGTTGATGATCCCTTATCTCCTTGAGCCAAGTCAGTCAGAGAAGTGCTTGGCAGAATCCAATGTTCTGTGTATCACAGAATTACTTGCTGTATGGTAAGTTGTTTTTCACAAGTCACATAATTAATTCCTGCCTACTCATCATGACATAGTTGGCAGTGGCCTACCATCCCCAAACTCCAAAACAGAGGTTTTAAAATGATGACAAACCTGATCTAGGAAACAAGACTATCTAAGGTGTCATTCATGAAGCAGTGAAAAGAGTGGATAAGTGAGTCAGCTTTGATGTAATCAACACATAGTGGGATCCCACTAGCGCTGTTTAAAATGGACAGTTGTTAATGTCGGGCGTCCTCTGTGGACCTCTCTTTGGGACCCCACTGACCTTGATTCTGGTCTCTATATTCGTGTAAAGGTATCTTTATATCCAATAGTATTTATCTCCACTTTCTAGGAATCCTAAAAGATTTGTACTGACCTTACAATCAATCCCTATTTGCATAAGAGTATTTCAACATAGAGATTGTTTCTCTACATTTTACATTAATTCCTATATAGCATTTGTGATGTGTGGTAACAGATCAAGTCTAAAAATACCTTTACATGCAAATAGGGATTGATGGTAAGGTCAGTACAAATCTTTAAGGATTCCTTGAAAATTGAGTTTTGTTTGCCCCTCCCCCCCCTGCTCCTTTTTTCATACTTACCACGTCCCCCAGCATCCAAGGCGGCTTCAGGATCCTCTTCAGCGGCACTAATACTAATTACCCGGGCCCGGGCTTGCTGGAGGGGCCCGGAGGGGGGCCCTGGTCCGAATCCCCCCTCCATCCCTCCCGGGCAGCAGCAGTACAGACCTCTACAGCTTGTGCTGTCAGCACAGCACATGCTGAAGGTGTGCGCTGCTGCTGAGGAGGAGGAGGTGGGGACAATAACTCCCCCCCCCCCCGACATTAGCGTTTTTTCGCCAGCTTGGAAACATTTTGGTGCGTGCCCTCAGCATGGGGGGTGGCCACACCTCCAGCGCTTAGGCCACGCCCCAGAAATGTTACCAGGGCCCAGCATACCTCTCGGAAGCCCTGCACAGGAGTGAAGATGTCCTGGCACTGGTCTATACTGAAGAGAAGTCTTAAATAAGGTGCCACTGGCCTGATAGGATTCTACAGTCAACTGATCCCAAAGCAGCTTGTGATGGAAGAATGGAGGGTCAATTGATAGGATTGAAGATGACCGGGCCTATGTACCACTGACATGAAAGAAGAAGCAGGAGACATTCCAACCATCCCACTGATTGACAACACAGTAGACTTATGGATGTCAATGACTGCCCATGGGAGCCCTTAGGCCCGAGAAATACCAGTCGCATGTGATGTAACAGGGCTTGGAAGCAAATGTGTGACACACAGTTTGCTTAATAAATGGTGTTGTGTTCATTCAAGGAAAACATATTTTAGGTAGTATAGGCCAAAGACCCACTAGCTGACGCTTTTCTATCACATTTATAAATAAATAAATAAATGAATAAAAAGCTCTGTTTTTTTACACTTTGCCATCTGCCTGTCACATTGTCAGCCTAGCCTGATATGAATTCCCCTACTGGCCAATCAGATTGCTCCTTTGATCTGGCCCATTCAGTAACATAATCCTGCTTATCTGTTACACTTTCTGCTCTAATCTGATTAGGTCAGGTTTTTTCAGAAGACACATCTCACTGTACAAAGGCACAAAATTTGTCATTACTGTACTGCACAGAGCAGCCTTATCAAAACAGACTGGCCGAGCCAGATTAGAGAACAGAGGTTAATGGAGAGACTGATAGGATCTGCCGAAGGTTATTTAGCGAAGCACCAGGAATACAACATCTGTTAGCTGAAAACTCTCTCCCCCCCCCCCCCTCTGCTTTCTCTAGCACAGAATGCCAACATCACTCTTAGTATGATGGCATACATGGAGCACCCAAGGATAAACACATGTATCAGTTATTGCTTCACCAATAAGAATGAAAATGGTAAATTCAATGCTGTTGTTTTAGGTCTCCTGTAACCAAACTCCTAATCAAAGTACGTATGCACATTTAAGAATAGATTCCATATAAAACAATGTTTTAATAAGCAATACCAAGACACAACAGGACAGTAGCAATAATATATAGTGCAAAGATCACTGCATGTGTGTCCACATAATAAATTCAAATAGTTTATGTTAATGCAGTTTCATGCTATGTGTGAAAGCAACTCATGTGCACGCCACACTTATCCTAGCGAACGGGGTGGCTGAGGTTGTTCAAACTTTCTTAAGAATGCCAGACTTTGATGAAACACATGTAGGAAGTCAGCAGGAAGATTGCTGCAAGGAGCCAGCAATGGCGCTGTGTAAAACATAGTATGCAAAACATGTTCGCCTTAATATTTTAGAAAGCCCAATCTGTTGGCTAGACAGTAGGGTGGCCAGATGGAGATTAGACATGACCCCCTCCTCCTCTCTTGATGCCCCCCTGGCACATTACTAGAATACTACAGTACATGATTGTCGCTCTTATTTTTCCAAAGTCTAGAATGCTTGGCTGGCCCATATGTTTTTTTTTTTTTTAAATCTACATCTCATAGTTAAACATTTTTTTCTGTTCTGTAAATTGCTTCCACCAATGCACCCTCCTGAGCTTCATCTGCCTCTGCTGCATTGTTGCTTTCCTATACCTGCCCATAATACCTTTCGACTTTTTTATCCTGTGATAAGATATTTGTGCAACCTCTATTGTTGTTTTATGTTGCACGTTATCTTTATCACCACTATGCTTCTCTATGTTCCACTTTATACACTTTCTGTACATAAAAACTTAAGTATTCAATTTGCTACTGTTTAATTATTGCCATGTCCCATTCCCCCTCCCTTTTTCTTCTTTCTGTACCCCCACCCGCATTGTTTATGGAAAAAAACCCCATTAAATTCTGCATAAAAAAATAGGAATGCTGTATCTGAATTGCAATAACATACTTGTACAACTTGTATGAAATGCACTGGAGGTAACCAGCCCTGGGGACATCAGTCCCCCCCCCCTCCCCTGGTATCTGCCCAGCACGGGGATCCATGCAGCGCTGGGGAGGCAGCGGGGTCACTGTGGCAGATGGGAAGTCAGCGGCGGGATCCCTGCGGTGGATGGGAAGTCAGCGGTGGGGTCTCTGTGGCAGATGGGAACTAGTAGCGCTACTAGTTCCCATCCGTGGCAGGGACCCCGCCGCTGACTGCCAATCTGCCGTAGGGATCACACTGCCTCCCCAGCGCTGCATGGACCCCGCTACCCAGACCCCCGCACTGGCAAGGTACCAGGGGAGGGGGGGACTGCCACTGTCCAGGGGGGCCGACCTGTCTCCATGGGGGAAGGGGTGTTTGGCTGCCTCCATCTGGGGGGGGGGGGCACAGACCTTTTGTTTTCCAGGGCCCCCACAGATCTTAATCCGGCCCTGGGGCCATCATATGAAGCGGTCAATCAGTAAGTATGTATACTTAAGTGGATCGGCCTCTTGGTCAGCATGATGTCGGGTCCACTGAAAAATCTGTGAGGTGATACATAAAAATGCTTCACCCTTAACCCAACAGATTGAGGATTATATTTAAAAGAATGAACACATTTCATAATAAATATATTAGGGACCTTAACATTTATTCCCAACTCTAGCTCCACCTTTCCATTATCCTAGTGTCATCCTTCTCCTACAACCTGATCCTTTGAAACACACTCTTTTTATCCAACAATACAACATTTAACCCATTCATTCTGAATCACCTTTTCCCTTTCACCCCCTTGTTCCTTCCACCAGATTAACACTAAACACCCCCTTCCTATTAGAAAAAAGCATATAGTTATGCTGCGTTGTGTTGTGGAGAAGCTTGTCCTCTTCACTTTTAAGACATCTTGATGCATCTCCCCAAAAATATCTAATAGATTTTTCAAGTTATGTTTTCAGTAAGATATGATCAATGGCCAATATAATAGATCTCAATGTCTCATCCTCCCAACATGTCGATTCTTCATCTTTACTGCATTATATCTAGAGTGAAAGCTTACATTATTGAGTTTAATATCACTCTTGTTTTGTCCAGAGACTTGACCAGTTAAGTGGCAAAGCATAGTCCGACTTTGTCTTCTTGCTGAGCTGAAATGTGAAGCACCAGGACGACGGTTCCTCTGCTTTTCTGAAAAAAGGAGGAATTTGGAATAAAACACTGAGCTATACTAAAACATATCAGTATTGTGCCTTCCATACTAGGGAAGTATCTAGTTCTCAAAGCTTTCAGCTTTTGCCCATGTACTCACCATCTTTCTTCTCACCATGTGGGGCTCTCATCCTGTGCTCAGTTACATCCTTGAATGAGAAAAGAAAGAGGACCACGTCTCCTTTTTCATTTTTGATGGGCACAAGGTCCAAGAGACACCAGAAGAGTTCTCCTGCTCGTAAAAAGACTTTTGTGAGGTTAACATATCTATGATTATCTACATACATTAAAAAATAACAATGTGTATTCATATTGTTATGCACTGCACTCAATAAAAATGTTAAGGGAAAAAAAATAACCATGTGAGCTATAAGTTACTTTTTCATAGTGCAAAGACACTACACATGACCAATAGTCAAGTAACAAGACTGTGGTAAAAATAAATAAACTTACCATCTTTCTTGTAGAAGCACACCTCTGCCTGGTACTCCTGTTTCTCATCCAATGCTGTTTGGATACCCTGAAGAACGGTCTCACTGGTCTCCACCCCATATAGAAAACGGCAGCTACAGTTCTTTTGCATGACCTCTGTGCGGCCAAAACCTGTGAGATCACAGAAGCCATCGGAGCAGTAGACAATAGGGAAGCCATGTTGAACTTGGGCATTACCCAACAGAAAATTACTGTCTGTGGGACAAAAAACAGACAAGAAAATAATAAGACATACTAATAGTTACTAGGTGGTAGAACAGGTTGTTTAAGCCAAAGATCATTGACCAAAACATTTTAAAGGGTTAAAGGATTAAATGCTAAACCAGACTTGTTAATTTCCAGTTAATTTCCTTGAACGACTAAAGTTAAATATAATTTTGCTATTTAAATGGTAATCTTTATTTAATTATTTCCTTAGCTTTTTCTCAATTTCACAGAATGACATATCCACAAGAACAAAAAGTATGTCTCAAGTGTATTAAAAATAAAATCCTTCTTCAAATAATGATTAGCATTATATTTGGCTTATTGTTTCGTTTAAGAGGGGTTTTTCGATAGACATTTGAACAAAATATACAATTTAAACTACTGTGCATAATAAGTAGAAATCATTCAATAAAATCTGAGGTCAGAGGAGGGCACCTCCAGGTCAAGCTGCTAACTACTTCTGCACATTCCACCAAACCTTCTTTGTTATTATACAGTAGCATAAATGTAATAAAGATTGAGGTATAAAGGGCTAAATCTTTGTTCTGCTGCTATCTCTTTTTAATATGACTGTGGAGAACATGTTATAACTAAAGCTGGCCATATTTAATGCTAGTCATGCAGATCATCTTATGAAATGTCTGTTCTAAATAACATTCAGTATATGGTCCTGAATGATGATCATTCACAGTCCGAAAACCTCTTTAACATTCATTCGTTTGACTCCAGTCAGCGATTGGAGATGGCACTTGTCCACACTTTGTGGTCAGTTGCTCTATCATGCAGGTTTTGCTGGCTTTAAGGACCACAAATATAGGGCAATTTCTCCTCTCGGAAAAGTCCCGGGCAGCAGGATATATTGCATACTATCCCAGCAAAGCCCGCCTTGCTGCAGAAACAATCCAAGTGGCAATGGAGTCGCCCGCCTACAGACGACAAGCCCTTAAGGAGCACCTGCATGCAGAGCAGCACCTGTGCAGGATCTAAAAGTAATCACTGCTCTTCCAGTGGACCTCTCCAGTGCACCCACTGCTGGTGCATTTTTTGCTCAATCCCAGAGCCCTGCTAACACATGTAATAGGGAGCAGGACAGTTCCTGTCTGGTATCGCTCAGCCTGTGCTGCAGCAAACAAAATGGGACCCACTAATGAATGCGGATTCTAAGCTATCTATATAGTTCTGTGTGTTTAGGCATATCTATATCTATCTATCTAAATAGATCTATCTATTTATCTATACTGTATATCCCTTCTTCTTTTGCAAATACACATACCGACTCGTGGTGAGGGTCTTTGGCGAAAAAAGCTGCACTCATCGTTGGGTTATATTAATTGGACCTGCATCTCATGCAAACCAGTGGACATTGCGCCTGGTATTCTCTGTATTCTTTATATATATATATATATATATATATATATATATAGCCTGATGACGAGCATTAAAGCACGAAACGTTGCTTAAGAGACCGCCGTGTCCTAGCTTTATTTACTGCTTGTTGAAAGTCCCGAGAGTGCTGTTTTTTCCATTCTTTCGCTATTATTCGGATGTCCTCCGACTATTTCAGCACCCGGGCGAGGTGTACTAAAGGAACTCTGAGTGCCTTCACTCTTCCTGTATATATATATATGCATCTAATATAAGGGTGTGCTGGTCCTGTCGTTCCAGGAGACTGAGGGTCTCTCTGGCTGGCTTACTATATCTATTTGTTCAGACCTTGAACCCCTGCCTGAATTACATTGGAAAGTGTGCGTTTCCCACAGAATATTGTATATATATATATATATATATATATATATATATATACATATAGATAGATAAATATTGTGACTAGAACACTAGAATAGTGTTTGAGGGCAGGTATGTTTGTCCCAGGTTCTTGTCTTTTAGAAACAGGAAAACTTCCATGAAATTTTTTGTTTTGTTCAAAATTTTTCAGTTGTTGGAAAAGCTGGATAAGGCCCAGTTCAGGTATTTGGCCTCACAGAGGACTAATCAGGGCTTTCAGCTGTACAAGAGCCTTATAGGGCTGCTAGCCTGATCAGTGTGTGCAGACTGCCTGGGGAAACTCTGTAAGAGAAACAAGCGTCCTTATACAAGTGAGCCGTCCAGTGTTTGTGTTTTTGTTTAGAGACAGTTAGGAGCATCTTGTGTTTAGTTAGTGCCAGAAAGGCAAGGTATTTTCTTATGATGTTTATTTAATTTTCTGCTTAATAAAACTGGTTGTGGCCAGTAGTACCATAAAGACTGGACTTGTATGATTTCTCAGCTGCTGCTTGCTGCCGTCTACCCCAGGAAATGGTATCTGGTTCCCCTAAAGTGTTACAATATATACACGCATATATACATACATCACAAACACCATACTTTTTTAAGAGAGGGAGCATCAAACTCCATTTTGCTTCCAGGGAACTGGGATAAATGTATGCCCCTGTATGGGAGGGCTTTTCTTGCTGGTGTAATTCAAATTTGTAACAGAACTTTCCCCATTAACAACAATAAGTGGCCATGTAGTGTAATAATCATACTTGCAGTTATCTTGTACGCTGTCTATGGTTATGATATAGTTCAGTGGTAGCCAACCCTAGCCCTCGAGAGCTACCGTTCATATTTTCCAGACAACCTAGCTGCTGCACAGCTGCACTCATTAATCACTGACACATTTTAAAAGATCCACAGATGGAGCTAATTAGCTCACTTATGATTCTGTGAGGAGACCTGCAAAACATGCACTGTTGGTAGCTCTCGAGGACTAGGGTTGGCTACCCCAGATATAGTTGATAGACAATGTCCAGGTTTACAGTCACTAGTTTGTCCAACTAATGGTTGACAGTGACTAGGTCTACAGTGCCAACATACCTTAGGTCAACACTGCCTTAAAGGGTGGAAATACCTTAGGTCGACATGGTCAAGGTTAACAGTGAAAAATGTCGACATGCGTTTTTCATGGGTTTTTGGGGTCTATGTAATCGTACGTCGACATGAACACCATGTATATGTACCACGCCCCTTTGCATGGCTTGCTGTGCTCCGGGCATGGTACCCCCCCCCCCCCCTGCGCGTGGCACATTATTATGTACCAAGTCTATGTCCACTTGGATAGTAAAATATGAAAAAAACATATTTTTTAAAAATTCTGAAAAAACTCATGAAAAACCATTTGACTGTCACCTATGTCATCCATTTGCTTGTGTTGACCTTTTGGCAGTGTCAAACTAAGGTATGTCGACCCTTTTTAGGTGTCAACCTAGTCACTGTCGACCATTAGTGGATGATCTAGTGACTTGACCTCGACAATGTCTATCCACTGACTGAATGCCCAGTCTACGCCTTTGTTCCTTATATCCTCAAATATCTCTTCTCTGACTAGTCATTTTCTTGACAATGTGTCATATAATAGTATTATTTAATAACATTTGCTGCAGGAACATGGCTTAAAAACCAATGCTTTAAACTAAAGTTTGACTGGGGAAGCTATTGGTTTGTGATGCTACTACAGGCTCAGAAAAGCGATGCAATGCAGGGAAGTGCCATGATTGAGAGGCGCTCTCCTTGATACCAGTGTGTTGCTGTCCTGAGCAGGGAGCTGATAGGTCTGCTCAACCAGAGGTTTGAACTGGCCAGGGTGAATTGAAATTCAACAAATGCAACAGTCAGCAGATTTCATGACCACTGTCTCTGTTCAACATATACTGTGTCCAAATACGACACAGTCCAGTTGGCGGAAGTAAGCCTCCCTGCGGCTAGTACAGAGAGAGACTATGAAGCCCAACCTCCTATTATCAGCTTGACCGCAGTATGCATTGTGGCAACTTTCATTGTATTTTACACCACGCAGCCACTCCTGCATCTTTATTTAGCCCAGGATTCATAGAATATGTCACACGGGGACAGGGGCGGATCCAGGATAAAATGACAGGGGGGGGCACCATGATAAAAGAGGGCTTAGGTGGGGGAGGGCGGTGTTAGTGGTGCCAGTGTACATGCTAAGAGAGCGGCAGAGAGAGGGTGGGAATGGGATTAAAAATAGGCCCTGGCATTTAAAGTACGCAGGCCCACCATGGCAACAAAAGTGAAGGATGTAGTTGGGCGCGCTCCGGGAAAGGGGGTGTGGCCACTCAACAGGGGGCATGTCCTTGAGTGTAGTGTACAACACCATATACAACTTCTACACATTATGCAACAAAATACTAGACCCCATTATACTTGCCCCTTACACATGATGCCAAATGGAATGAGCCAAAATTCACATAATGCCACATGGATTGTGTCAAAATTCACATAATGCCACATGGATTGTGTCAAAATTCACATAATGCCACATGGATTGAGCCAAAATTTACATAATAACACACGGATTCAGCCAAAATTCACATAATGCCAATTGGAATGAGCCAAAATTCACATAATGCCACATGGATTGTGTCAATATTCGCATAATGCCACACGGATTGAGCCAAATTCATAAAATGCCATATGGATTGAGCCAAAATTCACATAATGCCACATGGATTGAGCCAAAATTCACATAATGCCACCTGGATTGAGCCAAAATTCACATAATGCCACACGGATTGAGGCAGAATTCACATAATGCCACACAGATTAAGACAAAATTCATAATACGCTTCATAAACAGGGACATTGTCCACCAAAGGCACGCATTAAACATTTACACCATAATGTCCATTACACGTTAAATTACACGCCATTATGTCCATTATGTATTATGCCAAACACCATAATGCCTATTGAAAATTATGCTACATAAGTGCTGCTTATCTACATGCTCATTGCCAAGGGTTCCATGCTCATTGCCAGAGGTTCCATACCCGTTGCCATATGGGATTACATGCTCATTGCCAAGGGGGATACATGCTCGCGGTAAATGGGGGACAGCCGCCATGCAGAAGTGATAGCCACTGACAGTGGCAGAGCCTGGCTGTATTCAGAGCACTGCAGGTCCCGGCTAATTGAAATAATACCCCTTTCACACCAGAAAATGCATTCCCAGGTTGGCCCCTTTTACACCAGCCTAGTCCCTGCATTTTCTGGTGTGAGGGGGAGAGAAAACCACCCCTCCTCCCCTTTAACCAGTTATCTCATTTAACCAGCTATATCTTCAGAATCAACGGACCCATTTACATGAGACAAGTATCATATTGAAGAACATTTGAGTGGGCTTTGAATGATTTTAGTCCAGTGAAACTGGAACGTTTGGTTCCAGAGTAATCTGCCCTCAAAGAACATGAACAGCCATGAAATTACATTTCAAAAATAAAACAATCGGTTTACACGCAATAACTCTGGAACCGAATGACCAATATGGACCAGCCTGATATCATATTGAAGGCCCAGCGATTTGGAATTAAATGAGATCAATCACAAGCTTCTGTGATGTCGTGGGGGGGACTGGCACCCGTCGGAACCGGGTGTGGGTCGGAATTGACGGGTCCCATATTATCCTATGGGGAAAAAACTTTACAGCTTTGCCAGGCGATATCTCTGGTTCCCGGGGGGCTAGAGACACGGGGCTGGGCTCGTTGGAAAGCCCTGGTCCTCAGCTACAAAATAAATGACAGGGGGGGCACGTGCCCGGGTGCCCCCCCCCCCTGAATCCGCCACTGCACGGGGACCAAGATTCAGAGAATGGCAGCACTAAATAACTGCATGGCGCAAAAGCACCTAGATTAGGGTAAGATAGGGTTAAAAATGCATCTGAACCAGTTGCGGCTCCAGAGGTAGGACTGCAGCACAGTTGCAGCCGCATGAACTCAGATTCAAAACATACTTACTGACAATGGGTGTAGCCACCCTATTCAAATTTTAAACTGTGCTGCAGCCCATCTTCTAGAGCTGCGTTCCAACGCATATGCACCAAGCCTTGGAATGTGATAGATGCGGGGCTTGGATGTGGTGGACAAGATGGAGAATGATGCCAATGGGTTTCTTTTGCATCTCCCTGCTAAGAGGAATCAAATTGGAGGCATGTGCAAAAAGGTCACCAGGTCACAAATCTGGAAGTCCTATTATCACAAAGGATAGCTCTTACTTCAACAGCTGTCTCTTGTGAATGTCTTCATGCAGACGGCATTACTAAATGCTGATATGAATGTGGCGATTGGCAGAATGCATCTCATAAAAAATTGATGCTTGATACATCCCAACAATGGACAGCATCTCATCCACTATCTAAAAGAATTTGGTGTTTCTGCAATCTTATTTGCATGAATGTTCAAAAAAAGAACGTAACCGTTTATGGGGATACATTTTGATGACCAGTAGTCAGGATGCCAGCGCTTAAAAATTGACAACAGCTTCCAAAACAAGGGAACCCCAACAGGAGTCAGATAAGTATACTTACCCTCTCCCTGCCCCCTAACCCTCCCTTATAGCAGCCTACCCCTAACCCCCCTCCCCCAACAGCCTGATCCTAACCTTTCGCACCCCACCACCTAATCCTAACCCTCCACCACAAAGCTTAAAACTAATTCCTCCCTTCTAAATGCCTAAACCAGGGGTCTTCAACCTTTAAGACAGTGTGGGCCACATTAAAAAAATTCAATGAAGCCCGAGGGCCACTAAGCTCTACTGTGGTATTTAGCACAGCTCTTAATAGATAGACAGCACAGCCCCCGCATAGATAGTTTGCACAGCTGCCCATACACATAAGCCCTGCCCCCAATATATAGTCAGCACCAGGGCTATTTCTAAACAATTAGGGTCCCAGTGCGAAAAGAATAAAAATGCAGCCTCCCATACATAATTTGGTATTTAAGAAATTGCACACGCCGCAGGCACGCGCTCCCAAAAAGGGTGTGTGGCCTAATTATAAGGGGCGTGGTCTAATTATAAGAGCGTGAACTAGCAGGAAAACAATTACCTGACACCTCACTTTTGCAACCTGCATGACCAGACATTGGTTACCGCAGGAATGGTTGTTGTTCTTCCACGCTTATATTGGCTGTCTAAAGGCCGCACAGTGACATATAAACATGAAGGCCCATTACACCATGATGCCCATTACACATTATGCCACACAACGTGATGCCCATTGCACATTATGCCACACACCGTGATGCCCATTGCACATTATGCCACACACCATGATGCCCATTGCACATTATGCCTCACACCACGATGCCCATTACACATTATGCCACACACCATGATGCCCATTGCACATTATACCTCATACCATGATGCCCATTGCACCTTGCACTATAAGGCCCCAATACTCCTGCTTATGCATATGATGCCCCCAGCAGTGCCTCTCACAAAATGCCACCAGTAGTGTCCCTCATAAAATGCCACCAGTAGTGTCCCTCATAAAATGCCCAAGTATTGCCCTCCATAGTCAGCACTGCATTGCACACCATGCTAGCCCTCCCTTAGTCAGCACCACATTGCACTGCCAGCCCCCCTCCCCCATAGTCAGCACCCTCCCCATACACAGGGACACATTGCACTGCCAGCCCCCCCTCCCCCATAGTCAGCATCGCGGTAGCTAGCCGACATCACCCTCTCCTGAGACACTTGCCTTAGTGTCCCTTGCAGAGGTCTCCTTCAGAGGGCTGCTGCTGCTGGCGGCGGCTGTCTTCGCTGTCTTAACAGCCAAGGAGCAGGCAGGGCCAGGTGCGCGGCTACCGGCGGTTGTCACACTCACTCCAGTCTCCCGGCTGTCTGAACGGGCACAGGCGGGATGGGTGCTCGGCGTCAGGAAGTACACAATGCGCATGTCCACGCACAGTCCCGCCCGCTCCAGCCAGCACATCCACCTCCGCCGCATCCCACTGCTAAGGGGACAGCGCGCGGAGTGATTTTAAGGGGACAGTGCATGGAAGGATTTTTTTTTTTTCAGCACGGCATTTCATTAAAAAACACAATTCACTGGCGGGCCACCTAAATCATCTCGGCGGGCCACTCGTGGCCTAAACCTAACCATCCTGATCCCTGCAGCTAACCCTATCCTGCCTCTCTCCACAGTTTATCCTTAACTATTCCTCACTAGTGCCTAAATCTAAGCCCCCCTATCCCCAGCATGACCCTAACCTGCCACATATACTCACCGCTCAGGATACCCGATCTCCATTGTTAGCATCCTGATCCATTTGGGGTACACCGGCGTTGTTCTTCTGAAGGCAGTCAGGATACCGGCATCATTATACTGAATGCAGCATCCTGACTGTCGGGATGCTGACTGCATCCCTGTTTATAGCATACTATACCTTAGATATTGCTGCAACTATTTTCAAGTTTTTATTGTACACAGCTTTCTTCTTTGTTTAAAAAACAATATACAATAGGTTGTGTGGTGCGCTATCATACAGCAGCTGGCACAAGGGTTTGTCAGGCCCAAAGGTATATAAGGAATAAAAAAGAGTATGTGCCAGCGCTGGCTGTAATAATACAATGGTACACGGTTCTCAAGAAAAGTATAACAATTTATTAAGACATAAAAACAATAATATTAAAAATTGAATGCTAAAAAGGTGAATCAATTTGAAGCAATAGTCCAAGACAGTAGGTAAATTACCTCAGTGTAATATAATAATGGTTATCTTGATAACTGAAGCTGCTTGGATAAGTGTATAATGAAATTAGAGCTGTATATTACCATCCCATTTTTGTCTGGTCTTTGGTGGAAACCAGGATCTGTGACGAAATGTCCATAGAGAATGTCCTATAGTTTCAAGGACTCAGGATATCCCAGTGTGGTGTCCTCTTGGATAGTAGCTGGATGATTAGGAATAAAGCTGTATCCCATAAGATTTTTGAATCCAGGAAATATTGAAGGGAACCAACTGTGGGAGAGCGGACTTGTCACTTGATATCGATGGATGGAGGATTTTACAGCAGCATGGATTGCTTTTGCTGGGATATCCTGAGTCCTTGAAACTATAGGACATTCTCTATGGACATTTCGTCACAGATCCTGGTTTCCACCAAAGACCAGACAAAAATGGGATGGTAATATACAGCTCTAATTTCATTATACACTTATCCAAGCAGCTTCAGTTATCAAGATAACCATTATTATATTACACTGAGGTAATTTACCTACTGTCTTGGACTATTGCTTCAAATTGATTCACCTTTTTAGCATTCAATTTTTAATATTATTGTTTTTATGTCTTAATAAATTGTTATACTTTTCTTGAGAACCGTGTACCATTGTATTATTACAGCCAGCGCTGGCACATACTCTTTTTTCTTCTTTGTTTGCATTATTTGTCAATTAAGTTTGATAGCGAGAGCTGCTTTTACACTTGTGAGATCTTGGATTCTCTACACAGAGGGCCTAATTCAGTACCACTCACTAAAAGCAGTTGTTTGCTGCTTAGCGAGCAGTGCCCAATGACCATCAAATGACTTCTCTTCACTTTGGCTGAATGTGAGGGGATGTGTTTGCTTACATCCCCTCACATGTTACAGATGGGCGGCATGCAGCGTCAAGCAGTTTGCTAAGCAGCATACGACTGCTGCTTACTGAATTAGGCCCAAAGTACTGCAATCACTCTCACTTCTATAACGATATACAGTCTCAATGTCTACTTTCACAATGTTGTCATTAAGAATATTGAAAGCAGACTGTTGACATTTGTGATGTTGACATGCTTAAAATGTTGACATAATTAATGCCATCTGCAAAATGTCATCATTTACAGGATGCTGACATCAGAAATGTTGACATCGTCATATAAGTAAACTTACGAAAGCTTTTAAAATGAAAAGGAGATGTTGCTCATAGCAACCAATCAGATTTCTGTCTGTCATTACTCTAGTCTAGTGCATCCTAGAAATTGATTGCAAGAATCAGATTTTTTGCTATAGGCAACATCCCCTTGTTTTTATTTTTAGAAGCTTTAGGAAATATACTCCTGTGTATGGCATAATGTATTATGAAGCACATTACTGTGTGTGGAATAATGTGCTATAAGGAATGCTATTACTATAGGCATCATATTTATACTCCCATACTTCCTTTGAGAAAGCTTTACAAGCAAAACACGTCAGAAGGTGGTCTCTAAACCACAGTGGAGGAGGACTACCAGTCCCAGAGGGATCTCTAACTCCAAACCAACTGCTTGAACCAGCCTGGATGGACTAGAATCATATTGCTTACCCAATACCACCAATGGTGCAAGCCACACCACAATTGGATATAAAAGGGACATTTGGACCAAACAAAGGAACAATCCACAGCACCATTTGGTAATTATAACCACTCTAAAAATAACACAGAGTGTGTCCAATATTTCCCAGGCATTAACAGGAACGGTCAGTGTGGACTACAGAACCCATTTAATAGGGTCCCCTCACCACGTTTTTATTAATGATTCTATATGTTTGCAAACAACCATTTTATTGTATTTTCATGTGATATACCCCTACCATTGTGTATTAAAGCCCCGTGCTTTTTATGAGATATAAAAAAGTACTTTTGTAAAGTCAATCCAATGTAATTGCAGCTTTTATTTTCAATCAGCGCTGCATACCCACCATTTTTCTAAACATTGTAATGGCAGATGTGTGCCCCTTCGGCATGTATACCTTAATAGTCAACAAACTTAAACACTCTAATAGAAATAAAGACTCGGAGACTTAGGTTGGCAGAAACTGTTAGCTGAATTTATTTATAATTCTTTAAGCTAATTTTGATGTTTGTTTTATTTAATTTTAATTAATTTAATGGTGGCCCAGAAAAGAACGGCTATTTAACTAAACTAAACTCCACCCCAAACTAGCATACGTAGGTTGGCCTAACTCAACACGGTATCCACTCCTCCTACTACCATGACTACCCCACCCAGCCGGATGGGGACGCTGTCCCCGAGCGGGTGATACAGCGAAAGGCCTAAGCCAATGAGAGGCGAGCGCACCGAAACCAACCAATACGCAGCAAACATAACTTAGTGAAAGTCTTACAACCTATCAACAAGCCGTTCTTTCCCGCCTACAGCTAATGCGTTTAAGACGAAATTTTTACCCACCCAACAAGCCGTGAATAAAGAGGGAGGGAGGGCGGGAGATTTCTCAGGAAAAAGAGGCAGACTCCTCCCATTCCTGAGGTAAAATTCCCAGCTAACCAGCCAAACCTAGGATCTGATAGGGTCCCCGAGTCACATGACCCTCAGGCTGCACACCCAGCCTATCATGTTTAAACTACTCCCTGTCTATGAAGCCACTGCGTTGTTCTCGATGTTTATAAGCGAAGCTACTACTGTGGGCATTATGTATGTAAGTGGTGCTACTATTGTGCACATTATGTGTAAGGAGTACTACTGAGGGCATTATGTGTGGAAGGAACAATACTGTTTGGCATAATGTGAATAAGGGGCACTACTTTGTGTCGTAACATGAATAAGGGACAGTACTGTATGTTGTAATGTGAATAAGGGACTCTACTTCAGTGGGCACTATCCCGTTAAAGTTTATAGTTTGCAATGGGCTTCGAACGCCCTTGCACTTGCTATGTACTACTGTACTTACTCTATACCAGGCATGTCCAAACTGTGGCCCTCCAGCTGTTGTGAAACTACACATCCCAGCATGCCTTGCCATAGTTTTAGCATTCCCTAATAGCAAAACTGTGGCAAGGCATGATGGGACTTGTAGTTTCACAACAGCTGGAGGGCCATAGTTTGGACATGCATGCTCTATACCAATCACTGTTAGAAAATCATCAGCTAATTTAACTATGGTTTTTTTATCGCCACTTTGGTCGCATTAAGGAGGAGTCATTTCAAAACTGTCTTTAAAAAGATTTCTCTGATCATAATTGGCAGGTGGGCAGACCTAACTCCTGGTCTGTGGGTGGAGCCAAAGATGTAAACACAAGTCCCTCTTGTCTACAGCATTGTGGGGACCAGGAGAAGTAGAGAAGCTGACATGTGAGTATGTTTTATTTCAACAGGAACCCACATGGAATCTACTGGACAAGGGGACCGAGTCTTCATGTCAAGATAGTGTAGGTGAGTATAGTATGAGTGGGCTATGTGTGTGATAAACTTTTACTGTTCCTATGTGTCTGTATTTTTTCGCTATTTGTACTGTTGTAGAACTACAAGTCACAGTGGGCCCTTTAATGTCCTGCATGCTGGGAGATATGGTTCTCCAAGTCTCTGCATGCGGTGCGGGCTTGCTGGGACTTGTAGTTCCACAACTATACATAATTGTTTATTCTACTTTTAATCATTTATCAGCCCGATGCCCACAACCCAAGGGGCATCGGGGACTGCCTTAGGCTTCAGCCTGGGCAGGGGGCACCCTGGGGGGGGCCTTTATTGGGGGAAGTCCCTGCCTGAGCTGACCAGCCACACTGCTGAATGCTTTGGCATGGGGAACTTACGTAATAAGTTTCCCCCGGCTGTGGTATTATCCTATTGGCTGTTTGGGCCCAGTTCTGGTTGCCAAAATACTGGGGAACCCTAGTTATTTTGGCCCCCATATTTTGGTAACCAGGACCGGCCCTTGAGCCTTGTGCTGATTTTAAAACATCCGGGGGACCCCTAGTCGGTTTGTCCAGTATTGTTTTGAAACCGGGACCGACTCTTTAAACCCGGGGCTGGTTATGCTCAGGGGGGGGGACCCCATGCCATTTCAAAAAACAACATTTTTTACACAAAAAAATGGACATTTCCATGTCTTCAAAATCGCACATGTCCTTAAATTCGCACAGTTTCATGACTAAAAATTGCACATTTTCATGACTAAAAATTGCACATTTTCATGACTAAAAATTGCACATTTTCGTGACTAAAAATTGTAGCATATCATATTTTTTGCCGCAAATTGACCTCATTAAATAGTCGAATTCTTCCCAAAAATTATGATTTTGAAAAATGCGATAAGGTGCAATTTCAGAACCTTACTGTAAATCGCATCCTACTAAATGTCACCCATACTGATTTTAGAGCACATTCTGAGTTAGGCACAAGAGTCTACTTACTGGTGCGTACAATGCCGAAGACTAGAAGAATTGATAGATACAGAGGTGTTTCTTTGTACCAAAGTCATGATGTCTGACTGTACAAAAAACTTTGTCTTGTATGTCATCCTTCAGGCCAGTGGTAGCTCCAGCACAGATACAGTTCAAAATTCAAATAGGAGAGCTACACCCACCATCAGTGAGTCAGTTAGGGATGGCAGTTGGTGCGCTCCCCTATTTAAATTTTTGGAATGCTTTTGCATTTATTTGTAGTACACATCCTTCTCAATGATAAAACATTACTTAAATCCTGTGTCCTACCAAATGTGGCCAACTATGCTAGCCAGCAATCAGCACAAGGCAATGAGGGTAAACTAGACTTTTCTTATGAGGTAGCTCTTATTATAGCCGTTAATGGAAGATACTGTATCTTCATGTCCAGAGCTTCTGCTAATCTGGGAAACGTCAGTGAGGGTGGATAGCTGTGTAGTGGACTCAGTACATGTAAATGTGGAAGTAAAGAGGGTGTTGCTGGCTGGTGGGGTCACACAGGGAGGGATACCCTGGGAATGACACCTACTTTCCTTAACCGCAGATGAAGCTTGCCCTGTTCTTCCATCCAGTTCTCACAATGTGTGGGGAGAGACATTGTGATGTCTTCAATAGTGCTGTGCAATGAACTTTTGGACCTGTACAGCTCCTCAGGATGCTCCAAGTAGTGCCATAGTTACCTGGTGATGCTATTAATTACCTACCCACCACCTGGGGCTCAACGATATGATGGCTGAAGAGGCAGCACAGTGCCCGATGTCACCATGTTATACGATGGCCTCTAAGAGACAGGCCATATTAATGAGAGACTGATACATTCAATTAAATAGGGAATGGGTAAAACCCAGATAGCCGAACCGGACAGGCTTCACACAGTGTCATTACAGAGTTTGTAATCTCTCCAACCAAATATCCCACGTGACAGCTGCCATAGCACCCCCCTGACCAACACACCCCCCCACCCCCCCCCCCCCCAGACATGCACCCCTGGCCCAGCTGCTACAGGCTCTGGAATAGCACAGTTTGATGATTTGAGCCTGTCTGGTCCGGTGTTACGAATGTGATCCGGTTCCGGTTATTACGTAGTCCCTATTAAATGTAGGAATGTAAATCAATTAAAGGGTTAAAAACGACTGCGCCTTTTTATCACTGATCTTGGCTTCAGAAATCTTGTGAAGTTAAATTAGTCCCTGGTTCATCCAACGCCCATCGCCAGGTTTCTAAAAATGTATCAACTAGCATTACAGTAAACATGTTGTTATGGTAACTTTAATCATGAAGGCTGCGGGGTTAAAAGGGGATGCGGCTGAATCAGAAAACTTCTCTTTCTCCTAATTTATACAAGTAGCAGCACAGCGTGGGAAGTGTCAGTTTCCCCTCCCCACCTGCAACATTGCAGCCATGCTGGTAATGTAGAAGTAATCCCGGGCAGTGCAGCGCAGACAATCCCGATCCCCTTCATTACTAAGCACTCCTAAACGTACAAACTTTACATCATGTGTTGTATATTGTTTCTCTCTAACTTGGCAGTAGCGCAAGCAGAAAAATGGCAGCCTTCTGCATAGAAGAATACTTTTTATTTATATTTATATTTTATTAGATTGAGAAAATAAGTACTTATGGTATTTTTGCTTATATTTACATGCATTAAATTGTCTGAGTAATTCATATAGCCAGGGGCAGATGTAGGGTTGAGGGCGCCCCTGGGCAAACAATAACAGCACCCCCCACCCCCCCTGCCTAATTGTATTATTTTTATTGATTAATTATAAGCTCTCATGATAGCCAATTTAATAGTATAATAAAAAAGCCGCTAGCTGTGACATTTTTTATTTTTATTACCTCTTATATTTTTAGCTACATGTGTCAATCATTCTGGAAGTGTGTCTATAACGCTGGGCGGAGTCAAGGCTCAATCAGAGCCTCTTACTCCGCCCACACACAGTCCCAGAATGACAGACAGGACTCTATGCACAAGCTTCCTACAAAGTAGCCTGCAGTGGCCGGGGATCCATTTGCACCCAACTTCCTGCAGGCAGATAAACTACTGTGCTACCCTATCTGCGGCTGGGGACACTTACAATCAGAGTCCCACTGCCACTCCCCGCCCAGAACCGACCCCGCCTCCCCCCTCCTTCCCCATCCTCATCATGCTGCCGGGGAACTTGCTATGGCTTTTTAACACATAGCTGCCAGAGCTGCACTGTCCAACCAATTCCCCTATGCGCTGCAAATTCCCCCACCCTCTCTCCCACCACCGCTAAACAGCTTACCCTGGTACAGATGGGGCATTCGCACAGGAAGCGGATTTTTTGAAATGATCGGATAATCGAGTGAGCCGCAGCTCCCAAACAGGTGAGCCGTCATTCTTTCAGTTTCGTTTTCCATTACAATGCATATGCCTGAGCTCAGCACTGCCACCTGTGGCAGCTGAGATGTACTAACCCTGGAGACTGAGTAGTACAGTGCTGTGACTGCAAATGAAAGAAACAATCACAAGGCTGCTACTAATAGGGATGGCCATAGGTGCAGACGCCATCGATGGTTGCAATCGATGGTGATTCTGCACCCAGCCATGAATTCGTGTTTTACTCGGTTATGTATGTTCTTATTTGTTCAGCTCACTGTTTAAAAAAAATAAAAATAAAAGACTGTTGCTTTTACCATTTACGCCAATAAAAGATTGTACAAAAAATAATGCTTCGTTATTATCCAATTACCCCATTTTTAAAAGTCAGCCGGCGATCCATCTAAAAGATCCTGATCTTTGCACAGATTGATCACTCGATCCCAGCTCTTTTCAGTGACCCATTCTGCCCATCTCTATTCCCGGCCATGTATATCACTAAGCAAGTCCCCGCCCAAAACCAACCGTCCCTGTTACCATCCACCCCGCTGCCGCTTAAAAGCTGACCAAGCCAGGTATGTGTGTGTGTCCGAAACAAGTCCCCACCCAGACCCTACTGTCCCAGTCACCCCCCACCCAGCTCCCATCGCAGCTAAACACCTACCCCGCCCAGGTATATCACTGAGCAAGTCCCCGCCCAGAACCCCCGTCCCTGTCACCACCCACCCCACACCCCTCTCCCGCCACCACTAAACTACTGTGTCCGGAGAAAGTCCCCACACAAACCCAGCTGTCCCAATCACGCACCACCCGCTCCCATCTCCCACCACCACTAAACACCCACAACTCCAACACCACCAGCATTTCCCCACCCGCCCCTCCTGCACCATATTTCACGCAATAACTGCTTTCCCTGGTTAAGGGGGCGGAGCTCCTCAAAAAGGTGTGAAAAGCGACCGTATTTCCTAAGTAGGATAGATTACAGGGGCAGTATCTGCATGTCCTATCCATTAGCTTTATTCAAGATGGAACCTGGTGCAGTACAGCGGAAATATTTTTCAGCTACTGGTACATTTCAGGCTGACAGTACTATCACAATCATCCAAGTGCCGACCCCAAACATGTGCCCCCCCAAGGCATGTACCTAATGGTAAAATATGCTCAAAACACATAGTTGACATTGCAACAATGTCGACATTACATTAGTGTCAACATGCTGATTGACAACAGGGTAAATTCCAAATTAATATACCGTACATGTAAACATGGCAACAATGTTAAATTAACATGATGACCTAATTAACATTGAAATAAAATATACCACACTGTTAATAACCTTTCCCCTTCAAAGATTTATATACACATTAGTATTGCGCCTATATCATTTTATTGTGGATGTGTGGGACCTATCTGAACATATTGATCGTTCATGGATTATACAGCATGCAGTGCTTTATTAAAGTTGGCCGAACCACAGCCGACCAATGGAAATTCCCCCTTCTCCTTCAATGGAGAGGAATCCAGATATTATGTGGCCATACACTGTGAGATCTCTCCATGTATGCCCGTGATATCTGAAGGGTATAGGGATGTCAGATAAACTGTTTGTCTGACAGCTGTAGAATAGATATACCGTACATATATATTTAATTATAATACAGCCCTCCCTGCACATATATTGGGCCTTATTCTAATTCTCTCTTAGAGGCAAATTCCTTCTCAGATGGACAAAACCATGTGCACTGCAGGGGGGCAGATGTAACAGGTGCAGAGAGAATTGTGCCCCTTTCCCACTGCAGCTAAAAAACGGTAAATAGCTGATTTTCAGCGCAATTTACCGTTTTAAGGCTGCAGTGGGAAACTGCCAGAGTTGAAATACCGTTTAAAGCTAAATGGTATTTCAACCCGCAGTGGGAATGCCTCTTAAACGTTATTTAGCCTCCAGGCAGTCCCAGTGCCTGATGAGAACTAGTAGTTCTCACTTTGTGCATGTGTAATGAGTGCACGTGCATAATAATGAGCCACTGATTACATATGCGCATATGTAATGAGCGGCTCATTATAATGCACGTGCACTCATTACATATGCGCAAAGTGAGAACTACTAGTTCTCATCAGGCACTGGGACTGCCTGGACCCTGCATGGACCCCCGCTGCCTCACCACTGCCCTACATCCCCGTGCAGGTAAGTACAAGGGGAGGGGAGGCGGGGGCACAGGGCAGGTACGGGGGGTTAGGCACTCTTTACACTTGGGGGGGGCGGGGAGGGATTAGGCACTCTTTACACTGGGGGGGTGTAGGCACTCTACATTTTACACGGTTCACTGCAATGGGAATGGTACTTAAATGGTATTTAAAACGGTAATCTGCTGCAGTGGGAATGCTAATACCGTTTTAAATACCATTTAAGATTACCAGTACTTTAAACTGGTCTGCTTTGGAAAGCAGCATTAGATTTATGTGAGTTATTTTGTTTCTGTGCAGGGTAAATACTGGTTGCATTATTTTTACACTGCATTTAAATCTCTCTGCACATGTTACATCTGCCCCACCTGCAGTTGCACATGGTTTTGCCCAGGGGTGGCCCAACCTGTCCTCAAGATCTATCAACGGTGCATGTTTTCCAGGCAACTTGTGGATCTATAGTAGGAAGGAATGCAGCAGGTTTGAAAATGTGGCCTTTTGTATTGACTACAGCTGTGCACCAGCTAGGTGATCTGGAAAACATGGACCTCTGGTAGATCTCGGGGACCGGTTTGGCCACCCCCGGTTTTGCCAATTTTGAGAACAAATTTGTCCTGAGATATGAATCTGGATAAGGGACATAAAACAAAGCCTTTTTGATCCTATCCTGAACTAATATCTATAAGTACAGTGCAGCATGAAGCCAAATGCTTTTGTTGGAAGGAGTCAAAAATGTTATGGCTACCCCAAGTTACAGTAACTGACATAATCTAAATAAAACGTAATCATCACACTCAGGGCCGCTGACAGGGGGGTGCTGTGGGTACAGCTGTCCCGGGCCCCGGCCTCTGGAGGGGCCCAGGCAGCTGCCCACAGCGACACCCCCCACCTCTGCACACCGCCTCCCCCATCCGGCAGCCCCCCAGCCAGACATGCACGATACACAGTACAGCCTGCAGAGCGCCGAGCAGGGCCGGTGCTAGGGTGTTCGGCGCCCCCCTACAAACTAAAAATTTACGCCCTCAATGCCTTCTGAAGGCGTATGATGAAAAAACACAAAATGAGCTTAGTAGCAGCAATACCATATGTAGATATTTAGACATTTTGGTGCCCTGTGTTAGAAAACACACAAACACAGACACCAAAATCAGTGATACTGTGCGCCATAGGTGCACGGCAAAATTTACACCATAAATCCTATTACACGATTGCCACACACCATAGTGCCCATAACACATTGTCACACAGCATAATTCCTATTACATGTTATAACCCACTGTAATGCCTATTACACATTATGCCACAACCGTAATGCCTATTACATATTATAACACACGCCATAATGCCTAATACATATTATACCACACACCGTAATGCTGGTTATATATTATGCCACATAAGTGGCGCTTACTAAATGCTCATTGCCAGGAGTTACATGCTCAATGCCAGGAGTTTCTCGCTCAAATACAGGGGTTATATGCTCCTTACTAGGGGTTTCATGCTCATTGCCACGGAGTTACCATTAAATGCTTATATGGTAAAGGTAGCAGTTTTGGCAGTACTGGGGCAAGGAGGGGGTTAGGGTCAGTCTATATATATATATATATATATATATATATATATATATATATATATATAATCTTACATATAATTTGTGTGGTTTTAGATAAGCATATTTAATTGCTTATAAAATAAGCAGTTTATCTATTATAACTCTGCTTTCCCTGGTGGTCTAGGGTGAAAGCACTTAGCAAGTGTTTATTACCAGACAACCTACCCCTCCCCCCTTTCCCAGCAGTTTTGGGGTTGGTGGCTGCCAGCCCAGTACACGTACCCCCGGCAGTGAAGTGAAAGCAGGGCTGTCCATGCTGTAGCTGCAGCTCCAGGCGTGTCCCGTGCATGTCACACAGGCAGCGCAAAGCACAGCAACATTGCAGCTGCCCCAGCGGTGTCCAGGCTATTGCTGAAAATACTGGTAACTGGGACACTCGCAGTGGGGAAGACCCGATTAAGTGAAAGCCGATGCGGTAGTCAGTTCTGTGTTGTTGCTGTGCTAGCCCCTAACTGTCATTTTTACAACACTGTCTGTAACGTGGCAGTTAGCAGTTTGATTGGTTGATGGTTTATCACTCTCCATTTTATCACTTTTCAAGCTTAGTACATCTGGCCCAATATGAGGGTCGTGGACCCCCAGGAGGGAGAATAGCCCTATCAGTCGGCACCCTGACTGTCAGGAATTTGAACAGTCGGGATTCTGATGTTGGTATACTGACTGTCGGGCCGTCATCTGGAATCCAAATAAAACGTTTTAAAAAACCAATAACAGCAGAGCTAAGCATCTAGTCCTAATTCAGGAAGATGTTTGAGGACCACTTTAATATCCGAACCTGGGACAAAATAAATATTTTCTCACATTCATTAATGATTCCACAAACTTCACAACACTTTACCTTCTGTACAGTAAGGATGCAGTCTCATGAATTGGCACTTGTGAGTTATCCGGGCTGCCGATTTTTTGATTGTATGCCTTAAGTTAAGGCATACAATCAGATGCGATGCGATGCGATATCGCATCGCATCGCATGCGACCATCGGATGCGATGACCCGATTTTTCCATAGGAATCAATGTTAAAATGATTCCTATGGAAAAAGGGGTCCTTTTCATACCCCTACTATCCAAGTGGGCATGGAGTTGGATATAAACCTGTGGCGAGCGTAGCGAGCCACCGAGCCCGAAGCGTGGCGAGCGAAGCGAGCCCCGCGAGGGGACGGTATTCTGTGTCCGCTCGCCACGCTTCGGGCTCGGTCGCTCGCTACGCTAGCCACAGGTTTATATTGTTAATGCTGATATGATATGACCAGGGAGACAATAAGTGGAAAGCGCAGGTTACGTAATGTGTCCGTAACCTGCTTACCCTTTATACCTAGCTACGTGCGAACAAAACGTAGCGCAGCGTAGCGTACCTTTTAATTGTATGTTATACACTTAAGAACCAATACCTTGATAAGAGATCCCTTCGCAGGACTTTGTCTCTAATTCTGCGAATATACTTTAAAGGACAGAGTCCGCAATGTACCTTATCGCTATTATGCGAATAACCAGACACGACCACTGAATAGAAGTAAGGAGGTTAGAACTCCATATAAAAGGTTGTATTAAAGTCCCTAATGGACAAAAGGGGGTTACAGAAATAAGAATAAACAGGTATAACAAGTGATACAATATACTAACAATGAATACTAACAATCTCTGCTAAGGGGAAAGGATACAATAATACAAGACACAACCAGCCAACAATACTTTAAGAATAAATACCGTGAAAATGCAACCGTTTACCGTGGTCATCTAGTATGCGAAGCGCAGTCCGGTCAGAGCTCACTATCGTTCAGGAATGAGCGATAGTCCGGTAGGAAGGTCCAGGGAAGGTAGTTGTGCCGAAGAGACCCTGGCTGCTCTGGGTCGCCTATCTTATAGGGTCAGAAGGGGGAGGTCAAAAGGCCATTCTCATTGGCCAGAGATCATATGTCCGGTCCACTGTGATTGGGGGTTAGACGTTGTACCTGGTCTGACCAGGTGCAGGGGAGTGAACTTTAAGAGTCCTTTGTTTGGTGGTTTCGGCGTCAGCAAGGATAAGAACCGGTTTGAGCTAGTTTCCTTTGTTAACTACTTACAACAGAAACTGTCTCTGGAATATGGATTATGTCCATAACTATCGGACAGTGTACATTGCGAAATATTCGCAATGACCGGAATACTTTGCATGATGAGCTGAGCGGAACGGTACTAAACACGATACAATCAGGTGTGTGCAGGGCTAACTAAGCTATGTGTGGCGTTCTAAACCTTTTAACTATATATCATTTCGTGTAAGTGTGTTATTATGAATTTATGTGTGATAGTATGTCTACTCTTCTGGTCCACATTGTCACACATACTCGGGTATGGAAACTTTATTTGCGCAACTCTGCGAACCAAAATGGCGGCCATACTATCACAAAATGGCGTGTGTGTACCTAGACTTCCACAGTCCACCCTTTAACAGTAAATATAAAACTGTTACATTACAAAACATTTCACACGACAATACAGAAATTCATAATCCAAACAGAGAAATTGGGATACATGAAATAAACATATAAGGGGAGTAAACCATCTGCTCTCGGCCGATCCAGGATCATGGATAAACGATGGGCCGCATTTATCGAACAATCTACTCAGGGTCACGAAGGATAATGTACAATTTAGGGATAAAAATAAAAACAGGGGTGGTTACAACATATACACGTTCACAGATATGGCATCCTTTGGTAGGTATTGTTTGTGACAACAGACCCTTGAACTCTTTGTTGTCTCTTTTTTTTTTTTATGCTTTTAAGTATGATGGTATTAAAACATCCGGTCCTGGGTAAGGTGTCAAGTTTATAGATTCTACCTTAACCTAAGCTGGGACGGGTAACACACTCTCAGACCTCTGTATCGTCCGTCCAATGCCTGGCAGCAGGGCGGCGGCGGTATCCTTGCTTTTGAGGATAAGAACGGATAGTGGGGGGGGGAGACAAGAATAGGACCCACAACAATAGAGAAAACTGAGAAAGGAAAAATTTTTGTTAGTGATCCTTTCAACCTGTTACCAGTGGGGTGTGTCACAGTCCCTTTTGTAGCTTGTACAGGTTGCTTGACCTTAGCTGCTCTCCAGTCCTCCCGAAATGGTGCCTCTTAGCGATTTCTTTCTTTCGCCCTCGAGTGTAAGGACCTTCTGGTTTTCAGTTCCTTTGGCAGTAGGACGAACGTACCCGAATCTCTCTCTCTGCGACTTTGTTATTGAGGTAGTGCTGGTCAACAAGATTTGGGGTGGTTCTTTCCAAAGGTCTATCAAGCAACCTGTATATGGCAAAGCAGGGGAAACAACAACAACATCTCCTGGTTCATGGTTATGACAGTTCACAACAGGTGTCAACAAAGTCCTTTTGCTGCAGTTTTCCAGGTGTGGATACATCACTTGCATTTGTGGTCTAGGATCTCCTTGTGGGATTTCCATAACCTGTGGCTGCCCGCCAAGCAATGTTTCGATGGGGACCAATGAGGTGGAGTTCTGAGAGTGATTCTACTACTACAAAAAGAGATTATGGGGTGTACCATCAGTCCCTGAAGGTTAACACATGACTTAAACCTTTTATATATTTGCATACTCAAGGGTGCTTCTGGGCTGCCATATCTATACACACAAACGTCAACATATATATATATATATATATATATATATATAAAAATAAATAAATAACTTAAATGCTTCTAGAGTGGACTGTATAAAGCCAATTTTGTATTACCTGCAGAGGATCCTGCTGGAGGAGGGATGTGGAGATGGCTCTGTGGGAACAGCCGTTGCAGTTTGTTTCCCCCAGACAAGTAAGGCATGATTCTGTCGTCTTACCTGTCTGTGGGCACACCAGTAATTTTGGACTAATTTTTCCACATACCTTCCCTGTCAAGACAAGTCAGGCCATGGGCTATCTCTGTCCTGACAGTTTGGCATGTTCTTAGAGTCACTGGTTTACCTTGTCCATCTTTCTATTCCTGTCCACATCCCTTCGGCTTCCAGACTGCTTCTCCTGCAGGGGACACAAATCTTGTATTACTATGTGAATATACTGACATTTATAGGGGGAACACAAACATTATCCGCAGAGCGCATGGCTCACCCAGCTGCCTTGCCAGCATGTTCATCATCAAGTGACACTGAATCCTCATTGAAGATGTGGTTTTTACACTTGATAACAGCCACTCTGTCCGGCAGCTGTGTGACTGTCAAGAATCTTTTAAACTTACAACGCTTGCGCCACTGGAGTGCCAGCTACTGAAACAAAACATCTGAGGCGCCATAGGGCCTAAGATCTTTTGTATTACCCCAACAAACATACTTGGAGTCAGCATGAATATTGGCTGTTTTTCTCTCAGTTCGCAGTACTATTAATGAGACTGCTGCTGCTGAGTGAGACGTCCAATGGGTTCAGCCTCTACTATGCCTTTTCCATCTATTACGGTATAGCCAGTGTACAATTTTCCCTCTCGGTGTTGTGGAAAGAACGGAAAAAAAAATGAATGACCTCTTCCAATGGGTTGTTACCACCCTTTGGGGGCATGCTGCAAAAGGTCTGATTCAAACATGTCATGCAATCATATTCGTCTCGGCTCCCACTAAATTCCACCATTCCAGCAACCTCAGCACCACTCCACCCTTTGTGCCTTTGGCGGGCACACCTGGTAAGAGTGTTGCTGGGTTTACAATATTACCCATTTTACATGGTAACATCAATGCAAGTTCCCATTTAGTGAACTTGGCTGATGAATATTTTTTTTTTTTTTTTTTCATATGTTTAGGCAGAATTTTTAGGAGTGTCCAGACTATATGAGGAGCATAAACAGTTAAAACACACCCCAACACCACATTCTCAGTTTTGTTTACCAGTAGTGCTATGGCGACTACAATGTGTAGACAAGTATGAATGTGCTTAAGTAATAGGGTTTAATTGCACACTGCAGTACGACATTGGTCAGGCTGGCATCACCAGGTTTCTTACGTCACTATATCTGTCGCCCCCTCAGCAGGTCTAATATTCTAAATCACATGGTCTCTTGTGTCAGTTTTACCCATGGCAAAAAGCTGTAATCAGGCCTGTTTCTCCTTCTTTATTGTCCACATCTGTCTGTGAAGACATGGGTATTGTGATTGCACCTATTTATATGTAAATGCGTTTTACAACCCTTTTCAATCTTTGTAGAAGGGGAATGCTTTGTGCATTACTTGGACTGCTTTTCACAAGATGGTGGCTGTGGTTGCCCTGGGTAACATTAGGAGTAATGCTTAAAGTTATTGGGACTTTGTTCAAGATTTACTGAAAAATATCTATATTGTGACTACTCGCTTTACAGGGTACCGCATATTCACAATGGTATTTCTCTGCTGGGAGTGCGACAGATTCTTCAAACTATTTATCTATGATTTGTGGGTTTCTGGAACAAAAGGGTAGGGGAAGGAGAAAAATTGGAAAAAGAGAGAGAGAAAAACTCAAAAAAAAGGGTAGAAAATATCAATGACATTAATGTGTACATTTATTTTCAACCGAAAATTTTTCTTTTATTTTTATGACGCCAGGATTTAGCACTATGGGGGAATTGGCTCTCAACTATTTGGTTCTTACCCTTGTCAACTCCTGTTCTGCTTCTTAAGCTCTCCCTTTCTTTCTGTTTCCCAGTGTGGTTGTGGCTATGGGCTGTGTCTAGGGGTATTTAGCTAAAAGTTCTCTTTTGGGAACCTTGTTATTTCACTGGGTATTTTTCCCAGCTCAACCTCAGGTTTCGAATAGTGAAGCTGTACTTTGGGGCGCTATACTTTCTGTTTTTTTTTTTAACAGGGTTTCTATTGAAGCTATGGTTGCCATTGATCCTGTGTCCTTCCCATCTTTAGTTCAAAGGGAACTCGGTATTTGTGCTGTAGTTTTTAGCTACCTTAGATGGATTTGACTCTATAACAGTGGAATACAACATTAGCCTCTGAGGACTGTCCAGCATATCTTGCACTTCTTGTGTAAGATTTCTAGGAGTGTCCAGAAATACCCCATCAGGGGTGTACTAGATGACACATCCCATTTTACATAGTAAATCTCTACCCAGGCGGTTAGTCGGGCCGCTGCAGCCAACAGAAAAGAGTGTTTGGTATGCAGAGGCCCGCTTGTAACATCTGCTGGTTTCGTCAGTGGGTAATGCTGTATTTTTCCTGTTACCCCACTTGCTGCTACTAATTGCTTGACACAACCTAGACCAGGAGGGAATGTTGTTAACGGGTTAGGTACAAAAAAAAACTTTATATTTAAACTATTCCACTTACCCATATCTGAGGCTCCTCCCTCAGATATTGTCTTATGTTACCTGGATGTGGGGTGTATGTGTGTCCTACTCCTTGTTTGCATATATGTGTCATGCTTAGGGCGGCGTTGGCTACTAGGTGGGGCTATGGCTATGTGTTAAGACCTACCTGTCTTCTCCCATTGTGTCTCTCAGTTACTTACATATGTGTTATGTTTTCTATGGTTATTTACCCTGCAATGTCTGGCTATGTGTCCATTGTTTCCACATTTGAAACATACTATTTGGTTTTGTCTTTCTGTCATAAATCGTTTGTCCAGATCAACAGCAGATTTCTTTAAAGTGTGTATTGACATCTGTCTGCAGTTGGGGTGAATGGTTTCTAGGTTGGTTCTCAGATTTTTCCTAAGACCTTGTATCAGCACAGAGACAATCCCTCCCTTAAGATGTATGTTGTCCCCGTGGCCGGGGATACCAGAGTGTTTTGGCAACATCTGTAAAGCACGGTTGAAATATCCGCTGGTGGACTCACCATCTTTCTGTGTGATGGTGAACCCTAAGGTATTTTCAACTGTCCCTGGGAAATATACACCCAATTGTATATTTATTAGGCGTATATTTTCCTGGTTGCCCTGTTCAGTTAAGATCTTATCGCCCTCCACACCACTGTCTCGAATGAACTTCTGGACATCTATATGTGAAGGGAGGCAAGCTCTCAACATGTATCGCCAATCCTTATTGGTGGGCTCATCTGAATTTCCTCGCTCCCTTACAAATTTCTGACACTTTGCCAGATCTTTGCTGGGATCAGGGAAATTTTTGATGATTGAATGACGTTCCAATCGTGTCCATGTATTGTGCATGTCACTATCCTTTACAGGCATTACCTCATCCCCGCCTCCCCGTCCACAAGGAGGTTCCACTGTGTGCAGAGGGTGGATCTGTATTTCCCCTGCACCATTGGACAACATCCCAGGAGCAACTATCTCTGTGCTGTGTTGTGTGTACTTACCTGTGTCTAATACTATGCTGTTGACATCAGCCGTCTCCTCCTCCTGTGCTGGGACCCCAGCAGTGGGTTGCACCTTTTCCTCAAGCATGTTAAGGGCATGGGAGACGGCCAGTGCCAACAGCTGCTCGTTCTCCTCTCGGGTTTCCTTATAAGGGGGTAAGACAGGGTACAAGTTAGTAACGGATACATTATTACTTATGTCTTTCTTATGAGTCATTAACCCCTTCGGCACATATGGGGGTGGGGGAGTTGATTCTATTGCGGCAACGGTTGCATTTTTATTGTGGCTGATTGTGTCCGATATTGCCAGACCTTTGATTCCCCATTGTTCCTGTCCTTCCTTCTGCCACAATTTAAGAATATCTATATGCTTCACTCTCTACTTACGGCTGGAGAGTAGGCATATTTCATCTTTTACTGCCGATAAGATTTCTGGATCGAAGCTACCAACACTGGGAAATTCTAACTTGCTGCCTTGTGTCATTTTTCTCCATTTATTTTGGTAAACAACTGCGAGTTCACCGTGCTTCCTGCACATAATAAAAGCAGCCGATCCTCTTGGCCGGCTTGCTTCCTCCCTATCCTGCACGTTATCACAGCGTGACCCGTTATTACCCATAATTACAGGAATAAACGTTCACAGCTTAATAGATAATCGGTGGGTTATTACTTATCTGAGAGCTCCCCAACCACTCACTTCTCCACACAGCGACACTTCAACGCAATCAAGCGAAGAGCCCACAATGCGAGGTAACTTACTCAATCACCAAGTCTTTCAACTAGCAGCGAACTTCTAGCCAACTTGCTTGATGCGGCACAATTTTTCCAGGGTATAGCAAACTTGTTTTCCTATACCCCCAAAAATCGGATTTCTAAAGTAGCTAATCGGAAACAAGTGCGTTCCTGATATATCTTCTTGTACCCTCCTCGCGGAATCAATTCCACTGAAGGGGCAGTTCCTATGGGCACGTCGTCACGTGAACCCGGTCCTAACTGGACTGTCCTACACTGGACTACACTGCGCTGAGTCGTGTCGTCACACACCCGTTCGCCTCAGTTATGTTTCACACTGGGCGCTAGTTACACCTTGGTCTTATGCTAATTTTTGAAATATTTCTGTACAGAAAATCTTCCCAGGCTGGTAGCTTTTTCACTAGATTCTTATGCAGGTATAAATCCCTTATAATAAACTATAGGAATCTATTAAAATAATGCTTGAGTTGCTTGCTTATGCGAAAATGAACAAAAAGAAAAAACTTATTTTCTTTTATTAATCACTGCTTTATTCGCAGTATATTACTATACTGTTTAAATAAAGCTAGTGGTTTAATACTGTTCACTTCTTAATTCCTATGTGTGCTGCGTGTGCAGTACCAATGAACATCCACGTGTGTACGTGTGTTTGTTCACAGGCCGCCGATGAATCGGCCACCCACGTGTTCTATAGTGTATTTTCAAGGTTGCGCTCGGGTTTCGCTATACGCAGTAATTGCGTCTAAATGTGGAATAAGTCCCTTAACTCTGTCCGAGATTTACGTACCAAGATGCGAAATAAATCCCGCACTTAATCCGTAAATCACGTACAAAGATGCGAAACTTTCCCGATGTGGGCACGTGCGCGCGCACCTTGCGTAATACACAATAGACGCTTTACGTTACTGCAAAAGGCCCAGGACTTGTCGCCACGTGGCGGAGTCCCTGTTTTTGCGGTAACTAACAATAAACAATTATAGTTTTGCACAGAGGGGATCCTCTATGTACTATAATAAACACAGATTCCACGTGTGCGAACCTTATCGCACGTGGTACATATACTGTAATGAACAAGCAACTCAAGACACTATACCCCGTTAAACTACTTGTGGCAGGCAGAAGTACAGTTTACTACACACTTAATATATGCTTTTAAACACGTGGCTTTCACTTATTGTGCCCCGGGTTTCAACGCTAGCACTTCCCGAACCCCGCACCGCCGCGGACCTGGCCTATCCAGCAATGGATAATACCTCCACCCTTTTGCTGGTATAGGTCGGGCCGCACGCCTGGTACTGAGTTCTGGAATGTGAAACGACCGGACGATGCCCCCAATTGTTAATGCTGATATGATATGACCAGGGAGACAATAAGTGGAAAGCGCAGGTTACGTAATGTGTCCGTAACCTGCTTACCCTTTATACCTAGCTACGTGCGAACAAAACGTAGCGCAGCGTAGCGTACCTTTTAATTGTATGTTATACACTTAAGAACCAATACCTTGATAAGAGATCCCTTCGCAGGACTTTGTCTCTAATTCTGCGAATATACTTTAAAGGACAGAGTCCGCAATGTACCTTATCGCTATTATGCGAATAACCAGACACGACCACTGAATAGAAGTAAGGAGGTTAGAACTCCATATAAAAGGTTGTATTAAAGTCCCTAATGGACAAAAGGGGGTTACAGAAATAAGAATAAACAGGTATAACAAGTGATACAATATACTAACAATGAATACTAACAATCTCTGCTAAGGGGAAAGGATACAATAATACAAGACACAACCAGCCAACAATACTTTAAGAATAAATACCGTGAAAATGCAACCGTTTACCGTGGTCATCTAGTATGCGAAGCGCAGTCCGGTCAGAGCTCACTATCGTTCAGGAATGAGCGATAGTCCGGTAGGAAGGTCCAGGGAAGGTAGTTGTGCCGAAGAGACCCTGGCTGCTCTGGGTCGCCTATCTTATAGGGTCAGAAGGGGGAGGTCAAAAGGCCATTCTCATTGGCCAGAGATCATATGTCCGGTCCACTGTGATTGGGGGTTAGACGTTGTACCTGGTCTGACCAGGTGCAGGGGAGTGAACTTTAAGAGTCCTTTGTTTGGTGGTTTCGGCGTCAGCAAGGATAAGAACCGGTTTGAGCTAGTTTCCTTTGTTAACTACTTACAACAGAAACTGTCTCTGGAATATGGATTATGTCCATAACTATCGGACAGTGTACATTGCGAAATATTCGCAATGACCGGAATACTTTGCATGATGAGCTGAGCGGAACGGTACTAAACACGATACAATCAGGTGTGTGCAGGGCTAACTAAGCTATGTGTGGCGTTCTAAACCTTTTAACTATATATCATTTCGTGTAAGTGTGTTATTATGAATTTATGTGTGATAGTATGTCTACTCTTCTGGTCCACATTGTCACACATACTCGGGTATGGAAACTTTATTTGCGCAACTCTGCGAACCAAAATGGCGGCCATACTATCACAAAATGGCGTGTGTGTACCTAGACTTCCACAATATCCAACTCCATGCCCACTTGGATAGTAGGGGTATGAAAAGGACCCTTTTTCCCATTGAATTCCATGTTAAAATGGACTCAGTCCATTTTAACATTGATTCCTATGGAAAAATCGGGTCATCGCATCGCATCGCATCCGATGGTCGCATGCGATGCGATGTCCCGATCCGACCCGATTTAAAAATCGGACGCCCGGATAACTCATAAGTACCCATGAATTTCTTTCTCAAGTAAAGTTTTAAAGGTTTCCAAACATACTGCGTGCAGATAATGGAACAGAATATACAAATGGCAAGACTCAAAGCTGAAAAGCAATGGAATTATGTTCCAGACAACAGTACAATCCAGAGCAAAATGGTGTCATTAAGAGGATGAATCAGAGACTCTGTGAAAGTGGGTTGGATCATACTCTTTAATACAGATATGCCAGCAATTTACTTGGGAAAAGCAATCATGAGTCTTCTAGCTTCAAAATCATTTATTTTTGTTTGAACTGTTGTATGGAAAGAAAACTGACCTACTGTACATCATATCAAAATAAATGGAAGAAAAACATTTGTACAACTTCCAAATGAAAAACACTCAAATTGGGATGTTAGTTCAAAGGAAGGAGTCAGCGGCGTAACTCCAGGAGGCAATGGAGACTTTTGCCACCGGACGTTAGCCATCAGGGGGGTGAGTGACAGGAGAACCCCCCGCTACCCTGCTCTGTACGGGTCTCCTGTCACTGCGGCCCCAATGCTCTACCTACTGCAATACACACTGCATTCACTCGGCGTCCCGTCAGATGGAGGTGCCGCTGCTGCAGGGCTAGTGTGGACAGCTGAGCAACGGCTCAGCTGTCCAATGATAATTGATCCTGCAGCCTGCACAGAGCAAACTCAGCGATGACACGCAGCGGCAGCGCTGAGTTTGCTCTGTGCACACAGGGATCCACATCCTTCCTCCTCCGTGCAGTCAATCAGGGTGCTGCAGGTTCAATTATCATTGCTGTCCACACTAGCTCTGCAGCAGGGTGAGCGCCACCTGACGTGATGCCGAGTGACTGCAGTGTGTATTGCAGTAGGGACTCGGAGAGCATTGGGGCCACACTGACCGGAGACCCTTACAGAGAACACGGCACAGTGCCGCTGTAAGCTCTCCTGTTCTATGTAACCCACAGCCAGTCAGCAAAAGTAAGCCTGGCAGCATTGTATGCAATATATTATAGGTTGTAGGTTGTTTTGTCCTGAAGAAGGGGTTAAATTCCCCGAAAGCTTGACAATATACTTGCTTTCTTTGTATCGTCATTTGCCTCCTGAGTGCCATTCCTTCCTTTGGAATCGTATATATATATATATATATATATATATATATATATATACATACATACACACATATATATATAGCAGGGGGGGGGGTGCAGCACTTCCGGCTTCTTAGTATATCTTAGCTTCTTAGTATAAACTGTACACTGTTTCCAGTTGTATAAGCATCAGTGTACAGTTTTTTATACTAAGACGTCAGGAGTGCTGCTTTGTACGTGTTATATTGTGCGGGCACCCGGCGCATAGAGACGCTGAAGAAGAAGAGCCGGCTCCCCCACCTCTGTTTGGTATATATATATTTTACACATTGTCTATTCCTGCGGGAGTTGGTGGGCACCGGGCCAAATATTTCTCTAAGAGGGAGTGCCGACTCTACATTGCAAGTATATATATATATATATATATATATATATATATATATATAATGTAGAAATAACTGGTGGCACTCAGACGTCTTTTCAACTGTGTATTTAGCAGAAAAAATGAACTTGAAGTTTCAGAGCTTGCGCTCCTTTTTCAAAAGCTTGAAGGTGAGACCTTTTTTTCATTTACTATGCAAAAAAAGTATTTTCGTATTCTTAATGATGGGATATTTGTATTTGTATTTTTCCACAGTAAAAAACAATAGTTTTTTAATCTATTTTTTACACACAATCAGCTTGATGCCCACCGCCCAGGGGCATCGAGGGCAGCACCAGGCTTCAGCCTTGTCAGGTAAGTCCTGGAGGAGGGGACCCCTTTATTGGGGGGGGGTCCCCACTCCCCCAGGGCCCCTGGCCAGGCTGACTGGTCAGAGGGTTAATGCTTTGGCCGGGGGCACTTGTATAAAAAGTCTCCCCCCAGCTGTGGCATTACCCTGCTGGCTGGTTTGGCCTGGGGCTGGTTCTTAAAATACGGGGGACCCCTAGTCATTTTGTTCCCCGCATTTTGGGAACCAGCCGCGGACCTAGAGCCTGGGGCTGGTTGTTAAAAATCAGGGAACCCCTATTTGTCGGGTTCCCTGATTTTTTATTACCGGCCCTGGCTCTTTCTGATTGGTGCTGGTTACAGCTGTGGGGGGGACCCTACGCCATTTTTTTTTTATTTTTTTTTCTATTTTTTTTATACCTTGCAGCCTGCACGGATCTGACTGATCCATGCAGACTGCCTACACTAATTCGTATTAGCGGCCGTATATACGGCCAGCTAATACAAATTTATACGCCATCGGAGGGTTACAAAGCAGTCGTATTCCACTGCTTTGTAAATCCCCCTCCGGAACACGACAAAGCATACGAGGTATGCTGTCGTATTAATTCGTATTAAGAATACGAATGCAACTTTTTGCATTCGTATTCTTAGTAAATTTCCCCCAAAGTGTCCAAGTTGCATCCAAATCGCCTATTATTTGGCCAGCTTAACACTCTGCTCTCATATTGCAGTATACTACATTGTTCTGGCAACTGTTCGCCTCTCTAGCAAGTATCTCTTTATGCTAAGCGACGTTTGAATATTTGCTGCAATTAGTGTAATACAGCACTTTTGTCATTATGGGCCTTATTTTGGTTAATTTTTTCTGACAAAATCCTTCTTAGATGGGCAAAACCATGTGCACTGCAGGTGGGGCAGATATAACATGTGCAGAGAGAATTAGATTTGGGTGGGGTTTTACTTCAAAGTGAGATCTATATTGCAGTGTAAAAATAAAGCAGTCAGTATTTGCCCTGCACAGAAACAAAATTACTCACCCAAATCTAATTCTCTCTGCACATGTTACATCTGCCCCCCCTGCAGTGCACATGGTTCTGTCCATCTAAGAAGGATTTTGTCAGAAAGAATAAACCAAAATAAGGCCCTATGATCTGGTTTTGACATTAGTAGCTGGTTTCTTATGTTAACGAAAAACCTCTGATTTAATAAATGGCAAATGTGCTGACTCACAAGCTATGTGTGTGCCCTCTGCCTTCAAATAGAACATCTGCTGGAACATCTGCTACTTGCTACTAGTACTGTGATTTATCTGTAGAGATTTTGTGCAGTCAAGTTCTCAAATCAAAATTTTCCCCATGATATCATACTCCATTATATTATGCAACTACTGCTACTCATAAGATAAGCCGGTACTTACACTCTGTTTGCATACACATAGCTCATTTTTGTTGGATCGCTAAGCAGCGTTAGTTTGCATAAACATCCATTCCCAGGTCAGCATGCGGGCCTGAAATCATTCGATGGTCGCTGACCATCGAATGATTTCTTCAGCACTCGAAAATCTAAGTCAGTCTCTGTTAACTTAGATCTGAGGCGGGATCCAGCTCCGAGAACTGGGCGGGCAGCTGAAACTGGGTGGGCAGCTGAAACACAGGGTATTTGCATGCAAATGCACCCAGTCTGCCGCCTACAAGCCCCCTTTGCAAGCCCCACCAAGACTTTTCAAGTCGCCCGCACTGAAGCTCTGCACATGCGCATTAGTGAATATGCGCAGAGCATCACCATCGACTGCTGCTGTGCCACTACCTGTCATACCAAGATGGACGCAGCTTCTCCACAGAGGATCTGTGCCCCTGTTTGTAAAGGTGCCCATGCACTGTCTCACAGCAGTGTTCTGACACCCGATACACTGCAAGCCGCATGCGATCCGTTGTGATGGATCGCATACGTCCCTGCTTCCCGCCCGCCTCGCCCTGGAGGGAGGTCCCAGAACATGTTATCGGACGGCCGGCCGGTCCGACCACCTGGTCGCGCATCGGACCCGACTGTATGTCAGGAAGAGGCTATTTGGTCCGATTTAATGGGCCGAATGGACGCAATCAGCCGAAATCGGACCAAAACCCTCAGTGTGAAAAAAGATCACAACGGTGAATCATGCGCTGTTAGGTAATTTAGGTCAATTTATACTCCGAATAACACTGCTGGTATAAAATAATAAGCCGGACACACTGTTTATATTTAGTAACAATTTATAAGAAAATGTAGCAAGTAAAAAAAAAAACACATTTATAAGACACAATACATAAACAATTAAGGATGTCAATTATGTTTTAAAAGGTAAATCTAAAAGAATTGAAAGTAGTGGACGTTTTTGGGGTCTCCTCAGATTAAATAAGACGTGATTGACTTCCGGTGGGCGGGGCGCCAGGTGCGGCCGCATTTTAACGGAGCTCCGTGGATGTTAAAAAAAATCCTTCTCCATCCACCCTGCAAACGCACGAAAAGTGGACTACAAATTCACTAAAGTGTCCCTGCCGCAGCGAGAGAAGCGATGCAGCGTTTTGGAGCCCCAAATTGACCATTGCCACCGGAGTCTGGCCGCCGGAGAAGACGGCCCGCTTGACCGCCTGAGCAGTGGCGCGAAAAGCAGAAAGCAACACAGTGCAGAACTCTTACAGCGAAAAGACCCCTCGCTATTTAAATACCTGGCCAAGCGGAGACCGAGCACGACGGACCGTCCTGGACCGGAGGCGGCGGCAGGTATGAGCGGGCAGTGAAGGCAGAAGGTCCCCCGGGTGGCGAGACACGTGGAGCTGCTGGCTAGCAGGCCCCCCAGACGCTGCTGAGAGTGGACGTCGGAAGGGACCGAAGACACACTGCTCCCCCAGCCGCAGAAGACCATCGTGAGACCCCACAACCGGCCGCGGTGAAGTGAAGCCGGAAGGAGGAAGCGCAACAAGCCGGGAGGTTCACCATTGCGGCGCGGGTGACGGAGGAGAAGCCGCGACAAGAGAGACGTCAGCACCGTTAACGGAGAGGAGGGAAGGCGCACACCCAGCGTGGAGGGCGAGCTCCGGGGGTAAGCGCGCCGCTGGCGCAGTACACTACACGTCTGACCCTACATCTGGGTACCCTGCTAGCTCCTCTTCCCAAAGCGAACACTCTCCCCTTTGCCTCCACCTCCACTTTTCTCCCAAATTCCCCCCTTGTGGAACTCCCTGGGACACCTTAGCGCGGGATCTCCTCAGAGGTCTTCAGACACCCCCAAGAGACATCCCTGTACTATCTGGAGAGATAGTCCTACTGCATCCCTGCTGTACCAAAGCCTTAAAGCCTCAAAAGCCACTGAGAACAGTATCCTGAGTGCTGGCACAGCACACCCATACAATCTTATAGCCACTCTGCCATGCAACCCCCCTGGTCCTGGAACTCAGCACTTTGAGCTATTGATCATTTGGGGACACTGATCCTTAACCAGCGCAGGAAAAGCCCCAATGGACTCCAAGAGACTAATGCTGAACCATTAAGTGACATAGCAGATACGCCCCTAAGTCACAACAACAATCAATAAGAGTCGTAAGAGGTTAATACTGTATCTTTTAGTACCATAACTGATGTGTTTCTAAGCTTCGATTTCACTTTGGTAAAGACTGTGGTAGTTTAGAGCTATACCCCCAGGTAACATAGCTGCTGTATTTCAAAACTCTAACCTCTCACAGTTAGTTATATATGCCGCTGGATAAACTTTACTGCCCCCTTGAGGTATAGAGATTACACTGCAAAGCTCATATCTGGCTGTGCACAGTGAAGCTTCATATGTAGAGTGGGTCACTAGACTTACCCCACAAAATTTATGAATAGGACTGTATCTATTAGAGTGCAGAGTACTCCACAACACATGCGGAGTGGATAAACCTTTTCCATTGATACAGGCAACTTAACGCACTAGAAACGAAACTGACTGACAGTGTGTGTTTGTTAATCATCTCTGCTTATCTCAGTTTCACACTTTGCGCTCATAAATGTACTAGGATCAGTAGAGAGCACACGGGATCTCTACTCCCTAACCATTAACGCCTCAACTCTCGATGTAACGCCTAATACCTGAAGTGATTTGGCGAGTTAATTCTCCGGTCTGGTAACGCCCTAAGGGCATGAAAAGATACCTCCACACAGTTGCCCAAAATACCCCCGACACAAACTCTAAAGCTAAAGCCATGGGTAAAAAAACCCCACAGCAAGGGAAACAAGCCCCTTTGTCCCCATGCCATAGTGAATACTCAGAAGATGGTGCTGGAAACTCTACAGCACCTCTCCCCACAAGACAGGCGTCCTCCACGGTAGCAGACATGGCCAATGAAATATCAAAAATACTCATGCCACAATTGGAGAGGAAGTTGGATACCCTCCAATCCTCATTTGATGCGGCATTGGCCAAAATAGACGCAAATACCACCAGAGTGACCGCACTGGAGGGGAGGGTAGGGGACATGGAAGATCAATCCCACAATATGCAAAGAGAGGTTAATTCACAGGCCGACTCATTGCAGTCGCTGCTAGCTAAAATAGATGACCTTGAAAACCGTACCAGGAGAAATAATTTACGGTTTGTGGGTATCCCCGAACAGATCACAGGCCAGCCCTTGGTGGATTTAATTACGATCACAATCCCCGAAAAATTACAAATTTCAGACCCTTCAATACTCCCCCATGTGGAAAGGGCACATAGGATAGGGCCAGACCGGGCCGCCCAGAACGCTAGACCAAGACCTGTCATCGCCAAATTTTTGGATTACAGAATGAAGGACAGGATCCTTACAGCTTATCGTAGGAACTCTCCCCTGGAAGTAAACGGCTTTAAAGTCCTTATATTCCAAGACTTCTCAATAGCAGTCACTCAAAAAAGGCGAGACTTTGCAGAAGTCTGCCGCTGGTTACACAACCACAACATTAGATTTGCTCTATTGTACCCAGCACGATTGAGAGTCGAGGTGGACGGCCACACACGGTATTTCATTGACCCTTTACAAGCCAAAACTCATTTTGACATACCACCAGAGGAAGATCGCCCCCCAAACAGATGAAACTGTCAAAACCAATACCTCACCTGGTGGGTGGATCCTGTCCTTCATTCGATGTTATATAAGTTACAAATTGAGAATTATCAAGAAAGATGTACCGTGTTCTAACCAGTATAAATGCATAGGATAACGTGTGCGCATGTGCACATAGCTAAACAAGGGAATGAGACCCCGTTCTGTTCTATTTTACGGTTTCTTGTTGTTGTTAACTAAGTACAACTTATTTCTTAGTCTCTATCGGACACGCATCTTGAAAAAAGAAAGATGCCTGTCACTGGTTGCTTTAAGATAGGAAAAGTTAGAAAATGGTGGTTAGGGCACTGTCTAATCATCATACTGTTTTGTTTTTATGTTGCTATGTATTGCTCTCTCGTCCAACTCCTTCCCCCTCGCTTAGGCGGGAAACCCACCCCTCCTCAAGTGCCGTCTCCGCTAGCTGGGACGGAGATTGGCGCGCTCACACAAGAATCGCACCTAACACAAATCTTCATGAAAACAGGGGTAGGTTAACATAGCTTCAAACACTAACAACACTAACTCCATGCCAACCACACCAAAAGCCATAAAAATCTTGTCCTGGAACGTGGGAGGCCTAAACTCAGTAGTAAAGCGCAAGCGAGTAGTAACACATCTAAAAAGGTTCCTTCCTGATGTAATTTTTCTACAGGAGACGCACTGGAAAACTGGGGAAAACAACTCCTTACGTGCCCCCTGGATTGATAGATGTTACACAGCTGACTTCTGTAGAAAGGTCAGAGGGGTAGCCATACTATTTGGAAAACATGTCAACTACACAGTTCTGTCAACCATAACTGACCCAAATGGAAGGTTCATGATCATGGATGTCGAGATCTGGGGTAGCAAGTACACACTGGTAAATGTGTATGCACCAAACACTGACCAACAGGCTTTTCTTGGGAAGCTAATAGGACAGCTAGCGCAACGCCCGAACAATCCCATAATACTAGCAGGAGACCTAAATTCAGTAGAAAACCCTGCCGAAGATAGACAGCCACCCCAACAGATAAACCAGACGCTCTGGACTCAATTCCAATCCCTCAAGACCACGCTACAATTAACAGATATATGGCGTTTGTTTCACCCCACAGACAGGACATACACCTTCTATTCGGCCGCACACCAGACGTGGTCCCGCATTGACACGATCTATATAGCTGACAGTCTTACCTCTAAAGTAATCAAAGCAGACATACACCCCATACTAATCTCGGATCATGCTCCAGTCACATTCTCACTGACCCCATTACACAATTACGAAGGAAGTAAACAGTGGCGATTCCCGGCCTACCTCTATAACTCAAGTAAATTCAAGGAGTTTTTATTGTCGTCTTGGATGAATTATCAGGACGACAATGTTGACGCATGGGACACCCCAATAATTTTCTGGGGCGCCTCCAAAGCAGTACTGAGAGGCAACATAATTGAATATGTTTCGAGACAACGAAAAGCAACCGCTGCTAGATACAAAGACCTCTCAGACTCTATGAACCACGCTTTGCGGGATTACAAAAATACCCTCACATCAGACTCGCTAAATAGATATAAAGAAGCAAAACAACTCTTAGATACTCACTTGCTGGAACAGGCCAAGAGAGATGTTCTCTACACAAAACAAAAATTCTTTAGGTGGGGGAATAAAACAGGGAAACTGCTGGCAAACATGTCTAAGCCCAGACATAAACGAGTATTCATAACCGCTTTACGCAACTCGCAAACTGGGAATTTATCCACAAACACCCCTGACATATTATCAGAGTTTGAGACCTACTTCACAGCACTATACAAAGACCACACAACAGATCCCACAAACCTACAGGATTTATTCCAAAACTTACATCTTCCAAAACTGGTGCCATCACAGAGTGAAGCCCTGACAGACCCCATAACATCGGAAGAGGTAGTGAATGCAATCTCCTCAACCCACCTGGGAAAATCCCCTGGCCCGGACGGGCTTTCTAACGAATACTACAAACTCCTTCAGCATCAACTGGCTCCGGCACTCACAGACCTCTTCAACACATTACTCAAACATCGGACCCCTTTCCCACACCTGACAAACACAACCACCATTTTAATACCCAAACCACAAAGAGACCCCCAACAAGTACAATCCTACAGGCCCATAAGTCTAATAAATACGGACATCAAATTATTAGCCAAAATCATAGCAGACCGAATGCAAACGGTTCTTCCTAACCTTCTTACACCTACCCAATTGGGATTCATCCGTGGCAGGCACTCGGTGAAGGGCATCAGGACGGCCATAGCAGCGGTCGCTGCTTCCTCACTAACAACCACCCACACAAATGTCCTATTGAGCCTTGATACAGTGAAGGCTTTTGATACGGTCCTATGGCCCTACTTGTTTCGCTCCCTAGAAATGAGGGGCTTTAACTCAGACCTGATAGAGTTCATAAAATATTTATACACTTCCCCCATAACAAGAATAATGGTGAACGGAGTCCTTGGAGAACCAATAGAGATGCATCGGGGAACCCGTCAAGGCTGCCCCATGTCACCCTTGTTGTTTAATCTAGCCTTGGACCCATTCCTACGTCTCCTGGAGGCGGACCCAGTATTCAAAGGTATATCAATCGGTTCCAAGGTAGTGAAACTCACCGCTTTTGCGGATGATATATTACTATATATAGCTAATCCGTTGGAGTCCCTTCACCATATATTCCGCCTATTTAAACACTTTGAGACGGTCTCTGGCTTTGCGATCAACATGCAGAAATCGACAGCGCTCACCTTAGCCCCGCGAAACCTACCCAATGAATTTACTAGTACCGTGCAGATTGAATGGACCTCTAACTCACTTCCTTACCTAGGCACACAAATTCCTCGACAGTTAGGAAACCTCTACAAATTAAATTATACCCCAATATTTAAACAGATATATGAGGAGCTAAAAAACTGGAAACATCTACCACTTTCTTACATTGGGCGAATCAACTTAGTAAAAATGATATCCTTTCCAAGAATCATGTACCTTTTACAAGGCCTACCTTTGTATATTACCCCAAAAGATGTAAAAACTTATAATTGTCAGGTCAGGGAATTCATTTGGGGAGGAGGAAGACCTAAAATAAGCTTATTTAAACTGCAGCAGCCTAAGTGGAACGGCGGCGTGGGCCTGCCAGATATTAGACAATATAATAAAGCCACAATGTTCCGCTATCTCACAGACTGGACAGCAGGTACCGAACTATACACCTGCACCAATCTAGAAAGGGAAATGGTCGAGGGAAAATGCTTGGTGTCATTTCTCCATCTCCATGACCCAGAAGTCCCTAAACATATACAAGACAATCCTCTCTTATGGAACACAAAAAAAACCTGGCACTGGGTGAGGAGTCAAGCGGGCCTAAACATACACAAGACAATACATCTCCCATTCATGAACAATGCGGACTTCCAAGATGGGACAGCCACCTACCCTTTCAACATTTGGAGAGTAGGTGGAGTCATGAACGTGGGATCGTTGGTTGACAAAAATTTACACAAACCCTTAACATTTGAGGTGGCCAGGGAAAAGTTCCCTTGCCTGGCGGGACACCCTCTGGCCTTTCTGCAGGCCCAACACTATACTTCAGCTGTGATCAATCATTTCTCAGATAAAGATTGGAGTAATCCCATAGATACCCTCTTGTCGCAGCCTCCTGTGGAAAAAAAAGCAATCACGCGATACTACCAGCATTTCAGGGAAATATTGGATTACTCGTCCAGTAAACAAGGCCTAGCCCAATGGACAGTGAAATTTCCTCAGTACGAAACTGAAGACCTGCTCAAATTTTTAATTAAATCCTGTAAAACACTACCCGCAGCAACATACACAGAAATGTTCTTAAATATCTACCACAGAGCCTACCTATCACCCCATAGGAGTTATCTAATGGGCCGAGTAAGTACAAGCTCCTGTTATAGGTGTGGAGAAGAGGGAGCAGATTTGTATCACTGCTTTTGGGCCTGCCCAATAGTAAGAAGTTTTTGGCTTCAAATCAAGAGTTATGTAGAGACCAAATTAATAAACTCCATCCCCTTTACAGACGAATGGGCAATATTGGGGATAGTTCCCACAGACTTACGAATAACTAGGGGTAACAAAGATCTACTACTTGCCATTAGCGCGGCAGCAAAAAAAACCATACTGCAAGAATGGACATCACCTTCTCCACCAACCTTTCCCATATTCAAATATAAACTCTTCCATCTCTTTAGAATGGATTGGGTCGAAACTACATTAAACAAAGAGTCTAGGGTTAAAAAATTCTTTTCGAGGTGGGAAAGCTATATAAATACCCTTTCAATAGAGGTCAGATCACAAGTACACAAAAGTCTAAAAGACACATCCTGGTATTTGCTGCGTACGGTAGCACAGGACCAACCTATTAATGTTGAATAACACCTTCACCATGAAGATTGGGGATGGGGGGAATTTGGGAGAGCAAGGACAGAGAGCAAGTTAATGTTAATTTATTGTTTAAAGTTTATTTTGATTTTTCTGGAACATGTACACTCCATCGCTATCAAGAACTGTGCATTTGAACTTTTCTTTATTCATTGAACGAACATCGTGATACTATGAGGATATTCGCCCTAGGAGCAGCGACAAAACAACCGAACACCAAATTGTATTATAATGTATAAGTTTATTGAAAATGTAATAACTACACGATAACCAATTGTAAGCATATTTCTATGATTCATTGTTCACACATTGCGATGGAACTTTTGCTGTAAATTTGACTATGCTCAATAAAAACAGTTTAAAAAAAAAAAAAAATAAGACGTGATTATTTGTATCCAGTAGATGCTTGTATGGATAATTTAATATACGAATCCACAGGCTGTTAGTATATATATACAGTATCAGAGTCCGATGACAAATGAGCAAATAGGCTGCAAGGTATACACAATGAATGGCAGTTCTCTTAGCATGTGAGCAAACACGCAATTGTGAAGGTATTCAGCCGTTCTAAAAGAAGTGCAGCAGCAAGTAAGTATGCAAAGTACATGCAAAGTCCTTGTTTCTCAGTTAAGGCGCTCACTGATACCCCTTTTACACCAGAGGTTGGACCCGGGATATTGCCGCTCCAGTCCGGGGCAGGGCATGGTGTAAATGGGCTGAAAAAAAATAACACGGGTACTGTTCCCCGGGAATCTGACCCGGCAAATGTTCAGGGTCGGACACGGGGCTTATCCGGGGCTCAGGGTGGTGTAAATGGCCATTTTCCGGGTTATTTGGTGGGTAGAGGGGCGCGAAGAGCTGATTGGTGCTTCTGCGGCTCTGGCAGATGATGTCATCTGCTGGAGACGCGCACAGGGTGCATGTAGCAGCGCAGCAGCATTACCACACTCTGTGCTGCAAGCACTCTCCACACTGTGTTTACAGCCTCATCTGCTGCAGCACACACTGCCTGTCACGCAGTGTGTTCCACTTTGGCTGACCCCAAACCTGATCTGCACCATCATGTCCATGTCCAATACATCCAACTGGTCTGACAAGGAGGTACGTGAGCTCCTGCAAATCAGGGCAGATGAGGAGATTCGGCGGCAAATGACCGGCACCGTTCGGGATGCAGTGGTGTATCGCAATATTGCCGAATTGCTGGCATCCAGAGGTATTCATTGCACGCAACAGCAGGTTGTAAATAAATTAAAATCTCTGCGGAAGCAGTTCTGCAAAGTGACTGACCAGAAGCGCAAGAAAAGTGGTGCAGCTAGGCCTGATTGGGTGCACTATGACCTGTGCTACAGTGCTTTTGGAAACACGGCACTCTGCAACCCTGTAGCCCTGTCCTCCTCCATAGCACCCCATTGCAGCCAGACGGACAACAGCCAGGACAGCCATAATGTACCGACTACCCAGGCTTCCCAGCTGTCCCCGCCATTCTCAACGCCTTCTGAAGCCACGCAGATGTCAACACACATGAGCCCGGCTTCACCGCTGCTGTTTGGTGATGATGGTGCAGCAGAGAATATGATGGATGCTTCGATGCATTCTGACAGCGTCCAAGCAGCCACAGATGATGTTGTGGAAGCAAACAGTCAGACGGCGCTCCCCAATCGAAGCACTCCATTACGTTCTAATTGTAAGTAGACATTCTATATATTTACACCCATTTCACATAGTAAAAATACCCAACGTGGGGTTAGGGTGGGATGAGGCCCAGTATCTGTTGCAGTATGTTGCTAGCATGCAGGTGGAAGAAGGCCACTAGCACATTTTGGCAATCAATACTGCTGTTTTTTATATAACACTTAACATGGAAGTATAATGTGATTGTTTTTTTTTTATTACAGTGTACAGCGTTCCTGCCAAAAAGAAAAAGCTTAATCGGTCTGAACTAGCGGCTAAAGCGATGACATCGGTGATAGTGGACCATCTACGCCAATTGGATACTGATGTCCAAGCAAAGGAGGATGCTCGCATGGACAAATATTTGGAAGCTGAGAGACAGAACCAGCAGGCATTTATGTCTCAATTGATGGCTATGCAAGATAGGCAAATGTCCTTTTTAGAACGTACATTTGGCGTTTTTTTCACACAACCTGCACCACATCCCCACCACCCACCTAACTACCCACCCAACCCATATGATCATTACAATAGAGGTGTCAGTTTCAATCCTGCCACGTCTACTAACACCCAACCAAACCAGCTGACACCAGAATACAGAGGGCCCAATTATAACTTTGGCAATAGTGCTGCTAGTAGTGACCCGCCAATCCTAGAGTCCCCAGAATTTTCCATGTGCCGGAATTTGAGCTAAGGTTTCAACTTTTAGTCTTAAAATATTGTTCAAAAAGGTTGCACTTTACTTCTTTTAAAAATCTTTCGAAAGGTTGCACTCATGTTTTTAAAGTCTTTAGAAAGGTTGCACTTTATTGCTTAATATTTGTGTGATTCTCTATAGGAGCAGTCACCATTTTATACAGTTCTATTTTATAATGTGTCCTATGACGTTAAACTGTATGGGCACAAAGTTTTACAATTGTTCTCTATTCCCAGTTGGACTCTCATATCTTTGTCTTTCATTATGAATAACATCTATAAACAAGATGTGAAATGTATGTACAGTTTGATTCATATTTTCATTATAAAGCAAACAACTGGAAGATTTCTGACTGATTTTTATTTTAAATCATTGAGGGAAGGTTTGCTGCAATGGTGGCCCTGATTCTTTCTGCACTGCCAACATGCTCAACCTCATAATCTGCTGCTTCAGGATTGCCCCTGTGTCCTGCACATTCCACTCTGGAATAAAGTGGTCCTTTTGTATTTCACAAATGTTATGTAGAATACAGCAGGTTGCAACTACGTGGGGCATCAACTGTAGGTCCACATCGTTCCTCTTCATCAGGCAGCGCCAACGTCCTTTTAACCGGCCAAAGGCATTTTCCACTACCATACGAGCAGAACTTAGGGTGTGGGTGTAGGTTATCTTTTCCGTGGACAACTCAACATTTTGTGTGTATCCCTTCATGAGCCAATGTAGTAGAGGGTAAGCAGCATCCCCAATTATGTGGACCGGGATCTCTACTTCATCTTTGAAAATAGATTTCTATAAAAAAAAAAAATTAGTGATTGTCACTATTTATACAAAGCAGCCTTAAGTGTATAGTTACTATAAGAAATATAACACGTCTAAACCACAGTAGAATAAAAAACATGGGCCCATCACACCTGATCCTGTCCTTGCAAGATTGCAATCACCTCCGATGAGCTAACTGTAAATGTTTAAAAAAAAGGTGTATTACCACAGGTGATAGCAGGGGCGTAGCTAAAGGTTCATGGGCCCTGGTGCGAAAGGTCAGCTTGGGGCCCCCCTACATACAACAATATTAAAATCTTGGTCTGTTTATATTTTAATGTAGACACATAATATGCCCCCACAGTGCCAAATACACATATGCCCCCACAGTGCCAGATATGCTCCCACAGTGCCAGAGACACATATGCCCCCACAGTGCCAGATATGCCCCCACAGTGCCAAATACACATATGCCTCCACAGTGCCAGATATGCCCCCACAGTGCCAGAGACACATATGCCCCCACAGTGCCAGAAATGCCCCCACAGTGCCAAATAAACATATGCCCCCACAGTGCCAGAAATGCCCCCACAGTGCCAAATAAACATATGCCCCCACAGTGCCAGAATTTCCCACCAGCAACTCACGATTGTTGCTGCAATGCTGCCTCTCCATCTGCTGCTGCTGCTGCTGCTGCTGGGCGAGGGGATCCGGTGGGGTCCGGTGGGGTCAGACAGCCTCCTGCTCTCCCTGGCCGCTTAGCCAGTCACTGGCTGCGGCCAGGCAGCCTCCTGCGCTGGCCACGGCTTCCAGAACACGGCCGCGGCTACAGGAAAATGGCTGCCGGCATGTCCTCAGTGCAGGAGGCCGGCGGCCATTTTCCTGTAGCCGCGGCCGTGTTCTGGAAGCCGCGGCCAGCGCAGGAGGGCAGCCTGTGACCTGCTGCCATAGGCCCCCCTGGCTCAGGGGCCCGGTCGCAGGTGCGACCGCTGCGACCCCTGTAGCTACGCCACTGGGTGATAGCAATCATGCATGGAGAGGAAGAGGCAGGCAAGTCTGGTCCATCAGAGAAAAAAAATGTGTACAATATATTTTTACCTGTCTAGGGAAAAGCCATCCCCCACGCTTGTCCTCACCAATCTCATACAGCTAAGAGTTAGCAAACACTCTAGCATCGTGTGCACGCCCAGGCCAGCCAATAAAGACATCTGTAAAACTAAATGGGGAAAAAAAAATTTTTTTTTAATCGTTAGAGCTATTAAAATTAATTTACAAAGGTTCCTAATAAGTAGAGACAGGATTATATGCATTTGCATATTTGCATATGCATTTGCATATTTTGCCCATTCTCACTGGTTATTGCATATTTTACCTATAATCTAGTGATGGTGCATATTTTAGGCCCCGCCACCTTTCCACCAGCGCTGCTTTCCCTGCTGCTGCTGGCCAAGTAGTGGTAGAGTGTGCAGACTGGGGCAATAAGTGCGCAGTGTGGGGAACCTTGGATATACGCTATGTCTGACACTGCTCTAGGCTGCCAATCCATGTGGATAAAAGTCAGTTCGGGGCGGATGCCATTACGAAGCTCCTGAACCTTTGCCTGCCCCTGGCCTGGGACTTTACACCAAGAGACAGACTTCTGCAGCAGAGGAGGCAGGCAGAAGGGTTGTGACATCACGCGGCACGGAGGAAATGCCATGTCACAGTGAGTATGCGGCGCAGGGAGGAAGCCTTCCACTGCGCTGCCCTCACACGCTATGCTGACATTTGATCCATCAGCGCTGGAGATGAGGGTCCGTGTAGTTGATCCCAGAAGAGCCTAGGATGCTGCAGTCTGCTGTAGCAGCCAGGGAAAAAAAATCCTGTGTACAGCACTAGACATCTGCAGATGCTGTAAGCCTATTTTTGAGGTTTATTTGCAACTAATTGTATGCAGATTTTTAAATAAATAAGTTAAAATGTACTTTTTTATTATTTAATTTAGCATATTTTAACACTTTTCATGCATATTTTAAGTATTTTTTATGCATATTTGCATGCATATTTCAAGCTTTTTATGTTGCATATAATCCTGTCTCTACTAATAAGGAAACTGTAAATATGTACATACCGGTATTGGTGGTCCACAACAGCCTGAAGTATATTAGAATGCCACCCCTTCCTGTTATAGTAGTCCGCAGGGTTGTCACGGGGAGCAATGATGGGGATGTGGGTCCCATCTATAGCAACTGCGCACTGCGGGTAACCACGCCTCTTCAAGCCTTGGATGGTGTCATCAAGGCGCTGTCCTTCCGGCAAACAGATGAACCGCTGGTACAGGGTATCCACAAAGGCCTGTGTCACCTGGTAAATGATCCTGCAGACAGTGCCAATACCGACTTCAAACAAACAGGAGATTGTGCTGTACTCCCCAGGGGTAGCATACCACCAAATGGCAATGGCTAATCTCCGCATTGGGCTGATGGGCCGACGGTAGTGGGTGGTCTGCATAGTCAGGAATGGTCCAAGTAGATCCAAGATATAATAGAAGGTAGCACGTGACATCCTGAAGTGGGCCATCCACTGCTCCTCCTGAAAAGATTCCATGGTCTGCATGAAAGCTTCTCCGTGGCACCGGTCTCTGACCCAGATCCTGCGATCCCGCATGGTCGTCACCCTCAAAATGGAGGTGAGGCTAAATTATATTAGCGCCCTCCTTCGGCACAAATATTGGTGTTGAGATCTAGACCTCTCAGCCAAGAATTGTGCTCTCCTACTCCAAGTGTGAAGCAAGTAGCACAGGGTGAGAAGCTGCTTCAAACTCTCAATTGCTGAAAAGTACAGCACAAACTGCAACACAGCTACTCCGTCTGCCATCTTTGCCGCAATGCTGGGAGCAGAACCCACCCCCTCCCTTTTCCCTTTCTTGTGACCTCATCTCAAACAGCCCAAAGGTCAATTTTTAATGACACCAGCAAGGAAAGACAGGGCTGATCCGTTTTCAGTGTGAAAGGGCCTTACCCGGGAATAACCCGGATTGAATTGCAGTGTAAATGGGGTCTGAGGCAGGGCATGCCCTGGCAATTTCCCGTGTTCGATTTCCCGGGTCCTACCCGGTATTCTGGTGTAAAAGTGGTATGATAGGTTTAGCCCGGGACCACATACACAGGTGATGGTTTAGTTAGCTCACCACTTTGATGACGGCCAATGCTGTTTAGCCGAGCCGCTACGATTCCTTAGGAGGTGATCGGTGTTATTTCCGAATAGGGTTCCCCCAGCAGCGGCCGACAGCATATGTAACTCCATGTGCAGACAAACTGTCTGGAGCGGCGGCTGTGAGTGTCCACGCCGGAGGAGAATATGCGAAGAGCGTCTAGGTGCAGGACGCAGCTGTAGTATGAGGAATAGTAGGAGACCCGAAACGCCCAGAGGTAATGACGTCAACGCGTTTCGTTTCCTTAGTTACCGGGAAACTTTCTCAAGACGGATTCAGACCTTCAGTCAGAACCCTATTTATAGGTTGAAATGTGTCCAATAAATCAATTGGCAGATCAATTAGACCTTTTATCCATATAAAATATCTTTTAAACTAGCATAGTACAATAGTTCATAAATCATGTTTGCAAAAACAGTGTGTCCGATATTGTTAGTCTTAATATACATAACAATATATATCCATACATTGAGTAATTCATTAAACAATTCCATTTAACGCTAATTGTTCCCTAATTAGCTCTTAGAAATTTCTATTTGGAGTTTTCTTTTGCAATTAATTCATTTATTCTGAAGCGGAGTGGTCGCTATATTATCTAGTCTAAATATTGGTTGGGGAGGATGTATTTATATTCAGATCGGAGGAAAGAGAGATAGATAGAAAGATTATATGATGAATTCCTTGATAATGGCACAGTTTATATATCTATATACAAAAACGCATAAAAGAAAATACATAAAAATTACATAAAAAATCTATAATAATAATATATATATATATATATATATATATATATATAATCATATAATAGGATATCCAAATGATCTCTAGATCTGAGTGTCAAGATCAAAACATAGTATCATTTTTATTTTTAATTTGATCTGAAAACCCTCAGTGTATATGCTCAGTGTTTTATGAGTAATATTATTAATTGTTGTAAGAATTTTATATAAGAAATTCCATTGTTAATTATTTTAATTTGCTATTAAATCTATTAATTGTATTGTGCTCCCTGAGATCTGCATCTCTATTTCTTTGAATTTTACCCTCTTGTGTGGCTTGGCTGCTCCCTCCCTCAGGTAGGTAAGTATGGTCCATGTGACAGGGAGTAAAGATTGTAAGAGCTCTTCTAGTGCTGGGACTGATGCAAATGACTGAAATATTCACTGTAAACATTGCTCCATATATATGTGGGCTATTTAAATAACTAATACATTTTTTAAAATGAATATATAAATACAGTGTATCAGCAATTGTGAATCAGGAGCTGGGATATTACACAGGTTATCTGTGTGCAGGCAAGTAATGTGTCTGGTATTGGTGGCAAGTATTGGTGGCATAGAACCCCTATTGTAATAGTAAACAAGTGGGATATTTGGGAAAAGGGCATTTTGTACCAAGCGAAGCATGTCATGTACAAAGTCTGAGTTATTCGGTGAGATTACACCTGGCACGCAGAATACTGGCATCACAGACAACCCATCATGATTGGTTTTAGCTAATTCAACTGCATAGCACATTCTCTCAAAATACACACTCCAAATGAATAAAGATCAAATACATAACAGGGGTTATTCAATTAACTGCTAAGTGTCAAAGAGAGCAATTACTAGAGTCTGACTGCATTTCATTTTAGGAGTTCTCTGGGGAAATGTTCAGAATTGCAGGCACAATGGAGAAAAGAGAGGGCACTTCTGAGCCAAAATATCCAAATCTCTGAGCAGGAACATATTCCGCTGCCTTTCAGTATCTTTCTTCTGCATTGCCGGTCACATTCTATTACTAGATTTCTGGTCTAGCATATTGCTGTCACCACATCCTTCATTTGTGTGTTTGGATCCTCTGAAGGTCACTTATGAAAGTACAAAAATGTCTCTCCCAGAATTCTCCATATGCAAATTATACCCTCCTATCAGCGGGTGATTCCTTTTCTGTGTGCCTATATTTGAAATGTCCTTATTTCCACCTTAGATAAATAAAAAGTAACTTATAAACTTACCTATTTCATTTTTGTTGTATAGATTGGGAGACGACATGGGAGGATGGAGGGATGGGGAGACTCTCAGTTTTAAATTTGAATATACAGAATTAGAATATATGTCCCAAAATTGGTTCATATTTGATTAGAGTTAAAACCTTAAAACATAGACGTTTGCAGATGCACAGTATGCACTTCAGGTAAGCTCTGTAGCCTAACACACAGCTCACAAATATACAATTGTTATCATGGGCTGGCTGGCAACTTTCAACCTGGGTGGCAACACAAGAAAGTGGCCCATCACCATCACCATCATTTCACCCCTTTAGTATGCAGCAAGGATTAAACAATCCCCCCCCCCCGCACACACACACACACACACACACACATACAACAGAAATGGGGAAAGTGCGTGTCGAAGGCGCGTTGCAAAAATTTACACTGTAATGCCCATTACACATAATGCCACACACCGTAATGCCCATTACACATAAAGCCATCACTGTAATGCCAATTAAACATAATGGCACACACCATAATGCCCATCAAACATAATGCCACGCCGTAATGCCCATTACACATAATGCCAACACCATAATGCCCATTACACATAATGCCACACACCATAATGCCCATTAAATATAATGCCACACACCGTAATGCCCATTACACATAATGCCAACACCGTAATGCCAATTAAACATAATGCCACACACCATAATGCCCATTAAACATAATGCCACACACCTTAATGCCAATTACATATAATGCCACACCGTAATGTCAATTACACATAATGCAAACACCATAATGCCATCACCGTAATGCCCATTACAAATAATACCAAAAACATAATGCCACACACCATAATTCCCATTACACATAATGGCAATACCGTAATGCCCATTAAACATAATAATGCCTATTACGGGGATGCAGTTAAAATCCTGGCGGTCGGGATCCCGGCGTTCAGAATCCCGACGCCGGAATCCCGACGCCGGAATCCCGACCGCCGAAATGCCGACACATTCTCCCTCCTGGGGTGTCCACGACATCCCTGGAGGGAGAATAAATTAGTGTGCCGAGCGTAGCGAGGCACCGGGCCCGCTGCGTGGCGAGCAGAGCGAGCCCGCAAGGGGGGGGGGGGGCGATCCACGTCCCCCCCTTGTCGGCATTTCGGCTGTCGGGATTCTGAACGCCGGGATCCCGACCGCCAGGATTCATTACTGAATCCCTATTACATATTATACCATATTACTGCTTCTTACCTACATGCTCATTGTCAAAAGAATATTGCTTGTTGCCGGAGTTTACATGCTTGTTGCCAGGTGTTTCATTCTTGTTGCCAGGGGGGAGCCAGGGTACATGCTCGTCGCCAAGGGGTTCCATTTAAATAGCCCGCCAGCGCTACCCGAATCCGCACTTCCGGGTAGCGATGGCCGTGCTGTTCTCTTCTGACAGACACTAGAGGTATGGCAGTACCTCTAGTGTCTGTCTCCTATAAGGCGGCGGCCATTTTTGGAGAGGCCGTCGCCTTACATTCGTATGGCCAGGAAGCCGGGGATGTGCTGGACACAGGGATCGGCCAACGGCTGCAGCGGTGACGCCTGCCGCAGCGTGTGCAAGATGCACACAGCGGCCCAGCCAGAACATAGTCATACCGGCCTGGGGGGGCATGTGGCACCCTGCCCCCCAGCCCAGCCCGCCCCTGATTGTTATAAATGTATGAAGTACTGTAGTAGTTATGAATTTATCCAAAGACATAGTTATTTTTCCTACTGGGATTCCATTTCTGCTGTGTAGCCAAATGGTGCAAATCAATTGATGCTCTGTAAGGGCAAGCTTAACTGTGGGGAGACACATTTGAGCTTGGAGCCCCCTGTACAGGCAAGCTGAAACATGCAAATATTGATGTGTTTGGTTGCCGAAACGACACTTTATTAAATCGCACCCAGAACTTTGATTGGGTTTAGCGATTTTACACTTTTTCTTCTAGTGAATTTGTTCCTCATTTCCCAACATTTGTTTCTCATTCTGCACATATGAGAGGGACTCACTTGACAGTGAATGGATTACCGTGAAAAAGGAAAGAGCAATCATTTTATAGTGACCCAACAGAGATTAGAAGTGGGACCTGTTGCACTATTCTTTATACTTGTTGTGGTAGCCTGGAAGAGATAATAGACCTTTTTACATTTTTATTATATGAAAGAAAAAAATAAGATCTTGGCTCTTTTCTATTAAAGGTTCTGAAGCATATTACAGGATAGATTCCTCTAGAGCTGGACTTTATTTAAGATTATTAACTATACCTGTCACAGATGATTCATCATTATAACTAACAGCGCGCAAGCCTTGATGCATGAATACCAAAGGATTTATGTTTTTAAACTGAATAATAGAAGTGGAATGATTATTTTGCCCACTCTCTTCCATTTCATTAGCAGACATTATATAGTATTTCATGACGATGAAATGAAAATGTAAAAACGTATAGCCCCCAATACAATCATAAGATAAAGGTGGCCATACATCTACAGATCAATTGTCAGATTGGGTTGGTTGGAGCAAAAACCTGGTAGTAGCTGAATGACAGTTTGGCAGTTTTCCAGCATTTCAAAGCAAATGGTCAACTGTCATTTGCTCTCATCCATTACCAGGATTTTGTTCCAACCAGCCCAATCTGACAATCGATCTGTAGATGTATGGCAGGCTTTAGACTCAAAATAACATTAAAATAGATTTATTTTATATTATCTCTACCCCCCCCCCCCCCTCTGGCCTCTGGCCAACCTGCATGGCCATCATAAGGGCAGTGTTTCACTTCATCTAGAACTCCAAAATGAAGAGGTCAGTTATATAAAAAAAAGCTTGTGAATAGTTCGCTGTGAGCCTTCTTTGTTATCGTATCCAGTAGCGCACCCAGGAGGGGTTCTGAGTGCACCCCCTGACAGAAGAGAGAGAGACTGTGTATGATATTACTAAGCTTTGCCCATGTGGCAAATTGCAAAATTCTTCACGTTAAATCTGCCCCATCTACGATGCAACATGGTTTTGCCCATTTGCGTGCTTTCTTAGCTATTTAATCTTATCATTAGCCACTCAAGCTAAATTATATTTGTAATGTTAATACATGGCCCATAAGGTAACTATTCTGAATAGAGTGATTTTAGCACACATCCAGGTATTTATAGAATAGGTGATTTAATCTGAGGTAGAATAACTTCAGGCCACATTTATAAATCTCAATAGTAAAACAATGGTGTTTAAAACCTGTGCTCATACAGTGATTTATCTTTGATACCCAGAGCTGCTGGTTGCTTTTGTGAGGCATTTGCACTGCAGTACAGAGAAGAGGAGGAGGGATCTGTAACTCATTCAGAATATCTAGGGCAGGTATGCAGGCTGAAAGATGATGAGTCAGCTGAAGCGCCAAGGTGTTGAGGGACAGAATGATTTATAGGAAGCCACAAAACAACCCATATGACCACCCGTCCAGGACAGGAGCTCAGGGGATTATAAAAGCCATTTCATTTCTGCAAGAGGAATTTACTTCCACTGAAACTAGGTTATCATCAGTGTTATGGGACTAGTATGGCTAGAAATATCAATTTAGATTTTAATTTATCCACCTGCAGTATGGTATTTTCCACAGCAGTCTACTTACAATACTGCACAGATTTTTACCATACCGTATGGCTTAAATCTTATAGCTGAAGCAAAAATCATGTTCTTTATGTTGCCATTGTATTGCAATCAACTTAATACTGTTTACTGGAAAATATTATAAATGACAAAGGGTCTATTCAGCAAAAAAAAAAATATTATTGAAATATATTGTTGATGATATGTATTGCTGCTTTTTGCAGACATGTTTCACCATATTTATATGAAAACTTCAGCTGGGACAGATCATGTGAAAAATGTATACCTTTATAGAAGCTAACTGCTTTGGGGCTCACCTACATTTGGATTCAAATTATTTTAAAAAATTCCTCTCAGATCTAGAAGTACACACCCACGCATATAGGTGCCACGTTCACAATCTCTTTTCATAATCTCTCCATATAAGGTACAAGATACACCCTTGGGTGGAGCATGACATGCCCGCTCAATGGGGAGCTGTGCAAAATTATATTATATAAAGAATGCAGGATCATAAATGTAGAAGCAAAAAAAAGGCAAAGAAATTGTTGATTTTCAATTCTCTAAATAGAGAAAGAAGTTAGAAGTATACTTGCTCCAGCTAAAATGTCTGAGAAAAGTGGTTTTAAGTTTTTGGTGCCTTAAGAACTTAAAAGGTTTTGAAAACTCTCCCCAAATTGCTTCCCTGGGCATTTTGTGTTGTGCGTGCCTCAGTTTGCACAGCTGCATCTTGATTTCCTCTGGGATGCTTCGAAAGAGCTGAATAGCCATATTTTTGGGAAGCACAGGCTTGCACAGAGAGAGAGGAGTGGGGTGGAGGGACAGCCTTCTTACTGAAGTACGGAGTAGTCACAGCAGTGTGCCTCATTTTGCAGAGCTGTACAGAATGGCATATTTTGCAGAGTAATAGTATAATAATGAGCTTTCTTGCTATGTTATTCCCCCTCCACATCGGATATGAACTCTGTACATTTCATTGCTGATGAGATGGGGTCTCTTAGTAGTCTTTTTAAAAGAGAAAACCGTTGCTATGCTTCTAAAAATTAATCAGTGAAAAAAATCCATGGGATCCCCCTGTACAGGAGGCCATGGGATCCCACCAGAGGCTACCATATTTGTTGTGGAGAAATATGCTTCTAGGGAGCTATGGTGATGAAACCAAATTTTGGGGAATTTTTGTCTGAAATGTGTTCCTGTCTATTGCTATTGCAAAAATAAATTGATTTGAATACGTAAAAAATACTTAACATACTGCTCGTATGTAGGAACCACCTTATTCCACATACAAGCATGTGTCATTATAGTGATCACAGAAAGGGTTTAATTTACTCTCCCCGTCCCGGAAAGGTTGGCATGCCTCCCGCATCCCCCTCCTCTGATGGTCAAATACCACCAAGGAGGGGGCGGGATTAAAATTATGCAAATCGTGTCATTGTGATAATTTTATAATGTCCACGCCAAACCCTCGAAGTGCAGATGAGCAGTGCAGGAGAAGCCTGGAGAGGAGAAAGAAGAATTAGGTATTTATTTATGCCCAATATTTAAAAAGGGCAAAGTTCTTACTAGAAAGAAATGGCTAGTAAAAGCATTGCCCTTTAAAATATTGGGCATAAACACAATCAAAAGTACTAGATTTTAAATCCCGATGCTTTATAAATAAACCCCTGTGTGTCTATAGCAGCTGTACCTGAATACTGACTATCAGTTCGGAACATGATGGAATGGCTGTCCTAATGCACTACTGAAATAGCCATTATGTTATACTTCTCCCGTATTGCAGCATCTGCAGTTTTCATCTCTTTAATACTGTTCTATCCATCTGCAAGCACAGAGGGGAGGGGGGCGGGGGGAAACAATATGCAAGAGGAAGCCTAGGTGTTGATTGCTCTGCTATAGCCATGAATGAGCTAAAAATAAAATGAAAATGGTGGATACCAGAAAGAAAAGCCCCAAAGGATTTATCAGCTGAGGAATTCCCATGTAGAAAATCCAGGTAGTGACCTACATAACAAGCATGGAATTGGTGGATTACATCACAGAAACACAGGAAAGTCACAGAAGAAACCAAAGAATGCCTGGAGTTTAGCAAACGTCCAGTAATTGTGTATTGGAATTAAGCATATAACGAGGATATTTTTTATGCTGGTGATTCAAATAGTGATGAAAAGTTCACTATACCTACAGCTTTACATAAGAATGATGATGAACTCCTTACAACTGATAGGTGTGTCTCTGTTTTGCCTTCTTTGTCATAGGCAAGACAAAGCTGCTTCAGATTTTCCTTTTAAAGGGTTTAACAAACTTAAACACTAAGGACCTTATTCTGGTACATTCGCATCGGCCCCTTCGTTCGCATGGAGCCGATGTTTCTGTGCATGTGCAGACTCAGGGTGCGTGCGGCCACGGTGAACAGTCTGTTCGCAGGGCGCACACACCGAACATGGCGGGGGAGGCGGGCTTGGCCATTTACATATGGGAACGCCCAGCTTTTCATGGGCATTACCATGAGAGCACTGGGCATTCTCATGCAAATACCCCGAAGATGCGGGTGCGAGGGGTGGCCAGCTGACATCACCAGATGTCAGCTGCCCGCACACTTCCTCCCGAGCATCCACGTATATGTAAGTGACTTGAGAGTCACTTTTATATGCGTGCACCTTCGCCATCATTCAAATGATGTGGGTGTTCCCCTCCAGCCTGCAAATGGATGTTTTTTACTGCCTTTAGCTGCCTTCTTTTCCTGTCCTTCTCTGCTCCTGTTCTCCACTTTCCTCCCCTCTCTCTGTTCTCTGGTCCCACTCCACTGACCTGTCTGCTCTGCCACCCCTCCCCCTCATGACCTCTGTCTTCTCCATCCTCTGGTCCATCTCCCCTCACCGGTATGCTCCACCATCCTGCCCCCTCCTATCAGCTGTCTTTTCTGTCCTTGTCCTCTGGTGCCCCTCCTCTCACCTGTGCGCTCCATCCTCTGGTCGCCCTTCTCTCACCTGCTTCTCCACTCCCTTTCTTTCCTGTTTCACCCTTTCTTCCTGCTTAGCCTCAAGGCTTCACCCCCTCCTCATTGATCATGGATGCCCAGCTTCTTCCATTGGCTGAGACTGGAAGAACACACGTTAGTATGATTAATGGGGTGACTATTTAATGGGAATGTATATTTTATAATACAGTGTGTGGGCATTAGTTAAAGTATCATACATAGTTGGGTGGGTATAATTGGTGAGGGGAGGGTATTAGTTATACTATAATACACCTGCCGGGTACTATTGGTTAGGGGTGAGTGTAAGTTATAGTTTACTACATGGGTGGCTTCATTAGCAAATGTGCTGTGTTTTTTAAGGTAGATTTGGTAAGGTTGGTTTGTCATGTATAATATGTAGGGTAGGTCATATATATGGGTCAAATTAGGACTATATATTTAAATTCAAACTAATGCAGGTGTCAGAATGCTCAGTGCTACTGATCATTCTTACATTGCCCCACACATGAATGTGCTATCTCACAGACAGTTGTGCCAATAAATGACATGGGTGCATAGTGCCCGTCACCTTTTACACACTGCCACTGTAATTCATGAGGGGGAACCGTTATCATTGCACATATTGTGCCCTAATACCACTTCTCACCAATATTGCAGAACCATAAATCTACCCCAGGAAGTGTAACATAATTATGGTAAAGCGTTACTACTAAGTGGCATAATGTGAATAAGGGACAATACTATTGTGTGATGTAATGTAATATGGGGGTTGGGGGCACCAATGCTGTCAGATGATTTTGCCTATCTGGAGGGCTGCAGGAGGTCCCGATGCACATGTTAGACGTGCACATGTGCAGTAGTCACCCAGTATACAGGTTAGTGGCAGAACTTGTGTGTAGTTGACCCAGGAGCAAAAATATAATTTAGGACCCCTCTTCCACCCCAATCCAAGTTCACAATATGCCACTCAGCAGTGGGCCCCTCAGTTCACAATGCACCTGCTGCACCAATGGTAGTTCCGACCTCTGATATAGGTGGTAGTAAAGAGTTCTTATGTAATCACTTCCTTATTATTGCTGTCCGTTTATTGAGGCGTGTACCTGGTAAAAAGATTTTTTTTACTTTTATTAAAACTGCCTTTGAGGATTATGAAGTATTCAAAATGTCAATGTTGGGTTGATCCAGGATTGTAGAATCGCCTTGCCTGCTGCTGCATTTATTGCTATTACTAATTTTTTATACCCTTTGGTTATTCTCTGGGATTCAGGTAGAATCCCAAATATTGCCCATTCCATCGTGTAACAGAGGTAGTTCACAAGGTGTGTAGTAGTAAATAGTCTAATTTGTTTGCCGAATCTGCAGAGCATGGGGCACGTTCAAAAGCAGAGAATTAGATCTGCTTGTGGGGTAGAACATTTAGGGCACCTATCCGACTCCGACATGCCTGCTAGAAATTGCCGATTAGGCGAATAGTATGCTGGGTGGATAATATTCAGGAACATTTCTTAATACCATGCTACTGGTGGACAGCAAACATTTATTTGTATCTTTGGATACTATAACCGGAAGGCTGTTCTTTGTATTCTTTGTCTTTACATGATTTTGCAATGATGTAATGTTGTAAAATTTTATTGTGACAAAATAAATAAAATTTTTATTAAAAAAAAATTGCATTTGAGGACTGATTATTGACCTGATTGCTGCTTCCTTGTATGCTGTATGTGTAGTCCCCTGTAGTGAGGCCATTATGGAGGGCACTGGCAATCTTCTGCATCTAATACGTGAATGCCGACCTACCTATTCATATATACTGTACACACACAAACACATATATATACACACATATACCCTGTACACACATAAGAGGAGTGTGTGGAGCCGGTGTATATCTGGGATGGAGTAGGAGTTGGAGAGCGGGTGGCAGCGGGTTTCCATCACACTCTGTGTGCATGCTGTGCAAGAATGCTATTAGCTCTGAAAGAGGGATGGCAGCTGGGTCCCATGAACTGCCGTGAGGTGACACCAGAACGGAGGTGATTCTTGATCAGCTTACTTCTTCCATCCTGCCTGCTTATTCCCACCACTACTCCCACCCTGCCCCCAGCTCTACACTACTACTCTCATCCTGTCTCTGTTTATACTCTTATTCCAATCCTACCCCCTGCTCTGAACTACTACTACTCCAAGCTCTGAATTACCACTATTGCCATCCTGCCCTCATTTCTCACTACTAATACCTCCCATCCTGGCCCCTGAATTCCATCACCAGTGATGTAACTATAAATTTTTTGGTGCCCCCCTTCCCCTAGCATTTAAATAAATAAAAAAAGGCTTTATCTATGCAATATGGCTCCCAGTGCGAACAGTAAAAATATGCCCCTCCAACAGATCTGATTGCTGTACAATTTGTTTTTAAAATGGGCAAAACCATTTGTACTGAAGGTGGGGCAGATGTATTTCTGTAGTATAGAGAGAATTAGATTTGTGTGAGCTATTTTGTTTCTGTGCAGGATAAATACTGGCTGCATTATTTTAACACCTGCAGTACACATGGTTTTGCCCATTTTGAGAATAAATTTGTACTGCGATCAGATGTGAATAAGGGCCATTGTGCCACACATCATAATGCTCATTACACATTATGCTACACAACGTAATGCCCATTACACATTATGCCACACATCATAATGACCATTACACATTATGCCACACACACCTTAATGGCCATTACACATTATGGGCCAGATGCACTAAGCTTCAAAAGTGATAAAATGGAGAGTGATAAACAACCAACCAATCAGCTCGTGCTTGACAATTTTCAAACACAGTCTGTGACGTGGCAGGAAGCAGCTGATTGGCTGGCTGTTTATCACTCTCCCTTTTATCACTTTTGAAGATTAGTGCATCTGGCCCTATGCAACACATCATAATGCCTCTTATATATGGGATGCAGCATCTTGGCAATCAGGATGTTGTAGTTTAGTATACCGATGCCAGCATCCTGACTGCTGGCAGAACACCGGTGCCAGAACTTCTAAACAAATCAGGATGCCGACGCCAGAATACAGAGATCCAGATATCCAGAACCAATATCCAGAACATAAGTATGCTAGGTTGAGGTCAAGCTGGGAAATGGGGAGGATGGATAGTATTAGACACCAGTGGCGGGACATAGGGTTAGATGGGGGGGGGGGGGGGGGGGTATAGTAGACACACACACCTATATATTACTTCTGCTGTAACTCCAATAATAGCAACTACTTTTACAAGTCTCAGAGTGCCTTCTTTATATATATATTACATAACTGTTCTTTTTGAACACATACAGCAGGGCAGAGAGTATGGGGGATGGTGGAGAGAGAAGGCAGAAGGAGGAAGGATGGTGTAGGGTGAAGGGAGACTTGCGTGGCATCAGTTATGTGTCTACTAAGGCAGACTATCTGCATCTTGGAAGCGTTACTCCCAGCGGGATCTGCGGGACCATAGTTACACCACTGCCCATCACTACTATCATCCTGCCCTTATTCCCACTACTACCACTCCCATTCTGGCCCGAGTGGCATGTCAGTGTCCTGGAGTTTATGCTCCAGGACCTGGATCCAGTGGTGAATGATTGACTAACCAACCCATGCCTCTTGGCCTCCCAGCACAGTATCTATTTTAACTACCATCCCTGCCTCTGGAACATGCAAAGTCCCACTTTGTATTTAAGCAATAAGTGAAGAGTGAACAGATTTTACAGGGAAATAAGCAGTTTTGCTTTTATTTAATTATTCTGATCACATTCAAATTATTGTACAGTTTTCATTTTTACTAAACCACAAACTCTTATAACCGATCAGGAAAGCATTTTCCAGTGAACATCCACAAGCTCTACATTTAGACATTAGGCATTTTACGCATTCTATAGAAAAATACAGAGGGTCCCTTTTGGCAATAAATAGGACATGATTTATTATAAAGCTATAGAACTTTATTTACTGGCAGAATGAATGGCATTCACTAGCTAACATATTAAGCACATAGGTCTATTATTAGACACTGCTATTTATCACCAAGCTGAAAACTCAGGCAACGGCACACAATATGTTCTAGAACCTGATAATTTATTCTCACTTTTCTATTGCATAGTTAACCCTTAGAATGCCAAGTAAATTAAATTGGTGTAAGAATTGGCAAGCAAAATTTTTATTCATCATAATGACCTGCAATGTTTACCGTATATAGGAAATTTAACCTTTTATACACAAAATCAGTTTCGTATCTAGTGCAAGGCAGCCCTCGCTGCTGCTTTAGGGAGCGAGCGGCTGCGGGGTCTGGGTGGGTGCCGGGCGCCAGGCGCCAGCATCTGCCCGGCACACTGATAATCTGACATGTTGCTGCCGCAGTGCCGCTGCCCCCGAGCTGGCCATGATAGACAGTCACTAATCCCTCACTGTCTTGTCTGTACACAGAGCCGGCCATTGGCTATGGTGTACAGGATGGGCTGGAGCCGGGAGGATGGGCAGGCTGGTAAATGGGCTGTCGGATGAGCGGGCGAGGGCGCGGCCTGTGGCGCCAGGGGAAGCAGCAGTGTGGGGAGCGTTAATGACTCACAGCGTTGTGGAGCCAAAACTAGAGTCCTGTGCCTCTGGTGCAATGACAGGGTAATTGAACGTCCTCACACAGACAGCCGCGGCCAGAGAGCTCCCCCTTCCACGCAGCCACGCTGCTGTATTTTTTGGGCTCCCTGCAGCCAGCCAGGGTGTGGCTTGACAGGCTGAGTGAGTGGGGTGGTATATTTCAAGCACTGGACAAAACACTTTTGCACCCCACAACCTTCCACCTTTCACCTTACAAGGGATGCCAGGAGGCAGGAGCGCAATGCCGGCACTACATCACAGTAAGGCTCCCTTTCCTGTATGATGCTGCAGCAGAGAAGTGGCACCTGGTGTAATTAGTGTCTGCCTGCTTTACTGTCATCCAGGTGAGCATGGCAACTGGGGGGGGGGGGCAGCTGAGAGGCAGAGAGTGAAGGGAGAACAGGTTGAGAGACACAGGCTATGGCAGTGGTTCCCAACCCTGGTCCTCAAGTATCCCCAACAGTGCACGTTGTTCAGGTCTCTACACAGAATCCCAAGTGACATAATTAGCTCCAGCTGTGGATCTTATAAAATGTGTCTGAATAATGAGTGCACCTGCTGGGTGACCTGGAAAACGTGCACTGTTGGGGGTACTTGAGGACCAGGGTTGGGAACCACTGGGCTATGAGGAAGGGTTAGGCTCTTGAGAAGTGGAGTTAGGCACTTAGATGGGGGTTAGAGATATGCTGCAGGCCGGGATGGCAGAATTTCTTTTTTTTTGCCAGGGGGAGCAAAATTTCAAGTTACGCCACTGCACAAAATGTTTTATTTGAATGTATATAACAAATAAGAGCAACACTGACATTTTTAGCAGATATATTTTGAACATCTCTCACAGAGGGGTTAATAATTACAGACTGTTAGAACCATGGAACATTGCTAATCTTACCCTCCATAAAAAATCCAATAAAAAATGATATAGTGACATGAAGAAAAACATTAAATCTACTTTATATGGAGGTTATGAAGACATTTATGAAAAAATAACACTGTTAAATGAGTATAGGATTAACGTAGCTATTGCAGAGTGATCTCTATGTCAGTTGGCATTTCATACTTTCACACCACACATGCCCAGAAAGTAGGTCCATACACACTGGGCGACTATGTCCAGTGTGTATGGACAGGGCTGTAACTAGGGGGGGGGGGGGGCTGGGGGGTCATGCGCACCGGGCGCTGGAGGGGGGGGGGGGCGCTGTCAGGTCCGGGGACAGCCAGCGGAGGTCCGGTGACAGGCAGCTGGGTTCCGGGTAGCCGCTGTAGCGGCAGCTTGACTTCGTCCGTCTCTACTCTCTCCTACTAACGCGACGGCGGGAAGCGCTGGTGATGACTTTGAAAAGACTTGCCGGATACTGATTGGCTGAATTCAGCCAATCAGCGTCCGGCAAGTCTTTCCAAAGTCATCACCAGCGCTTCCCGCCGCCGCGCTAGTAGGAGAGACGGGCGGAGTCAAGCTGCCGCTACAGCGGCTACACCAGTCCCTGGAACCCCGTTGCCTGTCCCCGGACCCCCGCTGGCTGCACACAGGAGTTATGTAAGTTGTCAGTGGGGTGGGGGAGGGGGGTCTCCGGCGCCAGGGCCAAGGCGGTCATTTGGTCCCCCCCCCCCCCCCCGGTCAGGGGAAGGGGGCACTAAATGACTGCCTTGGCCCGAGAAACCCTAGTTTCGGCCCTGGTATGGACAGCGATGATTACATTTATCGTTGGGGGGGAAGCCGCTTAGTGCATACTGAGCGGCTTTCCCCCTGCCTGGGGCCAACGGAGGGGCGGCTTTGCATAGCGTAGTGCTATGCAAAGCCGTCCTCAAAGCCGCTCATCTGCTGGTATAACCAGCAGATGATTGACTTTCCCAGCGATGATGCGGGGGTGTGCAGCAGCGCTCACCGCTTATCCCCAGGGCATACACACTGGGCGGCTTTGAGCTGAAAGCCGCTCAAACCTGCTGTTTTGAGCGACTTTCAGCTCAAAGTCGCCTAGTGTGTATGGGCCTTAAAGATTGAAAGGTATAATATGGTGTCTGTCCCACTTGCATAAAAGAGATAAGGTGTCTATTGATTTATTGTGATTCATCTTTGACAACCATATTTTCAGCCAGCTCATAACTAAAAATGAACACACAGAGACCACTACATAAGTCAGGCATGTCCAAACTATGGCCCTTATTCTGGTTGGTGCGGTCAGAGCCGCACACGGGGCTCCGACCGCCAGTGGTGCAAGTAGAAAAAAAGTCTTAGTGGTACTGTGCTGCGTGCCGAAGGCACGCGGCGAAAAATGGGCGTGGTCAGGGCGTAGTTAAGGGGCGTGGTCATATGACACAAGGGGGAGTGGCTACATGACAAAACTTTAGAGCACAATGACATTTCTGTTTGGGCTTGTGCATTGCATCCTGAACACAAAATGTAGGGGTCAGGATCAAAGTGTAGGAGCCAGACAAACCATAAATAGGGATATTGCACGCCAAAGGCGCATGGCAAAAATGTACACAGGACTGCCGGTTACACGTCACACACCCAATACATATTACCCATGCCATAATGCCCATTACACATTATGCCACACATAGTAATGCCCATTACACATGCCACACACCGTAATACCTATTACAAATAATACCACACACCGTAATACCCATTACACGTTATATACCAAACACCATTATTCCACGCACTGTAATGCCCATTACATATAATACCACACACTGTAATACCCATTACATACATTACACACGCTGTAATGCTCACTACATAATATGCCACATAAGTGCCGCTTACCTACATGCTCATTGCTATGGGTTTCATGCTCAATGCCAGGGGTTTCAATGTTTCATGCTTACACCCCTGCATATTACCCATGCCATAACGCCAGGGACTATGTAAAAACCGGACCGGACTAAACCCCGGACTGCCGGACAGGACATCAAAATCTGCAGTCCGGAGCTTGTAGGGTCCGGTCCGGGGGGTGTCCTGTAAAGGGGTGTCTTGTCCGGGGGGGGTCCCTGTGATAGCTATCACCAGGGACATGGGGGAGGGGAGATTACAGCCTCCCCGGGTGGTCCGGACCGTCCGGTTTTTGCTACATGCCCGGACCATACAGGGAGGCTTTATTCTCCCCCTCCTCCACTCCCTGGTGACAGGTGTCACAGGCAGCCCCCCCGGACAGGACACCCCCCGGACCGGAGGCTACAAGCTACAAAATGCAGAGTTTGATGCGGTCCGGAGGTTTTGTGTTGGTCCGGTTTTCACCCATACCCATAACGCCATACCTGCTGCCCAACACTGGGGGGTGGGAGATCGGAACTCACAGCCTCTGCTGTGCAGCTATGCTGTCTGAGGTGCGCGTCCATAACTCAAGCTCCGCTACCATCGCGGCTGTATACGCCAAAGTCGCAGTCCGCCAACACGCATGACTGGGGATTCCGGGGGATTAAGTGGGCTTTCCGGGGCAGCGGGACACAGACTGCCTCGACAGGAGACACCCGCAGAATGCGGGAGCATAGGCAATTATGTCATACAAATATACAATATAAATATATACACCCAAAAAAAACATATTTACACAAAAGCACAAACACATGTCTCATACACACATACAGTCAGATACTTGTACACACAAACATACATAGTCACACACCTACATGAAGAGTCACATATACACAGACTATATAGTGCCCCATCCTCTTCCCATCCATCCTGACATTGCACACAGGCGCAGCAGGGTAGATACTGTACACTCACTGTGTATAGTAGAAGTTCCTCCATTTGCCTCCCCTTCTCTCAATGCTGATGCTCTGCTGCTGAAACCTGGGCTTCCCGGCAGCTTGTCACGCCGGGGAAGTAGAGACTGAGCAGGGGGCGGGGATACACAGCAATGTATGTGGCTGTGCTGCCGCTGCCCGTTGCTGGCTGAAATGTCAGATATGTTCCGGCCCGGGCCCCGTCGGGTGCTCCACTGTTAGCACTGCAGCCGGCGGTTGCCCCGTGTGAAAGCACGGACGGCCACAGGTAAAAAGAGACTCTGAGCCGCTCGTGCTGCCGCCGTGCCTCGGCTTGATGTCACTGCGCAAACCTGCGCATGCGCAGTGACATGCGTGCCGGGATTTTATGGCGGTACGGGGTACCGGCGGAATATGTTATAGCGGTACGCCGTACCACCCCGTACCGCCACACTTTCACCACTGCCGACCGCACAAACCAAGGGCCGCCCACCAGACGGATCGCCACGGCCGTCCATACACGGACGGCTGGCGATCCGCTCAAAAATGGTGGAGGCTACGCCTCCACCATGGTGGGAGCTGCCCCCTGCCTTCGATGGTCGACGACCATCGAAGGCAGGCCCGCACGCCGCGGCAGCTCCCGCAAGCTAAGACCACACGGACAATCGTCCGTGTGGTAGCTTGTATGGGGGCTGAAAGCTGACATCCGGCGACGTCAGCTTTCCGCCCCCATGTCATGGTAATGAGGGCGTCATGCCCTCATTACCATGCATACGCCCCGCGTTTGCATGGGAACGCCCATGAAACGCGGGGCGTACACATAGGGAAATGAGGGCATGATGCCTCTCACGCCCCTATCCGCCCCCTTTGCGGCGGACGAAATCCGTCTGCGGCGAAGGGGGCTGCACATGCGCAGAATGACCTCTGCGCATGTGCAGACCACAAACATCGGCGGTACGGCCGCACGCGGGCCGTACCGTGCCGATAAGAATAAGGGCCTATGTTGTGAAACTATAAGTCCCATTATGCCTTGCCACAGTTTTGCTATTAGGGAATGAGAAAACTATGGCAAGGCATGCTGGGATGTGTAATTTCACAACAGCTGGAGGGCCACAGTTTGGACATGTCTGGCAAGGGATGGCAAGGAAAACACTTGATGACCCGCTCTAGCCATAAACATAGCGGTGATGTAAATGCCACAACTTAAAATGGAGGCAACTGAAATGCCCCATCCAGCAAAGGCAGTTTGGGGCGTTGCTAGGCATTGAGAAGGCAACACTACCCTCTATTATGGCATAGCGTGTCCATTTCCAATACAAATGCCGATCATCCCCCGTATGGGCAGAACTCACTAGCCATCCTTGGAAAAGGTAGGTGTCCTTCAGTGACCACTTATGCCCTCCCGACGAAATAATTGAAATTGAAAATTTAAACATTAGTCAAATCAGAGATGGAAGCAAAAAGGGGATGGTGGGTGGGCTTCCGAGCTCACAAAAGGAAGTGCCAATATTCAAATTACATATCAAAAACACCTCTGATGTTACTTCCCCCAACTACCCCAATAGGCTTAACTGAAAACAACTACCAAAACCTTCCAGGGGTATATCCAAATCACAAAAACCAAAGACTCTTATATAGTTTTGTGCCTATGCTCTTCTTCTTATACCTCATGAAATAATATATAACAAAACACTTTATTATTAAAAAAATATAGATAGCATAGTAAGGGGTTATTCTATTAGCCCCGATGTCCCTTCACCCTGTTACTTGAGGCATGCAAATCATAATTTCCAGTAAGCAGCTTTTGGGATTGCCAATAAAAATATCTGTGTTAGGTGCCGGCCTCGGTGCCGTTGCGTCCCGACTCACCTGTCAGCTGCTGCGCTGCAGGCACCGGGACAGCAGCCACACTCCGGCAATCGCCGGGCAGGTCAGGGTGGAAGTGTCAGGTTGCTGCCTAGCAATGCCCCGAACTTCCGCCGCACAGACGGCAGCAGGGGGAGGCTGCGGTCGGGTGCACCCGGCGTCACTTCCGCCAGGGGAGGCCGGCCTGTCCATTTTGGGGTTAGTTAGCTTATCCTCTTGTGCCCAGTCAGCCTCGGTGACCACGTTGTCCCACCTAAGACCTGACTGCAACGGAGTCTGGGCGGACCTAATTCGCCCTTACAGCCTGGGCGGTTACAGGTGAAGCCTAGCACCACGTGTGTTCACTGACACTGGCCCGTTGCAACAGTGTCAGAGGGCAGGTCCGGTTCCGCCTCTACTGGCCTTACAATCTGCTAATTTGGTACGACAATAATGATCATTGGTCGGTAAACCCAATATCTGGCTACTAGGATTTCGCCCTCAGTACACAAACCTTACATCATGTGGCATTGAGAGGTGGCATGAAGCACTCAGACATGTACTGTAGGCACAGAGATAATTACATTTACACTAAAAAAAAAGTATAAATACCATTTAATTCTATAGGCAGATACTATATACATTGAAGGAGAAAGGAGAAGGAAGGTTCAAATGAATGTCAGTATAATGTATGTCCTGCAAAGTGCTGTGAAATAATCTCTGGTTGGGGAAGTAGTTCCCTATGTTCATAATATACTAAGGAAAACTATTAGCACAATACTGAGTTGCAAGTACATTTCCAAATATTTTAAAACATTTGTTTTATAGCCATTAGATTTTTTTTAATAGTATTTTATTTGGATTTTTTTAAATATCAAAGACAATTACCCAAAACATACATACAATTACCCAAAACATACATACAAATATAAAGATATAGGCCCTTATTCTAATTCACTAGCAAAGGTAAATTTCTTCTCAAATGGACAAAACCATGTGCACTGCAGGTGGGGCAGATGTAACTTGTCCAGAGAGAGTTAGGTTTGGGTGGGGTTTTACTTCACAGTGAGATCTACAGTATATTGCAGTGTAAAAATAAAGCAGCCAGTATTTACCCTGCACAGAAATAAAAAAACACACCCAACCCGAATTCTCTTTGCACAAGTTACATCTGCCCCACCTGCAGTACACATGGTTTTGACCATTAGAGAAGGAATTTGCCTTTGCAATTGAATTAGAATAAGGGCCATAATGTCATACATCGATCCGTAACATTCACAAGAGGTCATATAGCCCCAGAAATGCATAGCTTGCAAATCCTCTTAACACTTGTGCCCATTTGATCTTATATTGTAAAGTAGATTTTACATATTAACATGGGTACATATTTCAATTACATACATGTACAGATATGATGACTTCTCTTTAAATATTACAATATATATATATAATTATCAACACACATTCATATTTAAAAATTAGTTATTCCCCTTTCCACATCTGGTAATGTTGTTCTTCTCTCCATATAAATCAATTTCAGTATCACATTTTTAAGTTCCCGAGAGATGGGGCCCTAGGCTTGATCGAGTGATTTAATATAAATCTGTTTGCTGCTCCCATTATAACAGTCAATATTGGTATGAGGAGTTTCCTCTCATTTCCCAAATCCCACTCTCCAAAGTTCAACAAGAAACATGATAGAGGTGATTTGATTAGCCTGTTCTTAAACACTGAATTCACATAATTCATTATTCTATTTGAAAAATTTGCTATTCTACCAAATTCCCAAAATTAAGAAACAAAGAGGATGCTTGTTTTTTACATTTTACACAGCAGTCTGAGACATATGGCAGCATGTGCGCTCTCTGCGCTGGTGATATATATGCTCGTGACAAAATAGCCATTCGATTTTAATAAGATATAAACATACTGTATGCACTAAAATATGTATACAAAATCATATAATAAAATGCAAAAATAAAAAACACTCCAGAGGTGAATGTGCAATTAACCATTCAAGAGCAGAAAAGAAAAAAGGAAACTGCGCTATTTGAGGAACGATTACTACAATCAAATATTAAAATGGTATAAATTTATTCACATGGATCTTTTACATAAATTGGTATATTTGATAAAATAGCAATAAAAATTACATAAAGTGTACACTTAATAACCAGTTGGGGGATTGAATCTGTGCATAGATGGCACTTAGCGGCTCCACTTGTGTGGTGGGCCCTAATTTCTCTGAAAGAGTGTCCCCACTTTTTCTACCTGTTTGTGGATATAGGTTGGCTTACTCCTCGGACAATGTTCGTGGGAAAATGGAGGGAATACAGTCAAAAAGTCACTCACATATCTGGGATACTGTCCACTTATCTGGATGGAGCTTTTATGTGGTCCCCGTGAGTCGGTGGTTGCTGCTCAATCTCCTTTATGGGTCCCAAATGATGTTTCTTGGTCCGATGATTTTGGAGTCCCGGGTACAATGAAGTTTACCCGATTTGTAATCCACAGTATAAAGGTAGAGTGGGGGCACTGCACCTAACGCGTTTCGCTGGGGGGCTCCCAGCTTTTTCAAAGCCGCTAAGTGCCATCTATGCACAGATTCAATCCCCCAACTGGTTATTAAGTGTACACTTTATGTAATTTTTATTGCTATTTTATCAAACATACCAATTTATGTAAAAGATCCATGTGAATACATTTATACCATTTTAATATTTGATTGTAGTAATCGTTCCTCAAATAGCGCAGTTTCCTGTTTTCTTTTCTGCTATTCACATTAGGTGACGATCCCTAAAAGTAACTGCTGCTTGATTTGTAGGGGGAGGACATACGCAGCGCCTGAATATTGCCGAGAGGCAATCTATTGTTATAACCATTCAAGAGCAGCTAGCTAACGCTAGCACTATTATCACCAGTTGTGTTTGCACTAGTGCCCAGGCACCCACAAAGATAGATATATCCAGGGCATAAAGTGGTCATGCAAAGGTCGGGGAACTAATTTTTCTATGCCACTTAATTACACCCCCTCCCCCCATTAGGCAGGGACAGGGCCAGTGGTAGGGTTTTTGGCATCCCCCTGCAAACTACAAAGCTTTTCTGTGAGAATTACTGTGCAGGGCCAATGTGGAGGTTAAAATGTTCCACCTCACCATTAGAGGTGGTGGAACTCAGTTTAACCCCAGGATATATTGGCATCTCTGTGCAGGTCTACATCTGTATACAATTCCATCAGCATGTCCTCACCACACTCTGCCTACTTTACGCACTTTAATAATAATTAGGAACAAGCGTCAATTCACAAACGGACATGTGTTTGTTCTACAGATGTTAAACAATTGTTTATATTTACACTACCCAAACTGTACTGTAAAAGCTCAACTCTGCATTAACCATTACTTATATAGCAGTACATAGCCAGCAGCAAGGTGTCCCTGAAAACTGTATTAAAATGTTTTGAACTGTCCTAGTTTAATAAAAATGTCTGCTGCCCTCTATAACCTATTTCTGTAATAACTTTTCCTGGGGCTCTGACTTCGTAGAAGGATCTCGGTTCCCAAAGGACTTGATAAATGGTGCACAGGGAGGAAATGTATCATCCATATCTTATTGAAGTTCTTCTACCAAGCCTCATTCTCATAAAGAAACCATCTCTCTGCAAGCTCAGAGTTATGAACAGTTTAACCTCATATAAGAAACTCATCTGCATTCATAGGAGGTTGTTTATTGCTCCGGCCAAACTTTTCTCAAGGTCTACAATCAAAGCTTGCTACAGTATGTACCTGCCACCAATATTGCAACTAGAGAAAAATCACAAGCTGTAGTTACAGCTATCTCAGATCAATGCTGGGTATAATATACTGGTGGACAAAGATCCGAGGGACTTATTGCTAGTGATCAGGGGGGTGCAACTAGAACCAGAATCCAAAGGATAGTACGAAGCGTGGCAAGCGTAGCGAGCCCGCGAGGGGCGGCTGTACGCGTCCTCCGACCTTTTCATACCCCCACTATCCACGTCGGCGTGGAGTTGATTTTATATAGTGTGGCGAGCGCAGCGAGCCACCGAGCCCGAAGCGTGGCGAGCGCAGCGAGCCCAAGTGAGGGGATGCGTATTACTTCACATGTATTCCACGTCCACTTGCCACGCTTCGTGCTCGGTGGCTCGCTGCGCTCGCCACACTATATAAAATCAACTCCACGCCAATGTGAATAGTGGGGGTATGAAAAGGTTGGAGGACGCGTACCGCCGCCCCTCGCGGACTCGCTGCGCTCGCCATGCTTCGGGTTCACATTGATACTGGGGTGGCGTTAACAATGGGGGGCCATTTAACATAGTAATCACCCATCAGGGTGGGTGTACAATCAAAAATCGGGCCTGGGGGGGGGGCATTTAACATAAGAATCAGGCATCTGGGTGCCTGTGCGATTAAAAATCAGGTCCAATCGCGTGAAAAAAATCGGGCGCCCGGATAATACACAAGTACCAAACATTTGTATTCCTACAGCAAAATACGATTTTTTATGCGTATTCGGATTTTCAGGATTTACTATCCTGAAAATACGGTGATGTATATTCGTATTCATGGTGTATACATGGCATATTCGTATTTTGGAGTACGAATACGAATGAATACGACATCGTTAGAATACGCCTATTTTTAACATGAAAACAAAGTACTTTAGTCATTTAATTCGTATTTGTAAAAAATACAAATACGAATCGTAAAAAAAATACGCCAAAAAAATACACCTTGATTTGGAAGTGTATTTCACATCTTAGAATTTTACACATGAGGAAAAAAATCAGAAAATAACCCCCAGCTGATCAAAAATCACAAATGTGTGACTTATAAAAGGCCATTAAGCACACATACACACTTCTCAGCTTCAAACATGGCACAAGGTTTGCATCACAGACCATTTCAGTGTGGGCTATGAGATACCTGGCATAAGATTTAATGGTATGTGATAAAAAATTGCATTTTACGAAATCGCACCACATCACATTTTTTTTATTTGCATTTTTTCTGATAATTTGCATAATTAATGAGATGTGAATTTGTGGCAAAAGAGTGTGATATGGTGCGTTTTTAGTCATGAAATTGTGCGATTTTTTGTTCTGAAAATGTGCAAATTTGAGAACATGTGGGATTTTGTGTAAAAAAAGGTCATAAAGAAAATGGCATGGGGTCTCCCCTGCTGAGCATAACCAGCCCCAGGCTCATTGAGCTGGGCCTGGTTCCAAAAATACGGGGGGACAAAAAGTATAAGAAAAAGGGGAATGGCCCTCCACCAATCACTCAGCGCTAAATAAATATAACTTTCCTGATTTGTTTATTCAGGTCCAATTTCTTTATGCGGAAATCTGAATAGGAGAAATAAAACACAACTTCTCCCTAGTGTAATACTGTAATATTATGTGGAATGATTCATCAGATGACTGAATACTGCACAGTATTAGAGCAATATAAATTTTCGGGGAATTTCCCCTTTCTGGGTACTCACACTTTCAGTGTGTATAACAGGCGTGTCACAGGTTCTTTGATCCTCTCATTGGGTAATACAGGACTCCACTCTGATTAAAAAATGGATCCTTTATTACAATTTATTACAAGTATACAATATAAAAAGTGCAATCTCTGTACTCATCTGTAAGGTTAGGGAAGTCCAGCAGGCAAGATGGAAAAAACAGCATAAAACGGGGCCCCGTTCCAGTGCTCCTGCGGTATTCCTTCTCCCACCAGATGAGGTCCAAAGGAGTTGCTACAGTAGAGTCTGCCGACGCGTTTCGATCATAACATTGATCTTTTTCAAGGTGACTCTAACCATGCTCCTGATGGGGTTTAAATACCCCTCCTAATCATTCCATACATTGCTCATTGGTAGATAAAGTTAAACATGTATGGCCATAACGCTCCCATTGTAATAGCTCCTTGTGTTATTTAATATCCATGTTCCCGGCTTCTAGGTTCTCTACATCACTTCCTGTGATGTACCCGGAAATATGGTATTATCGCTGACTCATTTCCGCCTCCGTCTGCGTCCCGTTTCTCCCGCCATCTTTGTACTCCTTTCTGTTCTATAGCGGTGTCGTCCCGGTGGCCATCTTGCTGCTCCTTTTCGACTGATGACTCTGTAAATGCGCGGCCATCTTAATCCTCTAACCGCCATCTTGGTCCTCCTTAAGACATATTCAACGTACAGTTGGTCCTTATGTTTAGTTGATGATCCATAAATATGGCTTTATGTGGATACCGTTTCTCTCATATTATTTAATCGATATCCTATAAATAGCGTTATTAGTTCTATTTTTACTGATTATAAAATGACGGCGGCCATCTTTGTACTCCCAATACGGTCCTTATTCAGATCCTTTATGGTGGCCATCTTTGTACTCCCTTATTGGATGTATTAGTAGTCTCTGGATGTTGTGAGAGATTATCAAGGGAGCTCCTTATAGCAAGTCGTCTGAAATACATTAATAAATAGTAGCAGCATAGTGTATGGCTCATTTAAAAACATATCAATAAAACCATGCTAAAAAACGACATTAAAAATAGAAAGTGTGCAGGAAGTTAAAAAAGTTGGTTCACCCTGTGACTTTATAAAAAACATTTTATTTCAAAGTCTCTATTAAGTCCATCGGGTTCTAAAGTTTTATAATTAAATATGAACTCCATTTCTTTTTTTGCCAGTCTTTTAAGAATATCTTTGTTTCTTTCAGTGGTGGTTATAAGTTTCAAACCCCAGAATCCTCGCACATGATCAGTAGAACAATTGTGGAATTTTTTAAAATGAGTGGCCAATGGGTGAGTTTCAATTCCCTTTTTAATGTTTCTAAAGTGCTCAGATATTCTAGTTTTTAGGGGTCTGGTAGTCCTGCCGATATACCATTTGTTGCATGAGCATTCAACTCCATAAATAACATTAGCAGTGTTACACGTTATGAATTCACTTATTTTATGCTCTTGCCCATTAATATTCAGTTTTTCTGTTTTTGATGTGTTACCTCTTGATGAGGTGTTTTTACAGTTTGTGCACATGCCACATCGATAGAAGCCCTTAGACCTATTGTAGCTTTTCCTTACTCTGTCTCCCATGTGTAGACTACTGGTTAATTTGTTTTTAAGATTATCGGACTTCCTGTAAATATACTTAGGTCTACTGGGTAACATTTTGCCAATTATAGGGTCCTTTTTTAATACTGGCCAGTGTTTGTTCATGATTTTTTCTATTTCTTTATGTTGTGTGTTATACTTGGTGATGAACGCCCATTGTAGATCTTTGTTTTTTTCTTCTTCCATCTTGGGTTTTGGATGGAGTAATTCTTTACGTTCCACAATCTTCGCATTTTCTAATCCTTTTTGCACAATCTTCTCCTCATATCCACAGGCCAAAAATGAAGATTTCATGGTTTGTGCCTGTTCATTAAAAGTGCTAACATTAGTGCAGTTGCGTTTCAATCTTTTAAATTGACCACCCGGGATGTTGGTGAGCCAATTTTTATGGTGACAACTTTTAGCATTGATATAAGCCGCTGAGTCCGTTGGCTTTTGGAAGGTTTTAGTGCAAATATTATTGTTCTCTACATAGATGGTCAAGTCAAGGTAGTTGATACTCGTTTTGTCGATCATGTAACTCAATTTGATGTTTTGAGTGTTGTCATTAAGATATAAGCAGAACGCATTAAGTAATTCCATATCACCTTTCCAAATAAAAAGAATGTCGTCTATATATCGCGACCAGGACACCAGGTTTGCCTTGTATGGATTATTATTCCAAACCACCTCTTCCTCCCAGCTACCCATGAATAAATTCGCGTAGCTGGGGGCAAACCTGGTGCCCATGGCCGTACCTGTTTTTTGCAGATAAAATTCACCTTTAAAAACGAAATAATTATGTCTTAAAATAAATGCAATTCCTTCTAGGATAAAATTTTGCAGCTCTGGGTTAAGATCAGATTTTTCTAAAAACAATTTTGCTGATTTTATGCCGTCGTCATGTCTGATAATCGTATAGAGAGAGCTTACATCGGCACTGATTAAAATGAAGTCCTCCTGCCACTCGATATTTTCTATAATTCTTAAGGCATCTCTAGTATCCTTTAAGTGTGATTTGTTTTTAAAAACCAATGGTTGTAAATAAAAATCTATCATTTCAGATAGATTTGACGTAAGTGAATCTATCTCTGATACGATGGGACGTCCTGGTGGCTTGATGGGATCCTTGTGTATTTTTGGTAAAATGTATATTGTAGGTATTTGGGGGTCTTCAATAGTTAAAAACTTCTTTTCCTTCGGATTTAAGACATTCTCAAATTTGTTTACCAGGGTGTTTAAATCTATTTTAAAGCTGGATGTGGGGTCTTTTTTCAATTTGGTATAGGTGGATTCTTCTTTAATTAATTTAAAAACTTCTTCTTCATAATTAGAGGTGTCTAAAATCACCACCCCTCCCCCCTTATCCGCCGGTTTTATGACTATGTAGTCATTTTTCTTTAGATCTTCCAATGCCTTCCTTTCCTTATACGTAAGGTTATGATGAATTTTCTGTTTTCCTACCTCCCGAATATCATCAATTACTTGAGCCGCAAAAGTCTCGATAAAATTACCTTTCAGGTGTGCTGGAAAAAAGGTGGACTTAGGGCGAAATATCGAGGTAGTCCCCTCTTCTACTTCGCTTTCCGTTTCTTTAGTTAAAAAGAACTTTTTTAGAGTTAGCTTTCTAACGTATTTCTGTATGTCTACAAAAAGTTCAAACTCGTTAACTTTGCACGATGGGGCATATTTCATCCCTTTCTCCAGGACTTTCCTTTCATTTTCATTGAGAATATGTGTACTGAGGTTGAAAATTTTAATTTTCCCTTCATCTTCCTTTTCTGGGTTTGGGATATTGATATTTGTGTTTTTGCGTAATTCTCTCATTCTCAATTTCTTATTTTTATTTTTATTTTTATTGTTGTTTTTCCTTTTGCCTTTTGTATGTTGGCCCCCCCTCTTCCCTCTTTTCTTATATCCAATTACCTCTGGTTGCGGTGAGATCTCTCTTGGTCTAAAAAATTATCCCTTCTTGGGGTTTGGGGGTCTCTCAAGCTAGTATATCTATTTGATGTTTGGATTGGACTATAATTGGATCTATGGTTTACATGGCGATATTCATTTCTTATTCTGTTTTGTTCTCCGTACTGTCCATTTCTCCATTCATGGTCTCTATTGGGTCTCCTTCTCCATATTGGTTCTCTCATTCTATCGTATGTATTTTTGTAGTTATAATGTCTCATATCTCGGTTTATATCCTTCACCTCTATCTCTTCTATATCTACTAGGTGATCGGTTTTTCTGTTTTAATGGTGGGTGGTTAATTTTCCTAGTTGTTGTCATTATTTGTTCTGCTGGGATGATATTAGGGAATTTCTTGGCCTCTTTCAATTTTTTGTCCCTTAAAAATTTTCTTATTTTCTTTTCTTTTAATATTCTCTCTGCTTTGTTAAGGCGTAATTCTATGGCTTCCTCCAGTTCTATGTAATCTTCCGTATTGCTGAAGGGGGCCAAGAATTTTTTACTGGATTCAATTTTTTCTCCTATTTCTTTTAATTCCTTCGTACGTTCTTTAATAATTAAATTAATCAGTGTGAGTAAACATTCATTTGTGATTTTTTCCCAGTTTGTGTAGAATTCTTCTGACGCAGTATTAAATGATGCTTTTTTGTCTATGGTTAATCCCTTGGGTATGATTTTATAGCTTAAGTACTTTTCCAAGGTAGCTATCTCCCACCATAGTTTACTCTCTTTAGAGAGGTCTTTTTCCATCGTTTTCATGACATTCTCCAAACTGTCATCAAGTAGATCTGAGTTTTCCTCCACTAAATCAAATAATGTTTCCAGTTTGGAGGAACGGTTTTCCCTTAAGGAAAACATATTGCTGCTATTGAATTTCCACCTAGGTGAAAGGTAAAACTTAGAGATTTTAGAAAGGTAGGTGGAGATCCTACAGATCCCTTTTTCTTGTAAGCTCTATTTCCAGAGGGTTGGTGTTCCCTCTTGGCATCCTTGACCATACACCCAGCAGCTTGCGCTGTAGGATCTCCACCTACCTTTCTAAAATCTCTAAGGGGGACAAAAAGTGTAGGGGAGGGGTTCCCCCTATTTTGGGAACCATGCCCGGCCCTGGGGCTGATTTTAAAAAATCAGCCGTGCCCTATTTAAATGGTTTTCTGATTTTTTTAAAAGGCGTGGGGTCCCCCCCCCCACGGTCATAACCAGCCCCAAGCTCAAAAAGCCGGGCCTGGTTATGCCCGTGGTGGGAACCCCATGCCGTTTTTTTTTATTATTTATTTATTTTTACACTACAGCCTGCACAGATCTGACTGATCCATGCAGGCTAAAACCAATACGAATTTGTATTTTAAAATACGAATTTGTGTTTAAAATATGAATTTGTGGTAGTGGACACACTTTACGATGGCCGGAATTTGCAGAAAGGCACTCACTGTCCTGTAGGGTAGTGACAAATGTGTAGTGCATTGGGGCTCAATGTTTAAACGATGCGGCAATGGCACCTCGCACCCTTCACAATTAATAGAACCAGATCCCATAAAATCCACAGTGTCCATGATTTTCAGATTCAGATTCGTTTATTGTCATTGCCCTATGATAGGACAACAAAATTAAGTTTTAACATCTGTCCGTAATCCAGTATACATCAACAAACACCTTATCACAATACATAAAAACTATTACAGTACATTTTATGGGAAAAGGGGTGTGATATATAGGCCCCTTAACAGTACAAGATACTTCAATCAGCCACTGTTACTATATAAATCAATGGTATAAGCAGAAGAGGTGCTGCAGAAGATATTTATCTCAGAAGCACACTACTACATACAAACTCAGGTTTGGGACATTTCAATCACCGTAATCCAGGTTTATTCTGGGTATGAATGCTAATAAGCACTCAATGTTAAAGATTTCTCCTAGCAAAGCACTTTGCTCCTAAGGGCGAGATGTACTAAGCCTTGAAAAGTGATAAAATGGAGAGTGAAAAACCACCAACCAATCAGCTCCTACCTATCATTTTTCAAACACAGCATGGAGTATGGCAGTTAAGAGATGATTGGCTGGTGGTTTATCACTTTTCATTTTATCACTTTTGAAGCTTAGTACATCTGAGAATAACATAGTCAGGCCTGTTCAAAGATTTATTTACATATAATTAAAATTCCCCTCTCTCAGCACTTAATCCCAAAATTGAGCCAGAATTCATCTGTTCAGTATGGTATCTGCCTGTTATCCAGGGGAAGACATTTCTCCCACCACAGCAGGAGTGCGATTCCAGTAGACACCATGGAGGAAACACCATTTGAATATCGCACCGTGATCTCTGGTCACTTTATATGGGAGATAAGGAGCAATAAAACATTTGTATTCCTCCCATGTATTCACAGGCTGCCAGGTCACCTCATGTAACTGTGGCCCCCTTACACTTGTCAACTTATTGTCTCAACAAATTGAACCTGATTGACTCGAGATTTATCCTATGTGCAGGAGGTTCAATCTATTCCAATCTCTTGGTTATACCCAATGGCACAGGATTGTGGATTGTGTCCTACACATCAGGCACATAAGATTTTGTCAGACGGCACAGCAGATCTTGTCAGATAAATTGACTCAAATTGGATCAAATCTCACAAAATCTCACAAGTGTAAGGGGCCCTTAACACTAGCAAAAGCAGATGATTACCTGTTCCTTGTAGTTGGAGCGAAGACTGATAAGTAACTCATTCCTCCCAACTGTCCCGCTAAACGCAGGAATGTCCCGGTTTTTGGGGACGATCCTGCGCCCCTTCCGCGACCGGTGGTGTCCAGCTGCGGCGGGGGGGGGGGGGGGACGACAGTTGGGAGTTCCCCCACAATCTGACAGAATAGACGCTGTGCGCATGCGCACAGCGTCTTATCAGCGGCTGAAAGTGGTAGTGCTGCTAATTTGCATAAGCCGCACCCTCATTTGCATATGTCATGCCCCCTTTTCGGGCCTGGAACTGTAGTTCTAGCCACCCCATTGTTAATTTGGCCCTGATAAATACCAGTCTGAGGTATTGTTGCATGTGGCCTTTAGTTTTTTCAGGTTGAAGTGTGTTTTGGAGCTATATATTTCTTAAAGAGCAGTGATCTAAACAAGGTTGTTCTTTTCAGGTTCTTACACGTGACTCATCTGACACAATTTCTGCCTTCTATATATATATATATATATATATATATATATATATATATATATATATATATATATATATATATATATATATATATATATATTAATAAACAGGATCAGCCCCCTGACCTGGCTCAGGATGCAATTCAATCCTGTGAATAGAATTAATTCTCACTTGCCCCAACATTGGATTTCTCCCCGGGAGACCTCGCCCTAGATTCCCATTTTCAGTTCAGAAGAGCAAACAGTCAGGAAGCACAGTATAGAAATAATGCTGGTGCTCAGAAACCACCCTACAATATTGGTGCAGGGCTATCCAGCTGGGCTCAGATGTACAGTGAAACCCCCCAGAGCTACTGTATGATGAAGTGTCACACCAATTCATATCACATGAAATGTAAACACTCTAAAAATAATACACAGCTGCACACACTTTCAGTGACTGTGTATGTTGATTTTAGTGTGAAGTAATTATACAAGTTCTTAGATGATATATTGTTTCTTTTCTGCTTTGAGCTAATTACATCTTAATGCAGAACTTTTTGCATTAATTCACACGTTTCCTCACAATCTGCTCTAAATGAAATAGAACATCATAAAACCAATGACTGCAAACATATGTTTTCTGGTAAGGAATCCCTTTCTAAATCTAGCATCTACCAACACTGATCTTGTTGGTAAATTTGACAAATTTCTTCATTAACTCTAAAGCGGAGAGGGGTTTGTTTGTGTAACATGCTAACAACACTTATCTGATGGCTGTATTTTTGGGTACATAAAATACATCATTCTCTTGTACTGGGCTCATTTTTTATATTAACTACCGATATAGTCCATATCGGTAAACAAACATAGTACATATCGCACTGAGGGCCAGAAGTATCAAGCTTCAAAAAGTGACAAAATGGGGATAGTGATAAGCAGCCAATCTTCTCCTGCTGGCTGGTTGTTTATCACTCTTCATTTTATCACTTTTTGAAGCTTGATAAATCTGGCCCTGTGGGTATAGAGCTTGCGATGCCAATGCGCGCCATTGCAGGGTTGGTAGAGCAGGAAAGAATAGACTATGCAGGCAGTTCAATTTTGACTAGAAAGTGTACAATCTAGTGCAGTGTTTTTCAACCACTGTGCCGTGGCACACTAGTGTGCCTTGAGCTGTTCTCAAGTGTGCCCCCAGAACTACAGATGCCCAAACCAGTTTACAGCCACCACCAGTTCAACTGTTATTTATTGGTCTATACTCTATTCTTTTCATGTAAAGGGCCAATGTATTTTATTTTTGTTATCTGTGGGGACCAGTGTGATTGTTTGTTTTTTATATGGGGGCCAATAGGTTTTTTTTTTTTTCCTGTGGGGATCTCATGGTGTGCCATGGCAATTTTTTAATCTTATTTAGTGTGCCGCAAGGTAAAAAGGTTGAAAATCATTTATCTAGTGCATAGATATTTCTAGTATGTTTAAAATCATACATAGCCAAAATCGCACCGTGTGCATAGTAAATATTGTAGGTTCTTGGCTCCAAGTAGTTCAGTGGAAATTGCATAGTCAATATCATCCATAGGCAACATTTCAATGTGTGTATGCACCTTAAATTTACAGACAGGGTTTATTTGTTACTACGCAGTCTTGTTATATTACTATATTTGTGCCCGGCTTCGCCATGCAGAGTATGGTTGTATTATAAAAATTAAAGGAAACTAGCTGATATGCCTGGTTTCACCAGAGCAAAGGTTTGCTGGGTGGAATATTTTACCTCTTTTTCAATTTTAGAAAAATCCCAGCCTAGTGGGTGGCTACAAATTACTGCCACAGTTTTAGACCACCCTGGAGTTCATATTTTCCAGGTCACCCAACAGGTGCATTTTCCAGAGCACAATGGTGATGCTTTGTAAATGGCAGGTGGACTTTATCTCCACATAACTCTGAAATGAAACAACAAATTACAACAGTAATATTTTTCTGCAAATCTACGGACTAAGGGCCTGATTCAGACCCTGAGGTAGAAGTGCATAAACCGCAATTTGGTGATTTCAGTACCTCTGCACTTGCGCATGTGCAAGCCCTGAAACTGCGATCACAGGAGACTGGCCGGTGGTGGAGACTGGGTGACGATGACACAACGGGAGGCAGCTACCAACTGTTTTGTTGCAGCAGTTGGACAACACAAACATGTCTGTACCACATTAGGGGCAGGTCTGTCTGTGATGGCTGCGTGATGTCACATGCAGTCATGGCAACTTCGAACATGGCCTGGCTTTGCATCTAGGATACACAGCCAGGGAGCATCCGGTAATGTGCGAGCGATTCCTTGTGTAGCGAAGCGCTCATACATTAATGGTGTAGCCATAAAAAAATTTTTATTAAACTTTCTTATTATTAAACTTCCCCACCTCCTCCCTTCTATTTCTAAAGTATTTTTATTATGGAATTTTTCCACCTTCACAATAAATTAGAATTTTTTTATTTTAAAGACTATTTCAAATGTTATTTTTCATTAACCTTTGTAGACTTTTTATGGGTCCTTAACCTATTGTTTATTCATAATATTTGAATACAACGTACTTAATCTGGTTTCAATCTTTTACTATTTGATCTTTTTCTGGTCGATTGGGTTCATCTCTATTTGGTGATTTTATTCTGGTCTATACTCATTCAATGTTGATGAATATTTATATGCCTATTTATTTCTGTAAAGATTATTATGTTTTTACTGTGAACATTATGATATTTTCTTAGTGAAAACTAAACAGATTTTGATTGAATAAAACCTATATACACATTGAGCTCCTTCACATTATACTTTATTATTGCAATAGAAATAAATCATTCATAAAAGTCATCCTTCTGCTATTAATATATACAGTAGATAAATAATGAAAAATATTTTTGGCCAACATTAATCAAGAACATTATTCTTACTGAATTGAGCCTTTAAGCTTTTTTAAATTAAAATGGTTACTAATTGTTTACAAATTCCAACTAATATAACATATACTTTCGATTGTATGTGGTACTGTTATTACATTTTTTATAATTTATCATTCATACTTTTCATTTTTGTTATTGAGTTTCCTAGACTCTAGTGTGTCCTTAAATACCTGTACTGGGGAAACTTTTAACTAACACTTTGATCTTACATTTGCCAGTGCAATAAATTTTTGCTAGGAAGCGACAATTACTGTGTGGTTCACCTCAAACCTCCCGTTTTGTGCCCTTCTTCAACCCTTTTCATGTCTTCCTATTAGGCAACAAATCATTCCAGGATTCTCCAACTCACACTATACATCAGAGTTCACCTGTGCCTCCCCACATATCAGCTGTACTATCTAATTAAATGGCTACGTTTGACCTATGTTCTGTACAAAAGTCTCACCACCCACCTTTTCTGTCTTCATAACCATTCTGTTATCAGTTCTCATTACCAATACCCTGGAAAGCATCAACTGAGATTTTGTGTTCATATTACAAGACTTGCTTCCAATTAAAACTGTGGTGAACAGGACCATTGTTTGAATTAAAATGAGTACAGCATGGCCTAAATTGTAACTCCTATTATTATCATTTGTTTTTAGTGTTTGGGCAGCGATGGGTTGCAGAATACATTGATAATGTTTTATCTGTATTAATCCCTGATACCTAATAACGGTTATTTAGGCACAGACCTCAGACGTGCACCGTGCTGCACTTGGCTGGTTACAACTGGTTACTAATTGGTTTGTTCCTATGTAATTAAAGTGTCTCTTCCTCAAAGAACATGCAATTTCATAATGACTAAGAAAATATCAAATATACTGTCAGTATATCATGGTGCTTGGTGGAAGCAAGAGTATCGCAGTCCAGTTTGGCTATACACAGCTCACTAAATTAGACCAGATCTACTATTTTGTCTCTAGGCAAATGATCTGGATTACTTTCACAATACAGTGGGGTCTGTTAGTGAAATTGGAAGATGGCCTGACAAAAGTCATCTTTGGTGTCCATTTTCTGGCATGGCCCTATGTCGTGGTGGCGTTTCAGTGCTCGGTAAGCAGCGAATTTCGCTCCTTACCGAGCCAAGCTAAATTAGGCCCTTAAAAATGAAAGTTATGGCAATGATCATTATTATCATACTGTACTTTAAATTAACATCTTAATTGCCCATTACAATTTTTGTATGTTTTTATGTGTTCTGGTGACCATAAAATGAATAGTTTCCAGAATGAGCAGTTTTTCTAGCTCTAAAAAAATGGTAGAATTGCAATCCAGCCTATACTACAGCATGATATACATATTATCTTAACATATTACCTACTGTATGTGAGGGCTATTAATAGCACATTTTTTTTTTGTCTAATGGAGATAAAGAAATGTGCAGGCTAATTTGATACAAATATTTTTTTTTTCTATCAGTATTGGTTACTGAGAATCCTGAAAACATAATATAAAGGTTACTGTCTGTCGGTGAAATGTAAGAGTAAAAAAATCAGGTCCCGATCATATTTGAACATCTTATATTAAAAAAACCCTAACAATGCTCCCCATCTCTGGAGTGTCACTGGCGGCCACTGAGAGCACCTGACGGAGCTTTGTTTGGACACACACAACCACAGTCACATGCACATGTATACTCCTGTTCACCATGACAGTCCCAGCCCCACCCATTGGGAGTGCTTGGATCCCAGTGGCTGGCTTCACCTTTCCAACCCGAGGTAATTGCTCACCCAATGCTTCAATAAGGGAAATACTGAGAGAGCGGTCCAGATATAGTCTTATACCCATTCACTCAACTACACAATCCTGCAGCTATCTGTTGAAAGTTGACATAAAAAGTAGCTTTATGGACATTTTCTAAAAATGTTTTGAAAATGTTCCTCAGAAAGGGTGTCCATATCAATAACCCACCTGACCTTCAGGAGAGATCACTGTATAAGAGGAATCAAGATTAAGAGTAGTATGCAGTGTAGGAACCAAGTCCCACATTACAGGGACCTAATATCAACAGTGCTTGTTTAATGGGAAAATGTTTCCGGTCAAACCCTGTATCCCCAACAGACAGATTCCATCCACATAGCACCTGCTTAAGATGCGAGTAAAGCTGGGTACACACTAGACAACATTTTAAACAATTAGAGGTCATGATTTCCCTTGCACTCCCTGGAACTTCAGGTTAATAATTGCTACAGCCACCTCTGGCAGCTCTGGGTTACTGCAGCCTGATTCCTGTATGTGTTCTGTTTGCAGTCTCAGCAACTACATATTTATCCTATTACCTCTGTGTCAGGCTGTAGTGTCTATCAGGTGATTAGCTGCAATTGTGTATCCACTCCCCTTTCACACAATCAGGCCATCAGCACTCTGCCTGTGTGTCTGGCTGTCCAGCTGCGGTGGTACTTTCTGGTGGTTCTCATTGGGAGTTGCTCCCAATATTACCCAGCCTGCTCTGGACTCAATGCCGACTATAGTTTTGTTACCTGGTCCTGGTCTGGGCTGTCAGTCTGGTCTCCTGTGCTTCTGTGGGAGTTTTCAGCCTCTCTGTCTGTATTGTGTTCTCTGCATCACTGGCTCTCAGCTTATGCGAAGTTCACAGGAACTGTTATACCATAGACCAGTGGTGTCCAAACTTTTTGTGACGAGGGCCAGATTTGGTGAAGTGTAAATGTGTGGGGGCCGACCATTCAGCCTGACATTTTTTGAATCATTAATCACATCAGAATGGTCCCCCACTCTGCCCCCATTCACTGTATGTCCCCCAGGCTGCCCCTCCTTCACTGTATGTCCCCCATTCACTGTATGTCCCCCTGCTCCCCCTTCTCTGAATGGCCATCACTGCCCCCATTCACTGTATGTCCCCCAGGCTGCCCCTCCTTCACTGTATGTCCCCCATTCACTGTATGTCCCTCTGCTCCCCCTTCTCTGAATGGCCATCACTGCCTCCATTCACTGTATGTCCCCCAGCCTGACCCTCCTTCACTGTATGTCCCCCACTCTGCCCCCTCCTTTCTCTGTATGTTTCCCAGCCCCTTGTGTGAGCCAGAGGAAGGAGAGGCAAAGCAGGCACTGCAAGGACAGGAGATGCTTGGGCTCCCACTGCTGCCCTCCTCCGCTCTGCATGTTACGGGAGCAAGCTGCCCCCCTCCCCAAACACTGCTGTCACTGATTGTGGAGTAGGGTGATATACGATTGCAGCAGCAGGGGATAGGATGCCAAACACATCTGACTGTGGTGGCTGGCACCTCCTCACTGCAGCAGACAGCAAGGTAAAGGCGCGCTCGCTGGGGCCCCACCTTTAGTGTCCTGTGCTGTGCTTCCCACATCTGATGCTCTGCCCGCTTCCAGCTGGAGGCTGCGGGCCACTTGAAATGACAGCACGGGCCGCATTTGGCCCCCGGGCCTGACTTTGGACATGCCTGCCATAGACTATTCCAGTCTGTCTTCAGTATCTGTTGGTAGCCAGGGTTCCTGTGCTCCTGCTGTGTACTGGTTTCTTAGTCAGAGTCCTGTTCTGCACTCCTTGCATCCAGCGTCAGCTGAGTAGCTGGGAATTAGATTTCTGCTTTATTGATATTTACCATCCTATGCACTCACCTGCATATTCTGCATCATTATCGAGTATTTCATCCTGTGCATTGTTGCTCCCACCTGCAATAGTCCCTGCTATAGTGTGTGATTATTTAGTACACCACCCTGTGCATCTGTATATATTGTGTGACTATTAAGAACACTATTCTGTGCATTGTTGAATGTGACATTGGCTGTTTGTATTCCATCCTATCCATTGTTGCATTTAGAATTGGTTGCAGAGAACTACACCCTGTACACTGTTACATGTAATTCTGGTTATTCTAACTCTTGTTTACCGATTTGCCATTGCCCAGCCTACAGAAGCCACTTTGTTCAAATCTGGCGGCAACTTGGTAATTGGACGTAATCCACCAAGGAAAAGTGGCTGTGATATGTGAAGTCATAGCAAGCAGGAGACTTGACGACAGCTGGGCTTGTGCAAATCATAACAATGATATAGTGCATACACACAATTTTAATAAAAATTATCAGTGGTCATATTCAATAGAATGCTGTCCGTGACAATATCCTAAGATTGAGCTGCATGTACAGATGACAGAGGACATCACTAATGCGTTCACACTGGATGATAAACAGGAAAAAGTTGTGACGGGTCTGTACCATGTAAATCGTTTAAAATGTTTTCTAGTGTCTACGCAGCGTAAGTTCTATTATAGCACTATTATATGTAAAAAGAATTAGCAAAAAGTCCAAAAAAGCGCAGTCTGCTCACTCAGAAGGTCCAACAGATAGACAGATTCAAACAATTAACAAGATAGTTATGCTGCTCAATGATATGCACAGTACAAAGCCATTGAAACCTTTGTATACAGCATTCAGTTTTTACAGTATACCAGCTTTTCTGCCAACCAAAATCAATTTGTAAAGTAGGTACTTGTGTAGTTTCACAGTGGCAGTTACGTAGACAGCGTAGCATCCCTGTCAGAATCAGCGTAGTGTTCCCGCGACCAGCATAGTTAGTGTAGTGAGCGTCCCTGTCAGAATCAGCGTAGTGTTTCCGCGGCCAGCATAATTAGTGTAGTCAGCGTCCCTGTCAGAATCAGAGTCCCGCAGCCAGTGTAGTCAGTACATTCACAGCTAGCCGAGCTTATATAGTTAGCGTAGTCAGTCAGCGTTATGCAGTTAGGGTGTAGTCAGCATAGTCCGTATGTTCGTGGCTAGCTGGAGCTTACACAGTTAGCGTAGTCAGTCAGCGGTACGCAGTTAGTGTAGTCAGTCAGCATTCTGTCACCACTTATTACATTGTGTCAGTTATGGCTGCCGAAGCATTAACCATCTTTAACCTGGCACAGATGGAGGAGTCATCGGTGGAGTTTTTACAATGCCACCACTTGCTGCCAAAGACATAGACCTGTGTCAATTGGCATCCTATGAGGCTAAATGTAAAGGAGCGTATCTGGCGCTGCCACATAAGAAGCTGTGACAAGAAGGTCAGTCTCCGGGCTGCACAATGGTTTGGTGGATGTCACCTGACATTTCTGACCCTTCTGCTCTTCATACTGTATTTTCTTGGGCGGAGGAGCTGACAAGCATTACATTTTGTGAGCACCACCTCATGATTTCCAACAAAATCGCCGTGATTTATAACAACCTTATGCGGGAGGCATGTACCCTCAATTTGATGTCGCAACCCCAACTGTTGAGGTGGATGAAAGTCTATTTCTCCAGCACAAAAATCATGTTGGACGCAACCTGCCTCAGCAGTGGCTCCTTGGTGGCATATCCCGTGAGACAGGTAAATGTTTCGTAACACCAGTGGCCAGTTGTGACACCAGCACCCTGATGTCCGCCATCCAGACGCATACTGAACCAGGTACCACCATATACTCAGAATGTTGGCACGCGTACAACACACATCAACTTGAGCAGGCGGGGTACCATCAACCACCGCTACAATTTTGTGGACCCAGACACTGGGGTTCATAACAAAAATATTGAAAGGCTCTGGGGCTTATGCATGTGGAGGAACAAGAGACAGAGGGGCACTGCGCGTCAATACCTTGACTCCTACCTGCAGGAGTTTATTTGCCGCAAAACCCTTGGTGCAGAAAACGCTTTCCTGCTCATTTTACACGCACTAACTCTATCCCAATTGCCGGCAAACCATCCAACACAAATGTTGACGCAGCCGCGTCAACATCAGTTGCATTTAAAAGGAATGCAGAAAGTGAAGAATTACTGTTTTTAGAGTTTCTAGGACTTATTTGCTATTATGAAACATTGTTCATTCTTTTTTTCTGCATTGTTCACTAAAATCCAGTTGCCAGTTAACATATGTCGTCATTACTGTTTCAGATGTATGATATGCCAGGTGTGAAAGTTTACTTTGAACACCCACACTATCCACGCCAGCCTGAAGTGTGGCGAGCGGACGCGTTACGCGTCCTCCCGACCTGTTTATACCCCCACTATCCACATCAGCGTGGATTTGTTTTTATAAAGTGTGGCGAGTACAGCGAGTCACCGAGCCCGAAGCATGGCGAGCGCAGCAAGCCTCGCAAAGGGACGCGGAATACACGCCAAGTAATCCGCATCCCCTCGCAGGGCTCGCCATGCTTCGGGCTCGGTGGCTCACTGCGCTCACCACACTAGGAGGGGGAGTCACCCACAGAAGTGATGTTGATGGCTTTCAATTGACCAATTCAAACCTGCAGGGGAGAAGAGGTGCCCCCTTGGGAGCAGGAGCGTGGCGGCAGATGACTCCATTGTCTCCCAGAGTTACGCCTCTGTACAGTACAATACAGGACCAACATGATGTGAATAAGCAGATGACCATTTAGCATATAAAAAAGGGTTCTATTACAAGCAAGTGGGAGTTCTAAGGTTGAGTCCAGCAGATATGGTTGCTTACAGGTTTTGACCTCACTGGTTCAAATGGACAATCTCAAATATTACAGAATTAAGTCATATTGTAAGATCTTTGCAAGAATCCTCACATGCAAAGTCAGAAGAATGATTGTGCATTTAATCACATACAGATTATTTTCCTTAATCAGGCAAAACCATAATAAAAGCCTGGGATATGAAAGGAAGCAGTAAAGAATTCATTATATAAGGTTGTGTTTTATTTAATAACAAAATGTATAGGGTTAAATGCTATGCCATGGAAAAGTTCTGTTTATTTCACTATTCAATGAAGCATAGCAGCAGCCAACAAAGATACAGTATATTGTACGACAGTTCTTTTGAAAGGCAAGTATTAATTATATAAAAACTAAGCCTGGACAGAAACTGATGTTTGCTGATCAGCATTATGGTGCAGCACAAAAGTCTCCTACTGAACTACAACAGATGTACTAATAGTAGCAAAGTTCTGTGTATTCACATTGTGGACAGAGAAAAGCAGATGTCATGTTACAGGCTGAGTGCTCTTGAACTAATGAAGCTATAGTTACCATATTCACTATTCACCCTTAAAGCACTTTTTCCATCTTATGTTATTGTTCTCATCTCAATCTCTACGCTCCCCCTCTCCTCCTTATGTGTTCTTTCTTTGTCAAGGAAAGTGAATGTTATATTCATGAAGAGAACATGAGTGTATAAGTTTCCAGCACAGACCAATTCCTGATCACTCAGGCCCTTGGCTTCCTTAGAAATCCTGTCAATAGTTGCCTAGAGACCTTCAGACCTTAAATCAAACAAGCTGCACTAAGAGTCTCATATAGCTACTCAGAGGAACCTTAGATCTCTGCAATGTGAACTGCATTTTCTGTGTATATACAAGTCACTCTACTGCTTATTTTCCCTTCCAAAAATGTCCTTGTAAAGATTCCATTAGAATGTATAGTTTACTTTTTTTCACCTCTTATGTTCAATGAATCAACACCTCTGTTTGATTTGGTAAGTATCCTGCTTTCTTATGCACATGGCATAAAGTGGCCATTCAGAGGTGGGGGAACTAATTTCTCTATGCCACCTAATAATACCCCCTCCCCACCCTCCATTAGGCTCCCCACCTCCCATTAGGCAGAGACAGGGCCAGTGGTAGGGTTTTTGGCACCCCCCCCCCCTCCCCTGCAAATTAGAATGATCTTCTGTGAGAATATCTGTTCAGGGCCAATGTGGAGGTTAAAATGTTCCACCTCACCATTAGAGGTGGTGGAACTCAGTTCCACCCTGTTCCCCCTCACTTTAACCACTGCTTATGCATTAGTTCTATTTGCATCTGAAAACTTTTTCCATTACATATCCCCATCCTGCCCATTTCACAAGTAAATTAATTGGATGTGGGATAATGACCTAATATGCTGGAAGGGTTTCCACATTTTACATTTTCCCCATTAAGAAAGCAGTGTAAATTTACAAGGGTGTAAAATTGTATTTTCTTGGGTTGATTGGCTGATTAGAAGGGAGCATGGGAAAAAAACACAGTAACTCTATATGTGGAACAAATCGGTACTTATGTAGTATCTGGGCTGCCGATTTAGAAATCGGATCGGATCGCATCGCATCGTATCGCATCGCATGCGACCAAATCGTATGCGATGCGATGGTCAAGATTTTTCCATAGGATTCAATGTTAAAATGGTCTGAGTCCATTTTAACATAGAATTCAATGGGAAAAAGGGGTCCTTTTCCTTTCCCCACTATCCAAGTGGGCATGGAGTTGGATATAAACCTGTGGCGAGCGTAGCGAGCCACCGAGCCCGAAGCGTGGCGAGCGTAGCGAGCCCCGCGAGGGGACACAGAATACTTTTTAAGAAATATGCGTCCCCTCGCGGGGCTCGCTTCGCTCGCCACGCTTCGGGCTCGGTGGCTCGCTGCGCTCGCCACGCTATATAAAATCAACTCTATGCCCACTTGGATAGTGGGGAAATGAACAGGACCTTCTTAACATTGAATCCTATGCAAAATCGTATCGAATCGCATCGCATCGCATCGCATCTGATTGTATGCCTTAAGGTAAGGCATACAATCACAAAATCGGCAGCCCAGATACTACATAAGTACCAACAAATCATATTGCAATGCGGTGGTGCAACTATATAATTTTTGTTTTGTTTTGATTGCAGAGTAAATACTTTCTGCTTTTGCATGTAGCCTATAAATACTGGAAATCTTTATTTTTACCCTGCAATTTATAATGGAGTTTGAACACACCCCTCTCAAAATTAAATCTTCCCTACCTGCAGTGCACCATGATTTTGTCAAGGTCAAATGTTACTTGCTTTTTTGCTTTGCTTTCAACTCTATAAGGATTACCTTTTTTTTAATTTTGATGGTCAAGTGCACTACTGGCCCAGAGAGAAAACAGCATGCGTATCCCTCCCAGAACCAGACTTGTGAGACATATTACATTTAAGTCCTGTCTTGAACCAGAGTACTAGTGTAGTACTGATGCACTGTTAACCTATGGACACATTTCAGTCCAAAAAGTTGCACCCCTGCTATCAGATAGCCCCCTCCCCGCCTGAGTGGGAACCCACCCCTGTGCATGACTGCAAATTGCATCACAGCTCTGCAAAGAGGGGGAATTTCTTTTTTTAATCACTTACAATCGAAAGGAATACCCCCTCCCTCCGTGTGCTGCGCCGCGTCCGCTAAGACATACTTGGCACTGCAATGGCCGTAGGCAGGGGCGAATTTAGGGGTCAGGCCGCCCCTAGGCACAATTTTTGACTGCCCCCCCCCCCCCGCGCGCGCACACACACACACACACACACACACACACACACACACTACTCACAATACCTTGGAGGCACCCACTTTTTTAACATGACAATTTATTAGCATAGCACTTACTGTTTAAAAGAAGGGAGACAAACAGTTAAAGTGCTCCAGTCCAGACACATTCCGTTCCCTCCGTGTGTAGCAGGTAGCAGCAGCAGCAGCAGCATGATGACAGAAGGGAGGGCTACGTAACCTGAGTACTGCAGGGAGAATAGTTCCTTGCCGCTTGCAAGGAACAGAAAGCACTAGCAGGTAAGTTTGTGTGGACGGGCTCCGGAGTTACAGGCTGTCAGTGTGTGACTCTGTGAGCAGGGCAGGCATGCTGCCTGTATGCTCTGCACGGAGGGAGGGATGGGACTGTGGCTTCAGGCTGCCAGCGCTGCTGCCCAGAGAGGGACAGGTACAGCGGCAGCCGACAGCAACACTGAGGGGATGCAGAGAGGCTAGAGAGCTCCTCCCTGCACCGAGGAGCGGCCGCTCTGTCAAAGTCAATGTCAGACTGCAGCAGGTGCCCGGCGGCTGCCGCCCTTGACAGGTGCCGCCCCTAGGCCCTGGCCGTAGGGAGATTAGGACTGCTGATGAGGTCCTTGTCCCTCCCTCAAAATGACTGGGCCTGCCTGCATATTTGTATGGCACTCCCGAAAAAGCGATGGGGTGTTGCTCACAAATGCCAGCTACCAATCAACCAGCATATGGCCTGTGATCACAGGCCATCGCTGGCAGTGGCCGCCGGAAGGGTTCGCGCATGTGCATTGTGGATCGTGCATATGACCGGTCCTCTGATAAATCGGCAGGGTTGCGAATTTGCAGCCCTGCAATCAGGGCTGAATGAGCCCCCTGGTACCTGTTCACTACTGAATAAGGGAACTCTTCTTGGTGCTGAAGACATTTCCTTTTTATATTGTTAAGTTAAACTTGTCATACTATGATATCAGGCTGCTGACAAATTAGAGTGGGTTTAGCCATTGTGCTCTTGGAAGTTGCAACTTTATTATTTAGGGACGTGCAATTCTAAACCTTCAATGTCCTTTGAATAATAATTTTTTAAGTCAAAATTTATAGTGCACTTGTCAGCATTCAGCATAGAGTGCAGCAGGGTGCCTGGCGTCTACCCGTGGTTAGGGCTGTGAGGGGTCCCATCACTTACCCGTCTGGATGCTCTGTCTTCTCTGGTGGGGCTGGTGTCCGGCGCTGCTGTTCTCCACTTCCTCCCCTGTTTGTACTCTCTCCTCCTGGCAGGCACTGCAGTCAGTATGCCTGAGCGCCGCCATCTTGTTGGAGTCTATGACTCCTAGTTGTCTTAGCCCTGTATTTGGGCACCGCCATCTTTCTCCCTGCCTGAGCCAATCCACAGACAGGATTGGGTATTTAGGCAGGTTTCCGCTATGTGCTCTTGCTGGTGCAACTTCGTTTGCGGTCCACTGTGGTCAGTTCCTAGCTCCTCATTGTGGTCTACAGGCCTTGTCTGCTATTTTGCTGTGAGTTATTCAGTTCTATTAGCTACATTCCTGGTCCAGTTATCTGGTGAATCTTCCGGTTCCACTACTACAATCCCTTCTCCGGTCCAGCCATCTGGTGAATCATCCGGATCCAATACTACATTCTACTCTGACTCAAGTGAGAATAGTATCCGTCTCATCTTCTCTGAACTGCTCTATCCTACGGTCCTTCCATAGAATGACAAAGTATCCAGTAGACTGTGCAGATTTTCCTACAAGAAGGTAAGCAATGTAACAATGCAATGAAGAAAGCAAGTCAGATGCTTGGTTGCATAGGGAGAGGACAAAGTAGCAGAAAAAAGTAATAATGCCATCATATACAAATGGAGCCATGCTTATTGGTAACGCTGGCACGCTAAGATAGGTCCGATTGCTGGAACAAGGTCAGGCAAGAATCTCACTTGCACACACGCCCCAGTCACGCCAGTGTGCACTAATTAGTGCATCGGGAGCCACTCCGATGAGAGCGGCTCCATCTGTAGGTCATTAGATCTCATCTAGAATACAGCATCCAGTTCTGGAGGCCATATGTCTAGAAGGATATAAATACATTAGAGAAGGTACAAAGAAGGGCAACTAAATAGCCTACATCACAAAGAAAGGAAAAATCTTAATATATAGTTTGATATATCAAGGGTTTTAAAAAAAAGTACAGGAGGGAAACAGTTTTCAAAGGAGGAGAAGTTAAAGAACTTGGGCGGCATGCGCTGCAACTGGAGGGAAGGAGGTTTAGGGAGAATTGAAGTAAAAATGACTTCACAGAAAGGGCAGTAGCTATGAGAAAGGAGTTCAGTATGATTTACCGACAATTGATATGCTGACAATCACTTGGCCAACACTGTTACACCGTCAGGGTAAAAATACTGATGATAAATATCCTGACAAGTACATAATACCGACAGTTAAAGTGCCAACACGCAGTATACCAACATTATCATAATGCCGAACATGTAAAATGCAGACACAGTTGTTATGTCAGCATAGACACTGTATTAGTTTACCGTGCTTCATGCACGTTGATTCACTGCGTTTGGCAAACTATTATGTTCTCCCTCTATGCCCACTAGAATGGCAAAGTATAAACAAGTCAGGTTTTGTGAAAAAATCCTTAAAAATGTGTTCAGTATTATTTGGATCAATATTTTGGCTGTTGGCATTGTGGTTCGTTTGTGTTTTGGGGATTCGTTCAATAGGTATTTTGTCCATGGGCAACTTAAATAGATACACTAGGAATAGCCTCCCGTCAGAGGCTAAGGGGGGTATTCAATCCCAGCCACTATATGTGACAGGAGAAATAGTGGCGACCACCTATTCAATGCTGTCTTTCGACTTTAAAAGCAGTAGTTTAATTGGCCAGAGATATATTTTATTGTGCGTGGAGCGGCTGTGGTAAGTGCAAAAAGCACCGCAGATTTCTGTTTGCACGTTAGGAGAACTTTCCATGGACGGCATCTTAATAGCTTTGGGCCCTGCAACCAGCCCACAGTTGTTTTTTTTATTTTCCATACAACCAGAAACCGGATAATGCACCAATTCCTCTCCTTAAAATAATTATGCCAAAAATAATAATAATATTTTTAGCGCTCTTTCTCCAATAGGACTCCAGGCACATAACAGATATAATTAATGTAATAAAGTACAGGAACAATGAAGTACAGAATGTCAGGCCTTGAGTTTTTGTGAGTCCATCTGTGAGCTGGAATCTAGTGGAGCTCTGTCAGTTGGTGGCAGGAAGAAAGCAGGTCGAATGTAAGTCATTCACATAAGAATGGAATGTTTCAGGATGACTTTGGAGAGCACAGGATGCAGGTGCACTAGTGCACGTCTTAACAAAGACAGGGATTTATCAGAGAGGATTTCAATGATGGGAACAAGACGAGGACTGTCACCTGGGACTGGGCAGAACTTTGAAGAAGAAAGGTACCAAAAGACTGGAGAATAGCAGAGGTATTGCCATTATTCAAAAAAAGAAAAAAAGGAGGACCCCGCTAATTACAGACTTGTTAGTTTAACATCAATAGTGGGTAAACTATTTGAAGGATTTTTAACCCCTTCATGACAGAGCCAGTTTTTGCCTTCCTGACAGAGCCCTTTTTTTCAAATCTGGCATGTATCACTTAAGTGGGGATAACTTTTTTTTGCTTTTACTTATCCCAGTGATTTTGAGATTGTTTTCTCGTGACACATTGTACTTCAAGTTAGTGGTAAATTTTCGTCGATACAGTCTGTGTTTTTTTGTGAAAAATACCAAAATGTCGTAAAAAAATGGAAAATTTTGCGATTTGCAAAATGTTAAATTTTCTGCTTGTGAGACAAATAATCTTACCACTCAAAATAGTGAATAACTAACATAGACCATATGTCTACTTTATGTTGCCATCATTATTTCAACCTCATTTTCATTTTTTTGGACACTAGGAGGCTTAAAATATGAATAGCAAATTCTCAAATTTTCAAGAAAATTTCAAACTCTGATTTTTTTAGGGACCAGGTCAGTTATGATGTGACTTTGAGTGACTTGTATGTGAGACACCCCCATAAATGATGCCATTTCAAAAACTGCACCCCTCACAGTATTCAAAACAGCATTTTGAAAGTTTGTTAACCCTTTAGGTGTTTCACAGGAATTAAAAGAAAGTGTAGGTGAAATTTCAAAATTTCATTTTTTTTGCAGATTTGCAATTTTAATACATTTTTCTAAGGAACACAGTAGATTTTACTAGAGAAATGTGACTAAAAATTGATTCCCCCAATTCTTTGGTTTTCATAAATATCCTATATGTGGCCCTAGTGTGCACGGTGACCAAACCACAGGCTTCATAATAGAAGGAGCACCTACTTGATTTTGGAGCCTCCTTTTTATGAGATTATTTTTTAGGCACCATGTAGGTTTCTAGGCACCATAAGATGCTAAAAGTTAGGTACCCCCCCACAAGTGACCCCATTTTGCAAACTACACCCTTCAGGGAATTCATCTAGGGGTATAGTGTACATTTCAAACCCCCAGGGGTTTCACCAATTGTGGTACAACTGGGCAGTGAAAATGAAAAAAAATTAATTTTTCATTTTCACAGCTCAGTTGTATCAAAATTGGTGAAACCCCGGGGGGTTTGAAATGTACACTATACCCCTTGATGAATTCCCTGAAGGGTGTAGTTTGCAAAATGGGGTCACTTGTGGGGGGGTTCCACTGTATGGGTGTTTCGGGGGTCATTCAACCAGAATCTGTGCTGCAAAATCCAAAAATCACTCCTTCCCTTCTGAGTCCTGCCATGCACCCAACTGGTATTTTTTGGTCACACATGAGGCATTGCCGTACTCGGGAGAAATTGGGGCACAGATTTTGGGGTGCTTTGTCTCCTTCATTCCTTGTGAAAATGAAAAATTTTGAGCCAGATCTGCATTTTTGTGTAAAAAAATGTAATTTTTTACAGAAAAATGCAGTTCTGGCTCAAAATTTTTTATGGTGGCGGAATGAATGGTGGGTGCTATGTCGCATTAGCAAGACCCCCGAAGCACCAATACAGTGGAACCCCCCCACAAGTGACCCCATTTTAGTCACCATCTTTGGGAGGGGGGCTGGCGCTGCGGCTGGCGGGGGGGTGGGAGGGGTGCTGGCGCTGCGGCAGCCGGGTGGGTGGGAGGGAGGGGGGCTGCCGGGTGGGAGGGGGGGGGGGGGGGGGGCTGGCGATCGGTGGGGTATATACACACACACACACACACACACACACACATATATATATATATATAAATATATATATGTGTGTATATATGTATATATATATATATTTATATATATACATATATATACACACACACATATATATATATATATATATATATGTGTGTGTGTATGTATATATATATATATATATATATATATATACATATATTTTCAGTGCATATACTGTATTTTATTGTAAACCTTTTTCAGCAGCTTGATGCTGCTGCTGCTGCTGCGGGGGGGAGGGGGGAGGAGGGCAGCGCTGCGTGCGCTCCAGACGCTCCGGGGGAGCCGTTGGAGCCGCTGCTGCTGCCGGGTGAGTGCCCGGCGGGTGCGAGGGGTGGGCTGCACATCGGTGGTGATCGGTGCTGTACCTGACAGCACCGATCACCACCGATCCCTGTGTTACCGAGCGGCTTAGCCGCCGGTAACACAGGAAACGCTGTGAATGGCTGTTCAGATTTGAACAGCCAATCACAGCGATCGCCGACCGGGGGGGGCACCCCTGCCCCCCCTGGGCGGCGAGGGGGGATGTCTGCTGTCAGGGACAGCAGACATCACCTAACTGTCACTGCGTCTCTAGACGCAGTGACAGTTAGAAGTCATGACGTATATATACGTCATGTGTCGGGAAGTACTTCCCGACCATGACGTATATATACGTCAAATGTCGTGAAGGGGTTAAGAGATGGTATCCAGGAATATTTAGACCTTCATAGTTTACGCAGTAATAACCAGCATGGGTTCGTGAAAAATCATTCATGCCAAACTAATCTACTTGGTTTCTATGAAGAGGTTAGCAAAAACCTAGATAATGGAAACGCTGTAGATGTGATTTTCCTACATTTTGCTAAAGCCTTTGACACAGTACCACACAAGAGGTTGATATATAAAATGGAGGACCTAGGATTAGGGGCAAATATCTGTAGATGGGTAGGGAACTGGCTGTGTAATAGAGAACCAATATGATACCAGTACTAAGTGGAGTGCCTCAGGGTTCGGTTCTAGGGCCCATTTTATTTAACATTTTTATTAACGATATTGGGATGGGGTTAGTCAGCAATGTATCCATTTTTGTGGATGATACAAAACTGAGCAGAGTTATTAAATCATCAGAAGATGTTACCACGCTTCAAAATGATCTTGACAAACTAGATGAGTGGGCAAAAAAGTGGAAGATGAGGTTTAGGGGGAAATTCACTAAAGGAAATTTGTAAAAAACAGGTGTATTTGTATCCAGAAATACACTTATTTTTGACATTTACTACACCGAAAATACGGCAATTCGTATTCGTATTGATGTGCTATCAATACGAATACGAATTGCCGTATTTTCGGGATAGTAAATGTCAAAAATAAGTGTATTTCTGGATACAAATACACCTGGTTTTTTTGGACAAATTTCCTTTAGTAAATTTCCCCCTTAATGTGGACAAATGCAAGGTCATGCACCTTGGAAGACATAACCAGTGTGCTTATTATAACCTAATCGGGGATGAATTGGGTAATTCAGCACTCGAAAAGGATCTATGAATCCAAATAGACAACAAACTGGGGTGTAGTGCTCAATGTAATACAGCAACAAAAAAGGCCAACAAAATTCTAGCATGTATTAAAAGGGGCATGGAAACTAGGGACTCAAAAGTAATTATGCCTCTGTACAAATCATTGGTTAGACCGCAACTCGAATATGGAGTACAATTCTGGGCCCCACACTATAAAAAGGACATCATAGAATTAGAAAAAAATCCAAAGAAAAGCAACAAAGCTTATTAGGGGGGTGGAGAATTTAAGCTACAAGGAAAGATTAAGCAATTTGGGACTATTTACACTAGAGAAGAGACGTTTAAGGGGGGACATGCTCAACATGTATAAATATAATAGGAGCCAATATAAGGAACTGTCAAACACCCTTTTTTTTCTGCTAGAAAGGAATCTAGGATGCGAGGGCACGAGTTAAGATTAAAAGAAAAAAGATTTTGTTCATCTAGAAGAAAAAATTCTTTACAGTCAGAGCAGTCAAACTTTGGAACTCTCTTCCTGGAGAAGTGGTGTCGGCAGACTCTATAAATACGTTTAAAATAAGGTTGGATAAATATTTATTGGTTAAAAACATCCATGGGTACGAATAAGTAACATAATCTGTCTTTAAAATATCAGAACATACTATACAACAAGGGATAAACTATTATAAACATAGGTTGAACTAGATGTACGCAAGTCTTTATTCAGCCTCACCTACTATGTAACTATGGGCCTTATTCTAGTTCACTCTTAGAGGCAAATTCCTTCGTAGATGGACAAAACCAGGGGGCAGATGTAACAGGTGCAGATAGAATTAGATGTGGGTAAGTTATTTTGTTTCGGTGCAGGGAAAATACTGACTGCTTTATTTCTAAACTGCAATATAAATCTCACTTTGAAGAATAACCCCACCCAAATCTAATTCTATCTGCACATGCTACATCTGCCCCCCTGCAGTGCACATGGTTTTGTCCATTTGAGAAGAAATTTGCCTCTAAGAGTGAACTAGAATAAGGCCCTATGTAACAATGTAATTATGTAACAATGGGCCTTATTCTAGTTCATTGTTTCTGACAAAATCCTTCTTAGATGGACAAAACCATGTGCACTGCAGGGGGGCAGATGTAACTTGCGAAGAGAGAATTAGATTTGGGTGGGGTTTTACTTCAAAGTGAGATCTATATTGCAGTAAATAAAGCAGTCAGTATTTACCCTGCAAAGAAACAAAATACCTCACCCAAATCTAATTCTCTCTGCACATTTTACATCTGCCCTCCCTGCATTGCACATGTTTTGTCAGAAAGAGTGAACTAGAATAAGGCCCTATGTGACTAAGTCAGTCCAGATAGAGACACATCATTGTAAAAGGATAGTGAACATTATAGAATATTGTAACAGTGAACATTATACTGTAGCTATCAAAATGATTTATTTTATTTAGATTTCTGCATTAAGAAAATAAATAGAATATTTTAGGAAATGCTATTTTAAACAAAAAAATAAATTTGCCTCAGTTTACTTAGGGGCATTTTTATTAATGATTGTGTCGCAGATATGATAATTATAATTTCTTATCATTGCTATTCAAAGACAAAACATTAATCACTGGAATTTATTTAAATAAACCTGGAGGGACAGTGGCTGCTAAAGAAGTGTTAGAAGTGAGTTAGAATTAAAGTGATTGATGTGATCACTTTCTCTTTGGTAATGGGACGTAATACTGAAGGTGTAGACGGCTGACAGAAGATACACGCGTGGAGAGTGGTGCAGAGGGTTCCTAAGGATTCTTACCCAGGTAAATCTGCATCCCACAGTCTCCAATATCTGCTGCAGTCCCCTGTAAATATATTCAAACAATATATGTACAGTGGACTGCAGCAGATATTTTTGTAGGTATCATCTGAAAATTGATCATTTGATTAATTGATAACCAGGCCACTAAGAGAATTTTAGAAAACCTGTTTTCTCATTGGAGAGCACTGAAAAAATAAATGCTACAAATGCTGTTATCACTTTTATCTGAGATCTTCCAGTGCTGATTCTGCATTAATAGAAAGCTAAATAATCATGAGCATGAGCATTTGATAGCACCAACAGTAATATTATTATAAAAAGTATGGAATTTGCATCAAACAATACCTTTGATGTTCTATGTAAGAAATACAAAACTATTTGACAAAAATAAAAACAAAACAAATAATACTAACTTTTACTCTACAGTAAGTACATCTTGTTTCTCAAAGTAATGTCAAGTATTTTTGTTTTTTACAAAACCATGCACAAAAGCACACCAGAAATATGAATAAAGCAGAAGCAATACGCTGATTTCAGGTTTTGGTTTTATGCACTGGAATAATTCAACACAAACTCTTGTTATCCAGTATACTTATACAATGAGATTGCATCTTGAAAAGAAAGGCAAAGGTTGACATAGATTTACATGTTTGCTTGATTTTTTCACAAAAAATGTTTATTTCTTGAACCAATTGATTACATTGGAACAAGAATAGAAGATGAGTATGTAGTTACCGATACAACTACATTGCAGAAAATTCTAGGGGTCAGTAATTGGAATAAAAATTATTAGCATTGTATAGGGTACTAATAAACTAGACTTATTACAAGAATAAAGGGATAAAAAATTTATTTGTATAGACTTCTGGGGACTATAGGCAAGGGGTAACAGGAGAGGCATAATCAGTGATGTAGCTAGGTGCCACGGCGCCCGGAGAAAGGGCATGTTTGGCGCGCTCCCCAATTTGTAGTAGATGAGGCTCCTGCGCAGTGAAAAGTGGGCGCAGTCCAACATTATACCGCACACAGTAATGCCCATTGCACATTTTAGCAAACTTTGTAATACCAATTACACATAAAGCCACATGCTGTAATGCCAATTACACATAAGGCCACACATGATGCCCATTGCATACTATATAACAAACCGTAATGCCCATTACATTCTATATAACACACCGCAATCAGTGCCAGATTAAGCCTTCGGGGGGCCCGGGGCACTTTAGACAGGGGCCCCCCTTGCACTTGTCATTACTGGCCGCAAACTGCATAGGAGAATATTACATTGTCAAAACACAGAGTAAAGGCAGTATAAACTTGGTCAATGGGTAACTGCAGGGGATATATACAGTAGATATAGATAGATATATATATATATAGAGAGAGAGAGAGAGAGAGAGAGAGAGAGAGAGAGAGAGAGATGTGTGGTAAGTAGCACTCCTTTGGACTTCACAAAAATGACTATGCAGACGCAATCAGCTCCAACATTTCAGATTTTACTCAGTTTTCAAGGATAGAACCATTTCTTTGAGTGCAGCACCCGGGCAGTTGTCATGTGTATTTTGGAGTGCCAGTAACCACGTATCTATCTATCTATCTATATATATATATATATATATATATATATATATATATATATATAAACACACACACACACACACACACACACACACATACATACATACATACATACATACCACATGAAAAGCCTGTGTTTGTCCCAGTGCTGCTTCTGATTAAAAACCCTCCCATTACTAGGCTGCTGCTGTTCTCTATGGGCCTGAGAAGCATGTAATGAGCTCCACCAATCAGAGCTCAGCACAAATGTCTCAGCCTCTGCCCTCTGGTGCAAAGTGTCATGGGACTTCGTCAACTCCCAGTAATGCACTGAACACTTGTGCAATCAGTGTGCCTTGGCTCCCGATGCTCAGCACCATTAATCATTGTCACATTGGCAGATAGGTGAAGCTGCAGCACTACCCCACTCCCATGCACAAAAACTTTAGCTTTTTTTTTTAAATACATGCCAACCACAAGGGGCCCCTAGCTAGAGGGGGGCCCAGGGGCACTGACCCCTTGTACCCCCATTATAATCCGGCCCTGACCGCAATGCCCATTACATACTATATAACACACCATAATGCCCATTACATACTATATTATAAACCGTAATGCCCATTACACATTTGACACATAAGTGGCACTTACCTACAATCTCGATGCCAGGGGCTTCATGCTTAATGCCAAGGGGCTTCATGCTCGATGCCAAGGGGGACTGAAATTCCTTGTTACCAAGGGGGACAGAAATTGCTCGTTGCCAAGGGGGACTGAAATTGTTCGTTGCCAAGGGGGACTGAAATTGCTTGTTGCCAAGGGGGACAAAACTGTGCAGCAGCCCGCTTCCAGCTCCCCTCTGTTATTTTCAATTCAATGCAGAGCCTGCCCGCTCCCCCACCCGCACCCGGAATCTAAATTTTGCAGAGATTTGTTAGCTTTTTGGCCTTAAGTAAATTTGACGGTTAGAAAATCACGGGAAGTAAACATCCCAAAAAGCTTATTTAACAAATTGTGGCTTGATAAATATAAGTTTTGGACTCAGAGAACCAAGGGAAAGGAATTTTTATCGCAATTGAGCAAAGAAAGCATCTCGAACCAGCATTTGGTCTTGTCTTTATAGGGTACTTGGCTCTGGATGTAGAGAAAAAAGCTTACGGCCTCAACGATCATGATCGTGGGCATCGTGAGGATAAATCGGGGGCATCGCGGCCATCGCAAGCACTAAAAAATCGGGTGCCCGCGATTTCCCCATAGGGAACAATGTTAAATGCTTCAATTTAGCAGCGATGCCCCCGATTTCCCATAGGAAACAATGCTAAATGGGTCAATTTGCCCAAATCATCATAGGGAACAATGTTAAATGGGCCATAAACCCCCCAAAACACCCCAGAACAGTGAAATGTCCCCCCAAAAGTAGTTTACGCCACCCCACGATCAACGCGAACCCGAAGCGTGGCGAGCGCAGCGAGCCCGCGAGGGGCGGCGGTACGCGTCCTCCGACCTTTTCATACCCCCACTATCCACGTCGGCGTGGAGTTGAGAATAGAATAGTGTGGCGAGCGCAGCGAGCCACCGAGCCCGAAGCGTGGCGAGCGCAGCGAGCCCCGCGAAGGGACGCGGATACCTGTGAAGCCCGCGAGGGGACGCGTTTACCTGTGAAGGTATCCGCGTCCCCTCGCGGGGCTTGCTGCGCTCGCCACGCTTCGGGCTCGGTGGCTCGCTGCGCTCAGCACACTATTCTATTCTCAACTCCACGCCGACGTGGATAGTGGGGGTATGAAAAGGTCGGAGGACGCGTACCGCCGCCGCTCGCCACGCTTCGGGTTCGCGTTGATCGTGGGGTGGCGTAAACTACTTTTGGGGGGACATTTCACTGTTCTGGGGTTTTTTGGGGCTTTCTGGCCCATTTACCATTGTTCCCTATGATGATTTGGTGAAATTGAGGTATTTAACATTGTTCCCTATGAGAAATCGGGGGCATCGCGGGTACATTGAGCCATTTAACATTGTTTCCTATGGGGAAATCGTGGGCATCGCGTCTGGACCATTTAAGCCTTTTTTAGCCGCATACGACGCGACCGACGCGATTTTGACTTTTTTCAATGCATTTCAATGGGAAAATCGGGGGCATCGCGTCGGTCGCGTCGTATACCACTAAAAATGACACCCGATGCCCGCGATTGTGGCCGTGCTAGGAAACAAGTACCAGGATCTTTGTTCCATATTTCTAGTTTATGGAAAGAACATTATTAATATTATTTATGGCAATGTTACAAAACTAAAATCTCAAATTAATGTTTGTTATCTTTAGGTATCTCTGCTTAAGTCATATCCAACATTAAGATCATACTTACCTACTTTCTGGCTGCCCTTTCCGGAAGAAGGCAGCCAGCTCAGGGGGGGTGGGCTGCCATGAGTGAAAAGGGGTGAGGACGGAGCCACATGAGTTTCTACTTGTTTGGGGGCGTGGCCAGAGTGACCTCAACGTTTTAGCTACGCCCCTGATGGGCAATGCCATTTTTAAGACATTACACTGTGGTGGACGGGGCTAAAATTACACGATTTGCGTCATTTGACCTGCAGACCCCCCAGGTTTCGGAGAGGGTTGCCCATCTTTCCTGGGAGCCAGGAGGGGGACCCGATTTCCGGGACCCTCGCGATAGGCAACCCTGAAAGATTCTATGTTGCCTTGGTGATATTTTGTCCATTCAATTATAGTAGCCTGACCACACTAACAAGCCCAGGCTAATATGACTGCAGTTAACAACAGCTTAGATTGCTGAAGGTTATCAAACACCTTTCCAGTCATTTTAAGGTTAGATTCTTTTTTATATATAATCCATGGTGTAAAACATCCTGTTATCTCCAGCAAAGCCTCTGAAAACTGACACTGTAGCTTCTATATACAGTGCAGACCTTTATCTGGCTCACTAAGTACTTCCTTCACTGACCTAACATCATCTCTTACCAGAAATCAGTAATCCCTAGATGATCTCCTCTCTTGTTCTCTTAAGAATTCTTAGAAAGCACCTTCTGTCTGTCTGTGCTGTATATCCAGGAAGGTATCAGACCATTCTTTTCTCTGAAATTAGTAATAGGATTTTCTTGATATAATATAGTCAGTAATATACTACTTGGCGATGGATAAAATCAAATCTATAGTATTTAATAGATGATAAAACATGTTTGGTAGTAACTGACTACCTTTAGGGCACAATGTACTAACTTTGCAACAGAACAAAGAAACAAGACTTAAAGCATTTATTTTTTTCTGGGGCGCACTTCACATTTTTATAGAATGTATATGCATTCTACATGCATCATTATAGTCAATATTTAACCCTTAAAGTGCCAACACCTATCTTGACAAATTAACACAGAAATGAATTGACCCAAAAAGCGCTATCCTATATTGGGCAAGTGTTCTCTTCCACTCTTGCTTCCTTGTACATTGTTGATCAGACTAAAAATAAGTCCCATTAGAATGTATGAAATCATGTGTCCAGTGGTAGTTGGCATGTCTTCCCAACACTGACCTACAATAAAAACCCTATGTTCCCATAAAGGTTTAATTACAGGGTGGTGTCCTTTCTGCCACTCAATACTTTCCATATTGTGGATACTTTTTAGCCCTAATACTCTCCTTTCAACCCAAAACTCAACTCAGAATAAGGCCCTTTGTGCACCAAAAGGTTTTTTTATCCTCTGTACATCAGGTAAGGGCTAGCAGTGTCCCTCCACCCCAGTGACGCGTTTCAGGCACTCCTTGTGTGAAAAAGGGTACAAGGAGTGCCTGAAATGCATCAGTGGAGTGGAGACACACTGCTGCTTTATCTATAATAATTTCATCAGTTCTATTTATACTGATCTAGAATGGATTCATTACTTTTTCTACTTTTAGAGCACATCATTTTTGAGCACCCGTGGGATATAATTTTTTATGAGCTATTAAAAACCATACAAATTACCAAAGCTCAAGCAGGAACAACAGGAAATCTTAGAGAAGGACATCATGGAGAAAGCGCTTGGGGAAGTAATTGCTAATCTTAAACCTCATAAGACCCGTGGACGAGATGGTTTCACAGGAATATATTATAAAGTACTCCAACAGTACTTAAGTATTACCACTATTTATAATAAAAAATCCAGAATATCCAGCATTCGTACAGGTTCACACAACTTTACTTCCCAAGCCAGGTAGAGATCCTTATTGGTAGAGTCTTACAGACCCCTGAGTCTTCTTAATTCTGACTTTTAGCGAAAATCATAGCTAATAGACTCCAAATAATACTCCTGGATCTGTTAACTGCCCACCAGTCTGAGACCGTCATACTTTAAAAGCTATTTGAATGGCTATAGCGGCCACCATAGCTTCTATCCAAACTACCAACTGCAAAAACATGTTGTTGAGCCTGGATATGAATAAAGCATTTGACATAATAGCTTGGCATCACTTATTGTCAGTATTGGATAAAAGAGACTTTAATGCCATGTTTAGGAGACTCATTAAATACTTTTACATGTGCCCAAACACAACCTTAATAGTTAATGGTCAGAGAGGATGTCCCATTCAAATGCATCGGGGCACTAGACAGGGCTCCACGTTGTCCCCACTTCTTTTTAATTTATCTATTGACCCATTATTTCATCTACTGCAAAACTCCTCTATTTTCCACGGAATACGTATAGGACACACAGAAATCAAGATGACGGCTTTTACAGGCGATGTCCTATTATACATTTGTAACCTAAAAGACTCTTAATTACATTTAAATTTGGTAAAAACTCTGGGTTTTCAGTAAATGTTCAAAAATCAATGGGATTATATCTACAACCTGGCATAGCAAAACCAAATTGGGGAAGATTTTTACTGATTGCTTATGCTAAATCACATATAGGTCCTTATTCAAATCTGATTGCAGTACAAATTTGTTCTCAGATTTGGCAAAACCATGTGCACTGCAGGGGGGGCAGATGTAACATGTATAGAGAGAGTTATTTTGTTTCTGTGCAGGGTAAATACTGGCTGCATTATTTTTACACTGTAATTTAGAATTCAGTTTCAACACACCACACCCAAATGTAACTCTCTCTCCACATGTTACATTTGCCCCACCTGTAGTGCAAATGGTTTTGCCCATTTTGAGAACAAATTTGTACCAAGATCAGATCTGAATAAGGGCCATTGTGTACTTGGGGATTAAACTTCTGAAATATCCTGCAGAATTATATCGCAGGAACATCAAGGAAACAATTCAAATCAATGACTTCTGAATTGGAGAGTTGGAAACATTTGATGCTATCCTACATTGGAAGGGTGAACTTGATCAAAATGACCACATTCCCAAAACTGCTCTATATCATCAGTCTCTGCCAGTTCTCATTAGCAACTCTAACTAAGATTAATACCCTATTTAGAAACTTTATATAGAAGGGAAAAAGGCCTAGGATTGCATCGATAAAACTACGACAGGCCAAATATAATGGAGACATTGGACTTCTGAATACTATATACTATCAAGCTGTGTACACATGCTTTAAATTTTTCCTGTTTTCGATTCGATTTTGCTTATAAAAGCAAAATCAAATCCACATCGAATGGTTTTTAGGACACTTTCGATCTGCATTCAATTCGATGCACGCTCCCGTTTTCTCGAAATCTAAAAGAAAAATAGACTGTTCAGCCAAGGAAATATCGAGTTCGATCCAGTAAATCGAATGTGTACAATGTACCATGAATGTAAATCGAATTCAATATCGATATCTAATGTAAAAGTACAGATCTAATTCCAAATTGAATGGGAAGATCTAATGCCAGATTTAATAGAAAATCGAATCTAACATCGAATCTAAAGCAAAACGAAGTGTGTGTACATAGCTTAACACTGCATCCCTTTTAAGATTTTTTGAGAGATTGGATTCATAACATTGAAATTTGCGCTACCATGAACCTAGAATCAGCTTTCTTGGAAAATGTAAATTTAATATATTTTCTTTCAATACATTAGCAGATTTTCAATTCACCCATTGACCATTCCAAAACCCAATCCGGGCCGAAATAATGGTTACCACAGTTTCCCTCACTATCATGCGAAACATTGCTTAAAATTCAATAATTTACTGCAGGCTACTGCCTTCTACCCAATATCAAGAATTTTTTTTCTTTTTTTAAATTACACACGTAGCTTATTACTCACCAAATAGGCAGTTCCTGGCATAAATGAGTGATTCGGGTGATTGTTAAAATTGTAATTTAAATGCGCAATCAGTGATAGCTATAAACAAATAGTATATTTTTCTATAATTGCTTTCACTTATGTTTTTTGTATAATGTCTCTTTGTACTTAGTGTGTATAAGTAATATTAGTAATATTGCTATATTGGTTTAGCTTATTCATAAAGCATGTTAGCTTCAGCTCTGCCTCACAAGTTCTATTATAATTATTGTTGATATTGTTACTATAGTGATGGTCACTTACATGACTCATCCAATCAGCAGTGATTTTTCCTTGAATGAGGTCATAGATATGCGGTGGGTGAAGGCTTTTGGTGGCTAGTAATGTCATTTTTATGCACTGACTTCCATTGGAAAAATAGATTTTTGGTGTGCTACAAATACTGGTCGACTATCAATTATTTTTGTTGCGGGCACCCACCCAGCAACAGTCCAGGAGGCAGTGCTGGGCACCTGCATTCTCAGTATGTATATGTATATATATATATATATATATATATATATATATATATATATATATATATATATATATATATATATATATATAGAGCAGCGTGTGGGCACTCATAAGATTTTTCAAGGCAGCACGGCGGCAGCGGAAAATAAAGTTGAGGACACAAAGAGTTGTGGGTCAATGTTTTGGGCTCCTGGCCCTTTATCAAGACATAAGCAAACAGTGATAAAAAACTTACATTTATAGGGGAACAGGGGATACCTCGTGCTGCAAACACCTGCACATGCGGGGTAGTGATGACGTCACCGGCGCACAAAGCACCGGCGCTCACTGAGTCACCTGGGGACATGTGTCAGACACCTGTGTGGTAGTCATGGCAACTAAACTGTGTACGACTGGTGGTAGTACGCACCAGATTGGGACCCTAAGTGACAGGGGAATCCGTGAGGTTAGAAAAATAAAGTATATATATATATATATATATATATATATATACACATATATACATATATAAACTAGCGACCCGCCCCTGCTTCGCACAGGTAAATTTTTTCTAATAATGGAGATGTTTCTAAACGAGAAAATAAATAAGGTACTCCCCTCACCCCCTCAGGTATGTGTCAACACTGACCCCCTCTCAACTTCCTGTCCTACATAATAGTGAAAACTGCACAAAATTGTGTCCAGTGGTTTTCAAGATTAGTACATTCAAACAGACAAACAGGCAGACGTGCTTCAGGAACTTTCTTTTATACAAGGTAAGGATATATAGATAGAAAGCTAAATAGATCTATATATACACATATGGGACCTGCACTACTGCTGCTTCCTCGTGGAGGAGGCACAAATACAACAGGCACTGCCAGGTAATAGTGCTGATATGAGGGGGTGGGTCCCCTTTCTTAGGTGCCCTGGGCCTCCCAAAGGCTTAATCTGGCTCCCTGCACTATATTATGCTCCACACAGTAATGTTCCTTGCACCATATTATGCCCCACACAATTATGCCCTTGACACCATATTATGCCTGACATAGTACTGCTCCTTGGAAATTATGCTACACTACCTGCTTATTGTCAGGGGTTTTGTGTGGTTGCCACCTCTAACTGTAGAACCTGACTCTGATATCCGTACAGAGTGCCTGTGTACTAGAAATTTTTAGGTTGAAGTGCATTTTTCGGGCCCAAGTATGCTGCAATTTTCAAGTGCCGTTATGCTTTTGCAGGCTTGCTGGGACCAGTAATCCACCTGTAAAGAGCAAAAGTAGTCATCATTATTTCATTACCTCCGATCCCGGGATTGGCCACCCTATACAAAACCAAGAATTTATTTCAGTTGTATGTTAACGTACAACTTTAGGGGCTTAACTAGGCTGGAAACGGAGCATTGCCACTTAGAATCTGTTAAGTAAGAGCATCATAATGGAACTGCAGACTATACAGAGTTGTGCAAGCAAACCTAGGATTTCTGTCAGCAGAAAGGTTAACCCAGGAGACTGGCAGAGTTGATCTCAAACCTGGGTTGCAGTGCAGTGCAAACGTATAATAAATGTGCATACGGCTTCCGGTGGGGCCGGGGATGGTCGCCAAAGCCTGTTAACCTGTCCAGTTTTATGAGCAAGATGTCCCGTCCCATCTTATTAAACCCACTAGCTTCTGTCCTTGCTACTACAGCCCACTGGCAGCTCATTGTCGTCCGGGTTCACAACTAACCTTAGCCATGACACCATGGAAGTATGAAAAAGTTAATCAAATTAAAAAATTTAGACAAATTCATGTTGACCATATGCTGTGTTGTCCATTACCCTGTTGACCTTATGCATGTCAAGCAATAGAGATCAACCTATCCACTGTCGGCTTAAAAGACCAGGGTGAAATGTAATAGAGTGAGAGATTTGGTAAGATATCTCCAGGTTTTTTTTAAGCTGTAATTATTTACACTGCAAAGTCAAACTGGTTTTGCTGTGTAAATGATTGCCGCTTTAAAAAAAACTGGAGATTTCTTACCAAATGTCTCACTTTCTCATTCTCTCACCCTATTACATTTCACTCCAGATACCCAATGAATGTTCTTAAATCAGATTCACAAATCACGTTGCTGTTCTGGAGTCAGAAAGGCAGATATTTTAATGTTCTTAGAGGTACCACAATAACTGTCCGAACACTTCTTACAATTCATTATGATGTATTAACTTACGGAAGTGAAAACTCCCTCTTGGCTGCACCAATACTTATTATTAACATTTCAGCTGCAGATGGGAGGAGCAGGAGGCTGCTACAAAGCACCCCATTCTGCTCTCTCGAGTCATCAGAATAATCTTCTTAGAGCAAATCCTTTGGTCCTTAATATTATGATGTAGCAAGTCATCTCTGCCAGTTGCAAGCTTATTTGTGAGATTATTATTATTTTAAAGAGAGAATGGAGTATGTTTTGTCTCCAAGTGCACAATACAAACCAAATAAAATGCCCTGGTGAATGATATAGTTTGAGGATCAGTGTATAATTAACATTATATTCACCCCTTATCAGCAGTTCTGCTAAAATGCATTCTGGGTAATGCTAGACAAATGAGCAATCAAATGAGTTTCTGCTCCTCAAAGATAAAAGGTTCCTAAATTTGCAGAACTCTATTAGCCTTTCACTCTAACAGTAACTTTTTATATATACTGTACATTCTGTTTTTATAGAAAAATCCAAATGTACACAAACAGTACAGTCAGTTTTCATTGTCAACAGAATATAAATTATAAACAAAGATTGGTCAAGAATTAATTCATGAACAGATCAGCGAGGTACGTTATGAATCCTTATAGGGAAAAAATAAATAGGAACAAGAGAAGAACGAGAAGGGAGCAGGAAAGACGGCAGTGGAATACATTGGGAAACCAGATGAAGGAGGAGAATCAACCGTCATTAAGTAGATAATCTGAAGATCATAAAATGCTGGAAGAAAGGAAATAAATAAAAAAAAAACAAGAACTCCCGTTACCTGTGTGTGAGGTCACGGACATATACATATATATAAGTCTTACAGTATATTCAGCTGAGGACTTTTTTTTAAACCAGGGAACAAGGTGCCAGTAAAGTCTCAAAGTGTATTTGTTGAGGATACAATGCTATGTTCTATTGACATGAAATAATCAATCTTGTGGAACCAATCCTTGCATGTAGGGGATTTGGGGGATTTCCAAAATTCCAGGATAACTGAGCATACCATGTTACTAAGGTGGCTGAGCAACAATGTCTTGCACTTTTTGTCACTGTTATTGGGGAATGGCTATGGAGCTATAAATGCGGGGAACAGGAATGTTTGTTTATCAATGCTTACAAATGAATCACTTCTACTAATCACTGCACAAACCAGAGTAGGCAGATTTCTCCCCTCATTTCTACTACAGGCCCGTGATGTTACAACTGTTAGGAACCAGGGGCCAGATGCCCTAAGCTTCAAAAGTGATAAAATGGAGAGCCAGCCAATCAGCTCCTACTTCCCATGTCACAGACTGTGTTTGAAAAATGTCAGGCAGGAGCTGATTGGTTGGTTGTTTATCACTCTCCATTTTATCACTTTTAAAGCTTAGTGCATCTGGCCCCAGGTCAAACAAAAATTGCAGTATAGATGAATCCAAATAGAGTTTTCATAAATATATCATAAATACAATAGTGTTGACAAGGTTCTATTGTTTTTTTTTTTTTTTTTTACAAAACACAACCAGCGTAAAATAATCCACGGAAACAATAACTCACTGGTCTGTAGCGATATTAGTTCAATTACGTTTAAATAAATTCTTACAAGGATCTGTGCAGTCCAAGGCAAAGCAGATTATACTTGTGGAAATGAAAGTTTAGCAGACAGAAATCGATGATTAGTGTCCAGAATTCATATAAGTGTCCAGGGCGGCGAGCAGCCTGTGACTGCAAGCAATAAATTTCCATTCATGAGGATAGGATACTGTGAACAAGGAATCTGTGGCTGTGAACAAGGTTAAATCTGACAAGACTGTGAACAGGGTAGAAAGTCTCTTTATAAAGCTTCCAGACATGAGCTCATCAGACAGTATCAGAGTTGCAATTTTCCTCAGCACATATCAAAATATTCATTAGAATATCACCAACCTAGAGCAGGGTGAGAAGGCAGTCTTTATTTCCCCCACCCGATTCACTCCCATGATTCACATAATTAGTTGATCACTCAGTGTTCCGCAATGGCTATGCTCCTAACAGACGTTCCTGATAATCATGGAATAAAGATACACTCAACACAGGAGCAGTACGGCATGTAGAATCCTGATGATATTCACTAGACAGCAGTGTTATGAATGCCTATGGATTCTAACAACATTACAATTAATAGAAATTGATCCCCCCATAAAATATCATGGCAGAGGGACACAGAGGCATCACTGCGCCCGTATGACTGCTCCAAAATGACATCTAAAACTCTGTCAGAATCAAAGGAAATTCATAGATGCTCTTCTACAAATGGGTTCCAACTCCTCAGACACTCCTTCTGGAACATCCCAGATGTATGTTGTAAATTTTAAATCGTGTGGCCAGAAAGGCAGTCTGTTACACATATGGCAGTCATGCCCTATTATAGGAAGATTTGGGGCAAAGATCTATAATTAAGTTAAAAATATAACCATTATCCAAACCACCCTCTACTCTTTTACCTAAATATATACACCAAACACCCGATACCATATCCAAAAACGTGTATGATATATTGTAATAGCAGCTAAGGTAGGTATCCTATTAGCAGTAGTAACTTACTGCTGCTAACAGCTTTGCCCGGGACTATCCTGTTAGCCACGATATGGCACGCCTCTCCCCCGATGCTAACACTTATCAGGGATTATGCTTTGGGTGCTTAAAACACCTGAAGCATAATGCACGTTAAGCAGCTGTGGGAGCGGTGATAACACATTTGTTTAGGAACGTATCCCATATGGCATGTGTTATCGTGCGATTGCAGGTCCTTTTTTGGCAGATAAAAATGGATTCTAATCGGATACCGCGATAATGATAAACAGTCACAAATCAGCCTTCAGACATCAGACTGTTTTTATTATCCGTCTGAAATTGCTTGTAGCTAGAAAAGATCAAATTACCCACCCTGGCCGTCACAATAGAAAGTTTCTGGTTATTATTTTGCCTGAATATCACAACTATCCTCAACAATTCTGCGCCCATGTTTAACCATACCAATTAAGTCAGATTCAGAGTTTGTAGTGTACTCTGTAAGCAGGGCCTTTTAGCACACAGGCCCACATACAGTAGACGGAGACCTTGCGTGGCAAAGCCACGCAGTAAAAAGGGGGTGTGGCCTCATGGAAAGGAGGTGTGGCATCACAAAAAGGAGGCATTACACATTATGGAACACAACGTAATGCCCATTAGACATTGTCGCACACTGTATTGCCCATTACATAATATGACATACACACCGTAATGCTCATTACACGGTATGGCACACACCGTAATGCTCATTTCAAACTGTGACACAATCCAACACATAAATACACATTCATACACACACATACATACAGTACATACATAAATACATACACACACACACATACATACACTGTATATATACATACATACATACACACACATATACTGTATATATACATACATACACACACACACACACACACACACACACACATATACTGTATATATATACATACACACACACACACACACATATATATATCATTGAAAATACACTTTTTATGTTGACACTTTTCAAATATATTGAAAGAGGATAAGACCCCAGTGGTTGTTTAGAACCATCCCACCCAGAATAGCGGGCGGAGTGCATCCTGATACAGAGGAGATGGTTTTACCTGTGTGCGGGCCGGAGCACAGTGTGCTCTCTTCAGCGGTTGGCTGCTCTCTAAACATCACAGACACATCATGCTGCTGCTGGCTCCGTGACCCTGCACCACGTTGGTGCGGGTTGCCCCCCGCCACTGCAGCGGGCTCAGGATGGGCGCGTCATGATGACGGGGGGTGCCGCCGCATCATGACGGGGGGGAGGGGGGCAGCCGGGCTCAGAGTCAGCTGCGCTACTGCAGAAAGTTCTCAGAACTACTAAATTCTGAGAACTTTCTGCACAAAATCGGCCCATCAGGCCATAGGCCCCTCTGGCATTTGCCAGAAGTGCCAGATGGCCAATCCGGCCCTGGACTGGCTTATACTGGAGTGTATGAAACTAGGAGGTTAAATGACGTTTCTACTCAGTCATTACCACCCTGAACACAGATCTAGGAGAACAGAGAAAAACTAGGCTAAGACAAATATGATAACTTCAGTGGTAGCTATAATACTGGAGTCTAGAACTATTGAGTGCTTGAATATACAGGGTGATCCAGTCGGTAACACACTACAGATATGTGTCTGTTGGAGCATTTTAATAACTGGTGACAGTCTATGACAGCAGCTCTGTACACATACAGTATATTAGCAGATAGTAATAGAGACTGCATGCAGCAGGCTATGGAATAGCAGACTGTAGCTTGAAGTGCAGATAGTACTTTAGGTAGCTGCAGAGGTGTAGCTTGGAACCATGGCAACTGGAGCAAGCTCATGTACCAGCAAACACCCCCCCCCCCCCCCCCACACACAATTTGCACCCTCCCCCATGGCATATAAGTGCCACTTCCACGTAATGTTCCTAGTGCTATTTGTACATATAATGCCTCCAATAGTGCCACTCGCTAATAATGCTCCAAGTAGTGCCTCTTGCTCATATTGCCCCCAGTGTTGCCTTGCTTATAATGCCTCACACATTATGCCCCAGGTAATACTAACCACTCGCTGTCCTTCCCATCCAGCATTCACCTCTGCAGACACAGGCACCATCAGTACTAGTTGCACGGGCGGCTTGTACATAATGCCCACTATAGACCATATAACACCCACAGTTGCCGGTAGTAGAAGCGCTGCTTATACCCAACGCCCACAGTTGCCAACAGTAGTAGCGCTGCTTATACATAATGGGGGAGATTCTCTAAAACTCGCCGCCCCCCTCCGCCGCCCATCGCAATCATAATTATCACATATGTTCTATGTTCTTGCATTAAGAGCTGTCCATTGCGGTGAGAGTCGCCGGGTCCCAGCAGGTCCCGGCGGCTCCCCCCTCCCTCCCACACCCGGTGCTGCTGCTGCTGTGCCGGGCTCTCCTCCTCCCTGCTTAGAGCATCCCGAAATGCGGTAAAAACCCTGATAACGGGTTTTTACCGCATTTTTACCTTAGAGAATCTCCCCCAATGCCTATTACCTTAGAGAATCTCCCCCAATGCCTAGCCAGAGCCGGCCTTAGGCATAGGCCAACTTGGCAATTGCCTAGGGCATTTGGAATGCCTACGGGCATCAGCAGCTTCTGCTGATTAAAATGATATGCAGCATGCCTATTTTGTGTGTGTGAGTGAGGCTGTTAGCGGCTGTGCGAGTCCTGTCTGTGGGTGGGTTGGTTGTGCAATAGTGTTCGGCATATGTGTAAGGGGCATTATGTGTGTCATGTATAAATGCATTTATAATGTGTGACATATGTGTAAGGGGCATAATGTGTGTCATGTGTATAAGGGCATTAATAATGTGTGTCATTATGTGTATGAAGGGCATTAATAAAGGTTGGCATAATGTGTAAGGGGCATTATGGTTATAAGGATATTAATAAGGTGTGTCATGTGTAAGGGGCATTACTGTGTGGTATTATCAGGGGTGCCGAGAAAAAGGGATAGGGGGTACAAATTACCCAGGCCAAAGTCTGATGGAAGGGCCCAGTGGGGGCCCCCCGGGCCCCGTCCCCTTAAGTGACAGCAGCAGCTGCAGCTCTTCTCCTCTGCCCAGCACACCCTGCTTTATGCTGGGTTGCAGTGTGGCCATGGAGGTGCTTAAAATACAATATTTTCTCAGGATTTTTTTCTAATGGTATAACATGAATAATATGAGGAGTAATGTACATAAGGTAAAGTGGTACTACTGTGTGATGTAACGTGAATAAGGGACACCATCGCATGATATAATGTGAATAAAGTTGCACTACTGTGTGGCATAATTTGAATTGGGGGTACTATTGTATGGCCATGCTGTTTCTATTTAAAATATTGCGGGTAGGAGCACCAAAATGATGACTGCTATGATGAGGGTTGATGATGCTGGGAAAGGGGAGCAGGGTCAGAGACGGAACTAGTGGCGGTGCAAGGGGGCAACAGTCAAAATCTTGCCTAGGGCGTAATTTAGGCTAGGGCCAGCTCTGTGCCTAGCTAATGCTTCTTTCTTATTAACTCACTAATACCTTAGCAATTCACTTGTGTGCTGCCCTGAGGTGACTGGCTTTCACTGGCTTTTTTGGGGTGCTGCGCACCAGGTTCAAATTTAGTATTAGGGACCCACCAAACAATTTACGAGGTTACCTTGACGCCATTGATGGGCTAGTATTTCTTGGCCAACAAATATTCCAAGAACCTCAATTTATTGCTCTATATGAGATAGCAGAGCTTAATATTATAGAGTGTGCATCAGGCACTGCATGTCTTTCTTTGTAGAACAACAGGTGCATGATAGCACCTCCTGATACATGTATATTATTAGGGTGTGCATTTCAAGACCCCCCCACCCTTATACATAACGTCCCCAGACGCCGACAGTAGTAGCGCTGCTTATACGTAATGCCCACAGTTGCCAACAGTACTAATGCTGCTCATACATAACGTACACAGCCGCCGACAGTAGTACCGCAGGGTCTGAACCGTTTCAAAGTCCCGGTGCGACCCTGAATTTTGCAATGTGAAAGCAGTATTATGTGTTCTTATAATAAGGCATCTCTCACCCCTACTTTCTCATGTATCCCTTAATCTCAGAGGAATAATCATTAGTTTATCTGCTACCAACTCCACATTTAGCTTTAAACCTGTGACTTTTAGGTATACAGTATATTGCGGTATTCTCATGAAACTATTTCTGAGCAAAGTAAATTTTCTTACCTGTTTAATATTTATAGAGAGTGTGAAATGTTCCCCCATATCATCTATTGTCAACATTTGTGGGAAGGTCTCTGTGTATTAGGAGTATTAACTATTTTGCACACTATGCACTACATGTGCAGTTGGGAGAAAACACCAATCGGAATTAATTGTACATATTGTTTGGACAGTTATTCTGGTGTCTCTAATGCTGTGTACACACGGCAGCGATAGGGGCTGAAATTGCTGGGAATATGGTCGCTGAGCGACCATATTGCCAGTGATTGGAGTGTGCACCAGCGATAAATCGCCGGGTGCGCGCTCCCGTTTTCAGCCCCTGAATGGTCGCTGGTCGGAGGAGCATGCTCTTCCGACCAGCGACATCCCCTGCCTCTTCACCCAGCAGTGTTTAAATTTTCATCTGCGACCATCTCTGGTCGCAGATGAAAACGGGACACGGGGCAATATGATTGCTGAGCAATATATTGCTAGCAATATATTGCCAGCGATCATACTGTATTGCCCTGTGTGTATGCACCTTAAGAAACCATTTGTACAGTGCAATGTAATATGCTGCACTAAGAAACTGTTAACAAACATATTTGACAAAATTAATGACAGTAGCCTACCGTGAGGTTTGATTTGGTACTCATTGCAAATATATATTTTTTTGCTAGATATCTCTATCTTTCCATTCTAATGTCTGGATTGTTAAATCATGCTTAATACTGTCATCAGGGTGTTGATAAAGAAGTGCAATTTGCATTATGCATCCTCGTTTTCCTGCGCCATTAGGTAACCTCTGTCCCTATCTAGAAATGTCAGTTCACATGAAGGTTAAGGTGACAGTGGACTGCTTATGTTTATTTGATATACTTTTGTTTTTCAAAATGATATTAGAGTGGGAAAGTTTAAATCTACCTTTTATGTGCTTGTCTGGATCTTTCCAGGTCACAGAATCAGCAATGTTTAACCACATGACCTCAATACATTTGAGGATTTTCTGGCATATTTGGATTCTTTCCAAGACATGAGGAGCAGATAATTGAGGTAAAGTCATTGAGATTGACACTGACTGATCAGATGCCCAGGATACATAAGCTGTGTTAAGCAGCGGTTATTGAGAAAATCCCTCAACAGTCTCACACACTTATATTCCCAAAAGGAAGCATATATTTAATATACATATAATTGCCAGTGAATTAAAATACAGAAAGATTTTATACACTCTACTCACAATCTATTCACAAATAGCATAGCACACGGAACAAAAGGTATGAAATATATAAAACTATGATATTTTAATTAATAGTTTAAATACCCAGAATACTATACATCATATACTGCTAAAGATTCATGGATCATAAACATAATATTGGTTGGGAGGATATATGAAACAAAACAAGGACAATAAATTATTGATGACAGTCTCACATTAATAATAATAAATACAAAGTAATAATAAAAATAATTGAATAGCCACTTTTAAACTCTATAAAATTAATCTCATCGTACTATACTGTGGGGATGTGTTTACATTTGGGGGATTCATTATTAATGTTGTTATATGAAACATCTTTGACATATCTGATTACTAATTGTTGCCATTGATTATAATTAATGCAGGACTGCCCTTGATTAATTATTTATTATTCTTTCCTCCATGTGATTATTATACATTACCATACATATTATATCTTGGCACCAGTTATTATGAGGCAAAGATAATTGTATAATTCAGAAAAAGACATAGCACCAGTTGTTTATGCAATCACAAAAGCAGTCCATTTAGGAACCTTTATACAATACAGAGAGTATCCCAATTCACAAATATACTATATACAATAGCATACCTCCCAACAGTCCAGTTTTTCGTGGGACCGTCCTGTTTTTTTGGAACGGTCCCATCGGGAAGGGGGGGGGGGCAGCTAGGAGTCCCCCCAGCCTGAAGGGAATAGACGCATGCGCACAGCATCTATTCAGCGGCGCAGAGGATGAAAAATAGTGGCCTGGCCCAATGGTGGCCTCGTTTGCACAGGCCACAACCTCATTTACATAGGTCACGCCCCCATTTTGGGTGATCCGAGTGTCCCTCTTTAACTTATACAGAAGTTGGAAGGTATGCAATTGAGAGAATCCTAATGAATACCATATAATAGGAAGAGAAAAGAGACCACCATACAAAATATGTAATAGTGTGAATTTCAACAAGGCTGATAAAGAAAGACAGAGAGCTTTCCATTGGCTGATTTACAACGTAGAGAGCACTCCAGAGTACAATATACAATACATAGGGAGAGTTATTCACCAATATGCTATGCAGATATCATCCTAGACAATAATACAATAACTATTGTAGCTTCACAGGTAGTAAAAACAAGACACAGAGCCCAATATACAATGCTAGGAATACCCCAGAGACTGATATAGATTACAGAGACCATGCCAGAGACCATCATAAATTAAAGAGTGTATTCATGAGATCCAGATACAATATAGCTGGCATTCAAGTGACCATCAGTTTACTTAATATAGATCCATTCAATACTAATAATTTTAATACTATGGCCAGTATTCAATGCTCCCGATTCACCATTTTCTTAGTCGACCCGGGCTGTTTTCACTCCTTGCAGTGAATCTTTTTCACAAAAAATCTGATTCACTCTATTCAATGTTCACTGTTCAACGAAAGCGAACAGTGAATAACGGCCAGTTCTCCGTTTCATGCTCGCTGCAATTAGCTGGTGTATTTCAATGGGGTTTTCACTGGGATCCACCGTATTCAATGCAAGGATGGAGAACTGCCTTCAGCATGATTTTCGCCATGATTCACCGTTTTGCATTCAACATCTTTTTTAGGTGAACTGGAAAGTGATATTTTAAAACAAAGGGGGTTTTTTTTGGGGGGGGGGGTTGGTGTAAAAAAAATCAGAATTTTTTTTCTGCAAAGGGGCATGCTATTTTTATTAATGTGCTTGAAGCAAAAAAAAGCACATTAATATATAATTATTTATTTTTACACATTCGCCAGCAGGGGGCCAGGAGCCGGGAGCCGCTCATTAAATATTCATATATTCACTTCACACTGGTCCTTGTTTACTACAAGCGGGACCCTACCCCTGTCCCCTGCCAGCTCTCCCGGGGGGGGGGGGGACCCTACCCCTGTCTCTGGGAGCCTTCCTTCTCCCCCACAAATTCTGGGGCAGGCAGGGAGGCTTACATCTCCCTGCCTGCCACCGTCCTCCGGCTCCCTGTGGTTAAAATTCGCCGTCAGGGGCAGCAAGCCCCTGCGGCATTGAATAGAGTGACAGGGAGGGCTGGCAGCGAATGCTGCAGCCCTCCGGAACCCTGCGAATGTGCAGCGAATCCTAATCCTAATCCAAATAAAATAAAATATAACTTGAAACATAAAACAGCATCAATTTTCTTGCACCTGATGGCCCGGAACCTCTTTTACTCACATCAGGTGTTGGGTGAATTTAGGCTATGGGAGGGATTCGAGGCTATGGGAGGGTGGGGGAGCCACGCTGCTGGCAGGAGAAGCTGCAACATGGGCGGGGAGCCGCGTTACAGGGTGTTGGGGGAAGTGATGGTCTGGCAGATGGACTGCGCAGGGCGTGAGGCACACTGCAGTGGCCTAGATGGGTGCAGAGTTGCACTGTGTGAGCAAGGAGAACCAGGTGCAGATCTCCCTTGTGTTATTGCAGTATTTCTGCTATACTCTCCATCGGTCAAGGTAGTTGGTAATTAATCTGTGTCTCATATTAACTGTCTAGGCAGACTTTCATCATCTATACCCAGTGACCTTTTAAGAACAAGCAATCATGTGCCTGATTCAATTATGGTAATATATGTGGATATTTTTGTATGTATTGGTTTCTGCTTATTTTAGATGATTAATTTGTGGATTTATGTACAGACAATACCACTTTCCTAAAATGTATAAGTGTACCCATTACTGTTATTAGGTGTGTTATATGTATAATGCTAGAATTATTAGTTCAATGTTTGTTTGAGTGCAGTATACTGCACAATAGTTCCTATGTGGTAATTAGTTGTATAACCTGATCCCAATTAACTGGTGTGCTATTTAGAGGGCACCACAGGCAAAAGCTGGCCATACATCTACAGATCGATTGTCAGATTGGGCTGGATGGAACAAAAACCTGGTAGTATCTGAATGGCAGTTTGGCAGTTTTCCAGCATTTCAAAGCAAATGGTCAACTGTCATGGTCAACCATCACCAGGATTTTGTTCTAACCAGCCCAATCTGACAATCGATCTGTAGATGTATGGCTGGCTTTAGTCAGTATGCTGGTCTCCTGTATGCTGTCAAGGTGGATGTTTAAACTAACTTGATAATGACCCATCAGGGTCAAAACGTCAGCTTATTAATGAAATTGGTGATGTATTAATAAACTTTTATTGTGGATGGGTGAGTGCCCTCCACTGTCCTTCTAAGACTTTACGTCAGCTTGTTTATATATATATATATATATATATATATATATATATATATATATATACACTCTCTATATATATTTCTATTGTCTGTGTGTCCAGGAAACACTGACAACTGTTGGCAGTGCGTGAAACCACATCTCTTTTTCTCACACATGCACAAACACAGAGGCAAGTGTTTGTGCATGTTTGTACAAGGTAGCAGACTAGCTTTGAAAGCATTAGCTTTGAGCGGGCTTGCAGACACTGGCATCCTACCTACTGCTAGGAGACCAGGGCCATAATACTAACAACAATGAGAATGCCGCACTGGAATAATGACTACTGGGATGCTGAACATAAGTATACCAGGGCGGGTTAAGGTTAGGATGGGAAAGGGGGGGTTAGGTTTAGCCACTAGGGGAGACTTAGAGTTAGGTTGTGGGGCAGGGGAAGGAGTTTAGGGTTAGGATGCGGATAGGGAGGGTTAGGATTAGGCACTTAGAAGGGAAGGTTTATGGTTAGGCTGTGGGAAGGGAGGATTAGGTGGTGGTGGGGGGGGGTTATGGGTGTTAGGGTTAGTCCACCTCTTAATCAGTAGGATCACTACACCCCCACCATCCATAAAACAGTAGTATACCCCCAAATAGTATTACTACACCCCCACCACAGTAACATAATACACCCCTCCCCAGACTACATTAAAATGCCCCTGGTATATAACATTAATGCACCCCACCCCTAGACTGCAGTAATACTGTATGCCCCAATATACAGAATAACATTACAACCCACCCCCATTCCCAGACCGCAGCAGTGTGCCCTCTACATCTCCACTCCACATATACTTATTAGGGATGTGCACCGGCCACTTTTCGGGTTTTGGGTTTTGGGTTCTGATTACCTTGAGGTTTTGGGTTCTAATGGGTTTTGGCAAAACACCTCCTAAGTGTTTTGTGTTTGGATTTTTTGGGTTTTGGGTTCTGATTTTTTGTTAAAAAAGCATAAAAACTGCTAAAATCGCAGAATTTTGGTTTTTATTTTTTGCTCCTACGCTATATTAACCTCAATAACATTCATTTCCACTCATTTCCAGTCTATTCTGAACAGCTCACACCTTACAATATTGTTTTTAGGGCAAAAGGTTGCACCGAGGTAGCTGGATAACTATGATAAGCCACACAAGTGCGGCACAAACACTAGACTGATATGGCACACTTAGCATCCCCTCTAGGCTGATACTGCACACCTAGAATTACCCCTGGACTGATTTGGCACAGGTAGCATCACCCCTGGACTGATACGGCACATTTAGCATCACCCCTGGACTGATATGGCACACTTAGTATCCCCCCTAGTCTGATACGGCACACCTAGCATCACCCCTGGACTGATATGGCACGCTTAGCATCACCCCTGGACTAATACAGCACACTTGGCAGCACCCCCTGAATTATACGGCACAGATGGTGGCACCCCTGACCTGATACAGCACACATGGAATTATACGGCACAGATGGCGGCACCCCTGGACTGATATGGCACACATGGCGGCAGGCATGGAATTATACGGCAGACAAATTCCTGCAGTAAAAATTTGTATTCTTTTAATTATAAAAAAGAGCAGCACACCTTACTTAGCAACACCCCATGAATTATACAGCACTCTTGGCTCACCCCTGGACTACAGCACATTTAACAGCCCTTGCAGTAAAAAAAAAAAAAACCTTATTTTTATTTTTATTAAAAAAAGGGGCAGCTCCCCTGGTCTGATATGGGACACATGGGGCACCCCTGGAATTATACGGCACACATGCGGGCACCCCAGGACTGATACAGGACACATGGGGGCACCCATGGAATTATATGGCACACATGCGGGCACCCTGGACTGATACAAGACACAAGGGGGCACCCATAGAATTATACGGCACACACGTGGGCACCCCTGGATAAATACAGCACACATGTGGGCACCCCTGGACAAATACAGCACACATGTGGGCACCCCTGGATGGATACAGTACACATGCGGGCACCCCTGGACTGATACAGCACAAATGTGGGCACCCCTGGACAAATACAGCACACATGTGGGCACCCCTGGCTGGATACAGTACAAATGTGGGCACCCTGGACTGATGCAGAACACATGCGGGCACCCTGGACTGATGCAGCACACATGCGGGCACCCTGGACTGATGCAGCACACATGCGGGCACCCTGGACTTATACTGTGCACTGGCAGCAGTCATTTAAAAAAAACAATTTTTTTGCTTAATTAAAATAATGTAGCCCCCTCTGTAGCACTAGCAGCAGCCCCCTATGCATAAATCATCCCCCCCAACATTTCATCCCGCCAGCATGTTTCCCCAGCAGCTCAGCAGACACCACGGACACATCCGTGCTGTCTAAAATCACCAGCCTGTTTGAAAATGGCGCCGACCTCCGGGGACTATATATCCCCAGGTCAGGGGATTGAGCGACTTTCAGCTCAAAGTCGCCGAATGTGTATGGGCCTTTCATTTGGATAGAGCTGGTGTTGAATACAATGCAGAATTAGGTACAGTGAGGAGTACTGTAAAATACTGGCTTTGGTAAAATTGAACAATAAATATTTTTTACATGAAGCACCTCTAAACGAGGTGGCCATTCTGTGGCTTGATGGGACTTGCAATTGAATAACTGCTATTGATATTAACTAACTTTCATCCAAAGAATAATTTCATAGACATTGTCGAGATTTTGCTCTCCAAGGGCAATATATTAATCTCACAGCTGATTGCCCTGTCTAATGTATGAAGTCATTTAACTCTGATACATCCGCATGTTGCCATGAAAATAAAATAGACGGTTAGCAGTGAAAAATTCCCCAGGTTCTTCTTTACTGGGTGTGCCACTACCCCCAAAGGACATTGCACTAACTCAACAACAAGGCGCTGCCAACAGCTACTGTAGCTCCAGGGAGACCAGTAAACAAACTCATTTAATGAAGACAGAATATTGCTTATTCATGATTCATTCCTTATTTAAACATGATATTCTTACACATGGCTATATTTTGGGGGGTAGCAAGCTATGGCTATGGTAAATAAATAATACATTTTAGGTTAAATGCCTGGTCTCATCACATATAGGACAGATGTACAGTACTAAGCCTAGAAAAGTGATATTACAGGCTTGCTTTTAAAAAAGGTAAGTTAGTAGCTAATTGGTTGGTCATTTCTGACTCTCCATTTTATTACTTTCAAAGCTGAATACATCTGGCCCAGAATATTATAAACATAAATGACAATCCTAATCCTCACAAGATCACCTGTATTAGCATACACCTGCTTCTTACAGCCCTGCCTACCGGGCCACACAGTTTAGCTGAGGTGCAAATTGAATCCTTTTTTCTTTTCTTTTTCGCAAGCATCCCTGTCAGAATCAACGTAGAGCAGTGTTCCCGCGGCCGCGTAATGTAGCCAGCGTCCCTGTCAAAGCCAGCATACTGTTCCCGCAGCCACACACAGATGCAGACACAACTGCATCCACTTCTGCTGCAGTTTCTGTCAATGCAGAATCAGAAGAATAACTGTTTAATTTTTTTCTAAAATCCAGTTACCAGTTAACACATGTCGTCATTACTGTCTTAGATGTATGATATGGCAGGTGTTGATGTGTTCCTGAAACACCCCCACTATCCACGCCATCCCGAAATGTGGCGAGTGCAGTGAGCCCTGCGAGGGGGGCGCGTTACGCGTCCTCCCGGCCTTTTCATACCCCCACTATCCACGTCGGCATGGAGCTGATTTTATAAAGTGTGGCGAGCGCAGCGAGCCACTGAGCCCGAAGCGTGGCGAGCGCACGCAGATTATTTTACATGTATTCCGTGTCTCCTCAACCACACTTCGGGCTCGGTGGCTCGCTGCGCTGTACTTTATAAAATCAACTCCACGCTGACGTAGATAGCGGGGGTATGAAAATGTCAAGAGGACAGTAATGCATCCGCTCGACACGCTTCGGGCTGGCATGGATTTTAAATCGCACACGCTACCGAACCCCCTAACCCCCGCCGGAGAGGGGATCATGCGGGCGCTGTGTGAGAGGCGCTCAATAGGCTTGCCAGGGACGCGTGAGTACAGTGAGTAGCTGTCTCACAGGGATACTATGCTGGCTACGCAGGGTTGCCACAGAGTCACTACGCTGACTACGCAAGGCAGCCGTTGGGCTAAGCTGATAACATAGCTTAGGCTTCCGCCGTGAAACTACACAAGTAAGGTAGCCGTTGTGTATAAAAATATTATATTTCCTATAAAAGGTAACCATTACAGGTCATTATGATGAATACAAATGTTTGCTGGGCAATTTTCACACCTATTTTAACAAATTCACTTGGCACGGAAAGGGTTAACTTGGATTCAGCCTCTTCGTATAAGACACACTAAAAAATCTCCCTATACCCTAATAAATATTATAAAAAATGAAAAAGGGAAACAATTGTAACTACTGTAAACTATTAATGCAAGAGACTCGCTACTTTAATAAACAATTCCAGCTACTACACCTGGATTCCACATACAGATGGACATATTAAGCCAGAGGTTAACGTAAAGTTGGAAGATCAAAATAGATATTAAAAAAAAAGTGTGATTATAATTGTAGGTTCAGTCTTTCAAAAAAAAAGAAAGCTGACATGTAACCCTTTGAGTGCCAACATCTCTGTGAGAGATGCGCTAAATATCCTCTAACAATTGTCACTCACATTTATTACATAAATTCATATAAAGAATTTTAAATAAAAAAAGATGATATTTCCTATATAAAGGTAAACATTACAGGTCATTATTATGAATAAAAATGTTTGCATGGCAATTTTCACACCTATTTTGACAAATTTTCTTTGCACTGGGGTTAAAGAATCTAAATTACTGAATATTTGTTTACTTAATTTCCCTTACAAGCAGGGGTGCCGCGAGTGGGGGGGGGGGGGGGGGGGGGAGCAGGTACAGTTTACCCACGCCCAGGCCTGTCAGGGGGGCCTGGGTCTGGACACAGGTTTTATTTTTTTTGGTGGTGAGTGCAGTGGGTATGAGTGCGCCATAGTCAACTTTTCAGCAGCGGGATTTTCAGAGTGCGGATGTGGGCAGACGTGGGCCGGCATGGGGGCAGCAGCATCACAGAGGTCCTTCCGCTCTCCGACTCCAGGGCCTGCTGAGAGCCCGCCATGTGATTTTGGATTTTACTCCTGGCAGAACATGTTAACCCCTGGCAGAGCATGTAACTCTGGGCAAAGCATGTAACCCCTGGCAGAGCATGTAACCCCTGGCAGAGCAGGATAATCCCATGGCAAAGAGCATGTTAACCCCTGGCAGAGCATGTAACTCCGGGCAGAGAAAGTAACTCCGGGCAGAGCATGTAACTCATGGCAGAGCATGTAACCCCTGGCAGAGCAGGTTAATCCCATGGCAAAGAGTATTTTAACCCCTGGCAGAGAATGTTAACCCCTGGCAGAGCATGTTAACCCCTGGCAGAGCATGTTAACCCCTGGCAGAGCATGTTAACTCCGGGCAGAGCATGTAACTCCGGGCAGAGCATGTAACTCCGGGCAGAGCATGTAACTCCGGGCAGAGCATGTAACCCATGGCAGAGCATGTAACCCCTGGCAGAGCAGGTTAAACCCATGGCAAAGAGCATGTTAACCCCTGGCAGAGCATGTAACTCCAGGAAGAGCATGTAAACCCATGGCATCAAGCATGAAGCCCATAGCAATGAGTATTTAGGTATGTGGAACTTACAAGGGTCAACAGAGTGTGCGGGAAGCTCGGCCCCAGGAAATTGTTGTACCGGGGCCCAGGATTTCTCTTGGCAACCCTACTTACAAGATATGGAGTAGTTTAATGTAAGTCAATAAATACTTAAGTGTGATACTTCGTACTTCTTTAGAAAAAAACAAGGAAAGGGTGATATCTGGAGAAATAGGTTTATCATACAGCTATAAAGTAACTAAAATTAAATATGTAAATTAGTAAGATTTCTTAAATCACTGAACATGTAAAAACTTTTACAACATGAATTGTGGTAATTGATTTCTCATTATCTTGAATTACAGATTATGGGCACATTTAGAGAATGTGTCCAGGTACTTGTGTAGTTTGGCGGCGCCCACCGCATCGCATACCATAAGGCATGCGATGGTATGCGATGCGACGCGATATCGCGCAATATTGTACAATGACATACAATTTTAAAATTGTATGACATTGTATATGGCATACAATGCCATACAATTCGATGCGATGCGATGAAACATTGTATAAGCACCCTAATGGGTGCTTACAATGTTAAATGCACCCCCACGCCACCCCCCCACTATAAACGTGAATGTGGCGAGCTCAGAGCGCCCGCGAGGGGTGGCGGTATGTGTCCTCCAACCTTTTCATACCCCCACTATCCACGTCGGCGTGGAGTTGAGAATAGAAAGTGTGGCGAGCGCAGCGATCCACCGAGCCCGAAGCATGGCGAGCGCAGCGAGCCCCGTGAGGGGACGCGGATACCTGTGAAGGCCGCGAGGGGACTCCGATACCTGTGAAGGTATCCGCGTTCGCTCGCCACACTTCGGGCTCGGTGGCTCGCTGCGCTTGCCACACTTTCTATTCTCAGCTCCACGCCGACGTGGATAGTGGGGGTATGAAAAGGTCGGTGGACGCGTACCGCTGCGCTCGCCACGCTTCGGGTTCACGTTTATAGTGGGGGGGGGTGGCGTGGGGGTGCATTTAACATTGTAAGCACCCATTAGGGTGCTTAAAAGCACCCTTTAGGGTGCTTATACAATCTTTCATCGCATAGGGGGCAAAAATCGCGTCGCATCGCATGCCATCGGGTGCATGGCATGCGATGCGATTAAAACATTGCGCGATGGAGATCGGGGGCGCCGCCAAAATACACAAGTACTTGTGTCCATAATCTGTAAAGTACAACCCCACAAAAATGGCTAAAAACCCACATAAAATTACACTCAAACCACAATCATCCAAAAATCCCACTAACATTTGATAGTTAATCAAATTTGTAAATGCATATTTAGTGTAGTACAATAATTTTTTTTTTAGTCATACTTACCTGCCCCTGGTGGGTCCCCGATGGTCCCTCGGTGTCCATGGAGTCCTCCGGCGTCCACAGCAGGCCACCAGCACCGTCTCCGGCGTCTCCAGCGGTCCCAGGAGTGCTTTGCGCAAGTTCCCAGGCGCGCCGGTGACGTCACCGGCGCGCGCGCATACTCGCGCAAAGCACTCCTGGGACCGCTGGAGACGCCGGAGAGGATGCTGAAGGCCTGCTGTGGACGCCGGAGGACTTGGTAAGTATTAAAAGAGGGTTGGGGGGGGGGGGGAACAAAAAATTTTTTTTTATTATTCCAAAAAACCACGGTTTTTGGAATAATTCGGATACGGGATGCCCGGATACGGGATACCCGACCTGTTATGTGTTAGAATTCATTTATATCTCCACTTGGAAAAAGTGAGTGGCTAAAAAGCTTATGTGAAAAATGTACATGTATTCAGTGTCGACACAGTAATGTGTTATAAGACAAATATATAATCTATTTAAAGTACATCATAATTGACATCTGGTCAAGGACATATGTGGTTCCAAATCTAATGGAAAAAGCAGCATACATTCCAATATACAGATATAAAGAAAAAAAAGATGATATTAAACCACCCATCACATCCAATTACCGGAACAGAGCAATAAATCACTGAGACTGAGCTCACTTGTGTGTCTTGTGAATACAGGAAAGCTGGCAAGATGTAGGATATATTCATGAATTAGTGTACTCAGAAAATAGATGCAGGGCAAGAAGGTAGAACAGAATAAGCCATTGGACTGAAGCATTAACTGGAACCAGAATTAAACTGCATTGGAGTCAGAGACTTGAACCAGAATGGAGTCAGAAGTGGAAAGGGACTAAAGCAGTGGTTCCCAAACTGTGTGCCTAGGCACCCTGGGGTGCCTCAGGACACTTACAGGGGTGCCTTGGGTTGGTGGACCAGGATCAATTCATATTAGTTATGTGCAATGTAACAGGCAAAAGCAGTGCTAGTGGCTGCCAATCATAACATATGTGGACAACCACATAACTGTGACATATAAACACAATGCACTCACTTTTATATTTTTTCCTGAATTTCTCAATAAGAAACATTTGACCTAGGGGTGCCTTGAAAACATTTTGATGCTCTAGGGTGCCGTGATTAAAAAAAATTGGGAACCCCTGGACTAGTCAGGGATTTGTACTGAACTGGAACCATATTTGAACTGAAGTAGAGTCAGAGACTTGAAACGCATTTTGTAAACTTTGAAAGTGGTATCTGCATGAGCCCCCCCCCCCCCCGCCCCCCTACACACACACACACACACACATATACAAACCCTCTGAGCAGTGAATGTGCACTTAAAATGAAGGAAAGTTTTGCGAGTACCTCATAGAACTGGAGAGAAATTTGCAAAAATTGTGACTTCAAAGAGACACCTTGGTTGGCTTACTGGGACCAGGCAAGAATTCCTTTCATACATATTAATCACTTTTCTACACTTGATTGACAATTTTTTGAGAAATAATTTATGAAATGTTGTGGCAGCAGACATACTGGGCAGGCATCTCCAATGTCACACTTAAAAATAATGAAATAAATCAATGCATCTTAGTACCCAAATGAAAAAAACTACATATAAACAGCTATATGCTGAAAACAATCTGAAACTTGAACTGTAATGGATGAACTACAGAAATAGAACTCTATATTTTCAATGGACTGGATGAGCACATGCAGCCAAAATGAAGGTTCTGCCAAGGCAGTGGTAGGTGTTCCAAGTATCACCAGTGGAAGCACCCAAAAGCATTCTTCGGTACTTGTGAGTTATCCGGGCGTCCGATTTTGAAATCGGGTCGGATCGGGACATCGCATCGCATCGCATGCGACCATCGGATGCGATGCGATGCGATGCGATGACCCGATTTTTCCATAGGAATCAATGTTAAAATGGACTGAGTCCATTTTAACATGGAATTCAATGGGAAAAAGGGTCCTTTTCATACCCCTACTATCCAAGTGGGCATGGAGTTGGATATAAACCTGTGGCGAGCGTAGCGAGCCACCGAGCCCGAAGCGTGGCGAGCGTAGCGAGCCCCGCGAGGGGACACGGAATACCGTCCCCTCGCGGGGCTCGCTTCGCTCGCCACGCTTCGGGCTCGGTGGCTCGCTACGCTCGCCACAGGTTTATATCCAACTCCATGCCCACTTGGATAGTAGGGGTATGAAAAGGACCCCTTTTTCCATAGGAATCATTTTAACATTGATTCCTATGGAAAAATCGGGTCATCGCATCCGATGGTCGCATGCGATGCGATGCGATGCGATATCGCATCGCATCGCATCTGATTGTATGCCTTAACTTAAGGCATACAATCAAAAAATCGGACGCCCGGATAACTCACAAGTACCCATTCTTCAATATTCTCAGCACAGATGTTTTAAAGTTTCATATTGTATGCAGGCATTTACAAGTAATAATGAAAAGCCTTTACAAACCTGCAGAGGCAGAGCTTGTAGTAACTACTTTTACAACATGGCAAGAATAATTTAATATCTGCAAATTTATGCTATATAAAAGCCCATTTATAATCAATTCAGGTTGTGATTGCCATCACGTGCGGATAAAAACGTCCTTCCAGATGCCAAAAATATTGGGTTAACAAACTGACCTAAATGCCTAAAATGTACCAACCTGCTAACCTCCTATATCATTGTTTTTGAGGTTACTACCCAATTAAAACATTCTGGGAGCAAGTAAAACAATATCCTATATCAGATTATTTAATGTACTAGATACTTTTATCACCAGAATGGACTTTATTAAGAACACCCGGAAATTAAGCAATGCTAGTAAGAGACAACAGGAAACTGCTCAGTATATTTTCAGCAATAGAAGACTTTATATATAAATAACAAAAAGTTTTTATTATGGGAATGTTTTATTCAAACCCTTTCCAGTAAACTCCCTATTGACAGATGCCATTTATATGTACTGCACACAACCAATGGAATACAAAAACTGGATAAAAATGTATAAGAAATAAATACACAGTGCTAAAAGTGGCATTTTAAATTTAGTGGACTTTATTGATAAAAACAGTATGGTGGCAGAAGAAATAATGGACAGCTATTCAATCACCACTTGACTTACACAAGAAGACAACCATGACTTGCAAAGGCCAAATATCCCTTGCTCTATGGCAAGTTAAAGGCAACTGCCACACGTACAAATCCATATAAAGCTCATTCAGCAAACTGTGCTGCTTGCCCCAGTAGTACATAATCAGCCTAACCCATGTAATGAGGGAGAGCGCACATCTCTACATGCAGCAAAATGGCCACTGCACTGCCATTCTTTACCATCATGCAAGGTAACAATAAAGAAGCACACCATCATAGTGTACCTAATCTAATCTCTCCAAAACTCAAATAATTGATAACCAAAATGTCCATGTCTAAAATATGGTGCGGCAATGCTATAGTAATCGTCCTATGACATCCTGTAACTCAAGTCATTCCACTTCAAGTGCACCATTTAAATCTTGGTTAGTCCACAGGCCTACTTCATACAGCGAACATCAAGCCATGTTATGCAACCTACCTTGGTGAACAATATTAGAATTCTTGGATGTTTTAGATCCATTTGCAGATATTTTGTGTTTTATCAAATTCATTGTACTATGGTCACCCCCTTTATTTTTTCTGTAACCTGCATTTCTATATGCTAAATAAAAAGTTTTAGATAACATCAATAAAGGCTTATGGTTAGTTTTATGTGGTGTGGAATTCATGTTGTATTCAATGTTTGCCTCATAAAATGTTTGTTAATGTTTATATGATGTTTTTGTCTCTCTTCTCCTCTGGATAGATTGTTTACTTGTGTAGGGTTTTGCAGGAATCATGTATACATTGTACCTTGTTTAAACTAAATTATTTTGTACTCAACTGAACTACAAGATCACAGGACAAGCTAATGGCTGCTCCAGCAATCACAATTGTTGCAGAAATAAATAGAAAAACTTTAATTATGCACTATACTGTAAAGGCAGAAAGGGGTATATTATTTATCTATAATGGTAATCAAGGCTTTTTAGTTAAGCATTACAAATAAGAGGTCAAAGTGCTAATAATTATAGATAAGGTTAAAAGCAAACCATTAGCTGCAGTCAAACTGTCAGCTCCATTTTCTGTGTACATAATGGATTTCCAACACATGTACTGCAATGCAAAACTCAGTGGTATGCAGAATATATGATGGTAGCTGTTACATGATGCTGTGCCAGGTTCAGGCAACACTGAACGTGGCAGCAGGGTAGGATGATGACAGTAGACACTGTCCGGATGAGGCCATCAATTTACCACACTACCAGATGTGTGTCCCATATGCTCTGAAATTTGCATCCATTTAAAGATAAAATTATTTAATTGTCAAGCAGAATTGGCAGTTGTCAAATCTCTTCATCCTAATATTCTAATTACAAAATATTTGGGATTTAAATGATCAATCAAGACAAATGCCTTTTCTGCTGTGTCCTGAAATGACCCTTGTGTATTATGTTATTTTTGCATAGTTAAAATGTTGCCTTTAATATTATTCATGATATTCAACTGTCGAAGTAACACAAATGGAAAATAAACATCCTTTCAGCATTTGGATTGCAGTTTGATAACAGTTGTCTATAATTGATAATTCTAGACAAGAATATGAGCGTACCTTGCAAGTTACTGCAGGGCATTTGAACTAAATTAGAGAACATAACGTTTATTCTGGCAAACTTTTGGGTCCAAAAACAGAAAGTAAGAGATTGTGCATCTAAAGCTAGCCATACTATAGGATGACCTTCATACAACCAGGTCATATGTAGGTCATGGAGTGACCGAACGAGCGATCTTATGTGCTTAAAAGCACATACAATCACTTGTTTGACCATAATAAGAGCAAATGGATGAGACTTACAGCAAGTCCTATATGAGGGCCGATTTCATGACCCGTGGGAGCGTGCGTTGTGCAATAGTGTGTACACAATCTGTCGCACAACTGAGATTGGAAAGTTGGGTGCAATCTCATTCTGGTGGATGGGGGCCTTTGAGGACCATACACGCTGAGCATTTTTGCCCGGCATGTATGGATAACAATGATGGGGAAAATCGCTGGGCTGAAAAATGCTCAGTGCATACACATTCAGCGGTTTCTGCCCTTTTTAGCGATTTTCCCCAGGGTGCCATGGAAAGCTGTCCACTCCGCTGATGTTCTGCTGGTAATACCAGCAGATGAGCAGCCGTGCCACCAATGAGGTGGGAGTGCTCATCACTGCCACACACTCACTGGACAGCTTTCGAGCTGAAAGCAGCTCAGACAAGTAAACTAAGCTGCTTTCAACTCAAAGTTGCCCAGTGTGTATGGTCCTTAATGGAGAATTCCCTGTTTGGTTAGTGACAGTAGATCCTGTTTGGCAAACACATACTGTAGCTACTTGGTTTTTACATGTCCTCCAAGAAGGCAGAGATCAGGCATTGACCCAGCGGTGGAAGCAATATTTATTTATTAACAGTTTCTTATATAGCGCAGCAGATTCCATTTTGCTTTACAATAGCAGCAGATTTGGCAACAACCCGGGAACAAAGGCTTTGGTGGAACCTACTACTCTGTCCAATATGCTGTTAACCAGTTTGTATCACTCTACCAAGTTCAACATATCGGTACTGACCACCTATTCGGACTCCTGTCTTTGAAGTCCAGAACTAAACCACAAGTGTTTGTTCTTTAATCCTGTGGGTTTGTTAAATTGGGTCCGCAGTGTCTAGGTCGACCCCAAAAGGTCGACATGGGAAAAAAGGTCAACACAAGAAAAAAGATAAACATGGTTGGCACATAAAAAGGTTGATATGAATGTTTAGTATTCTGGGGTTTCAATTTTTATCTTGTAGCACATGAATCCCCAATAAGTGTATCATATTCCCTCACTATGCTTTGGGAAAGGTGCTTTGATGTACTTGACAGACTTTTCTGTTCCCACTCATAGTCCACATGGATGGAAGACTTTATAGCAGTGGTTCCCAAACTGTGTGCTGCGGCTCCCTGGGGTGCTCCGGGACACTTGCAGGGGTGCCACGGATTGGTCGTCCAGGACCAATTCAAATTATTTATGATCAATTATTTCTGGACAAAACCAGTGCTGGTGGCTGCCAATCATAAAATGTGTACAATGAGAACCAAATCCTGCCCTTTACCACATAACTGAAGCTAAGAATCACATATAAACACAAGCTACTTAATTTTATATATATATTTTGGGGCTTAGGGGTGCCTTGGAAAAATTCTGATACTCTAGGGTGCCATGATAAGAAAAAGATTGGGAACCCCTGCTTTATAGGAAAGTCAAGGAAAAGCCAAGTGTGAAAATGTTCTAAAAATGATAAAAAAAAAAAACTCATGTCAATCATATGCTGTGTTGACCATTACCATGTAGACCATTTGACATGTCTACATATTGACCATGTCAACCTAATGCATGTCGTCCTATAGTGGCCGACTTGTTGACTATTGCACTAATAACTGGCAAGTGGCAGCCTAAAGTCTGGATACCATTCCTGCACCTGAACACTGATAGGACTGTTCACAAGGAATCAGTATGAAATCCCGGCGGTTGGGATCCCGGCGTTCAAAATCCCGACGCCGGAATCCCAACCGCCGAAATCCCGACAAGGGGGGGGACGTGGATCGCCCCCCCCCCCCCCTTGTGGGCTCGCTGCTCTTGCCACGCAGCGGGCCCGGTGCCTCGCTACGCTCGGCACGCTAATTTATTCTCCCTCCAGGGGTTTCGTGGACACCCACGGAGGGAGAATGTGTCGGGATTTCGGCGTCGGGATTCTGAACGCCGGGATCCCGACCGCCGGGATTTTAACTGCATCCCGTTCACAATGTCTGACCTCTTATGTCCTGGACTTTACTGCTTCATTACTCGTGTTCTTGCTCATGAATCTTGTCCTGGCTAAACACATTTGATTCATTCCTGCTGCACATTAATAATGCAATACTGTTCGTATTTATACATTGCACATTATAAAGAAATATTTTCAGAGTCACCTTTAATTCTTCTCTGCAGATAAGCTGCTCGCACCAGCTTAGTATGAGATCCATAGCAATGCAAAAGCAGAAGGAGTTGCATTCCACCTCCTGCCTGCATTAACTGGTCTGCAATCACAGTTGTAGAGGAACACCGTGATCAGTGTCCCTCTGCAACAGCAGCCCGACTAGTACAATTTGGGTCGATTCCACCCGATCTCGATGGATCAGGCCCAGAATCAACCCATCCAACCTGATGCCGGTCCCGTACTCATCAGGGTGGACCCTGGAGATTGAACCCTCTGCACATAAAATCTATCGGATTGGACCCATCAGCGGCACATTGTATTGGGTCCAATCCATAGGTGTGTGCCAGCGGTAAAGCACCGCTGGCACACACCTATGTGCAGAGGCTGACAGCAGTGAGCAGCAGGTTGGGCAGCGGTGAGCGATGGGTGAGGAAGCAGTGAGCAGCAGGGCGGACGCCGGGCAGCGGTGAGCACGAGTTACAGGGCAGCGGGGCGGACGCCGGGCAGCGGTGAGCACGAGTTACAGGGCAGTTACAAGACTGAAAAAGTGTGAGAAGGGTTTTCTCACTCTTGTACTACTCCTGATAGCTGCTCCTGATAGCTGCTCCATGGGGTGTGGATAGTTTTATCGACCACACTTAGGTCGACAGTCATTAGGTCGACACCGTTGGGTCAACATGCAACTAGGTCGACAGGTGTCTATGTCGACATGGGTTTAGGTTGACATGGGTTTAGGTCGACATAGCGTTAGGTCAATAGGTCGCCATGGGTTTTTTTCACTGTTTTTTTTTTACCCGATGTCGACACAGTCGACATGGACACAGTTGGAAGTCAACCGCAGCCCCTCCCATCTCTTGCTTCGCGCGCAATTCTTCCGGCACGGTCGCTTGCTCGCTGCGCTCAGCACACTATTTTATTTTCCAACCACGCCCTAGTGGATGGTAGGGCACGAAATACCGCCTGTCGGCTCAAAAAAAACAGTGAAAAATCCCATGTCAACCTTGCTACCTGTTGACCTAACCCATGTCAACCTAACGCCATGTCGATCTTGTCCCATGTCGACTTTGTCCCATGTCGACCTAGACACCTGTTGACCTTCAAGCATGTCGACCCAACGGTGTCGACATAATGACTTGTCGACCTAAGTGTGGTCGATATTATGACCGTATACCGCTCCATGCACAGTGGGATATGTAGGGATATTTTGTGTATACTTCCAAAAGACTGTCCAGCCGCTAATTGGCTGAGAGAATACTCTCAGCCAATCAGTGGCTGCCGCAATGGGAGGCCGCTGATTTACTGAGAGTGTTCTCAGCCAATAAACAGCCAGCAAGTCTTTTGACATGTTTTTTTTTTTTTAATTCTTCTTCAGCTTCCTGCCCTGCACCTGCCACTGCCATCTGCCCAGCAACCGCCGCTCACTGCTGCCCGGCTCTCCTGATCCCTGCCGCTAGTGCAGCTCCCCGGAAGTTTTACATGCAATAAATTGCATGTGATTTATTGCATGTAAAAATGACACATAAAGTCCTAAATAGTGAGTGAGCCTCCCAGGGAACTGCCAGGAGAGCTCAAGGGGAATTTGGTCTGATTTGTCTTTAGGACATGTCGGACTAGTGTATGTTGGCCATAAGTGTGCCCGTACTCAGGCTTGCAGTTGTTGGGCGGCTTGGCAATCTAAGGAAACAGCATTCATGCCCAGGAACCGCCCCCGGTTTCCTGAACTCCAGCTTCCCCGCCCCTCTCTGTGTACATCACTGCATGCACATGCGCAGCTTCACAAACTTTGGGAAACTGCGCAGGGGATCGCTTATGCAACCCCTCAAAATTAGGCCCCGATTCAACAGTATTTTTTTTAATTTGGCACACTTGTTGCATTTGGAAATGTTTGTATAGCACTTTATGAGCTAACTGCTAAACATCTTACCCATAAATATGCTAACATAATTAAATTACACTTTATACATATCTCATAGATATGAAAGTTTTACAAATCCAACATTACAAGTGTACTGGATCACAATGCAAATGTATTATACTCTGTGCAGACATAAAATACTATATCTAGCCATAAAACCTGATATAAGAGAATAATAAACACTATTTTAGAACATGATATTAGCTGATAACCTAGATGTTCACCTGCCAAATGAAACAGGAAGCTGCATTGGTCACTTGGAGTTTGGGAACCAGCCAGAAGGCTCTAGGAGACAGCCAATGAGAAGATGTATGCAAGAAGAATCATCTTACATAGGGATAATTAGGATACATTATTTTGCTTCTCTGTCTTGCCAAACTTTTTATGTTTTATTGCTTAAAAAATGTATGTGGAATTAAACAGAAAACATAGGATACAGTCCAATGGGTCTGTCAATATAAGGCAAAATATAATATTTGTGAAAATCATTTATATTAGAGATATGTGTAATACTGTACAAGTAGGTTTCTCTAATACGGCTGAACTTGCAGATAAGAGATGTTCTTCTGATATTCTGTAATACAGTATACTGTGTTTGCATGGCATCCCCTTCTATAAGAAATGGAATATACCTCTACTGTATAATTGTTTTTGCCACTTGAATAGGACCCCTCTAAAAGAAATCTATTGAGCATGAGGACTTTTACAGGAACCTATCTATTAGAAATAATTAGTCCCTGATGATATAAATGGGATATTTGAAAAACTCTGTCACTTGGCATCAGCTGTTGTAATGCGGATCTGTAGATTTCAAGCAGGGTAAGGATGCTTGTGTTATTAACATACAGTGTACCATCTGCTACACAGCGTGCCATGGTTTTCCCATCCCTCAGAACAAAAGACCCGTCTTTGCTCACACCTATCAGCCATCCCTATTATTAACCCTTCAAGCTCCACAGAGAGAAAAGCAATCTTTTCATAAATGTGTTACCCGTCCCTATTCTGTTCTATTCTGATTGCTGGTTTAGTAACATGGAAGCAATAGATTCAGCAGTAATAAAAAATTGTTTCCTAGCACCTGAGATATGTCATTTTACTTGTGGCACCGTAGTAGTTAAGTCATTGTCTTCTACGCTGACTTACCATAGCTACAGCTAGATAGGCAATGCCAGTACTGACTGACCTTGGTTGTACAACCTGATTTCCACTTTAGGACTATATTGATTTTCAGAAAGGCAGACATGACCGAACTTTAATACTTGACAATCTATATGTCTATACTGGACAACAGTCAGTTCACAGACAAATAGTGCCTATTTTTTAACTGATCTATTAGCAATGTTTTTTTCTGGGTATAAGCAGCTTCATAGCAATACAAGACCTGCACAGATTGTCCTGCGCCACAGTATATGTTATCTACATCTGTACAGTGACAGATAAAATAAGAATATACAAGCTGGAGATCCTCTGTTGTGAAAATGATATTAAAAATGTAGCATTTATGTTCATATTTTATGCATGCAAGGACTAAATGAGTTAAAATAGATGACAGGACTATATTTGGCCACAAAGGTGTATTTTCATACTTGTACCAAAACTACATAGGGTGAAAAAGGAATCATATGAAACAAAACTAGCTCTGTCTTAAGATCCAAATGGAAATGTCACAAGTCACACATTATTTTTTCAACTTTTTTTCATCACCGTTAAGTTTTTTTTTCAAAGTCGTGCAAAATAGTGTTCTAAAAGGAATGTAACGGAACACAAGTAGAAGAGAATGAATTGCACATAACTTATTAACAATCACACTGTAGCTGCCAGATTAACTGCAGTACAGATGATCCATAGGTTATACAAACATAATATAAACACATACAAACATTTTTTTTTACTCATAACAATCTCATGTACAAAATGTTAAACATATCATGGAAACAGAAAATGTTATATTAGGTACATACGGGTCCCATCAAATCTTGTAGCGATGGTGTCCAAGAAAGTATTCTGCGGAGCAAGCAAACCTTTCATCACAGGCATTTTTCCACCACCCTGATGCTCTCTCCTTGTCAATAATCCTTCCGAGACGCTGCATCAGCATTGAGAAGATGCTACAAACTAGTAGCCAAGACACACTCGCCTTTCACTCTGTAACACCTATTTAAACTAGGAGACGTTTCTAAGGCATCATGCCCCAATTCCAGTGCTAGCCAGCCTCTCTAATTAATTGCACCAACATTCACACAGACACTGATATGCATTGTTTAATTTTGTCCGCTGGCTCTTTCTACCTCTCCTCCCTGCTGTGTGTGTGTCTCTCTCTCTCTCTTTCAATCCCTCTCTCCTCCCATCTGTGTTTCTCACTTTCCCCCTCCCGTACTGAGCTGTCCCCTGCATGTACCTGCCTTCTAACTCACATGGTCCCCAGACTCTCACTTGTCACTAACTCCCACCTCCTGTTTACTAACACACCTCTTTCTCTGTATGTCTATTCAGCTATTTTTGTTTTATGCTGTCACTTTATGTAAATGGATGGAGCAAGAAATTGGATAGTAAAGGAAATAAAGCAGTATTGTCCATCATCATTGAAAATTCGGTACTTGTTTCCTAGCACGGCACCAGCGATAAAATAGTATCCATCGGGACCCCCCGATGTGATGCGATCAATGCGATTTTTACATTGGAATCAATGTAAAATGGTCCCTGAGACCCGATTTTACATTGGCCCCAATGTTAAATGGCCCCCAGACCCCAATTTTTATTGTTTCCCAACCCTGATGGGTCAAATGCCCCCCATTGTTAACGACACCCCACAATCAACGCCAACCCGAAGCGTGGCGAGCGCAGCGAGCCCACGAGGGGAGGTGGTACGCGTCCTCCGACCTTTTCATACCCCCACTATCCACGTTGGCGTGGAGTTGATTTTATATAGAGTGCCGAGCGCAGCGAGCCACCGAGCCCGAAGCGTAGCAAGCGAAGCGAGCCCGGCGAGGGGACGCACATTACTTCACAGGTATTACGCATCTCGCCACGCTTCGGGCTTGGTGGTTCGCTGCGCTCACCACACTATTTATAATCAGCTCCGACGTGGATAGTGGGGGTATGAAAAGGTCGGAGGACGCGTACCGCCACGCTTCGGGTTGACGTTCATCGTGGGGTGGCGTTAACAATGGGGGGGGGGGCATTTCTCATGTAAAATACCCATTTAACATTGTTTCCAAAATGTATGTCTAAGAATGTCATTAAGCTTTCAGCTTAGCTCCGGCAAAGTCTACTTAATTGTCCTTTCTTTTAACAAGAAAAAAATATATAGTAGGGTTCAAATATGGAAGTGAGCACTGTCCCTCCACCCCTCTTCATGTCCAGGGCAAGAAAAAGGAGTCCCCAGGGCAACTGACTTGTGGGGGAAGTACCATGTAAATTGTCAATAAGCTATGCTGGCAATATTATTAAAAAGTATATGAAAATGTTCCTAGAACCAACGATCTATAAAACACATACGCACACACTGTGGCACAGCTATTTCATATTATGCCACACAGATACCCCATTTCAGATATGCCATATTGCCCGCCACATGATGTAGAAATGTGTGTGTCAGGAGTTGAACATCTCCCCATTAATATGGCTTTGGCTAGGGTAAAATTCCCCTTAGAAGATACAATGGTATGCAGTCATTAGATCTACAGTGTCTAGGTTGACAGTCAAAAGGTCAACATGGTCAAAAGGTCGACATTCAGAATGTCGACATGGTCAAAAGTTCTACATGGAAAAGGTCGACATGAGTTTTTATAATTTTGTTAGCCGACATGTGTCGACAGGCGGTATTTCATACCCTACCATCCCCTACAGCATTGGTCCTCAAACTGCGGCCCTCCAGATGTTGTGAAACTACAAATCCCAGCATGCCTTGCCACAGTTTTGCTATAAGGGAGTGTTAAAACTGTGGCAAGGCATGCTGGGATTTGTAGTTTCACAACATCTGGAGGGCCACAGTTTGAGAACCCATGCCCTACAGCGTGGTGGGAGAATATAATAGTGCACCGAGCATGCCGAGAGTAGCGAGCCATGCAAGGGGACGCGGTACAATTAGATAGTGTCCATACTGACCTATGTTGACATAGGCACCCCAAAAACATGAAAAACTTGTGTCGTCCTTTCCCATGTTGACCTTTTGACCATGTCGACCTTACGACTGTCGACCAATAGTGGTCAACCTTTTGACTGCAGACCTAGACATTGTAGATCTAATATACCGTGACCGATACAATATTTCTGTTACTTCACATGCTATAGGTATCATACCATTTTGACAACTGTATGCAAACTTTACTCCAACGACAGGTGAAGTCCCGAAATGGTGGAGTGGTGTGTGTGTCTGTGTGTGTCTGTGTACGTAAAATGGTCAGGAGGTTCAGTTATTGTTCACTCCAAATGCAACAGGAGAACATAAGTAATTTAACTGACTTTAACCACAAAAATGATTTCTTCTGGCAGATGGGGTGGTCTGCAATCTCGAAAACTGATGATTTCCTGATTTTTTTCAAGGCTAGTTTGGAGTCTTTTTGGCTAGTTTGGAGGCTAGTAGAGAGTCTTATTGTGGACAGCCCGATGAAAGTCCTGTAATAGTGAATGGGAGCTAGTGATCCGTGCAGAAGAGAGACGCAGATCTTGCGCAGAGCGGAGTGGTCGAGATGGGAGATATTTTGTGATAAGCAAAGAGATATATGCTGGTGCAGTATGGTTAATAGCTTTATATGCGAGTAGAAGTGTTCTATATTGAATACGGGGTACTTGTTTCCTAGCACGGCCACAATCTTGTGGATCGTGTACCTTTAAGTTAAGGTACACGATCCACACGATGGACCCGATTTCCTTTGAAATCAGGTCCATTTTGCCGGCAAAGGTACAAAATCGGGGGCATCGCGTCGGTCGGGACCATTAACATTGGTCCCGACGCGACTGACGCGATGCCCCCGATTTCCCCATAGGCTTCAATGTTAAAATATTTTTTAACATTGAAATCGTGAGCATCGCGTCGGTCTTGTGCCATTATAATGGCACAAGATGAGATGGACTTGATTAAGTCCATCTCACCTTTAAAAAAATGTGAAAAATGTGAAATGGGCCAATATGACCCATTTCACATTATAGATGTCCCTGTCGTCACCCCACGATAGACGCCAACCCGAAGCGTGGCGAGCGCAGCGAGCCCGCGAGGGGCGGCGGTGCGCGTCCTCCGACCTTTTCATTCCCCTACTATCCACGTCGGCGTGGAGTTGAGAATAGAATAGTGTGGCGAGCGCAGCGAGCCACCGAGCCCGAAGCGTGGCGAGCGCAGCGAGCCCCGCGTGGAGACGCGTATAACTTCACAGGTATACGCGTGCGCTCGCCACGCTTCGGGCTCGGTGCGCTCGCCACACTATTCTATTCTCAACTCCACGCCGACGTGGATAGTAGGGGAATGAAAAGGTCGGAGGACGCGCACCGCCGCCGCTCGCCACGCTTCGGGTTGGCGTCTATCGTGGGGTGGGGTTTACGTCGTTAAATTTGGGGGTCTAGGGAATATTTTACATTGAATCCAATGTAAAATCGGGTCCCAGGGACCCGATTTACATTTCATTCAATCAAAAAATCTGGTCGAAAATCGGGTCGGTCGCGTCGCATGCGACCAAATCGCATGCGATGGACCCGATTTTTCCGACACGACCACCCCGATGTAAATCGGTGTGGCCGTGCTAGGAAACAAGTACCGAATACGGTAAGATACAGGCAACCAATGGAAGGAATGGCAGAGCGGATGGTATATAGAGTATATGTGGTATGCAGGAGAGTAAATCTGAACGTACAGCATGATGCAATTTGATGTCTGTGGGTTAATGTGGGGTTCCACTCCTGTTAACTAAAAACGGGAAACAGAGGCTTCAGTGGGTCAAGGTTGGCAAAACTGGACAGCTGAAAAGAGAAAAAATATTACCAGCTTTGACAAATTGCAGTCTATGCTGCAACATGCAAATGGAGGTGTCAGAATTAGGTGTAAACTACATTACTGGTGAAAAGGACACTGCCATTTCCCTCCAGTTTTATTACAATGTAAACAGTTTAATGTGATACTGCTTTCACATTGCAGAAATGGGTAATGACACGGTATTCTTAAATGGGACTTTAAAACGGGTCTGAGCCTTGAGACCTTTCACATTGCAGGTGAAAACCGTTTTAAAAATCATTTAATACCATTCAAACATTCAACCCGTTTAACCCCCAAGGGACACGTTTCAAGCCATTGAAATAGAGCTGTTCAAACTGCTAAAAAAACGGCTTTAAAACGTGTAGGACTCTGCTTTTCAACCGTGTTGAAATACCGGTTAACTTTAACCGGTAAATCAACTCTGGCACTTTCAAATTGCAGCCTTAAACGTTTTAAAATGGAAAAAAACACGGCAATATACCGTTTTAAAAGTGCGATGTGAAAGGGGTATTAATGTATTCAGAATTAAAGCACAGAACAAATAAACAAAACAAAAAAAAACATAAACACTGAACATGCTCTTGGCATGCTTTCTAAAATGTAAATATTATTTAGGAAGTTCTTTCCTGCACAAATTTCCACAAATGTGTTGCACTTGTACAGTGGTGCCAGACAGGGTCCCGACAGTCATTTACCCGACGTCGGGAACCTGACAGTCAAAACCCTGACACACGGGGGCCCGACGTCCACCGGCTATTCTCCCTCGTGGTGGTCCATGACCCCCATAGAGAGAGAATAGAATAGATGACGAGCGTAGCGAGCCACCGTGCCCGCATCGTGGCGAGTGCAGTGAGCCCGCAAGGAGCTTTGTTGTGCTCACCATGCTGTCTGGATCCGGTCAGTTGGGATCCCGACATCGGAATAATGACTGTGAGGATCCCTACATCACACCCCTTGTACAGTAGGTTGCTTTATTTTGTGATTGTGCTGGTCATTCCATGGTTTTGTCTTGTTGCCATCATGCTTCCTTCTCCTTACTTGACAGTTGGTGTCACAGAGGTTTATTTAGTAAGAAGCTGCCACTACCGGTTAGCAGTTAGCTACAGTAACTGTACAATGCTTTTAATTGCAAAACATGGGGTATCTGAAATAAATACTGAGGAACCATCATTTGCCTACTCATTGACATAGAAAATCCCTGCGTCATATTTCTGATTCATCTGTCCACAAAACTCACTATATCAGTCTCCAGTAGTCTACTGGCAGTGCTTTTGGCCCAGGCAAGTAATCTATGGCCACATGGTCTATCCATATTTTAATAGTTAATTAGTAGGGTTACCACCTAGTCCCTTTAATTCCGGACACATATTAATTACACAGGTTCTGTGGCTGGCTGACTTCAAGACTCCACTTCACCTGGTTTTAAACTGCCACAGAACCTGTGTAATTAACATGTGTCCGGAATTAAAGGGACTAGGTGGTAACCCTATTAATTAGGCAGGACAACAAGCAGTGTCACAGAGAACATACAGTATACTGTGTCTTCAAGCTGATTCCATGAACAGGATAGTTCAGTGTTCTGCATAGGACTACAAAATCCCCAGTGGCTATATTTATTTACTAAAGAGCAGATGTAGGTTTATCCACACACAAACATATATTAAATTATGTATAGGTATGCTTTTAGTGCTTAAAAAGTATGCCTGCAATTGTGTTTATACAAAACTGGACATTCCAAAAAGGATCCAAGAAACAGGTGCACATATGGGATCATGTAATTTTTATCATAAATAATGGACAAACACCCTGCTGTGCAACAACGTAATCTGCATGATTGTGTTGTGCCATAATGATGCATACCTCCCAACTTTTGGACGTGGTGGGGCGGGACAGGGTGCGCAGCGATTTTTCAGGGGCGTGGCCTATCGGGAAGGGGCGTGGCCTATAATCGCGTCACTGCCGCGAGGCCACACCCCCATTTTTCGCTGCTGTGGGGCATGCCCAGCAGCTCTATGAGCTGCTGGCCAGCCCCCAGCCCTCCTGCTTGCAAGAATAGACGCTGTGCGCATGCGCACAGCGTCTATTCACGGACCACAGGGGGGGACTCCCAACTGCCCCTGCCACGGGACACTGCCGGCGGCGGGAGGGACGCGGGAATTTCCCAAAATATCGGGACGTTCCTGCGATAAGCGGAACAGTTGGGAGGTATGATGATGTGGTTTGTGTCTTTCAGGCCTTGTCCTTCCCATTTCAGATGAAATTCAGCATTATCTATATTAAAATCCTGTATGCAATGTCCCATGTCTGCCATGTGTAGTGCCACTGTTGTGAGGGACAGGACCAAGTTCACAAGGAGAGCAGGGAGAGTTAGGGCAACCTTGCAATGCTGCTCACACTAATGTAGGGTACACACCAGTGCGACTATCGTGAAACTATTTCCTTTGAAATTGCACAATGGTCTCACGATGGATTGGAGTACACAATTTGCACATGATCTGTACCCAATCCAATGTTGATGACAAATCTGTCTGACCGAGAGACGACTGGATCAGAATCGTACATTCAATCCGTCGCACGACGCATCAAAATTGGGGGATTGGAGCCCAAATCCTCCTGGTGTGTGCCCAGCATAACAGCAGTGTTGGGCAGAGAGGGAGCTGGGGAGACCTACAGCAAGTTATGAGAAGTTCAAATTACTAGTAGCCTACTATTGGGCCAGATGTATAACGCTTCAAAAAGTGATAAAGTGAAGAGTGATAAAAAACCAGCCAATCAGCGCCTACCTGTTATTTTTCAAACCCAGCCTGTAACATAACAGGTAGGAGCTGATTGGCTGATTCTTTATCACTCTCCATTTTATCACTTTTTTGAAGCTTGTTACATCTGGCCCATTGTCACTAGTTTCATTATAAAATATAACTATCAATATAATATATATGTGTGTCTCAGAAACACTGCCATCTGTTGGCAGCAAGTGAAACTACAGTACATCTACTAGCTTTGGAAGCATATGCTTCAAGCGGGATTACAATGCCATCTGTTGGCAGCAAGTGAAACTACATCTACTAGCTTTTGAAGCATTTGCTTCCAGCAGGCTTACTAGTCAGTGATATGAACATATTGCATAGTATTGCAAACAAAAATAATTGCAAATAAACACATATCCTTCAACTCAATTCAAACATGCTCACAGTATTTCAACTCAATGAGCAATTCAGTTCAGTACAAGGCTTGCTGGAGCCTTGCACACATTCAAGTCATACTTGCCTACCTGACCCTCTCCATGAGGGAGAAAATGCTGGTGCGGTGATACGCCTTTCTGATCAATTACCTAGTTCCCCCACAGGTAATGGCAATCATACATTACCAGGGAAGTCAAGGAACAGAGCATTTTCTCCCTCATGGAGACGCTCAGGTAGGCAAGTATGATCTGATGTTAAGTGAAACAACATTTTAAATTATCATGTCAATATACTGCGGCTTGTGATTATGCAGAATCCTGTGGGGATTCAATAGCCCATGTTTTAGCTTAATAGTAATTTGTAAATAACTGATGTTCCCCTTATGATTGCAAGCAACTTTTCGAAACCTTAAAATGCCTATACACGGTACAATTATCGTATGCAACTTGGACTAGATTGTGTCGCATACATTTTGCAATGCAATAAGAGTACAAAAAAGTATGTGCAGCACATACTTTTTTAAGATGTGCGATGGGATGTGCGTGGGAGCGTGTATCTCATCGCACCCGGCAATTGTGCCGTCAATGTGCACCTTTACTCATGGAGGTCTAATATAACTTAATAAACTTGAAAAGTAAACAACATTTGTAGGTAGCAAGGAAAAATGATAAATAAAACAAAAATCAATAAAATATATATGAATGAAGGTGCCCATACAAGGTGCGTTTTGTGGGTACGATGCAATGCGCACTCCCACACACATCCCATTGCACAGTTCAAAGAGTATGTGTTGCACATACTTTTTAAACTTGTAGTCCAAAACGCATCCAATTATTGTACCACGTATGGGCACCTTAAGAAAAATAATAATAAAAAAAATACATGAAAAATAAAAACAAATAAAATTAAATATAAATACAAAATAAAACTACAGTTATACCCCTTTCACACACACTGCACTTTTAAAACAGTATATTGCCGTTTTTTTCCATTTTAAAACGTTTAAGGCTGCAATGTGAAGGTGCCAGAGTTGATTTACCGGTTAAAGTTAACTGGTATTTCAACACGGTTAAAAAGCAGAGTCCTACACGTTTCAAAGCCGTTTTTTAGGCAGTGTGAATGGCTCTATTTCTATGGCTTGAAACATGTCCCTTGGGGGTTAAACAGGTTGAATGTGTGAATGGTATTAAATGCTTTTTAAAACGGTTTTCACCTGCAATGTGAAAGGTCTTAAGGTTCAGACCCGTTTTAAAGTCCCATTTAAGAATACAGGGTCAATACCCTTTTCTGCAATGTAAAAGCAATATTAGAAAAAGAAAATGTATATTTTTTTAAATAACCAGCAGTATCCTGTGTGTGAAATGTGTGTTTACACATTTCACACACTGGGTGCTGCTGGTTATTTAAAAAATATATTTTGAATATATATTCTAATAATTTTATTCCTATTGTTTTTTTTTTATTTTGTATTTATTTCTATTTATTTTATTTCTATTTGTTTTTATTTTTCATGTTTTTTTTTTACATATTTTTCTATAGCGTTTAAACTCCGAGGTAGATCATCAGTTGCCCTTTGATAATTATGATTCGCCCCCTTCCTACTGAGTGTATTAATTTTCAGTTTATGACAGCTGTCCCCAAAAATTGCTTCATTAACACTGCACGCTGTCACTAATAAGGTGCACGCAGCAGGAACAGTAGCAGCAGCCCCAACTCACCCACACCTGCCTACCGCCACCACGCTCTGCATGGAATAGGTGACCACGCCCCTTCAGCTAGACGACTATTCCGATTGGTGCTCACTGTTTCTCACCTGCGCCACTGCAGGAAGCAAGCCAGGTGCCGGCGGGAAGTAGATAAACGTATCACTTCACGATGCAGCCAGGCAGGCGGCTTAGACGCCATTAGCAGCGCCAGAGCCGGCCTTAGGCATAGGCCAACTAGGCAATTGCCTAGGGCATTTGGAATGCCTAGGGGCATCAGCAGCTTCTGCTGATTAAAATGATATGCAGCATGTCTATATTCTGTGTGTGAGTGAGGCTGTATCTGCATATGAAATAGTGTATTCATGGAAATCACTGTAACATAGCATTCCGTATGCAGGTACAGCCACAGTCGCTCACAGAATATAGGCATGCCGCATATTATTTTAATCATTGAAAACTCCTTGTGTGTGCTGGTCATAACAATGCAAATAAGATGAATTTTCAGCAAAAAAGGCACCCAACGTTAGCAGAACTGGCCAGGAGCTGCATGGCCTATTGAGTCAAGATGTATAAGGAAACATCTGTATCCAAGCAGAGGCAGAGGTCACAGTGTTAGCGGCTGTGCGAGTGCTGTCTGCGGGTGGGTTGGCTGTGCAATAGTGTTCGGCATATGTGTAAGGGGCATTATTTGTGTCATGTATAAACGCATTATTAATGTGCGACATATGTGTAACAGTCTTTTTGTGTGTCATGTGTATAAAGGCATTAATAATGTGCAACATATGTGTAAGGGGCATTATGTGTGTCATTATGTGTATGAAGGGCATTAATAAAGGTTGGCATAATGTGTAAGGGGCATTATGGTTATAAGGACATTAATAATGTGTGTCATGTGTAAGGGGCATTACTGTGTGGTATTATCAGGGATGCTGAGAGAAAGGGGTAGGGGGTACAAATTACCCAGGCCAAAGTCTGATGGAAGGGCCCAGTGGGGGCCCCGGGCCCCCTCCCCTTAAGTCAGCAGCAGCTGAAGCTCTTCTCCTCTGCCCAGCACACACTGCTTTGTGCTGGGTTGCAGTGTGGCCATGGAGGTGCTTAAAATACAATATTTTCTCAGGATTTTTTTCTAAGGGTATAATGTGAATAATGTGAGGAAAAATGTATATAAGGTAAAGTGCTACTACTGTGTGATGTAACGTGAATAAGGGACACCATCGCATGATATAATGTGAATAAAGTTGCACTACTGTGTGACATAATGTGAATTGGGGGTACTATTATGTGGCCATGCCCCTTCCCAGCAAAAACACACCCCTGTTTGGGCTGCGCACCAAATGTGTGCACTGTTTCTATTTAAAATATTGCAGGTAGAAGCACCAAAATGATGACTGCTATGATGACTGTTGATGGTACTGGGAAAGGGGAGCAGGGTCAGAGGCGGAACTAGTGGCGGTGGTAGGGGGCACCAACCAAAATCTTGCCTAGGGCGTCATTTAGGCTAGGGCCGGCTCTGAGCAGCGCAGTGTGTAAGGGAGGAGGGGGGACACTGAGGTAAATGGCAGCTCATCAGATCTTCTTTTGTTACATAAAAGATGCAGTTTTGACATTGTTGTAATCTGAACAATTACAATGTTATGCTTCTTTTTTTTCTTCCTTATTACAAAGAGGCAGCTTTGCTGTTCTTATGTGTTGCAATTACGCCTCTGCTGTCACAATTTCTATGTGCTTTGTTGGTTCCTAATGTGGCACATCTGTGTATTACTGATGCATCATTTTTTACATAGTTTGGTCGTGGTTTGCAGTATTAAGAGGCTTGCCATACTATCTCTTTTAAACTGGGTGACTTATGAATACTCGGGGCGATTTGGCTATTTCCCTTGAGCTCCCCAGTGGCCAGAACCACCGTTATTGACTATACACAATGTGCGTTTTTGACTTGCAATGGCATCACAAGCTGTATACACATAGTGCAATATGTACTGTATTTTACCAATATGGACTATATCAGGGCTTGACAAATATGTTTAAAATCTAGGAGCCAGGAGGAAGGTGTAGGAGCCAGGCAAACTAAGGAGAGGGACGGTGCTTGCCAAAAATCCCTGCACATTCATACGCAGCTTGCGTGCAAGGGAGGAAATCATTTGATGGTCGTTGACCATTGAATGATTTCTACAGCGCTCGTGAGACCTCTCTGTGGTGTCTCAAATCTACGAGTGCGCTGTGCAGGAAGCGGGCAGGCAGCTGACGTCAGCTGCCGGCCCCCCACACCACTGGGCCATTTGTATGGGAAGGCCCATGAAATTCTGGGTATTCCCATGGACTCTGCTGCCCCAAGCCCACACTGCCAGGTGCAAGCGGGGCGGTGAACAGGCAGTTAGCCGTGCCTGCTCGCACCAGGCACATGCGCTAAAAATTAAATCCGAATAACCCCCATTATACCATTCTTTACTTCCTGCTAGTGCTGTTTGTCAAATCAGTCAGGTGTGTAGCTAGCATTAGAAAGGTGCACAAATGCTAAACCCTTGGGTGGTGGAAATCTGAGGTCTGGAGGGGGGAGGGGGGAGGGGGGGGGGTGTCAAGGAAGCAGCCTCAGTTAGATAAAAGGCACAGTGGTCTCACCAGACTGGCAGGTAGAGGGGTATAGTAGCAGGAGTCCTGGGAGAACCTGACTGAACCTTACAGACAGCAGGGCCACTCTCTTGGTGGAATACAGTGGCAGCGGAGAGCAGCATCAGTATCAAGGTGCAGTAGCTAGCTCTTCGAGCTCTCTCCTGGCAGCCATGATCCAGCTGCTGTCACAGGGTGCTGATCAAGCCAACAGTCCTTGCCCCACAGGAGACCATGCAGGGGACAGGAGGACGCAGTCTCTGGGGAAGGAACTGGAGAGTGGGTGGTGGCTGGCGCAAGCAAAAAAAAAAAGGTTAATAAAAAAAATAGTGTCTAACAACCCCATACCCTGTCCCCAAACCTGTAAAATACATGTGTCCTAGTTTAAAGAGATAGGGCCAGATTTATCAAGCTTCAAAAAGTGATAGTGTAGAGCACAGGTTCTCAAACTCTGTCCTCAGGACCCCCACACAGTGCATGTTTTGCAGGTCTCCTCACAGAATCACAAGTGGATCTTTTAAAATGTGTCAACGAGTAATGAATGCACCTGCCGATGACCTGGAAAACGTGAACTGTGTGGGGTCCTGAGGACCGAATTTGAGAACCCCTGGTGTAGAGTGATAAACAACCAGCCAATCAGCTCCTTACTGCCATGTTACAGACTGGGTTTGAAAAATTACAGGGAGCTGATTGGCTGGCTGTTTATCCCTCTCCACTTTTTGAAGTTTGAAATATCTGGCCCATAGTATGGTAACCTTGGTGGAACAGCTGGTCACTTTTAGGCAGTGGCGTAACTATAGCTCCGCAGCCCCCGCGGTGGCGGAGGGGCGCAGAGAAATTGGGGGCGCCGCCGGGGGGGGGCTGCGGGGCTATAGTTACCCGCGGTCTGCGTCTCGCCCGGCTCTCTGTCGGGACCTTCCTGACGTCACGGTCCTGGCTGGCTCCTGCTGCAATGAAAACTGACAATTAGAAAATGGCTGCCCCCATACTGCAGACAGTTTTCTGTCTGCAGTATGGGGGCAGGCATTTTTTAAGAGTCCGTTTTCATTGTAGCAGCAGGAGCAGACCGGGACCGTGACGTCAGGAAGGTCCCGATAGAGAGCCGGGCGAGACACAGACCACGGGTAAGAAGGGGTGGGGGGGCACTAAAAAGTTAGTTACGCCCCTGCTTTTAGGTGCCTTTTGTGAGATACAAAGAATGTTTGATAACTTGGCGCTTTGGGTGTCCAAAGTATGGGGCCTTATTCTGGTTCACTCTCAGAGGCAAATTCCTTCTCAAATGGATAAAACCATGTGCACTGCAGGTGGGGCAGATGCTACTTGTGCAGATAGAATTAGATTTTGGTGGGGTTTTTCTTCAAAGTGAGATCTATATTGCAGTGTAGAAATAAAGCGGTCAGTATTTTCCCTGCACAGAAACAAAATAACTCGCCCAAATCTAATTCTCTCTGCACATGTTACATCTGCCCCCCTGCAGTGCACATGGTTTTGTCCATTTGAGAAGGAATTTGCCTCTGAGAGGGAGCTAGAATGAAGCCCATAGTTTGGACCCCAAAGAAGGGCTTTTACATGATGTTAGCCATTTTAAGAAGCTAAACCTGTCCGTCTGGAGCGACGCATCGTGTGTGTGAAAAACTATTGAATTGTGACAGTTTGGGCATCTAAATATCCCTTTTTCAGGCATGAAAATTAGATGTTTAAACATTTGACACCCACTAAAAAAAGCATTATATATTTTAAATACCCACAAAAAGTGTTTTTGTTTTTTTTTATTTGTGAGGGCAATTCAGTTGTAGGTATGCAGGACCTAAATGGTGGTGCCTGATGCCAGCTATTTAATTGTTCTGTTCCAGTGTGATTACCGCCAGTGCAGAAATTTCTGCCTCCTGAGGTGGGAGCAAAAATGTACAATGTGTCCCATCTTGTTGGCAAAAGGTGACTTTTCATTCTCTGTGAACTTTTGGTCTGGTTTAGCCACTTTGTGGCCAAACGGCCCAAACCTGTTGTTTTTGGGAACTTATATATCTATGGGCGCACGGTTGTAGCACTGATTGGCTCCCATACACTAGGGCGACTTGTCCTAAGGACAAGTCAGCCCCGAGCTTCCCCGGCTGCTCCCCAGGGGAGCTTGATAAGATTTGGCACTTGATGTGCCATTTCTTATATGTAATAAATCGGCTCGATTTATCACATGTAAACCCGGGGAGCAGCAGGAGAGCAGGGGGGGGGGGCTGCAGGAGAGGGTCCGTGGCAGGGGGCGCCGTGGGGACCGGAGAGTCAGCAGCGGCGGGAGCATAGTAAAAAAAATCCTATTCAAAATCTGGGCGGCCGCTGATTGGCTGAGCTCTCAGCCAATCAGCTGCCGCCCAGTCTTTTGAATAGGATTTTTTCTATTCTCCCGCTCGCCGCAGGGTCTGGTGTAGCGGCGAGCAGTGGGAGAAAATCCTGTTTTAAACGTTGGGCTGCTGGTGGGGTGCGCTGCTAGAAGGGCAGAGGCAGTGTGCAGGGGACGCTGCGGGGGACAGTGACGAAGAGCCGGGCAGGGGAGGCGGGAGCTGTCAGAGCTGAGAAAAAAAAAAAAAGCCCATACAATGAATGGGCAGCCTGTGATTGGCTGAGTGCTCTCTTATGTAGGGTACACACCAGGACGACCCGCTCACGATGCACATCGTGAGCGGGTCGTCAGTGTCTCGTCCGACCCGCTCACGGTGACGTGGGGGGGAGCACGACCTGCTCACGATGTGCACCGTGAGCGGGTCCGATCTGATGGCGACCCGCACCCGGCTGTATGGTCGTCATTGAGATCCTACCTGCAGCAGGTAGGATCTCAATAACGACCGACCCGCGGGACCGCGCATCGGATTGGTATCAGTCCACACCAGGTCAGAAAAGGGCCCAATCAGCACACAATCTACATTCAATTGATCGGAATTGGATCTAGATTGTGGGGATCGGGCCCTAGTCGTCCTGGTGTGTACCCTGCATTAGTCAATCAGCAATTGGCTGAGCGCTCAGCCAATCACAGGCTGCCTATTCATTGTATGTTTTTTTTTTTTTTTTTCAGCACTGACAGCTCCCGGCTCCCCCTGCCCGGCTCTCCGTTACTGCCACCTCTGTTACTGTCCCCCGCAGCATCTGCTGCCTCTGCCCTACTAGCAGCGTCCCCCGACATCTGCCCCGCACCATCCCTGCTCCCTCCACCTTCCCGAAGCACAGCTCCCTGCTCTGGCATCCCCTGCCCGGCTGCACATCGGGACCGCGCATCGGGTCGGACCGGGTGTCTGGACATGCGATTTGGCCCGATGTCATTGCCCCATCCATCGGAATCGGGTGAAATTTGGACCAAATCGCATAGTGTATAGGTGCCCATACACGTTACAATTATTGTATACAATATCGCATCTCAGTTTTGCGATAAGATACTTTTTGTATCTCATCGCAAAACTGTGATGCGATGAGATGCAATATTGTATACAATAATTGTAACGTGTATGGGCACCTAACGGGGGCAAAAAGTTTTTTGGGCAGTGAAACAAAACATTCATTTGAAAGTTTTATTGTAATAAGTCATCAGCCAAACCTGAAAGGGACAAATATGTGTTTTATACTGACATAAAATTAGTAATTTTCTACTTCCACTAATATCAGCAGTAATAATAATGGTATGGTTTGTTGGGCTTTCTGAGACCATAAAAATGTTTTCACTCCATCTTTTTCACTGAAAATATGATTCACCCTATTCAATGTTCACTGAAAGCGAACAGTGAATGCCGGCCAGTTCTCCGTTTCATGCTCGCTGCATTGCACTTGTGTATTTCAATGGGGTTTTCACTGGAAAACGCCGAGAGTGTATTTAATGCTAGGATGGTGAGCTGCTTTCAGCATGATTTTCACCATGATTCACCGTTTTGCATTCGACATCTTTTTAAGATGAACTGGAAAGTGATCTTTTAAAATAAAGTTTTTTTTTTGTAATTTTATTCTGTGAAGGGGCATGCTATTTGGATTCATGTGCTTGCAGCACATGAATATATATTTAATTCTTATTAATTTTTTTACACATGACGTCAGCAGGGGGAGCCGCTCATTACACATTCACTGCACACTGGTCCCGCTCATTACATATGCATGAGCAGGACCAGTGCAGCAGCTCCCTCCACCGCACTCCCTGCGGCCTTGAATAGGGTGAGAGGGAGGGCTGGCAGCGAGTGCCCCAGCCCTCCGTAACGCAGCGAATCCTAAACAGGATTCGCCGCACATAGCGATTAATGTCATTGAATACTGGCCATTGTGATACATCTTCTCAGGGGAGGTGAAGGATGAAATCACTCAGTAGCAAACATGAAACTGGCTCCACAGGCAGAATAACAAAGCAAACAATATAATATTCTAGTCTGGATGGCGGGTGCAGTCTGGGATTTTGGGCCTGATTCGGAGCCAGTTGTAATAGGGTGTGAGTCAGAAAGTGAGAGATTTTGGGAGAGGTTTTCCGTTTGTTTAAAGCAGCAATCATTTACACTGAAAAACTAGGTTGCTTTTGCCACTTTCAAAAAATGGGGACACTCTCCCAAAATCTCTTAATTTTCTGATTCTCATACCCTATTACATTTTGCCCGGGTACTTTACCTGTCTTCAGTACATGTCATTTTTATTAATAGGTATAACTTGCATAAAGCACCGTACCTCTCCTCACTGATCTCTATCCACACTCCCTCCCGTCCTCTTCGCTCTGCCGCTGACCGCCGCCTGACCTCTCACCTAATCACCTCCTCCAACTCCTGTGTCCAAGACTTCTCTCGCGCTGCACCCCTCCCGCCACCCAATAGTCTTTCGGATTCCCTTACCTCCTTCAAGCGCTCCCTCAAAACCCACTTCTTCCGACTAGCCTCTTTCGCTCCTCCTATCCTGCCTACCTTACCCCTCCATCCGTTCCCATCCGTTCCTACTTATCCTATTGTTTTTCGTTCGTCCACCCACCTCCTTTTAATCTGTTAACTCTCATGAGTAGGGCCCTCCTTCCTCACATACTCACCCTACCTCTTTACCTCACCAGCGCTCCTGCCCTGTTCTTCCCTTCTTCTACTTCATCTTCAGTCTCCTCGACAATTTCGACACCTACTTCAGAACTGATGCTGATTTTAGGTCTACCAGCTATACCCCTATTTATGTTGTATTTTATCAACACACCCTGTACGTTACCTTGTAATTAGTTTTTTGGGTACTTGTTTCCTAGCATGGTGCCCGCGATATTATGTTGTATGGCATCGCATGGGTGCTTACAATGTTAAATGCACCCCCACGCCACCCCCACTATCAACGCCAACCCGAAGCGCGGCGGTATGCGTTCTCTGACCTTTTCATACCCCTGCTATCCACGTCGGCGTGGAGTTGCTTTTATATAGTGTGGCGAGCCACCAAGCTTGAAGCGTGGCGAGCGGACGCGGATTACTTCACATATATTCCGCGTCCCCTCGCGGGGGTCGTTGTGCTCGCCACACTATCTAAAATCAACTCCATGCCGATGTGGATAGTGCGGGTATGAAAAGGTCGGAGGACGCGTACCGCCGCACCTCACGGGCTCTCTGCACTCGCCATGCTTCAGGTTGGCGTTGATAGTGGGGGTGCTTTTAACATTGTAAGCACCCATTATGGTGCTTATACAATTAATTATCTTATAGGGGGCACATTTCACAATGAAAACACCCATTAGGGTGCTTATACAATTTTAAATCGTATACCATTGTATATGGCATACAATGCGATGGTATACAATTTAAAATTGTATAACATCGGCTGCCATTACGTAACGTAGCATCGCATTGCATACCATCGTATGCCTTATGGTATGCGATTCGATGGGCGCTGTGCTAGGAAACCAGTACCGGTTTTTGTTTGCTATGTACGGCGCTGCGGACACTTTGTGGCGCCTTATAAATAAACAAACTACTACTACTAAAGCACAGGGCATTTGGCTTATTGTATTTGCTGCATTTGTATAGTAGCTTCCAATTTACAGACCAGTTGCATGAGTCTGATTTATTACCCTTATATCATTATTGTGTAAAGTTTTGTATATTATGAAATAAGTTTGCAGCCCTTATAATAAAGATGGCTTTATGTGTATACATTCAAGTTGTCAGCATAATGGAGATAAATAATTTCACTTTTTGTCCTACGCTGCTCCCTTCTGGCAGATACTATATTTGCAGGTTTCACATTTTCAAAGGTGAGAAATAGAAGTATATTTTACATATTTGTCATCTGTTATTTGTTCTGTATACATCCGGACACTGTTAGCCCGAATTGGATGAAACCAACTTGAGGTGGTTTGATTGGGCTTAGATAGAGTATGAGTTGGCACAGGCTAAGTGGTAGATTACAGATAGAGTCAAAAGTAACAATTAATTAAAACCAACATAAAAACGACTGTCCAGGTAAACCTGATTAGCAATCACTGGTTGGTGGTGCTCCCAAAGATAGTTCAGGATATACACTGAAAATAAATAGTCTAAAGGTGCGTACCCACGGTAAGATATAGTGCAAAATCTAGCACACTATCTAGCTAGTTTCGAATAGCATGCTAGATAGTGCACTATATCTTACCGTGTGTATGCACTATCCGACGTACGATGCGCGCTCCCGCTGGTCGTCTGACAGGGAGCTGCTCGGGTGAACATGCAACTCAATTCTGTCTAGAAAGCATAAGATAGTATAGTGTAGTACAGCTGTGACGTCATATCGTATATGATATCTTATGCACATTGTATGTTATTTTAAGCACAAGTCATATGCTTTTGACCACTGGGACTTTCCTGGGAAATCTTATACAATATCATACGGAACATAAATCGTACCGTGGGTATGCACCTTAAGAGACAACTAAAGGGAACCAATAAGGTTTTTTGGGGCACGCTTGTAAAGAAATGATGTGGTAATAGTGTGGAAGATGAATATAACTGTTAATGGTAAGCTTTTAAAATAGATTGCATTTAGAACTTATATATGAACACCTTGTGAGTAATACAAATGTATCCAGCCGAGTTTGGGCTAATCATAAAAGGACTATTATGAGCGAAATGATTATGGAAACGGTTTGCCAAATAACCTTGTTTATATAAAGTTTGGTAGTCAATAGGTAGCAACCGTTCTCACCCAGGACACGCCCCACCACTGCTTTAGCTTATAATATATAACATGGATTTCATGGATACAATATGGATCATGCAGCGTGGAGATAGTAATCATGGGGTTTAAGAAAAAAGTTTGTTCAGATCCGGGAGCTGACCACAGAGAGGTGTAAGCCGGGTACACCATGGTGCATGATCATGTGCAAGGCCTTCCGCTGGACAGATTTGGATGAGAACTTCAGATGACACTAGGCAGCCACCTCCTGGGTCTGTTGGAAGAGCTGTCAAGCTTAAAACAAGAAAAAGATCAAGTTCTAGTAATGCTAATTGCACAACCAAACCCAAGCAACGCCGGGTACCTCAGCTAGTTTATTAATATTTTACTGTAGTTGTTATTTGACCGAGAACTTGGCGACAATTTATACAGACTTGGGTAACATGTTTTTTAGTAATATTGTTCAAGATATTTTGTGGTGAAAGTAGGGTGCGGAACATAGTGATAAAGATTAAGCCTGCCTGGTATTAGTATATATTGTGTTTTCTGTAAATAGTATATATTGTGATTTCAGTTCATGTAATTTTAGTGTTATATAATGAGCTTTTTAGCCTCTTGATTTGTCAACATTTTTCCAAAATTGAACAAAAATTGGCTTTATGTTTAAATGAAGTGAAAAATATATATTGCAAACTTATCCAAAACATTTTTAGGGAAAAAAATGTACATTTGTTAAATGTATTTAGTTTACAGGCATCACCATTGGAGTATTGTGACCACTGCATCTTCACATTTTCCCCACACGTGTAACCCCTGCAAACTCTGGGGAGCCAGCGGAAAGGTGAGGGCTTCTATGTAATATTTCCCCAGCAACGGCTAATTTTTGCAGGCTTCTTTGTAACATTTCCCCAGCAACTGCTAATGTTTGCAGCCGCTGGGTGGGGGTGCTGCTGGGCTGACTGATCAGCAGGGATTGCCAGCGCAAGAGACATAAAGGGGAGAGAACCAGGAAGCAGAGTGGCACAGTGGGCTATCTAGCAGTTTGCATCAGATATGGCCATGTTAGGGAAACCTCAGCCTCGTGTGGTCTTATCTGATGTAGGAGTTTTATTTTATTTTTATCTAGAAAATTGTCTATTTAAGTGTAGGTTCATTGGTGTATCTATAATGGCCTCAAACCATCCAAAGTTCTGCTGCAGGCAAAAATCATTGGTAAAATGGTGTGGCGGACATTTTTCCAGGGCTTTGAGCAGGGGTTTGCTGGTGCCTCTGGAGTTACTTGTAAGGCTAGTAGAGATTGCTGCCTGACTGCTTTGGTTGTGAAATATACAAAATTAGAGCTGCCGGGAAACATTCTCTACTGGCCTGCTGCCACACAGTTACTGGGACAGATGCACTAAGGTTCAAAAGTTATAAAATGGAGAGTGTTATAAAAAAACCAGCCAATCAGCTCCTACCTTCCATGTCAGACGGTGTTTGACAAATGGAGCTGATTGGTTATTTAACACTTTCCATTTTATCACTTTTGAAGCTTAGTGCATCTGGCCCACTGGCTGTCAGCTAATGCTAATTACTGGATGGCTGATGTGTCCAGAATGTCCTGCAATTTACCTTCATAGCAAATCTGTGATACCCTGCCTTAATACATACTTGCCTTTTTTTGGAAACTGGTTTCAGGGAGATTCCATCCCTCACAACTTGTGGTTAAAATCAGCACCTGCCGCGCCGGAGGTGTGGCCAAACCAGAATGGGGGTTGGGCTTCAATGTAGGTGGGTGTGGTCTCCAGTAAAGTGGACAGGGCACAGTGAAGCGACACCCATTTTCATAATTTTCCACAGTTGCTAGTGAACCGGTTTGGCCATTGTCTTCCTGCTGTGATACATGAGGACCAGGTGGGCTTTTCTCCCTGGATGGGAAGCTAAGGACCACACATCCAAAATGATAGACCTCCTTCATGCTGCCTGATCGAGATTCCCCCATGTGGTTCTCTAATCCACTGACGAAGAAAAGGACTTTGACAGAGTGAAATTACCTTTCATGGAAGGTGTTCTTAGGCTTGGGTCCTACTTGCTTATAGCGCATACTGGCATTGTATAGTTTACCCCACAGCATGGGTTAGAGTTAGCTGTGCCTTCTCCAACCCATTTGAAATTAGAAATTGGATGAGACAGGGCTGTCCCCACTTTCCACTTATCTTTGTGCTCTGCATGGAAACCCTAGCCAGAGCGATCAGAGCCAACCAGAACAATCATGGCATACAGGTGAAAGGAAATAAATACAAATTGGCAATATACGCCGACCACCTCCTAACTACTATCTTTGACCCAGTCACCTCACTGAATTTACTAGATTTAATACTCTTTCTATATAAGATATCACTTCTCCCTAATGTGGGGTACACACCAGGACAACCCGCTCATGAAGCACATCGTGAGTGGGTCTTCAGTGTTTCTTCCGACCTGCTCCCGATGACGCGGGGGGCACGACCCGCTCACAATGTGCACCGTGAGCGGTTCCGATCCGATGGCGACCCGAACCCAGGAGTATGGTTGTTTCCAGATCCTACCTGCTGCAGGTTGGATCTGAATAATGACCGACCGACCCATGGGACCGCGCATCGGATCGGTATCGGGCCACGCCAGGACAGAAAAGGGCCCAATCACCACACAATCGACATCCAATCGGTCGGAATTGGATCTAGATTGATGGGATCGGTCCGTTGTCATCCTGGTGTGTACCCAGCATAACAAGTTACCCTTAACCTTTCATATATTAGGGTTTTTTCTGTTATGTTACTGAGTTATAAAAATTAAACGGTACTTGTTTCCTAGCACGGCCACAACGATCTTAATCGCGGTCATCGGGGGTAAAATCGGGGCCATCGCGGCCGCTAAAAAATCGGGTGCGATGGGCCAGACGCGATGCCCGCGATTTCCCCATAGAGAACAATGTTAAATGCCTCAATTTACCCGCGATGACCACGATTTTCCATAGGAAACAATGTGAAATGGCTCAATTTAGCCAAATTATCATAGGAACAATAGTAAATGGGCTAAAAACACCCCTGAACATTGAAATGTCCCCCCAAAAGTAGTTGACGCCACCCCGCCATCAACGTGAACCCGAAGCGTGGCGAGCGCAGCGGTACGCGTCCTCCGACCTTTTCATGCCCTACTATCCACTAGGGCATGGAGTGAGAATAGAATAGTGTGGCGAGCGCAGCGAGCCACCGTGCCCGAAGCGTGGCGAGCGCACGCGGATACCTTCACAGTTATACGCGTCCCCTCGCGGGCTTCCCAGGTGTCCATGGCGACGCGGACACCTGGGAAGCCCGCGAAGGGACGCGTTTACCTGTGAAGGTATCCGCGTCCCCTCGCGGGGCTCGCTGCGCTCGCCACGCTTCGGGCACGGTGGCTCGCTGCGCTCGCCACACTATTCTATTCTCACTCCACGCCCTAGTGGATAGTAGGGCATGAAAAGGTCGGAGGACGCGTACCGCCGCCCCTCGCGGGCTCGCTGCGCTCGCCACGCTTCGGGTTCACGTTGATGGCGGGGTGGCGTAAACTACTTTTGGGGGGACATTTCAATGTTCAGGGGTGTTTTTGGCCCATTTACTATTGTTCCTATGCTGATTTGGGTAAATTGATCCATTTAACATTGTTTCCTATGGGAAATCGTGGTCATCGCGGGTAAATTGAAGCATTTAACATTGTTCCCTATGGGGAAATCGGGGGCATCGCGTCTGGACCATTTAAGCATTTTTAGGTGCACACGACGCGACCGACCCGATTTTTCAATGCATTTCAATGGAAAAATCGGGGGCATCGCGTCGGTCGCGTCGCAGGCCACTCAAATTACCCCCGATGGCCAAGATTTGTGGCCGTGCTAGGAAACAAGTACCAATTAAACTTTCAGGATTATTGAGATTTCATCTCTCCCTGCTATTAAACTATTGCCGCTGATTGCAGGCTTCATGACTGGTGCTTGATCTCACATCATTCTGTTGCTCCTAAAAATCCAATGTCTCAAACACCAAACTCTAGACCTGCCACTGTGTAGTTAGAAGAAATGTATACATTTACCGACCTTTAGCCCGGGATCTTCTTTACCAATGCCCCTTATTTTTTTTATCCAGATTTACCCCTGAATTGGGCTTGCCTACAAATATGCCACTCCAAGCCCTTTCTTACATTAAAGATTGGCATATAGACCGCCAACACAAACACACAGTTCCCCTTCCGTTCAGATCTTAGAGACCCAATACAAAATAATGCCCAGGTGGTATCACTGCCCTTTTTCATATTTGTCTTCTCTTCCCCAGCTTTTTTCACTAAGTATATGGATATTTGATTGTCCTTTTAAAATGGAAATAATTTATATTTAATGTTCTTTCTTTTATGACTAATTTACTTTGAAAAAAAAAGTGATTTTAGAAATATAGATTGCACTTCCTACTAAAAACTGCAAATCATTATAATACCTTTTAAGTGACCCATAGTAAACAGTACTCACTTGCTGTAATATGTCTTTAACACGATTAAACCAAGTTTATAAGTTCCTGTGAGTTTCTTCATATTATTGTAGCTTATAATACTGGTAGTGACGTTATGGGCTCGATTCCGTTAGAATGCTGTAAATACCACTGGGAGGGACTCTTGGGGGTTTAGTAGCTAGAGCCAGCATTCTCCGACTTAAGTTCCCTACTGGGGTGTGGTTTGCGCTGCGTTAGGGCAGAAAACCAGCATCGCCAACTTAGTTATGTCAGATTTGTGACCACAGCTCAGGAGGGGTGCAAGCAGAGATCAGTTAGTTGGCGCTATTCACATCTCGCTGAATTGAATTAACCGTTATGGCATTTATTGCACACAAGTTTATAATGATTTGTTGTAGGGGAACCTTAACATCGGAGTGAATTGCAATGGATGTTTTCATGTTCTAAAGTACAGTCCTATCAGGAAACATGAAATATATTATATTTTATAATTATATTTATATAGTATATATATTTGTGTAGTATATTGCTGTTCTTATCGGTAGCGTTTGGTATACCGCTTATATGAAATATTTGACTGCTATCCTCTATGATAAAATCCCCAGTCACGAGTACGAACTCTTTGGGGTTCTAATTATAATAGTCATCTAAATAAACTTTATTCTAGTTATTAGGTAAACAAGTTGACCTCCTAAACCAACACTAATCAATAAAAAAAGCCTATTTACTTCTGTCTTATGATTGATGTTTTCTTGTCTGTGCTGTCTGGTGCTTCCTTTACTCCTCTTTCCTTTCCAAACCTAGTTTTATTTTTCTATTTTCTCTCATTTTGGATTTGTAAGATTTTTTGCTTAATGCATCATGTCTGTGTGGCCCTTATTCAGATCTGATCGCAGTACAAATTTGTTCTCAAAATGGGCAAAACCATGTGCACTGCAGGTGGGGTAGATGTAACATGTGCAGAGAGAGTTAGATTTGGGTGTGGTGTGTTGAAACTGAAATCTAAATTGCAGTGTAAAAATAATGCAGCCAGTATTTACCCTGCACAGAAACAAAATAACTCACATAAATATAACTCTCTCTGCACATGTTACATCTGCCCCACCTGCAGTGCACATGGTTTTGACCATTTTCAGAACAAATTTGTACTGTGATAAGATCTGAATAAGGGCCTGTGTGTGTGTGTGTGTATGTATATACATCAGTATGCAAAAGTTCTTGAAAAAAGTCATATAGACTGAAATGTTGAACTTAAAAGAACCCCAACTCAACAGCTTTTTCGGAGTGACTATCCGGAGTGCTCCTGACGACGGATAGTCACTCCGAAACAGCTGTTGAGCAGACCTGACTTTGTCCCATTTGAGCAGTACGGTCATGCTATTCATCCTATCTCTGTTAACCCGGCTCACTTACTGATAAGTGTTTGGATGACTTGATTCTTGTAATATGGACTGTATGTACTGCCTATGGATATTTTCACTTTTTTTTCATATAAAGAAAACTGTTTTCGCAAAGTGGTGTGCTTGCCTCTAAATAAATAAATAAATAGAAAAAAAAAAAATTATATATATATATATATATATCTCAGATACATGTTTGTAGTGTAACATCTTTTGTATCTCTTTTTGATCTGCGTTTTGTGGTTTAACAGTTTTTCTGACACTATTTTTAAATGTGCTGCAGTTTGTTACCTATATTTTGCTGGTAACGTCATGGGTATGCAGTGTTTGATGCCATTACATTTTCTTTAGTTTATCATCTACCATTATAAATCAAGAGATCATAAAAAACTACACTAGCAATAAGAATTAAAAAAAACTTTTTTTTTTTATGTGCTTAATGTCATTATAGCGTGAGGTTTTTTCTCCAGGTCACACACTTTAGTTGCTGTTGTCAGCCATAATGGGTAACAAAATGTAATTTACATAATTGCATGCTGTACCTAGAACATATAACTTATACACTTTTAAAAATGTAGTGCTTTAATTGAAGTATCCAGTACATTATTTGTTTATTTTTGAACAGATTGTGGTATGCACTGATTCAAAAATGTCTGCCTCCTGTTTCCTTCTCTCTTCAGATATTGAGGACAAAACAAGAAGCCAAATGATGTTATTGGAAAGCATTTAGTCCTGACTTTTAATAGATTTAGTACATGTCAATAAATTAGTTGATATTGTACACTTTGTTTTCATGGAAGAGTTAATAGTGGTAGTTTATGACACTTTTACAGTATTGGTAAGTAACCTTGTATTTGGAACACTCTGCCACTGAAAGGTCATTTGCTCACCCAGTAACTGCTACATGAAAGGGTCTTGTTGGCATGCTGAGCCTTTGCTAACATTAACTCTCTCCAAGAGTGTGTGACACAGAGAGAGGGGGGACTGTGTGTTGGCTACAAAGCCCAGTTGACCATTATTATTACAGCGTCGCTCCCAGATTTCTGAAGCTCGTTTTCCCATGGTGAGAATGCCTGCAGCCTGGTTCCCTGAGCCTTGGAATAATCTCTGAAGACGTGTCTGTAGCATTTGGGAATTGCTCTTCCGCTTTCCCAGGGTCAAAATCCCAGCAGCATGGTTGCCTGAGCCATGTAGAAGATCGTATATACGGCATGAGCAGGTTTTCTGCAGACAGCAGTCTGGCGCGCTGTCTGATATCAAAGCTAGTGAACAGAGAAGTGCCAGTACCAGCACACAACAAGTCTTCTTGACCTACAGAAATGAAAAATATTCATTAATACCAGGCTTCAATATCATCTGTTTTAAGGAATTGCTTGCTTCAGAATTAACAGTCCTTCGCTATGCAGTGATTGGTGCTACTCCGCGCACCGCGGCTTGAAACAGGCGTGCGATCCCAGTGAAAACTGGCGTACACTCGTCCTGACAGTTTGCAGCTAGACACAGATCAATTCAATAGTATACATGGTCCTGATGAAGCTCCATTTTGCGAAGTGTACACTGACCTAACAACTCAGTGTGTTTGACTCCCTTTTCCCCTCCCCATGTATACTATTGAATTGATCTGTGTCTAGCTGCAAACTGTCAGGACGAGCGTACGCCAGTTTTCACTGGGATCGCACGCCTGTTTCAAGCCGCGGTGTGTGACATCTGCACCGCTGCTTACTGCTCACAGAGCAGACGGGAGACGGACGGCGCTGTTACTTACACGGCGCTGTTACTTACCCGCCGCCGCCCGCATAGCTCTGTGATACTTAGCCGCTACTACATTCGCCTCCCCACAGCGGTGTGAGACTGACATAGGAGTGGCAGTTCTCGTCAGTTCTCACCCGCCGGGAAGGCACTTAGCCCCACAGGTACACTAAACAGGATTGGCAACGACAGTATTCAAGCAGAGTTTTAACTCGATATATACTCATTAAACCTTGCCAATTATCTGTGAATTTGTGCTGCCCTTCCCCCAGCAGGGTTCAGGAGTAAAATTATATTTTATTTTACCATATACCGGGGGAATTTAGCAGCACCATTTAAACCACAATTTTTGCTAAGTTAACATCACTAGACAAGTAGCAGGCTAAGTCTAGCCATTTGGACACCTATCAATAGCTGACAGGAATTGAATGAAGTGCTGAGCACTCAGATATTTGAAGTTTGATTTTCCTGCCAGTAGTGCCACAGTAGCACCAATCACTGACATCCATAGGGGATATTTGGGGAATTGGGCCACACTGAGTAAGGATAAATCCTTATCATTTTTTATCATTACACTGTCTGTGTTATATGTTTTCACGTGTTTGTCAATATTTTCGCCTCTTTGTCTTTTAATAAATATTTAATAAAGGCTATATTTTAATAAACTCTGCGATTTGAGGTGCACCACACAGAGACATTTCTTCTCTTTCTTTTTGAATTCAGCTCTTCTCCATGTCCAGTGGTAGCACACCCTCCTGAAAATAAAGTGGAAACACCCACCATTACTGTACTGAGGGTCCGTTTACACCATTATTTAGAAAAAAAATTGTACAGATCCAGTGCGACTGACCTCTTCCCGTACCCCCATCCCTGTTTTTGAATGATTAAATCCATTTGATTTAACAAAGTTATGTGAATAATGGGCCTTAACCCTAAAGGTGCCGACACACTTATCCAATTTGGGCCAATTTCACCTGAGCCCGATGGATCGGGCTGAGAAATCGGCCCAAATCGGATGTATTTGACATCCCCTCCGACCCGATGCGCGGTCCCATGTGCATCGGGTCGGACCCTTCAGATTGAATCTGCTGTGATGTGTTGGGTCCGATCCTAGGTGTGTGCCAGTAGTGATGCACCACTAGCACACACCTATGTGCAGGGGAAAGCAGCAGCGGGGTCTAGACAGCTGGTAGCTGCGGGTGCCGGGCGACAGGGCGCGAAGCTTCTGAATTTTAGAAAATATTTTCAAAAGACTGCCCAACCGCTGATTGGTTAATAGAATTAAATCAATTAAAACAGCGCTGTTGGATATTAACTAAATTTAATTGAATCCATATAATCTTACTACACTTAAATCACGATTTATACCAGCCAGCATGAAAACCATAAAAACATTTTACTGATCTCAGCATATAATTAGTAAAGCTTCAGGATAATAATAATAATAATAATTTGTCATAAAATGCCCACATGTGATGACCATTAAACGAAAATAAAATGTAACCAATACAGGCAAAAACAATGGAAGAAAGAGGTAACACTGGAGTACTGGATTGTGCATGGTTCACAGTTGACACTGAGTATTTAAAGTGCGGATTGCCGCCGGAAAAAAACTCTCTCTGTATCGTTTGGTTTTACACAAGACTGAGCGATATCGCTTGCTTGAAGGGAGTAGGGAAAACAAATCACCGCTTGGGTGAGAAGGGTCCCTCAAGATACTATTTGAAGATACTATTTGTCTTTGAGAGAAGCCACTTCCCAAATATATGTTGTATGCTTGGTTTATTTTGCTTGCAACTGACACTACCCTCTGAAGGGATTTACGGTCAGCAGCAGAGCAGGGGCCAAACCATGCCACAACACCGTAGGTAAGAACAGTCGCAATGACACTTGTGTAAAGTTCACTAGGGTTCTCCTACACATACCAGCCAAGCCTAGCTTCTTAAGAAAAAACATACGCTGGTGGGCCTTTTTGATGACAATATTAATGTGGGTGCTCCATAGAAGGTCATAGAAGGACATGTTTACACCTAAGAATTTAAAAAAATCAACCATCTCCACGTGTTGACCATTTAAAACCAGTGGGCAGTATGCATTCTTGTGATTTTCTGAAATCCACAATAATTTTTTTGGTCTTATTTACTTTCAAGATCAAGCAGTTGTCCCTACTCCATGACTCCAATCTGGATACTTCCAGCCTATAATTTGACTCCTCGTCATTGATGATAAGACCCAGTATAGCAATATCATCTGCAAATTTGACAATTTGAACAGGATTGGAGCTTGGAAGACAATCATGGGTGAACAGTGAGTACAACAGGGGGTGCAAAACGCACCCCTGGGGGACCCCTGTGTTGACTATCAATTCACCAGATGCCTGGTCTTTCATCCTGACGACCTGTGGCCTATTGGATAAGAAGTCCAGGATCCATCTACACATAGACCCACTTTTTTGCACACTAACGATGATGGAACTACCGTATTAAAAGCTGAACTATAATCTACGAATAGAATCTGAACGGATGATCCCTTTAATTTAAGATGGGCAAGAATTTTATGTAATAAGATAAGCACTGCATCATCTGTGGACCTTATAGGCAAACTGAAAGGGGTCGAAGACAGATGGAATGCTTTTCTTATAATGGACGAGGACCAATCTCTCAAATGCTTTCATAATTAAAGACGTTAAAGCAATCGGCCGATAGTCATTCAGGCTGTCAGTCTTTCCTTTTTTAGAAACTGGGGTAATAATTGTGGATTTAAAACACCTAGGCACATAACATGCCCTAAGGGACAAATTTAAAAATAAAAGTAAAAATTCCAGCAAGTTGCGCTGCACATTTTTGTAAAACTTCCCCTGGATCCCATCGGGGCCTGGGGCCTTCCCTACCTTGGTCCTAGAGAAACACTGTCTATCAGACTCTTCATCAAGTTCTAAAAAACCCCCATCTTCACAGTGACCCCCCAAAAAGGGCGGAGGCATGGCTGGTCTGTCAAAACGGGCATAAAAAGTATTCAAGGTGTCTACTGGAGCGGGATCGGTGTCATGGGACGTAGAGTTTTTATTTGCCTTATAATCAGTGATATTTTGAATACCTCTCCAAAGGCATTTACCATCGTTATTTTGGGAAAACATATTTTCTAATTTTACAGAGAAGGCCTTTTTTGCCCTGACAATTCCCTTTTTGAATTTTAAATGGGCAACCCTAAAAATAGACAGGTCAGCGGATCTAAAAGCTTTGTCCCTCTCTGCCAAAAGAGAACGAACTTCACCATTTATCCAGGGTTTGTCATTGGGAAATGAACATATCTGCATCTTAACAGTCACACTATCAATACAACGGATTCAGTATTGAATCCCGGCGGTCGGGATCCCGGCGTTCAGAATCCCGACGCCGGAATCCCGACAGCCGAAATGCCGACAAGGGGGGGACGTGGATCGCCACGCAGCGGGCCCGGTGCCTCGCTACGCTCGGCACACTAATTTATTCTCCCTCCAGGGGTGTCGTGGACACCCCAGGAGGGAGAAAGTGTCGGCATTTCGGCGGTCGGGATTCCGGTGTCGGGATTCTGAACGCCGGGATCCCGACCGCCGGGATCTTAACTGCATCCCAATACAACAATTTAGGTATCCTATGACCATAGATGTCAGAGTGTCAATGTTCACTAAGTTGTTTATGTCTGTGGACTCTTCAATAAATAGATCCCAATCAGTGAACTCTAACTTGTTCTGCAGTTTAACTATAGCACCATCTGGCCAGACCGTGATAACAGATTTTGTTGATTTAGCACGGGAAACATAGGTCGGAATTAAAAACAGAGACACATGATTAGAATGGCCAATGTTTGCCTTATCTAAAGGAGCGGTAAGCATCCTTAATGTTGCGATAAACGAGGTCGAGAACATTCTCTCCACGTGTTGGACTTTTAACATATTGATAAAACCGGAGCAAGACAGACTTCAGGCGTGCCTGATTGAAATCCCTGCACCCAGGAATATCTCGTTTACACATTTTGATTCCAATCCAGTAATGACTGAATGAAGTTTGCAAAAGAGATTGATCACAGCAATCCTGTAGTTAATGGGAGTTTGAAATTTCCACTAGTGCGCTATGGCAAAATTTGTATGCGATTCGAGCGCATTTCTGTGATGGATTGCATGAAAAATGTCATACTGCAGGTTCTTTTCCTGTGATTATGATGTGAGGCATATGATCTGACGGGCTGCCATGAAAATTTGTCACATCCTGTCCCCCGGGAGCCACCTGGTGAGATGCCGGGGTACCACATGCGATAACTTTTCCTCGTGGTTGAGGCTTTTTAAGCTGGGTACACACTTAAAGATTTATCTATCCAATCTGTGTGGGGAGAACAAAAATCTGGTAATGTGTGCTCCCAAAATCTGTAAAGCAGACCATGGTCATTGACACAAATTGGTTAATTCCATTTGATTTAACAAACTTATCAGCACGTAATTTTTGTACTAGATCACATCGCATCTAGTAAAAAAAAAGCACACTGCTGTAGCACATTCCATGTTTTTTTGTACTAGATGCGATGCGATCAAGTTCAAAAAGTACAGAGCAAATTGCTCCATGTACGGGCACCTTTAGTCTGCTAAAAAAGAAAATACATTTTATAAATCAATGCTGTCTAGGATCATGTAGATTGCTGGATTTGAGTAAATGGGCATACACAGGGGGAGATTTCTGCACAAATTGCTCAGTGTGTATGGCCCATAGTGATGGCGATGCACGCAGTGCTAAGGGGCACTAAAGCTGGTCTAGATCATTCAAGCATGCAGTATATATCTAGTATATATATTTAGATCTGGTCAGATTTCTTAGCAAGAGACTGCATATGGCTTGTTTTAATATGCAATCTACTTCACCCACACTTCTGTAATACCCACCTTAACACATATCTCCCATCCTAAATTCGCTCAGAACAAATCTTTTGTGCAAATCTCCCTGTGTGTATGGGAAATCTAGACTGTGGGAAATCTCCAACACTATTTTGCTCAGAACACCTCTCTTGTGCAAATCTCCCTGTGTGTATGCCCCAATAATCTTCTTGAGTTTTTCAAGTCCTCTGGATTTACTCCTGTAGCTAGTGGCTTGGTGAATAATTCTGTTAATGGTGCTACCAGCACCCCTTTTAGCACTTTTAGTATCCTTGGATGTATCCCATTTGGCCCCCATTGATTTATCCACTTTTAGTTTTGATAGTTCTGCTGGGAGTTTCTCCTGTGTAAATGTACTGATTTAATTTCGCTGAATATCCCTGCAACTTAACTGTGTCCCCTTCTCCTCTCTTTTAGTAGTGAATATTGAGCTAAAATAAGAATAAGGATGATCTGCTATTACTCTCATATCTACTCACAAATTAGTGTTTGTATTGCCCTTCATCCATCTATAAAAATCAAACAAAAAAATCAACACTGCGCAGTGAATATAGCGGGGAGGGAGCTCTTGGAGCTATTGTCAAACCTAGGGCGACTATGCTGTTTTAAGCCTTAGTGTGGTGCAAACGGGGCGATTAAGTCGGAAAATGTTGGTATTCTCAACTAAACACCTGTTTTTCCGACTTTAGTGTCCCACATCAATGCTGTTTGTGCCACACTAGGGCTTAAAACAGCATTTCTGTTGGATTTCTGCTCTCGCACACAAGGAGGATTTGACAGCTATATTACAATCTCCAGAGTATTTTCTATATCAACTTAAGGTGCCCATACACCGTACAATTATTGTATGCATTTTGGACTAGATTGCATACATTTTGCAATGCTATGAGATGCAATCTAGCACAAAAAGTATGTGCAGCACAGTGGCGTAACTATAAATTTTGCTCCCCCCTGCCAAAAAAAATTTGTCGCCCCCCCTCCCCTGCAATGAAACTTACACTATACGTGATACAGTAATGCCAGTATTACAGGATAGAAGCCATTGGCACGCGTGCGCCCCCTCCTCCTCGGCAACTGGTGGAGGGAGGGGGAAGGCAATGGGACTCAGTCCTCGGCCATTCAGGTGCATCAGCATGATTTGATTGCTGCAGAAGCGGCGGGGGAAGTTGTGCGGTGGCCGGTCATTAGAAGGTGCCTGTGCACCCCCGGCAAGCCTACAGTATGTGGACAAGTTCATAGCTGTTTGTTAGCGCTCAAATACCAATTTGAACCAGGGGCTGCCGATCCTGAGTAGTCCCCACTCACAAGCAATTATAAGATATCTATACAATTGGCTCTGTGCTCACCTATGTAAGTAATAATATGTTTAGGACAAAACAGGCTGTGCGTGACTCTGTAGATGGCAATATTGAGTGTGGACAGCAACAATGCATATAGGGTTAAAAATTTAATAGTATAAAATAAATGTGCATAAACTTTAACACAAATCAAACTTTCTGTGAAGAATTGCAGGGGGAAGGGGGGAGGGGGGAAATGCAAGTAAGTGCGGCACCAGTGATGGATAGGGCTGAGTAGGGGATTCGTGTTACAGGGAGCAGGCGTCCCGACTCCCTGTAGTGCATGGAACTCCTAACAGTACCTGTTGGGCAGCATTCTGCTAAGTCAGCTGGCAGTATGGTCCCCTGCTGTGTGCTCAGTCCCTCTGCGCTGCTGTGTCCAGCGGTATCTTAAAGAGGAGCTGCGGTGTCCCGTAGCCGGAGCTTCTACACTGCAGCGTTCGGCTTCCCGGCATGCGCCCTTTGATGATGTCACCGGGTGCCAGGCTCGCTGTGGAGCTCCGTGCGCTGTAGCGGGTGCTGCTGTTAGGTATCCCTGCTGTTCGGGCAGCAGTGTGGCTGGATGTATAATGTCCCCTAAACGCGTTTCGGCCGCGATACGGCCATTTTCAAGTGTATGTGACAGTACCACACCTGGGCAGGTGCCGGCGCCCACAGAGACCTTGCTCCTCCAAGCGGCAGCGGGGGCTGCCTTACAATAGCTACGCCCCTGGTGCAGCACATACTTTTTGAGCTGTGCCATGAGATGTGCATGGGAGCGCGTATATCTCTGCGCACCCAACAATTGTACCGTGTATGGGCACCTTTACAACTGTTCTGTTCTGGGTAGAAACATTTCAGCTTGCTGCCCCCAGGGGTCAGTGAGCTGAAATTTGAAAAAAATACCCATTTGTGTTCCCCAAATGGCACTTTTCACATCTCACTAATTAGTTGCTTTATGTGACTATGCCTGATCTGTTTTGACGCATTGTGCACATAAATAAAAAATGACTGGATATCCCATTCCCATCCCATCACTTCTAGTAGAAGATCTGGTGTAATATCAAAACAATTGATTCACCCCCTATATGTTATATTAGTAAATACATCTTGGATTTATGTATCATACATGCAACTATTTCCAATTATTTTTCTTAAATCAGTATAGTGCTGTTTATGTCTCTATTGAAACACTGTCTGGATGTCTGCAATGTCGAATAATACATAGTTTAGAAATTAGACCAAATAATATGCTATGGAATACATACTGGTGACTGTCGAAGGGGAAGCAGGCGGTCAGAATACTGGTGCTAACATCCTGACAGAGGTTTGTCAGGTATAGTCAGGGCTATTTTTGTGCAGGCTCCAGCAGGAACTGTGGCCCTTATTCTAGTTCACTCTTTCTGACAAAATATTTCTTAGATGGACAAAACCATTTGCACTGCAGGTGAGGCAGGTGTAAAACCCCACCCAAATCTAATTATCTCTGCACAAGTAACACCTGCTATCAAACTTGTGGCTGCAAATCGGTATGCCGGGACCTGTGTTCATACTGCTGGCATCCCCTAAGGTACAATATGAATGATTCCAATGGGAACTGTTAACAGTTGCATATTCACCTGTTTGCAACAAATCAGACAATGGCATATATTCAATGCCGTGGGCGAGCGGTGACTGCGAGCAGGACTTTTTGCTCGCAGTCACCGCTCACCCTGTCAGTATTCAACTGACCCCCCTCATTCGCAAATTCCCCCTCGCTCCGTTTTTTGAGCGAGGGGGAATTTGCGAATGTGCCTCCAAAAACGGCGAGAATCGAGGCTAATTACAGCGAGTTTGCTGCACTAGCCTCGGCTCTCGCAGTTTAGGGGAATCCTCGCCGTTCTGTGACTGCGAGGATTCCCCCGGAACGTTGCATAGTGCGAGCGGCCGGCGCGGGGGTTAAACTGCGAGGATCACTGGTTTTCTGTGATCCTCGCAGTTTAACCCCCTCGCCGGCCACTCGCACCGGCATTGAATACCTGCCAATGACATGCTATTCACACATACTGAGCTGCCCCATTCCCCTTCTTTAAAAATCTTGTCGCTTTGGCACTGTTGCAGATGAATAACATTTTTTATATATTAAATATGTTGTTTTTTCTATCTGTCTCTGATACCACACTCGGCAGTGTGTAGGCTTAAGGAAGACTGGAGTGGTCATTTAATGGTTTAGTCATAAGTAAACTTTCAAACATATAGTTATTCTCCAGAGTCTGATATCACAATGTACTAAAACTAAAGCTGTCCATACACTCTTGTGACTTGTTGGACGGAGAAGTCATGTAAGAATTCCCTTGAACTGTCTGGCAGCTTCCCAGGCAGCAGGATCTAATTTGGTCTTTTTGTATGCAATATTGTATACAGTATGTAATTTTATGTGATTGTGCATGTAAGATCCTACGTGCAGCACCTTGAGCTAGGGGCCCCGACCTGATGCACTTGGGACCACACATTGGATTGGATGTAAAATACACGAGATTTGCCCTATTTCACACGATTTCTCATCCTGGAGTGTCAGAATCTGGTGAAATCAGGCAAAATCACATAAGTGTATGGCCAGCTTAAAACTCAATCTCGCAAAACTATTAGACCTACTTTGTGTGTGTCTGTGTCTGTGTGTGTGTGTGTGTGTGTATGTGTGTATATATATATATCACATGTATGTGTGTGTGTGGAACAGACAAAAATACAGTTTTGGCCTCTTATACTGCTTTCACATTGCAGAAATGGGTAATGACACGGTATTCTTAAATGGGACTTTAAAACGGGTCTGAGCCTTGAGACCTTTCACATTGCAGGTGAAAACCGTTTTAAAAATCATTTAATACCATTCAAACATTCAACCCGTTTAACCCCCAAGGGAAAAGTTTACAGCCATTGAAATAGAGCTGTTCAAACTGCCAAAAAAACGGCTTTAAAACGTGTAGGACTCTGCTTTTTAATCGTGTTGAAATACCAGTTAACTTTAACCGGTAAATCAACCCTGGCACTTTCACATTGCAGCCTTAAACGTTTTAAAATGGAAAAAAAACGGCAATATACCGTTTTAAAAGTGCGATGTGAAAGGGGTATCCGTCCCCCCTCCAAATGTGTCACTGGGATATCGTGTGATATATTTAGACACACGGTCACCGGGCACACAGAGTAGGGAGAAAAAAGAGAACCAAAAAAATCGGGCGCACAGTATCTGGTACAGGTTGAGTATCCCGTATCCGAGTATCCGTTATCCGAATTATTCCGAAAACCATACATTCCAGAAAGTAAAAAATATATATTTTTTTTGCTAAAAACTCACTGGGGACATTTGTAACAGCACTACTGGTGACATGATATGTAACTGGCAGTATATATGCGCAAGAAAATGATTGCTTGGCATTCAAATTCAATATCTGAGATAGTACACAAATTTTGTTTCATGTTTTCAAACCTTGTTTTTTGAACAAATAAATTATATTTGTGTGTATTTTATGTGTTTATACAGTATACATGCAAGATACTTCAAAATACATAATTGAAATATTAAAATATTCCGAAATACGGAATAATCCGTTATCCAAAATTCTCCTGGTCCCGAGCATTTTGGATACGGGATACTCAACCTGTATAATTAATTATAGTTAGAAAAAGTGGCACCTGCTGCTCTCAATTGAGGAACTCTGCAATCCCCAGCGTTATTTAAATGTATACAAAATGTATTCATATTCACACACATATATATAAAAACTAGATAAATTGCATATACATCAATTGATGTTAAAAGAACATAAAAAAGCTGTGGACAATTATCAGCATATCTCAATACTTCATAAACTCGTTAGCCCAATTAATTTTTAGCAACATGTATGGAAGATTGGGATCATTTGTCAATCTCTCCAATTGATAAACGTTATCAAGGATGTGTTTGTAAGGTATCCAGAATTATTAAGCTCAAAACATGCTTCCGATGGTAAAGCCCAAAAACCTGATTATAGGGAAACAAGTCAATATTGAAAAATACCAATAATATTCAGGATTTGAATTGGTTTGATTTACAAACTTCACCATCGGAAGCTGTTTTGAGCTTAATAATTCTGGATACCTTACAAACACATCCTTGCAGGGCCGTCTTTTCGTATGGGCTTAATGGGCTTAATGGGCACTTGCCCAGGGGCCCCAGGTGTATAAGGTGAATTTTGAAAATCGGCCCTGGGGAACTGTAGATATCAAACTTCAAAGCAGCAGTTCACATCCGACCTGTTAATTGCAATTCCCAGTCATATTTCTCAGGTTCTCTCTGACGAAGAGTATATTCCAAAAGCTGGGACTCTCCCCTTTCTGCCGACACTAGCGGCTTTTCTCTGTTATGCCCAGAACCAGAGATATCAGCGATATCAGCCTTCCAGCAGCCGGTCCCTGCTCCAGCTCCAAACGTCTGGTGTACAGTTTTATATTTTTGTCAATGGATTGCTCTGGCTCCTGATCTCTGATCCCCAAGTCCTCAGCACCTCCTGAAAGTTGGGACTCTAGATTTTTATACTATTGAAGGCTAAGAAATCTATTTCCAGATAATGGCGATATCTGCAGTCAAACATGCTGCCCTTCCATCGGAAAATGACGAATATGCGTATAAAATACCCCCTACCTCCCTGGAAGTCATTTACAAGGGACCCTTCATTCAGCTCAGTGCCCCCTTCCACACGTTAGTGTTCACCCTCCCACCACCTGTGCAGTAAAGGAGTATTTAGCAGTTACTGCTCCAATTCCAAAAACATGTTGAATTGAAGATAGAGCACCCCCTGCCACCCGTGGGACATCAAAGCTGCTGCTGATAGAACCCCACACCCCTAGGACAGGAGAATGGGTAGGGGCCAAGTGCATTGCTTTGCCCAGGGGCCCACACTGCTGTTAAGACGGCCCTGCATCCTTGATAACGTTTATCAATTGGAGAGATTGACCAATGATCCCAATCTTCCATACATGTTGCTAAAAATTAATTGGGCTAATGAGCTTATGAAGTATTGAGATGCTGACAATTGTCCACAGCTTTTTTATGTTCTTTTAACATCAATTGATGTATATGCAATTTATCTAGTTTTTATATATGTTTATTGTCTACTATATATGTGTGTGAATGTGAATACTTTTTTCAATTAGAAAATTAAGTGTCACATGTGCGCTCTCTAAATATTGTTTCTATATTTTGTATACATATATAGATATATGTGGAAGGAATAGATTTAAGTGAAATGTGCGCCAAGACGTTTAAACAGGTAATCGTGCACGAAGGTCAGGTCCCATGTAATCCAATCCCCTTTGATTGTGTGGGGTGTCGGCTCAGTCCAGGAACGGTGGTGTGCCGTTCAGACGGTAGTTTGGGAAAAAGTTCTGGTTTGGACTTGGATGGCGACAAGTATGCACGTATTGTATAACTACTGTCCCATGTGAACTCAATACATGCATACTTGTCGCTATCCAAGTCCAAACCAAAACTTTTTCCCATATATATAGATATATACCTGTATATATGACACCATCTAGCCATTTAAATGTATGTTTACCCATTAATATGTTTTCCAATAGCTGTATATGTTTCAGGAGGTGTGTTGTAAAAGCTTTTTAAAATTGAAGTTACTGTCACTTTTTTATCCAAAGTGAAATTATCCACTGAATAACCGGCCTACAAAAAATGAAGTACCACAAGAAACTAAGCGGCACTACTTTACATTATGGTCTTCTATTGTGTGTGTTCCCTTGTATGCCATGATTACTAAGAGCAGTTTTTTACCTTGTTGTTGAGAGACTCCATGTCTTTTACCCTTTCGTAGTGACTGCAACTGGTTCTTTGTGCGCCTTGATCAAAATCCAGTCTTCTGCAACCTAAGAAGCACATCTCACTTTATTATATAGATGCTGTCTGTCATACCTGTATTTCAATAACAATGGTGCAAGGTCTATTTTTTGCCCTGACATTCTCCACAGACCTGTCCGTATCCAAAAAAAAACCCTGATTATTTGTCATGCTCCTTGGAATGAATGGTAGACAAAAGGAAAGGCCAATTTATAATTAAATGGCTAGAATTTGGTCAGAAAGCGTCTCCAGGATACTTCAGGAACATTTCAAAGCATAGGATCCAGTTTTCTTTGTGAAATGTCTCCTAATAGACATTTTCTCAGAGTAACCTAGAGTTAGAAAGACTTGATGCAAGGTGGAATGCAGGATATGGTTTTATGATGCTCTTGTTTAGGTAAAACTTTGACAAATGGTCACAATGATTAGAAAATATGTTTTGTTAGCAGGTTTTTTTTATGTCTATAGCAAGTTATTGATCAGGCACCCTATTACACTAATGAGTTTCTTCCTTGGAATGTTTCTCAGAGAAGTCATGATTACGGACTATTTTCTGGCCCAGGCAACAATTACATTGTGCTTCCTCCTTAACTTTATTAAATTCTAGTAGCCCTGGATAATATGAAACTATTTCTGCATCCATTTATAGCTATTAATTAAAAAAAAAAAAAAAGTGTGTGTGTGTGTGTAAAACAGTACTCCTCAAATGGCGCTAAAGGAATATTTTAAATATATGTAGACGAGGCTGCCTATCCTACACAATTTCCCATTGGAAAGGAAACATAAAAATGGACACAAACAGTTGTAGGCTGGCGTCTCAAATTAAAGTCCCAATTAAGTGGAATTTGTTGCCTCAATAGTAAATAACAATCGAAGGCCAGTATATATGTTAGTTTATTTTCTTAAGTCTTTGGTTCATAAAAGTAGATAAAAGCTTAACACAGTGCAGATCTTTGTATGATTTTTTTTCAATTGTAGACATAGAAGGAAATATCAATGTAGAGAAGAGCCCTTCTCTATGTCTACAATTGAAAAAATATATACAAAGAGAACTGCATTGTGTAAAGCTTACATCTACTTTTATGAACCAAAGACGTAGAAAATAAAACTATAATATATAAATATTATGGACTTCTTGAGTATTATTTACCATTGAGGCTACAAACTCCACTTAATCTGGACTTTAATTTGGGGCACCTGCCTACAACTGTTTGTTTGTATGGCCTTATTCAGATCTGATCGCAGTACAAATTTGTTTGGAAAATGGGCAAAACCATGTGCACTGCAGGTGGGGCAGATGTAACATGTGCAGAGAGAGTTCAATTTGGGTGGGGTGTGTTGAAACTGAAATCTAAAATGCAGTGTAAAAATAATGCAGCCAGTATTTACCCTGCACAAAAACAAAATAACTAACAAAAATCTAATTCTCTCTGCACATGTTACATCTGCCCCGCCTGCAGTGCACATGGTTTTGCCCATTTTCCAAACAAATTTGTACTGCGATCAGATCTGAATAAAGGCCTATGTGTCTATGTTAAATTTCTCACACTCCACACAATGTAAAGAATCCAGACCGGCACTCGGTGCTGAAGAAAAGATTCCTCATGCCATAACAGGTGCAGTTTTCACCATGGCTGCGACCAGTTAACACAGCTGTCGGGTACAGCTGCTGCTACCTGAACTTTCTGCACCTGTTATGGAATAAAGCAATGAGGGCCAGTCTGAATTCTTCACGTTGTGTGGAGGGTGAATGTGAGAAATTTTACATAGACACATACACACAAAAAGTTGTAGGCAGGTGCTCCAAATTAAAGTTCAAATTAAGTGGAGTTTGTAGCCTCAATACTAAATAATAATCAAGAAGTCTATATATATATATATATATATATGTTTTATTTTCTACAACTTTGGTTTATAAAAGTAGATAAAAGCTTCACACAATGCAGATCTCTGTATAATTTTTTCAGTTGTAGACATAAAGAAGGGCTCTTCTCAACATTGATATTTCCTCATCTATGTATACAATTGAAAAAAATCATACAAAGATCTGCATTGTAAAAAAAGAAAATGGATACATTAATATCATGATATTTTACAACCAACGAAGGTCTTATGTATAAATGTTTACAGGAGGATCACCAGAGATTACACAAAGTGCATACCATTGGGTTTGTTTCATGGAGTTGTGTATTTAGTATTAAGACCATCCTTAATATTTTGCAGATGTTCAAGAATTCTGATTTTTAAACATCTCTTCGTCTTGCCAACATTCTTCAGACTGTGCCCACGTCTTAGTAGACAGACTGTGTATGTTGAATTTCAGTTAATGAAGTCCCTACTCTTCTAATTCAATGTCATGGCCTTTGTTAACAAAATGACATAATTTGCACCCATTACAAGCAAAACATCCCTTAATGGCCAGAGAGATGTTAGTAACTGGTCTAATATTTTTTTATCTATCTATCTATCTATTTATATAGAGCTTTAATATCAACATAAAACAATCTTTACTATAAAAGCATCAAAAATGTACATAAAAGTTTAAATCAAGCCATTTCACATCGCATTTAGCGGTGGCAAGCTTCAGCTGATTGCTCTCCGATCTTCGGACCAGCGGGTGACGTCACACATTATTTTGTCAACCAGGCCACGCCCAACGCGTTTCTTCGTTGAAGACTTTTTTAGGAAGTCTTCAAAGATGAAACGCGTAGGTATGGCCTGGTTGACGAAAGGACATCAAGTGCCAAATCATATGCGAGCCTCCCGAGGAGCTCAAGGGCATATTGGTCCGACTTGTCCTAAGGACAAGTTGGACTAATGTAGGGGGCCTTTACAGTTCATGGTACATGTTGGTTCTACAGTCCAACCCGGAGCATCATAATACTAACAATTTTAACATATTGATCCCAAAGACATATTCCAGACCGTTTTCCAAATTAGAAGACATAAGGTGTCACAAAGCAGACCCACCGAATGCAAAGAGCAATCAAGACTTTAGAGAACGGATGCAATAGTGGTAATGTCAATGCAAATCTGGAAAACAAGTCCTGAATGCACATTCTAGATTTTTTTTTTTGCATTCAAACAGTCTGGTTTAAATTAATTGTAATTTTTTTTTTTTTTTATAAAAAAATGATCTTTTCTTATTTTAAAGTAGATCACCACTGCATCTGCTACTAGCGCTAAGGCTGTTGAGCCTGCCTAGACGTTGGACCTTACAGGGTTTATAATAAAGGTATCAAAAGTATGAAATAACACGTACAGATGGAGCCACTCTCTCTGTTGCCATCAGTGTGCCAGCTGCTGGTATCTGGTGCGCTGGCCAATGCGCATGTGCAAGCGTGCATCCATTACTAACAATGGTTTTGCGCGCCACATTCGCTTGTGATCAGCGCGACAGGTGCCGCTCAGATGAGTGCGCCTCCATCTGTATAGAATTATGTTGTAAACCAAAACGTTTTAAACAAATCAAAATATTTTAGATTTCTCAAAGTAGTCCCCTTCTTCTTTGATGACAGCTTTGCACGCTTTTGGCATTCTCTCAATCAGCTTCATGAGGTCAGCTTCATGAGGTAGTCTCCTGGAATGGTTTTCCAACAGTCTTGAAGGAGTTCCCAGAGGTGCTGAGCACTTGTCTGCTTTTCCTTTATTCTGCAGTCCAACTCATCCCAAGCCATCTCATTTGGTTTAAGTTTTTTGTGCAATAAAAAATAAAAACTTCTGTTTTACAATATAATTCCATGTGTGTTTTTTTATAGTTTTGATGTCTTCAGTATTAATCTACAATGTAGGAAATAATATAAATAAAAAACATTCAATGAGAAGGAGTGTCCAAACTTTTGACTGGCACTGTGTGTGTGTGTGTGTGTGTGTTTTGTATGTATGTGTATATAGATAGATTCTTTATATCTTTTTACTGGTACTGTATGTGTCTGTGTGTGTGTGGGGTTAAATCAGCCGCTTGGAGCTAGTGACGGCATTTGCTGGGAGGCGAGGGAGGATGCTGATTGGCTGAGAGAATTCTCTCAGCCAATCTGCACCAGGCCAGTCTTTTAAATATATTTTCTCAAAAATTACCAGCCGCTTCCCGTCCCGGCAAATGCAGTTACTAGCTCCCAGTCACCGCACGGACTACGCTGCCCGTCCCACAAACCTCGCTGACCCACTTTTTTAATCATTTGTGTGCAAAAGCTGCTGTCATTTGTCACTGAACTTTTCTCCAAGCCAGAAAACCATTCTGTATAAAATGCTTATTATTTTGCCACATGAACTGTTTTGGTTAGCTGCCAGTCTAAAGGTGGGTGCACACTATACGATTTCTCTGAATGCTATGCTATTGTTAACGTTATCATCGTGCATATCGTTCAGTGTGTACCCAGTATACCGTTAAATATGTGCGCTTACATCGTTAAAGAGCGGATTGTTCACAATATGCCCGATCGTTTAACATGCAGTTCAATCTGACATATTGTCATTGACTGCAGGGTCCTGGGACAGCATTGAACGATATCTTTAAAGATATTGTTCAATGTTCACCCATGGGTCATCTGTTTTCGATGCACCGGCAATATCGTAAATGATTTGTATATCTAGAAGGATATTTAGGATTAAAGATGTTTTGAAACCTTTCATGACAAACATTCAGTTTCTATGGCACTTTTTTTCAACCACTGTGCCGTGGCACACTAATATGCCTTGACCTGTTCTTTAGTGTTCCACCAGAGCTAGAGATCTCCACCCGAGTTTACAGCCACCATCACAAGTTGAACTATTATTCACTGGACTCTACCTGCTCCAGTCCTGTCTCTGTATCTGGGGTCAGTGGTTCTAGATCTGGCTGATAGCCCCTGCTACTCTTGTCATCCGCTAATTACCACTGACTGGCGGTGCTTCCTCTCTCAAATCAAAAGGTGTCAGTCCAGGTGTCCTGATTCAACTGCTCATTTCTTAAGAAGTTGTTTTGAGACTGCTTAGGACATGAATCTGATTTTGAAAAAGACAAGTCACAGGAACTAGGCGAAGAGCTGCTTGCCCAAGGGGAACATAATGGCAGCTAGTCAGTGACTCGTATGGTGAGGACATTTTTGTAACTCTACCCCCTGGGGCACTACACGTTGAAAACAATTGGCATTAGCACAGATGAGCCTGGCAGACACTGTACTGTGTTGATCTGGTAGTCATTATGTTTTATTTTTGTGTTCTATGGGGGCAGTGCGATTGCTTGCTTGTTTTTTTTTTTTTATGTGGGGAGCAATATGATAGATAGTTGTTCGAGGCCCAATGTATTTTTTTTTTGTTACATGTGGGGGCCAGTGTGTTTTTTAATTTTTATTTATTTCAATTAAGGGCCAATGGGATTTTTTTTTCCTTTTGGTGGCCAATGTGTTTTTCCCAGTGGGGGATCTTGATGGTTTGCCTTGACTATTTTAAAATTTTGAGAACCTGCCATAGAGTATGTTACATTGACGTCCTTTTGGTCAGATGGGGTCAGGCTGTTAAATGTATTCATGTGTTATTTATGCATTTAAAAAAAATGTTGTTCTGTATTTTTACATTTGACAGTTAAATGTATAAGATCATCTGTCTGAAAGCCAAGTTTAGCTGATGGGCCGTACACACTGGACGATCGCTGCTGCCACAGACATCGGTGGCAGCGGGGACTCTGTATGGACAAATGTATACACACTTGCCATTGCTGGCACAAATGATTTTGCAACATGGTAGTCGTTAACCATCCCCTCCCTCGGCCATGCATGCACAGATGATGGAGGGGGTCGTTAATGACCCGCAGAAGCACGCGTTGTTCATCATGCACAGCACAGACACTGGCCAATAAAATAAGCTATATTGCTCAGCAGGGCTAAAATGAGCGCGTGTACGGGGCTTAACTCTTGATTGATGCTTCTGTGGCAGAATTTAATGTCTGAAATCTAAAATATAACATTTTTTCTTTACATAGAACAAGCATAGTTATGGCGGCCTTCTTGAAAAAAGTCTGAACATTTCTGCCCACCCAGAAATTGATTCATTCTGCAGAATGTGTGCGGCTGTGAATACTGCGCCATGCACAGTGATGCATGGACGTTAAGGACTCTAACTGCAACAGGTAAATACATGGTGATACAGTAATCATTTGTTTCTACAAGTGATGCTTTTAAAAACATAAAATATTTGCTACATCCTCTTTCAACAATGGTCCATTACCTTGTCTGTTCCGTCCCAGAACTATTGAATAAATGCACATGCGATAACATATATGGCATTGTGCTAAGCGCCACAAATGTATTTCTCCCATGCATGTTCTATTTCCTTCTGGATGAGCATTAATCTCTGTATGAACATGCAATGTTTGTAGATGTGATCATGTTGGAAAGCAGATCACGCAGCTTACACACAGAGAAAAATTGTTGCGCAATCCGTTTACTAAAACGTATTACCCAGTGCATCATTACTAATCATACTGAATTTTCATCCTCATACAATTTACTCCTACTCCTGCAGATTTGAAGAAGTGGGGATGTTTTTCATAGCAACCAGTCATATTCTGCTTCTGATTTATCTAGCACCTTCTAAAAGATATTAGCGAGAATCTAATTGGCCAACATCTCTACTTTTAAAACCCTGCATCTTAGTAAATATACTCTAGATGTCCATGCTGGCTGCTAATGCACAATTAAAGGACCTAATGCATGGTTGAATGCAAGTCACCTGTAATTGCTCCCATAATGTGTTCACAGACCTTTGTGTATATTTGTTCATATGCAGAATTCAATGTATCTGACGGTGAACTGCCCCTATCTATATGCTTTACTTGATAGCCTCTATAACTGTGGTGCACAAGCCTTTTACATAGTGCAAATTATACTCCTGGAAATATGTATACCTGCTTCTGCCTAACACTGCATAGTCAGCAAATCCTTTGACATGCTGGGTGAGACTTAAAAGAATGAGAGATTCAGAAAGTGAGAGATTTGGTGAGAAATCTCCAGTTTTTTTTAAAGCGGCAATCGTTTACTGCAAAACCAGTTTGATCTTGCAATGTAAATGATTGCCGCTTTAAAAAAAACTGGAGATTTCTCACCAAATCTCTCACTTTCTGAATCTCTCATCCTATTAAATCTCACCCCAAGTCTCTGAACATTGCCTTCATGGTGATGCCCTGTTACACCCCTTTAATTGCAAGTGGAAATGCAACTGTGCATCCCCGATACCACACACTCTTGGTACTGCAGTATGTGCAGTGTAAAAACATGTTTATGATATTCTCTGCAGTAGCCCAAAAATGTGTCAGTGCTAATTACATCTGATTACAATAGGCAGCCACAGAAAGCTACTCTGTGACATTAGGCTTGAGGTAGAGTGTAAAAAATAGGGGGGCTTGTAAGCAATCTAGGCCTATAATAAACTTAATTGCAAAGGTTCATGGTCAGTGAATGTCTGTCAACCTTTTTGTCTTAAACCTCAGTAACACGAGTAAGCATAGACAGACACCTGGGAGTAGAGCTAAACAAGTGTATTTGAGTCACCAGTCATTTTTTACAATAAAATGGAGAGAGGTGGGGGGGGGGGGGGGGGGGGGGGGGGGGAGTGTACAGAGGTAGCAATACAATCCTCCCCTTCCAACACCAAATTGTCACTTTTTGGGAAGGGTGCAGATATTGGGAAAGTGAGGCTGGTCTAAAAGAGCACAAAAACAAAATATATGCTTTCCATTAGACGTCTATCCTGTATTTTTGTGTCATCCTTCAGATATTCGCAGGTAAAGTTCATACTCCTCAAGTGACTGAGGTTATGGTGTCAGTATACAGGAAGATCATAGAATTTACTCTGTATTTGTTGAGACACCTCTGCAACACATTGCATGGCAATATTTTACACAAGAGTCTACTATTTAAGGGGTTAAGTTCTGTGCTATGCTGGCATGTGAATGCTGTGCTCCTTCATGAAGCAGTTCTGCCTCCACTGTCTGCCTCGGGGATAGGTTCCAGGGCTCCTCGCGGCCTGAAGACATCCAGGGAAGGGGAATGGTAGCTGGCACGGCTTATGCCACAGGACTGGCCTGCATGGTGGATCTGCCTCACGTGGTCTACAGCTTCGTTCTTGGCATGTTTGAGGAGGTCAGCTTGGCCCTGTGGGATATAGAGAGAACCAGTGAGAAAGCTGTTTGTAGTTCATGTACAGTACAAGTAATTCAAGTTCTGCAGAGAGAGAGATCAAAGGAAGCGCTGAGAATTCAAATATTAGAAGGGTCTATCATCATACATGAAGCTAGTTGCTATTTTATATGGTGCATTTAAGCTCTATAATAGCAAATAACAAAATCAGTAATTAGTGATACAATGTACAGTACCTTGTGAGACATGAGGTGTGCTTGCACAGATCAGTGATAAATATATCTGTAAGAGCAACACAGCATTGTACCAGTGCAATTATGGGCCTGCGTCATATGCTGCAATGTCCGTGTGTGTGTAAAGTTTGCCAGTACTGCTACTGTGTAATTACTGCTACATGCCCTTCCCAGGTGTAAATCTGTGTGTCTGCATGTACAAATACTGAGATGGCGACTTTCAAATACCGTTTGTTTTGTCTCCATACACAACAGTCAGTCACAGCATCAAACCCTGCACTAGGCACTAGCCCCATGCCACTTTAGTTGCAGATTCTCCACAGGTAATGGCCTCCATTGAGAACTGTTGTGCACCTGTGTTTGTAACACTTCAATGACACACCTGCAACACTCCCATAAAATGTCCATAAGACCAACCATATTCCTGCATCTATATATTAATACTATTATTAATTTCCCTTTATATTGAACCACATGGGATCGCCAATAACAGAGTACATAAACGAATGATCAAAACCAGAAACTGAATTACAGTTGAATACAACAGAGAACAAGTACAGGCTACATAAACATAGCTGTATCAGCAAACAACACTGCAATAAGGATCAGGGTGAAAGGAAACTGCAGGATTTTGGTGCCATCAAAGACGGGTTAAGTAAGAGAAGGAAAAGTACATGAGGTGAAAGAGCCCTGCTCGTAAGAGCTTACATTCCTAAGGGGAGGGGCAGACAGGCAGAGGTGAAACAGATGGGGTAAACAGTGAGCATGGACAGATGCTTAGGATGAGATTTGGCTAGCTTTGGTGAAGTAGTGGATATTGAGAGCCTGTTTGAAGTTTTGTAAAGTATTCCAGAGAAAAGGAGCAGCACGAGAAAAGTAGTCAGACAGGACAGACAGCATGTATTAAAGGAGCGACAAGGACAGATGAGAGTGTAAAAGGTGGTAAGGTCAGAGATGTAAATGGGTGAGGAGTGGGTAAGGGCTTTTTAAGTGCGTGCGAGAAGCTAGATTCTGTCAAACTGATCCCTCCGGACTATCCAATTATCCCCATAGCCGAGAGTTACCATCATTTTTTTTTCTCCATTATCCACTAGGTGTCACTGGAGTTACAGTGGGGAATAGAAGGGCGACTACATGTTGTATGGGCACTTTTTAAATTTAAATGAGTGTGGCCAGCTCCTCTCTTTCTACTTCCCCTCCCAGGAAGTCTTAGATTGTGCCCTGCGGGAGCTGGTCACACTTTGGCTTGCTCCTAAAGGCAATATTACTAGTAAGGAAAAAGTTATCTTGTGAGGACAGGCAGACAGTGTCTGGTCATAGGGTGCGAACCAGCTCGATCTCTTATCCAAAATGCTTGGGACCAGCAGAATTTTGGATAACGGATTATTCCGTATTTCGGAATATTTTTATATTTCAATGATGTATTTTGAAGTATCTTGCATTTATGCTGTATAAACACATTTTGTTCAAAAAACAAGGTTTGAAAACATGAAACAAAATTTGTGTACTATCTCAGGCACTGAATTTGAATGCCAAGCAATCATTGTCTTGCTCATATATAGTGCCAGTTACATATCATGTCCTCAGTAGTGCTGTTACAGATGTCCCCAGTAAGTTTTTAGCACTTCTGGAATGTATGGTTTTCGGAATAATTTGGATAACGGATATTCGGATACGGGACACTCAACCTGTACCTGCATTGTATGAGCTCTTATTTTCTAGACATATGCATGAACAAACTAGAATACTTCTTACATTCTGCTGCCCTCATTAGTATTTAAGGTGTTTTATTATTTTAGGCATTCTATTATTTCAGTGTAACGTTAAGCTCCAATTTGGATTCATCTGTGCCTTTCTCTTAAAATCTTTAATAGGCTTACATTGTTTCAATCAATAGATCTGATAGTGCATATGTATCATTGCCTTTCAGTTTGTAAGTTTTCCTAGTCCACCTTATATGTCCTCTTAAATATTATTGTCAAGGTCATCTTCCCTATCCATACTGGGTACTTGTCTTGTAAACATATCTGTATACCTACGATGGCTGTAATATGTTATGCATTCTTTACAGGTTAAGCCAGCCTACATTTACAATGTGGTGACATCACAGGCTGCTGAAAATAACAGCTGTCTAGGTGTAATGAAAGGTTTAAAGGAAGAAAGCCTTGATGTCATAGCTGATTGCACACTAGTACAATAGCTAACGTTAGTTACGTGGGTATGCAATTTATCTATAGAACTATATTTGCATAGACAGTGCTAGGAATAATTTGCTATTGAATAGCGACATATTACATTTTCCTCCAACATGACAGGTACACTTTAACTGTTCTGTAATTGCAAAAGACTGGCTTAATGCAGGAAATAAAACCAAAATGGGAAACGTGCACAATTACTTAATTAGAAAATATAATTCTCAATGCCTAGGATAACTTCACTCCTAAATGCAGTGTGGTCATGATGTAAATTGCTCTTTGAGATTACCAACAGTTCAGGATTTAATGATAGTCATATGTGAGCACAGGAGGCTTAATTAGTATCTGTTATTTTGATTAAACCGTGTGTGTGTGTGTGTGTGTGTGTATACAGTATTAGTGTTCATTCTAGCACCCGCCAACTTTGAAAACCCATGCAGTTCCTCTTCCCTGCCTGGGGTGTCTCTGTCTGCTGCAGTGCTTCTACCACAGTGTGGTCTGTATATAAGCACTGCTATGCAAACCAGACCTGTGCTAGAAACCGCACAGCAGACAGCGACACCCCAGGCAGGGAAGAGGAACTGCATGGGTTTTCAAAGTTGGCGGGTGCTAGAATGAACACTAAGTATGTATATGTATGCAAAGATATTGGTAATGGTGCTCTGACACCTGCAGGCATTAACCCTTTACAGGGTTTTACTGACTCTGTCCACAGTGTCAGAGAATATGCACTTGTCCTTTTTAAGTCTTTTTTGGACCACTGATCCCCAAAGTTAAACTCAATTACACAGGCATTTGGAAGAAATGGACAGATGGGGCACCTAATAGTGCATTACCATTTATTTTTTTTAAATGTTTAATTTTCATAAAGATCATCTAAGTACGGCACCCGTAACAAATAATTTGTCAGTTGTGGGCTGGTTACCACAATATTTATCAATCAATCCCACTGGCACACTGCTACCCGGGAACTGCTTGCTGCTAGATTGTTCACTGACAGGACCTCACTCCTGCTTCTTAAAATATCCAGCACCGTCAGACGCAGCGGGGTTCTTGCAGCTCTCCACATGGTCAGCCAGCCAGCTGGGAACCAAACACATCACTCTAGCCACGCCCCTTTATGGTTCATCTCCAGACTTCTTCAGTGGGGTGGCCAGAGTGACGTTGGTTATCTCTCTTAATGGGCCTGCCCACCAGTCAGAGCACCCACAATTGCATATATTTATTTCATATTAAAAAACGCCCAGTGCCTTCCAGTTCAGTTGCTAATTTTGACCAGGTAGTTAGTGTGTGTGTGTGTGTGTGTATATAGTCAAGGTTTTCTTTACCCGTGATTTAGTTTAGTTTTTACTTTGATTATTTATTTCAAACTATAATTAGATGGACTACAGCGCTGTTTTCTTTAATACACATCCCTTTCCATTCAGCAAGATGAAATATATATATATATATGTAGCAATTCTTAGCTACTTTTGTTGCTACATACTATAGAGCATTATAGTTATGCTCCTATATCATACAGCTTATTAGAACACCTATAATTATAAACCTGTTTAGAAATTTAAAAAGTATTTTTTTTTAAAGAAATTCTCAGAAAATTAAGGTCTTACTTGTAGGACTTTCCTTATGATAGGATTTTTCTTATATCCGATATTTTGATTATTAGATGATTATTTAGAGATGTATTCATATAGCGCCCACCCTCTCTCAAAATTATTCAGAAAAAAGGAAGGCACTTTACATAACAGATGACATTTGCCTCCCTGTTTCTAAATGACTATAGACCGCCTTTATTTAGGCATCTTGTATAAAAGGGGTAAAGTCACAGTTTTTGTTTAACCCTTTAGAGCTGTATGTACCAATACTATCTTTAAAGTTCTTTTACATATATTTACATAAAGGTGTTTTACATATATGTATATGAGCTTGCATGGGCACATTAGCATATACTGTATATTACAAATGGTGACCTCTAGTTTATAAAACTTTTATCTTATATACGTTGTCTTCTCTTTGATCATAACAGCTTTTTGCCCCTTCTGCATTTAAAGGGCATATTTTACAGCTCCCATATTGAAAGGGACCCACAATTCCCCCAAACATTTTTTTAAATTGAGTAATTTTTATTTATTTTTTGAAAAAAACAAAGCAAACCTAAATAACCTAACAAAGAAAAAAAAGAAAAAATATAAGAAACTCACAAAGAAAGCAGTTATATAATCGCAAGAACAATATCTAATTTACAATAACAATATAAATATTCCCTTTTACTTACTCTCTTTCCCCATACCCATTAATAGCGGGAGTTAAAAGTCATATATAGGATATAATGAGACCATCACATAGCCAACAGGAATCGATAGGGAACAATATAGTACATAATAGAACATAGAGCACATCAATTTACCCTGGGCTACCATATTCGGATACAGTGTAGACCAAACAGATGGCAATATTAAATTAACAGAAGAGAGAATAGTCTACAAATATCTCTCCATGAAAGAAAAAAAACACTGCCTTACTCAATTGTGGATGTTGTTGAGATGCATATTTTGAGAAAAAACACCGAAACCAAATACAGTTAAACTTGGATTCAGCCTTATGAGTAATATATAAATATTTATCATGCTGTACTGTAGCATTAACCAAGAAAGTCCAGGTCTTCAAGTCGGGTGCCGAGGAAGCCATCCAAGTCTAGCTAGGTAGACTTTAGCCAATGTACACAGATTAACTGCATATTGCCTAGTATGATTATCCAGGACTTGATCACCGGCCACTCCAAGGCAACAAAACCTAGCTGTGAAATTACAGTGGGGAATTCTTGTAACAGTCATAGCATAAAGCACCTGAACCCAAAAGGGTTTCACCACCAGGCAATCCCACAGTAAATGCCAAAAGGTTCCTGACCTACCTTGACATTTAGGGCATGCATCAGAAGCCCCCCCCCCCCCCCCCCCCACACCAAATGTTACCATTCTGGCCTGAGTCAGATAAGTTCTATGCAGAATGAACAATTGAATTTGCTGAATTCCAACTAAAAGCAGTAGACTCCCGAGGACAAGCAAGTGCTTCACTCCATTCATCCTCAGACAACCTGCCCACCTCCATAAAGGAGTGTCTGGGGCAACAACTAGAACTGCTTTGGATCTAGTAAGTACATCTAACTGTATGCAAGGCCTCTTGTCCATCCAGATCAGAGAAGAAATCATGCTGTTGAGTTTCTGGAAAATGGAATTAGGGAGATAGATTGGGGCCTGATGATATATATAAAGGAACTTAGGTGGAACTATCATTTTAATTAACTCTCCCAGTAAGTGTCAGAGGAATTTTACACCACAAACTAATTGTATACTTCAAATAGGAGAAAAGAGGCATAACATTCAATGGGGCATATTCCTGCATGTCGTTAGACACCCATACACCCAAATATTTAAATGAGGTAACCCACCGTAAAGGGAGAGAGATCAAGCGGTGAGGCAGGGGGCTGTCCCTTGAGGGGAAGGATAGATGACTTGCTCCAATTGATAGTAAGGCCAGAGTATTTCCCAAATTCTTCTATCACCTGAAGAACCACTGGCATGGAAGCTGTATAGTCCTTAAGGAAAAGCAACATGTCTTCTGCATACAAAGCGACAGTATCAACCCAATTATTTAATTGAAGGCCAGTTTTTACACAGCAGTTTTTTTTTCGTTCCCTTTCTGTGTCACTATTATTATTTATTTATTTATTAACAGTTTCTTATATAGCACACACAAATTACGCAGCGCTTTACAGAGCATAGTTATAATCAAAAACACATAACAAATTACAGTTACAAGACAGTTTAGGACAAGTACATGGTTTATATATTCTAAGAAAGGCACATGAGGAGAGAGGGCCCTGCTCGTGAGAGCTTACATTCTAAAGGGGAGGGTTAGACAGACTGGGGTGACACAGAAGGGAAAGAAGTGAGCATAAACAGTAGGTTAGGATGAGAGATGGTCATGTTTTATGCAGGAGGGTAGGAAGGGGTCAGCTTAGTCCTTGATGTTTTTAAGTCTAAAAAAA